>NC_086231.1:940000-1540000 GCF_036321145.2 Pelmatolapia mariae | reverse complement strand
GAGACAGTGTTGTTTAGACTAGAATGGCGTAGCCGGTAACACAACTGTTAAGCGTGCGTCACCATTTTGAGATCCGTGGCACCGTGTCATGCAGGACCATCACCCTTCTAGAAGTATTGTGTAAGAGAATAAAAGTGTGAAATGGTCTCCTGAGCAGTGTTTTGTCTTCCATCGGATGCCTCTGAGGAATCAAAAGAACTCGGTGAAGTGTTGATATTCAACAGAAGCTATCCAAGCCCGACCGTTTGGTGTACAGTCTGCGTTTCCTTGGCAGCACAGTCAACAGCAGAACTATCAGGCGGTGCAGAGGCTGATATGAATGCACTGGCCTTTAGTGCAAACCATAACTTGGTGTGGTTTAAAAACTGCTGCTATGACAATAAAATTTCAATTGAAACCCTGACCATCAGCAGAAGGGACCAAAGGGGCTTCGGTGCTTTGATTGGACAGCAGTCAAAGGTGCAGGAGGTGGACGGGGAAAGCAAGGTTGATGCATCTCTGCTTCGACTCCAGATCCAGATAAATGGTAGAAAAATACAGAGAGACTTCTGACGAGGGTCACCTGCTAAACCATCCATCTGACTAAAGTAGTTCTAGTAACACTGAATAAGATATTTCCAACACTGTCCACACTGAGCATGTGTCGGAGTGATTCACTCTCTCTTTCTCCAGCTCACACCTCCTCCTCCTCCTCTGGGTGTGAGCTCAGATCTTTCGAGCAGAGCAAGACCAGCGTTTTACCAAATAAACTGTTTGTTATCCAGAGTTTTGCTTTGAGGCGCTTTTACGTGGAGGACAAAGACGCAGGGAGTGGAGGCGTGTTGGAGGGAGGGTGGGGGTCCTTCCACAAAGTAATTATGAAAGGGTTAGCTGTGAGTATCTGTCTTTAATCTTAATGCACAATCATAACATTGAGATAACAGAGCAGTACGCAGCATCTGCTCACAGGCAAACAGATAAATACCCACATAGGCTTGTTTCGTTTTCCGAGAACTGAAGCACAAAAGAATTTTCAGCTAGCGTCAGTTATTTCCTGGAATAAAAAAAGGAAAAGCGGGTAAGCGTGCTTTGCCTGCCAGCGAGCCCATCAGCCAATCAGCTAATTACGCTGGTAATTGCAGTAATGAGGCAATGGAGAGTGCTCATCTGCTGGCCAGAAACCCCAAACTTCCAGCCACTTCCATTAATAACAGCAGAGAGAACCACAGCAGGGTCATCGAGTCCCAGCAGCACCTGCACGCAGACGCCACAATCGCAAAGGTTCCGGCTCTCCAGCCGCTCTGAATGATAACATCCAAAATAAGACAAGTAAGAGCTCCTCTTCCACCTCTGTTTGGGCGCTCTGCAGTTTGCACACATCGTCCAAACCTTTTCATCTATTCCAAAAGCTTTCAAATCGCTCCACTCTGACAAGGTTAACCTGCCACAAATCTGCCCGGAGTGGAGAGCTGAGTAGAAGTCTGTCTACTTTCCTGAACTCATCTCAGGTACAAAAACATTTGTCTAATAACACGCCAACAACAGCTTCAGAGCCGCTCGCTGCTGCGTGTTCACAAACAGGTAATCGGTGAAGACTGGACACACGTTTCAATGCTGCCAGTGTCTGAATCTGAAGTTCTAGCAGCTTTCAGACCAAAGAGTTCTAGGACCTCCCTGATGGTACAACCCGCTGGAGAGCTCCCCAACAACTGCTGTTTATGCTATAAGCCAGCTGAAAACCAGCACAGCAACAGATACAGCTGAAATAACAAGACTGACGATGTGCATTTGTTGCACGAGTTGGAAAAACAGTTTAGCAGGGCAGCTGGTCCGAGGAGGAGGAAGGGCAGCAATTTAATGATGTGCCTTCTTTAAGGCATGTTTGAGCTTCATACCTGCAGAGACGGGGTGAAGCTGTCTTAGATGCTCCCTTATTCACACAATGGCAGATTTTAGCCCAAATGGTCCTCCAGACGCAACACCAAAGGGATCTGCGTCTCCTCCTTGTTAGCTAACTATGTACATCGCCTTCAATCATTTGTCAGTTTCCTAAATCAGCCATTAAAAATATAAGAACCTCTGCTCTAAATGAATCTTCAGAGAATGCTTGTAAAGCTGCATTTTCTCCATTTCATAATGACACAGTGTAAGAAAGAGCATTGAAATCCATTAACCAATGCAGCCATCCGTTGGCCAATATCAGATCAGTACTGGTGAAATACCCATTCAGTTTATCACCTAATAACTCACCGCGACCCTTCGACGAAGAAACGGTGTCATATTAACCTCAAAAAGGATTCAGAAATGTGTTTAGGCAGCTGCAGCAGCACGGGAAAAAGCTGTATCAGAGATATCACTGAATATAAATAACGTGCACTTGTAAAGGTTTATACTGTATTTCAGATTTCTTAAATCACCCTGCGACCTCTTTAAAACCTCCTCTGAGGCTGATGTCCTGCCCACCCGGCTGAGAACCCTCATCTCTACGCGGTATGAATGGCTAAATGGCGATGCATTCACTGATGGGGCCCCGGCTGCTCAGCTAAAGGTGAATGGGCAGGCGAGGCTGTCACGGAGCTGGAGACCTCTCAAACTCTGGCAGATTTTCATAAGAAAAGGCCATTAGTATGAGTGCAACGGCAAGCACAAAAATTGATTTGGCCTTTCGCTCCACAACCTTCAGCGCCGACCTTCGAAATACCTGAGGGGGGGCCTAACATCTGAGGAGGAGGGGGTGGCGGGGAAAAAGTGTTGAAATTTGTAATTGAGGACAGAGCAGCAGCGGGGAAGGGAGGCGCAGGGCTGAAATTAGAAATGGAGGGGGAGGTAAACAAACTTTGTTAGAGTCGTGGGGATTTCTTGGCTCGGCTAAAAGTCTGAGAGCGACGCAGGACGAAGGAGCCGACTCCTTCACGAGGGCACTTCGGCAGGCCGGCGTATCACGTGCTCCACATCTAATCTGTGACCTTTTATTTGCAGGATTTTACAGAAGCTGCAGCTTCTAAGGTCAGGATGTCTTTTCTTCCTTTCCTCCCGTCTCTCCGTTCTTTCTTGCTTATACTTCTTCCATTTTTTGGCTTATTTGCCCACGCTGTCAGCTCCTATTGGCTCTAATAGAGGCCCAAAGCTTCCAGTGTGACAGATATAATCAGGTTTGGAAGAACAGCTTTCGCCTGCGGGACAAATGGAGGGAGAAGGGGTGGGAGCGAGGAGACAGAAGAGCTGGAAATTGTGATGGGAAGTGTGAGAGGAAGATGAGTAGAATAATTAAAAAAAAGAAGGCATGTCAGGGCAGAAGAAGGAGGAGACGAAGAGGAAGAAAAGGTGAGGCTGAAACGGAAAGCACCGACTCACAAACTCATGTTAGATTAGAAGGAAAACGCCAACCTCATAAACCAGGGGACTGAACCAGCGGGTTTATTTCAGCTGTCACATGAAATCTGCATCATATTCCCTTAAACTTCCAGACAGAACGCACGCGGCGCCCGTTTTCTTCACCAGAGAGCCACATCGAGTTCAGCAAACGGCCTAGATCGCTCATTCGTAAACTGTAAAAGAACATTAACGCTAATGAAACACTAAACAGAAGCTCCCACCGAGTATGAAATAAACTGCTTAAAACTTCTGCGAATCATTCACATCGCTCCCAAAATTCACCTCTGACATTTTTGTGCCGCATGTGCAGGAAGAACATCTTTCCAAAGTCGGATTGTGTGCAAATGTGCCGAGTTTTATTGGGGCGGTTTAAAGTAAATTAGCGTGCCGCTCGTCGCTGGGGGAGCTTGATTGATATGATCTGATGTGACTTGACAGGGGTGGAAGAAAGGAGAGGCTGAGGGAGGAAGGATGTGCAGGGCATAGATGGGACTTAAAAGCAATGGAGATACGAAGGCAGGGAGAGGGGAGGGGGGTAAGCAACGGGATATGAAAGGCTGGAAGGTGATAGGGAGAGGAGGGAAGTTTAAAAGTGATAATTAGGGAGAAGAAGAAAGATGGAAAGGGGTGGAGGAACAGCAGGAAGGTGACAGAAGAGAAGAATGGACGGCATGAAGGAAATATAAAGATTTACCCCAGAGAGATGAGTGGATGACGAGGAGGGAAGGAGGGATGGGAAGCTGAGGGAGATGACGTCAAGCGTGAGAGAGAGAGTGGAGAAAGGGTGTCTGGAAGAATTATGGAACGGTGGAGGAGAGAAGGAGATGAAGAAGGAGGCAGGAGGTAAGGAAGATAAATGGAATTAAGGGAACAGAATGAATATCTGGGACAAGAAGAGGAAACAGAAAGAAAAGAGAGAGGAGGGCAACGCTGCACTCAGATATGAGGCCACATATTATAGAAAATTGGCTATTGTGGAAAATGCGGTGCAATTAAAAAAAGGGCATTTTGCTGTGAATGGCCTCAGAAATGTGGCGCCTCGGGACGGGTTCTGAGCAATGGCACACGCGTGCTTCATTTCCCTGACATATTTTTTAGTGATTGTTCTTTAGAGTTCATCTGCAGTTGGCCTATTCGCTCAGCACGAAGCATTTGTAACCAGCACCCACCCAGAGGCGGTCCGTTTTTTTGTGTCTGCATATGCTGAAGGTTTGGGGCACTTTAAGTCTTAGCCATCGACCGGCATCATCAGAAGGGCGTGTGATGGGTCTCAACTCCCCCTGCAAAATGAGCCCAAACATCCAGACAGAGCCATAAAAAGGAAACGTCAGCCACAAGAAGGCCAAGACGTCCTGCAACAGGTGCTCATGCCCTCACACTGCAGCTTTGACATTCCCCCACTCCCACTCACAGAATGGATATGAAACTGTGTTTAACTGTCCAGCTCGCTTAAGAGCAGTCCAGCCATCAGCAGAGTGGTTTTCACCTGTTCTCTCCCCTCCATTTGGGCTCCACCTGTTAGAGACAGAATCTCCTACTGTTGTCTTTTACACGTGAGAAGCAGCAACATCACACTATGTGAGGATCAGATCCTCCTGACACCGTCCAGAGTCCACATGTGAAAACAGCCTGAGAGATGCCAAACCCACGAGGGATGATGCTGAAGAACCTCACTCAACAATCAGCACGAATGACCCGCACACCTGCTGGACGTTCACCCAAAGATGGTCTGAATGTAAACACATGTTCAAACACTCTTCTACCTTATAAGCACAATTATTCCTTTCTGCTAAAGCATATAGTTAGGGCTGGACCAGGTGACCCTGAATCCTCCCTTAGTTATGCTGCAACAGGTGTAGGCTGCTGGGGGATTCCCATGATGCACTGGGTGTTTCTTCTTCACTCACTATGTGTTAATAGACCTCTCTGCATTGAATCATACTTGTTATTAATCTCTGTCTCTCTTCCACAGCATGTCTTTATCCTGTTTTCCTTCTTTCACCCCAATCGGTCGCAGCAGATGGCCCCGCCCCTCCCTGAGCCTGGTTCTGCCGGAGGTTTCTTCCTGTTAAAAGGGAGTTTTTCCTTCCCACTGTCGCCAAAGTGCTTGCTCATAGGGGGTCATATGATTGTTGGGTTTTTCTCTGTATGTATTATTGTAGGGTCTACCTTACGATATAAAGTACCTTGAGGCGACTGCTGTTGTGATTTGGCGCCGTATAAATGAAAATGAATTTAATTTAATTTCCTTTAAATGACTGAAGCTGATCCACTCCACTGTGTCCACATCACAGTATTGCTTCTTGTGAGGTTTTTCAGTGGAGTCTGATTTACTGCCGAACTATATTTAGTATTGACAGACGAGGTTAAGGCCGCACCTTTCAAAAAAAATCTCCCACACTTGGAAACTCTGTTAAATCACAACGTAAATGTGTTTATTTCCACGACACGGTCACTTAAAAATGACAGCATGCCGGCGAAATAAGAGCTGGACCAAAACAGCCCCGTACTCCACTAAAACCTGGACATGGTCTTATTCATCTCATACTTCACTCACAGATGTCATTCAATTTTGCAGCCTATAACCAGAAACCCTTCAGCAGCCACCCCTGTCACCATGCAGGAGGGTGGAGGGAATTGGGCCAGAAGCCATTTTCCAGTAGCTTCCCACCAAGAGGAATCTTCCAGCAATCTTCAAATTCGTACAAGAGCCTCAAAGCACGTCAACACAAACACTTCAGAAGGTGGTGTCCTTTCAGACCACAGCTTTTGCTTTTCTTGTTGAGCTCTCCTGTATTTGACAACTATTGTGGACGCCGCCGTGTGATGTAATCCAGCGAGACTCGTCGCTGCTGTAACTGCAGAAGAAATCTGTCCGACTCCCTGATGAAGGCACGTGCACGCAAATGCATCCGGACTTCCTTCAACCATCAGGATGAATGTATTCTAATTGTTATTTAAATCAGAGTCCCTCTGAGTCTTTGGATTTTTAAACTCCCCAAAGCTTTGTTGGACTCTGATACTTGTTCTGTGGTGTGTGAGTGATGTCTCCGTGCAGCGCCGTTTTGCTTGTTTTGCATGCATTCCTCTAGTTTGGACATATTTCTCCTGCTTGTTATTTATTCCCGCTGTCAGTTGGCACGAAGCATCCATGATTTTGTGATACATGTACAATGACAATGAAGCTATTCTATTCTATTCTATTCTGAGCTTCTACTTTAAACCTGAACATAGGATTTTAATAAGCTCATAAGAAAGACCAGAATGTATTTAAAGTAAGATGTCTTGGCGTGTTTAATCAAACGTGGTGTGATTGTGCGACTCACCTTGATGATATCACCCAGGTAGACATCCTCCATCTTGTTTGGCACCTTCATCCGGAAAATCCGACCCACCACCGCTGAGGAGTCGGGGAAGGCTGTGGGCGTAGCCGCGTTTTGCTGATTTGCTGCCGTTTCACCAATGTCCGCCGCCGCGACGCCCTCCGTCACTTCCTGGAAGTCCTGCAAGAGCGAGGAGTGCATGGAGGCCTCGAGCTCGCCTCTGCCTCCGTCAAACCTCTCGCTTTCTCCGCCCGCTTCTATCAACACCATGCCGCCAAGCACGTCGATGTCCAGCTCCGCAGCCGCAGCCACGGCCACGGCGAGCAGCACGCCCAGCAGCACGACTCTAGTCCTGGGTAGTCTCACGTCGAGGCTGTTGCTCAGCCCGAGCCGGCCCAAACTTTGTTTATCGCGCATTCTTCGCCTTTTGTCGAACCGTCACTGATGCAGAAAATAAAATAACAAGGAGGATGTCCGAGTGGGAGGGTGGGGGGCTCAGGGGGAGCATGCACCCCCGACAGATAGAGCAAATCCCTCTTTACAAATCTCCCTCCCTCTCCAGCGCCAAGGAAGAATCTTCTCTTTCTTCTGTTCCTCCTCCTCTTCTTCACTCGGCTTTATTCCTGCTCCTCTCCGTCTTTTGTGCTCGCCCCTCAGAGGGTTACGAGTCCCATTGTGCCGAGCACCTTCGAGATCTGTGAGGAAACACAAGAAAGGCACAGTTAGACGAGCAGTTTGAACACAAGGGGCGAAAAACACTCAGCACAACCCAAACAGGCCGAGCTCAAAGCTCACACTCCATCAAAAGTCAATCTCACGACAAGTTTGGCGCCTTAAACCGATTTGTGCGACGCAAATCTCATTGCTGATAGAAATCCATCGTGGACTGCACGGAGGGTGTAAGGAGGAATAATATTATCAATGCTGGGGAGTAATCTGATTAGTTCTTACAGCCACACACACACTTAAATCACTCATTGCTGAGTTATCCAACGACTCGAGTCAGGAGAATGAAAGCACTGAGAGAAAGGAGGGAGAGGAGGCTAGGATGGATAAACCAAGAGGGGGAGGTGAAGGTGATATACGGTGGGACCTTGGATTAGCCAACAATGCCAAACCAGTCAAAGCCTTCTTGGAATTGCTAATGAATGCATGCCTTCTCTATTGTGTGCAGGGTCAGACTGAGTGTGTGTGTAGGTGTGTGTGTGTGTGTGTCCATTGTGAGCGTGGAGGGTGAACTCAGAGGTTGTTATTCATACAGCTCTTTCATGGCGGAGAGGATCCCCTCCTGAGCAAGTGTGTGTGTGTGTGTGTGTGTGTGTGTGTGTGTGTGTGTGTGTGTGTGTGTGACAACACAAATGATTTCCCCTGAGTGCTTTCATTAGACAGAAAGAGGGCGAGAACGAGAAAGAGGGACCCCCCGCCGTGACTCCACTTTGCCCCGTAGCAGATGCCCGCTGGAGAGAGTGAAATCACCGCAGGACTTCCCCGGCAACAACAACACCCGGCCTCCCAGGTAGCTTTTCAACCAGCTCAAAGGACCCTTTGTTGTCGCCGCCTCGCCCTCGCCGTGCATCACCTTTGGACAAAACTTTGTTTTTAATCAGGAGCGCCATGGTGTCGTTCCCCCCGCTGCTCAAGCTTTTCTACAACGAGTCAACATCCGGAGCGAGAGAAGGAAAAATCACTGGAATTTCGACATTTCCTTTGTCAAAGTCGAGTTGCTTTTTCTACTTTTAAATGTTTTCATTTCCACTGAAGCTCCTTGGAATTACTTCTGGAGTGTTAAAGTTTTACTGAGGCTTCTTGAAAGTAGTCCAAGATGGCCACCGTGGATAACCCCCCCGCTTTCACATAGGGTCCCTTCAACTGCAGCGCCAGAGGCAACATCCCTCCCGCTTCCTCTTCCTCCTTATTGCTTTTCTGTGCTGTTCAATCTGTCATCGGTTTCTCTTCGTCTGATTGCCTTCGCTGCTCTTCTCTGTTTCAGGATGTTTTTTGTTTTACATTTTGTCCTCACACGCCTTTCTTCATCTCAAACACTTCCTGTCGTCCCTCCAGAGCATTAAGCTACGCCACGCCTTTTCTCACATCTCCAAAACCTTCAAGGCCATTTTTCTTCTTCTTCTTTTCCCTCCTGGCGCTCACTCACCTATCAAAAACACAGCCTTTCTATTCATCGCATGACAATGGGGCTGACGATGGCGGGGGAGCGTCGCTGTGAAAGCGCCGGCGAGCTGGATGAAGAGAAGCTGTCAGCGCACAGAAAGAGAGGCACGTAGACACGGAGGGCAGAGAGAGAAGTCTTTGACTCTGAGCAGGACAGAAAGCTGCATTACCTCAACACCCACAACACCGCCCCCCAAACATGCTCCACCCACCTCCTGGCGTCGTGGCACAGGTGGGCAGGAAGGTGGGCAAAGACAGCCAAGAAGGGAAGGAAACGGCAGCTCTTGGTTTCAGCATCTCTGGTTTAAATCTGGATTCAGAGTGTGAACCTGGTGCTTCCTGATTGGTCAAAACCATCAAAGAGAAGCCTCCCCTCCACATCATCTATGTTGGGCAAATTGTTTTATTTACTCCAAATAACCATGTAACTGGAACCAGGGTTCATCGGGGTCGGACCGACTGAACCGGAGAGGGTATCGCTCCAGCGCTTGCTGCGTGCTTTCATAAATCAGAGTTCAACACGAAAGCCTTTCTGTGTCTTTATGTAAGCTGCTGATTTTCCTGAAAACAGAACAAAGAATCCTGGAGGTGAATTTATTTCCTTGTAAAACCACAGCGGCTGCAGGATGTAAAGAAATGAGGCAACACTGTGCAAAACCAGCCAAACTAATGCAAGCGTAATGACAGCCGGCTGCTGAGGAACGCGGGCGTATTTCTAAGAGGGATGTCAAAGTAAATCCACTTTTAAAAAGCAAACGTGGAACCGACACTACAAGCCCAAAGCTCAGACATTTATCCAGAAACGTTTCAGGGTTTTTCCTGCAGTCGATGAGGTTTTCGGTGTAATATTTACCCACCGTGCCGACCTGGAGGTCTGGAGACGATGAGCAGAATATGAAAGCACAAGTTTTCTGCTTCTTCGTGCGTTTTTAAACTAACTGCAATAAAACAAACACTCATTTACCGAAACATAGCCCGACATCCGGCCCGCCGCCGCTCAGGGGCCAGAATAAGCATCCAGACCTGGCTCCATCTCCCACCATTATAAATAAACGGCTAACCGGACACTTGCTGCTGCTCTTCTGAGCGGCAGTGACAGTCGTGGGGGGGTAACAGAGTTAGAGGGTGAGGACTGGTGAGGGGTGGGATGCAGAACTAAAAGTAGAGCGGGAGTGGGACGTTTGAGAGGTCTGGCAGATGATTCATCATCGGTTTGAGAACAAAATGTGAAAAGCTGCCAGTAAAGTCTAAACTTGGAGAGCCCGACGTTAATAAAAAGGTGGGTGTCCCTCCCCGCTCTTCTTCCTCACGCTGCCCCCGTGGGCAGAGACGGCTCGAGTCTAACCACAAAATATCTGACGTCATCACCTCTTTACGAAGACATGGCTCCTGTGCTGCTGTCTGATAAACAGGGACGTCACTGAACCGAGCTGCCATAAAACTCCTCGTCACTGATTACTGAACGTTTAAGGTCCAGACCAGGGAGAAGCTTTTATCTCTAAGAGGAGGTGGGGTAGTACTTTCAGTACCCAGTACCATTTGTAAAACTCGACTCAGATTTAAAGCCTTGCTCTTACTACAGCTGACCTATTAGCTCCAAACAGAGCCTGCAGGTTCTCAGACAATCTGCCTTTGGAAACCAGGTCGGTCGAGTCTGGCGCTTCTTTCACATCAAACTTTTCGAGAAAGCCGTCCTGATTTCACCTGAGCTTCACTTCCTGTAACTTTTATCACAGCTTATTGTTTTATTTTGAAACTCCGATGAAGCACTTTGGAACGTGGATCTTGGAAAGTGCTTTCAAAATAAAGTCAGTGGCTCCTGTAACCACGGCTACACACACAGATGTGCTATTTTAGTCTTTCAGATTTACTTGAAGCTGTTCTTTGAGGTGTGGAGGGAACTTGGTGAGGATGTTATGTGGATTGCTTGATGCCGTTTGTGTCTCCGGGTCATGGCCCTGCTTTGGTGTGCCCATGGTAACAGCCGGAGGTCTCAAACAGCTTCTCAACAGGGCTGACTTCTTTATTGGAATCCCAAAGCTTCTGTTTTGCACATTTTACGACATCTATTGTGTTTGAGTTTGTTTTCCCACCAGTGTCGGCGCCAGGATGATCGCAGTGTCATTGCATGTTAAGGTTATGGCTGTGTGGGAGGGTTAGGCAGTATTCAAATAAAAATGAAAGGAAGAACTGAAAATAAGAGCCACTAATTTGTATCAATCTGCTGTAAAAAGATGTGAACCTGCACCGGTCGTCTTCATACTGTCCTCATTAATAAAACCGACTTTGGTCCCTGTGTGGTGGCTCGTACTTTGAATCGTCTCCAAACATGAAGTCTTAACGTGGAGCAGCGCCTGTCTGAACCTGAGAGGACATTCCTTCGTTGGAAATCCTCGGAGCAACCAATGAGCACACAGAAACGCCACACAGGGGCCAATTAGAGGAAAGGCATCCCTCTGTGGCAGCTAATCGGAGAGCCGGGCGTCTTAGCTGCGGTGAAACATTAGCACTTCAGTGGAACTTTAAATTCTTCCCGTCTCTTCCTCATTCTATGTCCATTTGCCTCCCTCCCTCCTTCCCGTCACCTTTCAATCCCCCAAAGTCACAGCTGATGCCTCTATTATTAGCACAGACAGGACGAGAGCAGCGTGATAAACAGAACGAGAGGGAGAGCCTCTAAAAATGGTCACCTTCCTGAGGAAGCTCCCAGACTGACAGGTGACATTGACGCCATTGCGGGACGCAAATATTCCCACCATTCAATGCCCCCCACCTCCCTCCCCCCGCCTCTGCATCCCACTGATACAACAAACCGAGCGGCGGATAGAGCTCCCTCGGGACGAGACTACAGGTTATGTTTGCGCCCAGCGAAACTCGGGATTACGGCGTGGTTTACCCTTACAATGAGATTTGGATATTTAGCACGGAGATTAGGCACATTTCAGCTATTTAAGCGCTTCTTTCATCCAGCCTGATCTGCAGCGTGTAAACAGAGGCAGCTTATTCTTCCGGTGTGACGATGTAAGGAGTCCACATTGTTCTGTTGCAGCGTGGGGGAGAAAGAGAGGGGGACGCGTGTGTCTTTGTGATAATTTAGGCCTCATTATTGGCGACTTATGGATGAGTTTCAAAAGCAGAAGCATTGAGAGCCAAACGGGGACCTCGGTGACTCAACAATCTGCACTTCCTCTAAAATCTGCTGTAAAAAGCATTCAAATTAATCCACGTTCCCACTCGTAATTACATTTGTAATTAGCTTGGCTCCAACTGGAACAAGAGGAAGAAGCTCCAGCTACAGAATAATAGAAATGCAAATCCACCCTCCGGGCCGCTTCACCGTTAGCTGCTGCTAAAGGCGAGCCGATGGGCCATCTGCGAGAACATAAGGCGGCGAGGAGTGCGTCTGTGTGCAGTGCCAGCGCTGACCAGCTCGGCCTGAAAACTCTCCCAACAAACCCACACAACCAACAGAAAGTGTGAGAAAACAAACTTCCACAGCAAGTCTGAAAAACTGCATTCAAAACTCCATCAGCAGGTGGTCGGGGTGGATGACGGGTGTACAAACCACAGCTGCAGAACCAGAGACTTGTAGCTACGTCCAAATCATGAAAAGCAAGAGGCCACCTGAACCCTCAGAATCACCTGAGTATCAATAACATTAGCATATTATTTAATTCACGGTATGTCAAAGTTCACACATATTAATTTATCCAGCATTTTTACAGCCTCATGACTTTTTAAGTAGTTTCAAACACTTTGATCTAAACTGTAATTTTACGCAGTGAAATTGTCACAATCTAAAGCCCAGAGTTTGCTCGGCACAGTTTTGCTCGTGTGCTCAGCGGTGAGCGTCTGTATCACGGGGTCGGTCGATGTTTGAATAAGCTCCACCCAGGAGCAGAAACCCACCGGGTACCCCGGATCTTTCCATTTCTCATAATTCACTGGAGAAAACTTCACAAAAGTGCATTGTGGGTAGAGCTGGGCGATATAAGATTTTTTCATATCACGATATGTTTTTTTCATTTCAGGCGATAACGATATATATCACGATATAAGCCAAATAACTATATTTGTAAGATTTAAATGTGCCGTTGCTCACAAGTAAAATGTGAAATAATCAGCAGCTTGTTTTGATTTAAATATTTATTTCCCATAATAAGTTCAACAGGGTAGATGTACTTAAGGAACGTGAGACTTCAGTTTCAGATAAATAAAGGCAAATATTGCAAACTACACAAAAGGCAGCCGCTAAAGCGTTTAAGTTTCAAAATAGAACAAACAAAACAGACTACTAAATTGTCAATTCCACTTAGAAACAAAATATTAATTCTAAAAATAAATCTTAGTTTGTTTTACAGAAGAACAGACAAAATTGACTAACTTTTGTCAATATCAAATAAACTGAGAACTAAAAGGAAATTCTCAATCTCTCCTTGTTGTATAGCTTAGCTTTTCAAACAGTTTTAACAGTGACTTTAGTCTGACAAAAGCCGAATGATGAATTAGCGCTTTCAGTCAGAGATTGAGCATGCACCGGTTTATTGTATTTCCAGACTTGCTTTCGGCACAATTTACAGTGCGCGCTACTCTGTTTTTTGTCAGACTTGAAATAACCGAAATACCTTCACACTACGGAACTTCTATGGCCCTTCCGTTCGACAATCTCTCCGGCATTGGAACCATCATCGGTTTTTTCTTCGGTAACCTTCGCTCACGCTCTCGGTTGATTTTTCTCTAGTCGGCAAACTCATTTCCTCCATTACCCGGGCAGCCCGACTGCAAAAACAAATACACATGTGCGCCTTGGCACTTGTGCTGTACGTAACAAGTCACGTGACGTGACGCTGCGGCTGTGATTGGTTCGACTCTGCGCTACTTAATTTGGATTGGCTGTTCTTTTTTTCTTTTTTTTTTTAAGAGGACAAGAGAGATGAGGCCTATCGCAATAGTTTAATTTTTCTATCGAGAAAAAGTTATTTCGCAATACATATCGTTATCGTTCTATCGCCCAGCTCTAATTGTGGGTAAACCTTCGTTAGCATGTGGTGAACAACTTACGAACAGATGAATGGTGATCTGTAGGAGAAGATCCTGGTACAGCTGTGCTTAACTCTATCAAAACGATCACGTACCGTAGTCATAATTTATTGTGTTTGCATGATATTTTGGACTTGATCAATCCATTCAGGTCCTAAACTCAACAAGTTTTTAAAATCCCTCATACTTTAATGCTAAAGCAAAGAAATAACACAAAAAACTATGAAGGTGAAGCTTTGCATGGCTACATTAAAAAAAATTAAAGTTACTGTATGAAACAATCAGCTGATGGGGAAATTGTTCAGATTTATATGGAATGACCCGAATGTCAAAGGTCAATGCTGCAAGCTAGAATAGACCTGCATTATTCCAAATGGCCAGCAGGGGGCGACACTGCTGGTTGCAAAAAGCTGTGATTGCATAAAAGTCTATGAGAAAAAGAGCCGAACTTTCCAAGTTTAACAACACTTTCCTGATGAGTTTACGGTCTCAGCTGAGAGCTTTGTATGGTGGCCCTGAGAGGCCAAATGGACTGCAACTTAAGAAAACACCAGAAATAAGAAAAACGCCACAAAACACAACAGAAACAGGAAAAAAGAAAACAGAAATAGGAAAAACAGTTTTCCAAAAGCACAAGGTAAGTGTTTCTAGGGAGGCAATAACCTGACGGAGCAGCTGCAGGACCCAAAATATGCTAGGTAAGTGTGTTTTAATCTCATGGTTCATGTAATACTGATGACGGATTTTTAGGCTAACAGTCAGGCTAACACACTGACCTCTCATGTTTGTTCATTTTTTTTGTTTCTTTTTTTTTTAAATCACAAAACCGATAGATCCTCCACTTATTTTAAGTGACTCCCAGCGCAATTCAGTTCCTGCATATTTATTAAATATTACCATATTTTGGTTGTGCTTTTGGAAATCAGTTTTTTCCTATTTCTGTTTTCTTTATTCCTGTTTCTGTTGTGTTTTGTGTGCTTTTGCAGCGTTTTTCTTACTGCTGGTGTTTTCTTAAGTTTCAGTCCATTTGACCTCTCAGGGCCACCGTAGTTTTGGGTCTTTTGTTGAAACATGGAAGTCCCATTTAGAGTAAAACAAAAAGCCAAAACGCTCAGTACAGACATCAGTGTTCAGTAAAACCCCCCAAAATTCAGTTTAATGTGCCTGAAGACAAAGACATGAGAAACCATTCCAGTGTCTGCAGCTCTAATCCCACAGAGTTGGTTTCCTTTAAAAATCTTTTATGATGATTTCATTTTTTGTTGTTGTTGTTGTTAAATGAGTTGTGTGTGCAGAGTTTAAGAAAACAGATGTTAGAGGTTAAAAAGTACTTATGAAATGATTATACATGATAAAGCAGCTTTACCAAAGATCCTCCAACTGCTCCACTGAGAGCTGCGAATGAATTAAATGTATTAATTCCACAATAAATAAATAAGTTTGTGTCATGACACAGAGGAGATCAGAGCGGAGCTGTGGGAGTCAGAGCGCCGTTTCAACAAGCAAACAAACGGATTTTTAAAAACACTGAATTCTGAGAAATGAGAAGAACAAGCACAAATCCAACCGACAGGAATAACAACTCCCCACGGAAATTTCCGGCCGCTCCTCGGCCACACCGGCTTTGATATGCGAGTCGCCGAATGTCCACGTGTGACAGACAGTTGGAAGCAGATGTGAACCTGCCTCATAAAACAAGAGTTCTGAGAGTGAGCGGGAACAACAGGACAGAAGGACAAGAAAACAGCGGGCGACGGGCGGGGCCAGACGCGAACGCGATCCAACCTGAAGCCAGCGCACTGCATCCACTGTGCAGGGCGCAGATGTCTGCACAGATGTGCATGCATATGTAAAAGAAACTGGAGCCGGTAACATGAAATCGATGTGTCGTTTGTGGGTTTAGTGGAAACTGCGGCTGAAGCAGAATTTACAGCTTCAACAGATTTGTGCCAACGTGCATGTCATGAAGGACATCGTACAAAAAACAGGACAGCCGAGGGAGGGGCCGCTTTTCCGGACCTCCCAGGTCTCCACAAACACACCCAGGGAACCTCTGGAGTAACGTGGGCGGGCAACCTGCAGCGTGCGGAGCGCCATTTATTATCTCCAACAACAAGATCCTCCTACATTGACGATAGGCGGTGGATGATCCTGTCGTGGAAAACAAGAGCGTCCACCGCCTATTGTCAAAACATCCGCCTTCTGGTCTCATCAGAACAGGAATAAAACCTCAGCGTGACCTTCGCCCGGATGAAAGGACCACGCCGGCTTCCCGGGCTCTGAGAATCGGGTCCATATGATGCAGAGGGCCGACACCGTCCCCCGCCCGTCCCTCCGAGGCCTCGGCGCGCTTCAGCTTTGTCAAAATGAGGATTTAATTTGAGGCGAAGCTGGAAATAAATAAATAACTGAGAAGGAACCCAGCGGGAAGAATCCTGGGAATTCTTTTGCGAACGCAGCCAAACACACGTCCACTTTGATTAGAGTCGTGTTTTTGCAACGCCGGAGCATCAGCGCTTTCGCTCACCCGCTTACAAAGCTCATAGGCTTTGGACGGAGAGAGAGAGCGCGTGTGTGATGAGGCTAACGGCTCATAAAGGGAAGATGCGGCAATGCTTTGCACATCTCCGTAAGCTAATTATAACAGTGCAACGGCTGCAAAATGGAATATGAAAGAATTAACAATCAGTGAGAAAGACGGCAGAGAGGGAAATATAATCATTGTTAAAGAATGTGTAGGAGGAAGAGTAATTACATTTCACTCCCATTACACCTCTGGAGTTGTGTTTCCTCTCGCACACCTTCCTCTCTTGTTAACATTCGGTCTGTTTCTGCTGCGATTCAGATGCAGATCCATCCTGCTGTCCTGATTTCCTGTCATGCATCTCCTGCTCCTGCTGCGTATGTTCATATTTGACACCAACAAAGTTTCTAATAATGAGCTCGACGTATGAACAGCCCAAAGGTGGATTTGAGCCATTTTCACACATAAACTTGCGTCTTTGGGATATTTTCGGGAAACCGTCCGTGTCACGCTGCAGGAAACGCTGCATGTGGTTCAGGTGAGGGAGCTACCTGGACAGAGCTCAGCTGGATCGCTTTAGCAACACAGTCCAGCGTGAAGTTAAAGTCCATCAAACATCTGATCAGACGTGTTCACGGCTCAAAGTTCAGCAGTGGCACAAATTTCAGTTTCAGATCTGAAGTGACAGAGTGAAAAACAATCAGCAGCTGCACTTCAATGTTTTACATGTTGTGCGACTTTTACAGGCAAATAAATCAAAGAGTCTGTATCACTCCTGCAGATCTCGCCCTCCTGCCTGATGGATGGAGATTCACTGCTGCTGTATCAGAGCTGCGGGGTCATTCCAGTTTGTGGGCTTCTGCTCGCCTCCCTACTTTTACACGTACAAACTAATCTGGATCTGAAGCGGCACCGACTGCGAAACCTAACTGTGAAAAGACTCAGGACTGCAGTGCAACATGTGATAACAGCTATGGCGAAGGAAGCTCGACTGATCAACGAGGGGGAAACTAAATCTGATGCAGGTCAGACGGACCAGAAATCCTCGGAGAACATCAGAGAGATTTAATGACGAGCCCCAACGAGGACGAGGATCATTTTAACATCATTAAAGCTAAAACAGGAAATAAAACCTGAATGTTCTGGAGCTCGTGTGTGTGTGTGTGTGTGTGTGTGTGATCCTGGTCATGCTGAGACCACCAGCAAAGAGCTGAGATACACCGACAGCTGTGTGTGTGTGTGAGAGACAGCTGGCTACTGTTGCTAGCTTGACTGAAAATGACAGCTGGGTAACACAAGACTTTATATATGACACACACACACACACACACACACACACACACAGCCTGGCTAATCTGCACTCTTTAATCCGAGGGCGTGCTTCAATCCATGAACTTTCCCTCCCAGGTGCCATCCAGCTCCCTCCAAACGCGCTGGGCTTTCTTTCCCTTCGACAGCTCTGGCACGAGTAAACAAGCCAACGGCGACTATTTTTAGCTTTAAAGTGAGTCAGAGGTTAAAGGAAGCCGTGTGGAAGCTCTCCTTCTTCTTCTTCACTGTTAAACAAACTCCCGGAACAGCCGACTTTAAATACCGCTGCACTACGGTGGACCAGCTGTCTGACCTTCACTTGTCATTCAGAAAAACAATCCACTCAGCTATTTTAGTCGGATGAATAATCGCGTCACTTTATTTTCCTGAGATGAATCACGTTGCAGGAGAAGGTTCTGGAATGAAACGGTGCGACTCGCGCTCCCAGAAAGAGCTGTTATTTGTCGTACAGTCGACGGATTAATGCGTCCAAAAGTCTGAGCAAAACTGATTTAAGAAGAGCTGTGAATTATGAATTTAGTGCAACCTTTAGAGGGAGTCATTCATCCAGGGCTGACTGTAAACGTCTCAGGCTGCTCTTCTATAAGAAAACAGAGGCAAACAGCACACGACGCAGCAGGTCTTAATTTGCTCTAATTTGCCAAACGATCTGTTTTTCAGAGGAATCATACAGATTGCACCATTAAAGTAATAACGAACAAACTTTCCTGCTGCACGCAGACTAAACAAAAGCACTCACTGGACGCACTACGCCTCCCGGAGGCGAGCTTTTACTGCAGAGGGACAACAGCTCTGCAGGTCAGCGGCAACAACCTCGATTTCTACGGATCAGACGTTAAACAGCTGACGTCATCTAACATCTATTTTCAATTCAAATCACAACAACACTCACCACTTTATATTGTAAGGTAGACCCTACGATAATACATACAGAGAAAAACCCAACAATCATATGACCCCCTGTGAGCAAGCACTTTGGTGACAGTGGGAAGGAAAAACTCCCTTTTAACAGGAAGAAACCTCCGGCTGAGGGTCAGGATCTGCAGAGAAACGATGGGAGGCAACAAACAAAATGATTAAAAAACGTGATGTTCGAGATATTTGCACTGAAGTTTACTTTGAGAAAGTCAAAGAAATGAATTTGTGATCATTATTAATATTATTAATAAGATCTTCTTTCTCTTATTTTGAAAGTTCAGTGGCTGTCAGCTAGTTAAACCTGGTGACCAGCGGAGGTATTAACATATTTACCTGTAAACATACTTTGATGTACGAGGCTCTACTTTCTTTCTGGGTTAGTTAAAACGGGTCAGGTACACGGTGGACTCCCAAACTGACGAGCCCTCGGGTGCTTCACGCCTCTGACAGGCTCCATTTAGCTCCACACTGCAAACACGTCTCCTTCCTCCTCCACAAACATAAAACGGGCCTAATCTGGGTCAGCTGTGAGCAGGTACACGTCTGACGATACAGCTCTCGTTTCCACACACACCGCAGTGACCTCCTTACTGCAGCAGCCACAGCGTTTCCTGTGTGTACGCCGTCGGTTTCCGCTCACACGGCATGTTTGTGTGGTTACCTGCATCAGTGTGCGATGAGTTTGCAGTGATAGGAATCTCCTCCCATCCCCAGCTGATGCAGGTCATCAATTCTCATCTCTGTGCCTGTCCTATCTGGCTTCCACTGCCGAGTTATAAATACACAGGCAGCAGCGCAGACAGCCAGCCTGCTGCATACACGCTCATGTAAACCCCCGGGCTGTTCCCCTCCTCTCTCTTTATTTACACAAGTATTATTAGCCAAGCGTGCCGTGCATTGTTACTTACAGAACGAGCTGCACATTTTTGCACCGAGAGACAATTTAAAAATCTGCTTTTATTACCACACAGACCTGCAAACGCAGGGAAAACATCCGCGTTTGACCAGCGAGCAGAGCGTGTCACTTTATATCAACAGATCTTTGACACTCCTATTATTACTCTTCTGCACTTCCCATAATGCCTTAGGGCATGCACAGAGGCAGAATGATGTTTCTGCAGCTTAACTCCTCCCATTTTCTTTGTCTGTGCGTGGTTACATTATGTTAAATTGGCAACAATAACAGTTTCTGCTAGGAGCTCCTGTTTGCAGACACAGTTGACGCCAGAGTTAAGGCGGTCACTTGGAAAGAGTTCTTTGCCAACAGCCACTGATAGGTGAAGGACAAAGCATCGGTTCTCTTGTTGCATGTGGGATACACATAAATACCAGGACCATGTTACAGATACCTGCTAATAATTGCTCAGTAACATCCAAAAATATGAATTTTATTCACCAAAACTGGAGCTCAGATCCTGTTAGTACAGTGATCTCACAGCAGCCATATTATTGGTCAGATGATGTCATCAAAAATGCTCCAACAGCACAAACGCAGACCAGAGGTCCAGTTCAGGCGAAGCTAGCAGACCACCTGTGTCACCGTCCACCTGTAGGTCAAAGATCCCCAGGTGTTCCAAATCTCCAGATACCAATTTATTCATGCAACCACGGGATGGATTAACCAATCCGTGCCACAAAAAACCCAAAGGATCCATCAGAAATTAGAGCTGATCTCAAATGTTTCAGTCGCCCAGCATCACACCAGCAACTGCTGACACAACAACAGAAGACGACAACAACTTTATCCCATATTTGGAGAGTTATTTCACTGAATATTCATGGAGACCTGAATAAACTGGAAAAACTGCTAAAAGTCAAACTGGTAAAAGAAGCTTTAATATGAAGGTGGCCTTGCAGCCCCTCGATGTGCAAACATAACATAAGCTGTTAATGATCAGAGTGATGGAGAAGAGCCAGCCACATGTAGATGGCTTACCCAACAGAGCCTCCACCAAAGCTCGTGGAAATGAAGAGCTAAAATTATTACAAGAACTATTTGATTTGACTTGAATGTATAATCCTCTTTTTCTTATTTTTTTTTTTTTGAACTTTTACTCTTTTTCTTATTTTTAAAGCTGCGAGCCAGCTAGCACCAATCCTTCCCATCATGCTTCCCTGTGTTCAGGTCACCGTTCGGTGCTCTCCTCAGTGCCATTCAGCTGTTTCAAGTCTCTCGTCCAACTGCAGGACTAACTCCAGCTCCACCGTCTTGGACTGCAGTGGACAACATTAGTCCCGGTTCTGCTGTGGAGACCCTCTGCCAAATCGAACCAGAACCTCTAACAGGTGGAGACTTGTTTCTGCTAGGAGAAGTCGCCAGCGCTCCCAGCAGCAGTCCAAGATGGTGGAGCTGGAGTTCATCCACCAAATGAGGAACTTATTCACATTATTTATTGGGAAACAAAGATAGCAAGCACATTTGTCCAACCACCCAACCCTCCTGCCTCTGCGGCCCAGCGGGTTAGAGCTCGTTCGGTTTCTAGACAACATGAAGGAGGTGGTTTTAATGTTTCAGTGTATACCAGAGAAATGTGAGTTGTGTCCAAAAACAACAAGAAATCAATCAAAAATCGACTTTTCTGTCAATCAAAGGCAGCAGGTCGGTGATCAATAACATTTATTAATTTGTTCAATCTGCTGGAAGCTTTCAAGTAACTCATTCACTCCATCAGCCTGTCAGCGTGTTACTGAGTCACTCACGAGTGCAGCTCGTTGTACTCTCAGCGATACGGCCAGAACGCCGCTCGCTCGCCCGCTAACTCACATTTCTGCCAGCCGGTAAATCTTTTTTTTTTTTTCCCCAAAGGACATAATTCACTGCAGCCAGACGGTATCTTCGTCCACCTCCCTTCCCCTCGCTCCCTCCACGGTCACTGCAGACGTCTCAGCTTCGAGGCCCCATTCTTTATCTCTATGATAATAGCAGGCCACGGCTGATAGCCTTACAGCCCGAGCAATGTGACCTCCAACTGGCTGGCAGGGTTTTAAAGGCACCACGGTGTGGATTTTTATTTTTTTCGCCAGGTTAAAGATGCCCCCCGTCTACTAAATTTATCTCAGCCCAATGGAGCGAGACAGCCAGCTGATATTTATCACTCCATTTTTGTTTTTCCTCTCAGTGGCGGATGTTACGGACACTCCGCCGCGGACGGATTTAGGTAAATGTCACGAGGAATCAAACCTGAAATTCCTCTAAACTGTTGCAAATGAAAACATGTAAGAGAACACGGAGTCGCCGACAGCGTGGCTTATTTTTTACCGACGAGAACACGCCATCGGCGCTTATGCAGCCGTGACTACACGCCGCTAACAGGTTAGAGGAGGTGTGAGAGCACAGCTCATCTCTGAAAACGCCCGAATATTAAAGAGGAAAAGAAAGACGGTCAGAGACTTGCAACACAAAGGCTCAAGACTCAAAACTCGGACGTGCAGGTAAAAACTAAAAAGAGACAATTCAAGGTTGGTAATTTGGTTATTCTGCTCTCCTGTCTCTACTTTGGTCTTTGGATCACATCAACAACTTCGGCCTTTGTGCAGCTTCTGTGTGAAGTGGAAAAAAAGCCTCTTTGATGCTAATCAGTCAATTAAAATGTGATCTTCTCTGCAGACTTTCGGCATGCTTTGATTTAAGAGCACTGTGCCGCAGAAGGTTCTGTGAAGGTGACGCTGCACTTGTGTTATCAAAAAAATAAAAAGTAATAAGCGCCCACAAACAGGAGAAACTGATAACATTAAAGGGAAGGACGCGGAGAAGGCAGCGCCTGGCACTGACTGAAAGGTTGAAGGCTCGAGCCTGAACATCAGGAGATTTAGATGCTCCGCAGAAAAAAGGGAAAAGGGAGAGTTTGTAATGGCAGCAGCTGAAGGCCTGCGTGTAGCAGCACCAGACTGATGTGGAGAAGATGGAATAACAGTAAAACACGAAGAACGAGTCAAAACAAGAAACTCCAAAGAGCCGCAGAGTCTTGAAATGAAATCACTGCATCTCCTGCGTACCAAAGGAAGAACGTGGGAGCAGGTCTATAAACATCAAGACCTGCTTTCACATTCATTACTGGGCGTGCCTGAGTTTCCCGTCACACACTGGGTTAATCTACTGTGACGTCCTGAGCTTCCTGAGGGAGAACAGCAGGAAATGACTGAACCGAGATGTGTGCCAGAATCCATGTTGTTCGTTTTTTTGGCCACATTAAAACAATCGTAGCTCACCAGCCGCCCGATTCACCAGATCTGCCACTTCTGCCCACTTCCCAAAAGTAATGACCGAGTTGAAGGATCACACGCCCATCGCAGAGGCACAAGGACGCAACAGGACTTTAAATGCTCCAGGTGCATGAGGACAGACTTTGAGACCAAAGGTTCGACTAACACTATGAATCCTCGTCTGTCTTTCGAATCAGGAAGAATCTCTTATTTCCCATTTAAAGACCCCGAGCTCAAGCTCACCTATTCTTTACCGCAGGTTGGAACCTTAGCTCGAGTTCGAGCTCAAACATAGCGGCGACGGCCGAGCAGCTGGGCTCTCGAACGATGACTTCCTCAGTTCAAAGACATACGAGCTGGAGCCAGCTGCAATTTGCAGTCATTTGACTTAATTTTTTGGGTGGTGCTCTTTCTTTTTAAGCTTTGAATGATAAGAGAAAGTAGTTTTCTAAAACCTCAGCAGTTTGTTTTTACAGAGCAGAATTCAGGATGTGAATGATGCTTGGCATGTTTGCTGGCAGACTAAATGCAGAGGTCTACTCTCACATTTCAGACACACGAGGTCGAGTCAAATACCTGCTGCTCATATTAAACACAGCCAGTTTCTAATAATGACGTCACTGAAACCTTCAGACAGATTAGCAGTTTTTTTCTACACTTGGCTCTGCATGATGTCATCAAGGATGGATATTTGCATGTTTACAAGGTCAGACAGAGGATGAACTGATTGGCTGAATGACCAGGACGGGATAAAGAAGGATTATGTTGAACTATGAATCATGCAAAGCTGCTCTAGAAGAGTCCAAGAAGAAAACACGGAGGTGGAAATGAGTAATTTTAAAATGAGAGTAAATGTGCGGTCGGTGGGTTTGAAATCTGTGCCTTCATTTTGTTTCTGCTCTTTCTTCTATTTTGATCCCCCCCCTCCCCTCGTGTATTTACTTCAGGTGTTTGTGTTTGCAGACTGCCATGTGAACAACAAAATGAAGCCTTTTTAAATCCAATCCAACTGAGCTGTATGCGTCTCTTTTTAATAAAAGGGAAAACCTAATTTCACAAAGAGTTTCTTAACTGTAGGTGACGGCTGCCTGCAGCTTGAAGAAAACAAGTCATAAAACTGCAGAGTGCTTCATAAAACAACGACGTTCACGCTGGCTTCATTCAAAGTCGGCAATTTGTGCCGTCTGCAAAGTTATTGGAGTGTAATTTGGGTTCAGTTACTTATAGTGTGACAGTTTGGAGGATCTGAGATATGGAGTCTTTGCAGCTCGGCTTTCTTTAAGTCCTCTGCACACACAGGGCACGTATCAAGGATTTTACGCCAACCAATTGGCTTTCTTTTATGTAAAATCCAGAAAATGAACATTTAGATAATGGCTAAATATATATGATTACCAGCGAAGGCACAAAAATAAAAGTAAAACCTCCGAAAAACACACCAGCAATCACCTGTGAGATTTCTGGAACCTTCAAAGTGCTTTAAGATCTCAGGAAAAACTAAACTTGAAGGCGCTCTGCCGTCATCTGCTCTGCGTTTAAGTCCTGAGACATCAGGTGGATTTACGGCAGAGCTCCTCTTTAAGTTCACCTCAAACCAGGTGTTGAGCCTCTGCAGAGCCGGGCCTGTAATCAGCACAGCTCGGCTGGAATGATATGAATTCTGTTTGAACGTTCAGGATGAGTTCCACAACCCTCAGAGCCGCACAGTGAAGCATGCAAGCCCCCCCCCTCAAAGAAACCACACAGACTTTTAAACGTTCTGCTCGTTTGTATGAACCCTTGCTTTTTGCTTGCCATACTTAGCAGATATGTATGCATGAATAAAGTTCTGGCACTTGGAGCAGATCTAATTTTGCTCCACATCTGCCTCTGAAGAAAAGAATAACAAGTGCAATCCTCAGGAAAGAAAACTAATCAGCATCTGTTTTGCCCTCTTTAATTTAAAAGTAAAGACAAAGACGGGCTGCTCGGCTGCAGGAAGAGATGGCGAGGATTTTCTCTGAAGTGCAGTAATTCAACCGGAGCGTCCTCTTGACTCGTTGTTATTCTGAGATGCTAACACCCTCGCTAGCACAGCCAATACATCCATTGTTTGCTCTGTGCTATCGGGATGTACAGGACTGCACTTCAAGAGACCCACTTCAGCCGGCAGAGAGAGAGAGGGGGAGTCATTAGGGCAGGAGCGAGCAGCTATCTCTGCATGCAGCAGTACATCTGCTGCCGGCAATCCCTCCACACAGACAGCCGATTGTTGGATGTACAACATTCGCTGCTTTACGTGACGCTAAATATCACCGTTATCCTGAGGTCTAAACAGACTCTCACACTCATGTTTCTCCTCTCCAGTTTTATCATTACCGGCTCCATCCCCCCAGCAACAGCTGTCGTTAACCTCAGTATAGGAATACCATCCCAGGATAATATTCCCCGGGATGGTATGAGAGGGACTTTTTTGGGTTGTGAGTATTTACCACTGGTGACGCTAGGACACAAAAACATTGAGTCTGAACCTGACGCAGAAACATGTCAGAAGCCCGATGCGCCCGGTTCTGCTCATTTCCTGCTTCACGTTTTTATTCTTGGACTCTCCTAGAGCAGCTTTGCATGAGTCACCATTCAAAATAATCCTTCTTTGGTTTATACTGAGTGTCAGCGCAGGCGTTTTAGCTCCACCTCTTTCAGTCAGCTTTCTTCTTTTAGGTGTGTAGAAGGAAACAGGTGAAATTTGAATTCATAAGTACAGATAATTCTTAAAAGTCAGAGCAATCCTTTTAGATAAGACACTGTTTACGCTTTACTGCTCACGTTAACAATGGACCAATAAATGTGACAGTCGAGACATCTGTGTTATGAGCAAACAGAGTATTTAAACTCTGAATGATTAATAAGTGCCACAATAACTTCACATACTTAAAAGGCTACACAATGTTATCACCTAGAGTGCGACACTCCTTCCCAAATATGACTGGCTCCGTCTCCGATTCTCTGAACTGGAGGAAACCAAAAGGACGACGAGAAACATCTCATCCAAAGGTCGTGACTCCAGGCAATTAAAAACAAGTTAAGATGCAAATTGACTTGACCTGATTTTGATTTTGACCTGATCAAGCAGCCACAAACAGAAGTCATCATCATCCTGAACTTTATTCAGGTCTCAACAAATGTGAGAACCCGATAAACCGAGACGTCACCCCCGGTTTATCCAGCCGCTGGCCTCATCCTCTCAGAAAACAGAAATATTGGAGTTTGACTCCAGCAAAGGTTTCAGCCTCCAATAAAAGTCTTCAGATGATTCTTAGATCTGATAAACTGCTTTAAACTTTCTCTGAAAGACGGCAGGCAGCGAGATGTGAGGCGCCGATAAGACTCCGCCACCACGTCGCCAACAGCGGGGAGTTTGGGTGTGAGCTCCACCTGCAGTCCGTTTGCCCTTGAAGGCTATCGGCCAATCAGAGTGCAACGCTCTGAAGCGGCAGCGACGTCAACAATACCGTCCTCCTGAGGTCCGCAGTGCTGGAAGGATGCTCAGAGGCAATAATCTGCTCCCTCGTGTAATTTTCCTCGACTCACCCATCCTCCTGCTGTCACCACCTCCACCCATCCTCCACCCCTGCGCTCATTTTCTCTGCCGCTCTCACGCCACGGCTTTCTATTAACCCCATTTCTCTCTCCATCTCACCCTCTGCCGTGCCTTTCTGCAGTCCTAATCAATCAGCTCATCCCATTACTACATCCACTGTCATTCCCAAATTCCTCCTCCATCCCCGCCGCCCGCCAACAAACATGCCGAGCGCGTGCACCACCACCGTGGCGTCTCCAGGACGTGAATCATCAGAGCGAGCTGGCAGACGGCAGCGCTCGTCCCCTGAATGACTGCCTGTCATAAAAGACAGATTGACGGATGAATGGGTGGAGAGAATAAACGGCTTGATGGGTGGATGAGTGTGTGGATAGATGGGAGGGTGGGTGGATGAAAAGGAGGGCGAATAACTGGATGAATGGGTGAGTCATGACATCCTGATCCGTTACACAAATCTGCAAATAGGCTCGGAGATGAGCATTCATCCGCCGTGACACATTTCATGTTTACTTCCTGCTGCAGAAATGCGAAGCGCTCCTTTAACAGAGAGCTGGAAGCTTCTGGATTTATCTGAAACTCAATGTCTCTGCAGTCGTCGCCAAGTTTATGTTTATCACACAAGTGGATTATCCAGGAAATATCAGGCTTTATTACAGCGGCGGCGGCGTTCACTGACAGAGACGCGCAAAAGCAGATTGTAAAGAAATCGACGAACCTGATAAAGTTAAAAGACAATTTAGCCAAAAATATTACTGATAAACTTTGAAGCCATTGATTCACTGGTTTCAGACCAACACCTGCTCATTCATCACAGGCTGCCGCCGTGTCACGCACACGTGACGGTGGAACTGCGATGGACGCCGATGTGCAACATTTCCATTTTTAAAGAGCGACGAGGGTTCGCCTTCCTGGTTAATCCATCCACAGGTCAGATCCATAATCTTGTCCAGCGTGTCCTGGGTCTGCCCTTAGGATCCCAGTTGGACATCCCCGAAACGACCCACCTGGGAGGTCCTGCTGACCCACCACAGCTGGATCTGTTTGATGTGGAGGAGGAGCCTCCTCACCTCAGAGGCTGAGCCCAGACGCCCTGCAGAGGAAGCTCATGCTTCTAACTTCGACCTTCTGCTTTTGGTGTCCACCCACAGCTCGTCACAGGTGATCAGTTCTTATACCAGCTAAGAAAAATGACACTGTGTGCTGCTTTAACATTGTAGGGCATCAGGCAGGCTGTGGCACCGTCGTGTACCTCTCATTGTTCAGATGAATATTTTAAAGCTTTTAGGGTGGCGCAGAGAGCTGACAGCCAGTGTGGACACACCTGTTGGGGTGCAGACTGACACCACAGTCCAGATGTTTAATACAATCTGTGGAAACGTTAGGAATTACCCATCATGCCTGTGACGGGCTGAGCAGTCAGCCCGCGTGAGTTTACTGTTTTATCTTTTAGTTATAATCTTTTATCAGTGTTTGATACCCATCAGTAGAAAAGCTGGTGGCTGATGGTAACTGAGCAGGCCATCAGGTTTCCTCACATCAGCCTCATTTGTGAATATTAAAGATGTTTAATGCGAACTAATGACTGCAGCCTGCACTGCTGTTGTTTGTGCAGCCGAGCTGTGAGAGCTTTTGTTCTCTCTGAGTGTTTTTAACTCCGGTATTGTTGCCAAGAATAAATCTGACTTTACTGTGATTGTTGATCAGAGAGAAGAAGCCATCATCAGGATCTCAGGCTCCGGGAGCTTAATCTGATTATCTGAGAGAAATAATTGAGTCTTAAGCATTATAACCATTAACTGCAGCACTAACGCACTAATAGCAATAATGCTGAAGTGATTATTAAGAACACAACCAGCAACAGATCTCATGAACAGTGAAAAAAGTCCCTGTTTTAATGTTTTATCAGTTTTCTCTGCTGAGAGTTGAACATTTCCAGGAGTTTGTAGCCAATTAACTGACATGTTCATCCAAACGTCACAGGAACTGAAGAACTGATCACCGAACACGCAAACAGACGTTTAAACGCTGCGTCTTCCTCTTTCTTCTACTCCTGCAAGAATGCATCTCTGCAGTCTGGAGTCTTTTACTCCTGCGTGTGTGCATGCATGTATGCAAGTGTGTACACATTTGAATTCACGCCAGGAGTAAAGTCACCTATTCAGAAACCAACTGCACAACACACACACACACACACACACACACACACACACACACACACACACACACACACATGTCTGGTTTGCTATCCTCGTGGGGACATCCCATTGACATAATGCTTTCCCTAGCCCCTTACCCTAACCCTAACCATTAAAAATGAATGCCTAACCCTAACCCTTACCCTAAACCTAACCATAACCTAATTGTAACCCTGACAGTAAAACCGCATTTTGAGTGTGAAAATTGCTTCCAACCCCAAGGGGACCTGGATTTTGGTCCCCACGGTGCAGAAAGTCCCCACCAGGATAGTAAAAGTCAGATTTTGGTCCCCACCAGGATAGTACGAACCCGTACACACATACACACACACACACACACACACACACACAGAGGGGCAGGTGTAAAGCCGGCCGGGTGGTGTTTGACTGTTAGATTTAACATGTCAGCTTCTCTCACGTCTCATTTCCTCGGCCGGCTGTATTTGTCTGTCGCTGATGCTTTAAAAGCTCCGGGCCAGGTGGAAGGGCCGAGCTGTCTGCCTGAGTCAACAACACACACATGTAAGTGTACACACACACACACACACACACACACACACACACGTCTGGTTTGCTATCCTTGTGGGGACATCCCATTGACATAATGCTTTCCCTAGCCCCTTACCCTAACCCTAACCATTAAAAATGAATGCCTAACCCTGACCCTTACCCTAAACCTAACCATAACCTAATTGTAACCCTGACAGTAAAACCGCATTTTGAGTGTGAAAATTGCTTTCAACCCCGAGGGGACCTGGATTTTGGTCCCCACGGTGCAGAAAGTCCCCACCAGGATAGTAAAAGTCAGATTTTGGTCCCCACCAGGATAGTACGAACCCGTACACACACACACACACACACACACACACACACACACACACACACACACACACAGGCCTTTTAAACTAAAGCCAAAATTTGAGGTGTAATCAGACAAATTTAATTGAAGTCAGCGACCTCAATGAAGGAAAATGGTCGCGCTGAGAGTCGCGTTGTGTCATTAGCTCATCATTAATCATGCATCAGTGTGTAATCAGCATCTTACTGCTGTAACTCGCAGAGGTGGAGCTCATTTCTAAATCTTTATTCGGGGATGGAGCTAATGATCGTTTCCATTATGGATGACTCTCCTGGTTGTTTGATCAATGAATCCCTGGTTGGTGTAGAGCAACACGTCACAGTTAGTCAGAGCTCGGCGTGACGCTCTGATGTTGTTTTTAAAATAAAAAAATCACCCCCCCCCCAAAAAAAAAAAAAAAAAAAAAAAAAAGAGTAATTGTGCGACCGTCCAATGACTGGACGTTTGTTTCCCATCTCTGCTGATAACTTTGCTTAAAAAAAAAAAAAGAGCTGACATTTTAAAAGCAGGCCATCTCCTTTTGTGTCCAAAATATTAATTTTGTGCAGCTTTCATATTAATACCAAAAAAAAAAAGCTCTGAGAGGGAGTGCAGCAGAAAAAAAATGAGCAGCAGAAGAAGCATAAATCCATCAGAGGAAATGTGTTTCCACCGCCGGAGACAAATGTGAAAAATGCTGCTTTTCCTCTTCATGTGTCATTTCTTTGGTTCCCGAGTCTCTTTCACTTCTCACACTTGCACCACACTCATTAATTTTTAATAATAAAGCATGCAAATTGTCTCCAAAGCAGCAGCAGCACATGCCTGATAACAGTCTCTTTTTTAACACCACACACGAGATAAGCAAACAAGCGCTTATCTTTTTTTTTTTTTTTTATTTCAGCGCGTTGCTATCACAGACGTCGTCAACAAAGTAAAACTGAGTTCATTCAAACATTTGTGTGTGCTTGGCACTTTTATGCCCCCCCCCCCCCCCCCCCCCCCCCCGCAGCTAACGGGCAGGTCTCCATGACTGAAGCTGAATTCCTGAAGCAACATGCCCACACATGCGAGTCTGTTTCCAGCACCTCACCAAGATCTACTGCACGTCATCAAACAGCAGCCTCAGAATGGAAACCTGACCGATGTCGCTCCACGAAACAGAAAATCTGAAGATCACCGGCAGAGAAGAAGGAGCAGAAATGAAGAAACGCTTTTACAAACAGGTTTTATTCAACTGAACTTTCATCGTTGGACAGCAGTGCTGGGGAAACATCCACCAGGTGGCGTCCCATCCATGACTGGGTTGGGTTACAATCCCCCTGTTTTCACTGATGTTTTCCAGCCTGAATGAGAAGCTTAAACTCTGACGTCTCACTGATCCTCTGCGATCAGGGCGAGTGGACACAGACCACAAACTACACTAAACTTCTCACGTTTCCCATGAAAGCGTTTCTGATGGCTTCATCTGAAATGGAACATCTTCTAGTTTCTGAACACGTGCCGATTTAGCATGAGGCTAAAACCAGACAAAACACCTGCAGCGCAGGTTGGAGCTGGTTTTAACGTCTGGAAGCTTCTGTTTGGACGATCCAAATGGGAAAAGGAAAAACTGTAATCCCGACAGTATGAGACTTTCACAGATTACATCTCAAACATTACACATAGTGGGTGTTAACCACAGGGTGCTGAGTTTATGAGTGTATCATATATGAGTGTAGACCTTATATAGTTAAACATGTGTGGACTGTATAATGTCATATTCTGAATATTGATTTGTAAATACTGGAATATGAAATAAGGGGGTGGGAACAGAAAAAGTGCAAACTTCTGCTAAACATTGTGTATTTCATGAAAACTCGATGTTTTTAAGTTTTTCTTTTCTCTGGTTTTTTCAGTTATGTTTACATGTTGGAAATAAAATTATTCCATCCATCCTATGAAAGGATTGGACACCAACCAAATCTGAACTCCAGATGGGTCACCACTGAGGGAAGACAGGAGATGACCCACAAATATTCAATATCATATGAATTCTGAGTCCATGTGCATCTGTCCAGTTAATATTGAAGCATTAACCTTTGGCCTGTGTGGGCTAAAGGTCCGCATCTCCCACACTCTTCTTTCTTTATGGATTTAAAAACTGCTCAACATGAACACGCTGTGAAACTGTCCTGTATTTCATGTAAGTTGGTGTTTCCTGCTGACATCCAAGCCACCGAGGGCTTGTGTACGATTATTCTCCCAGCCTTTAAGACTTTTCATCAGTTTGGACCCAGAAAAACAGCAAATCTGTCGTGTTTTAGACTTTATTTCAAATCTAACATCTTCTGCTCTGTGAAACAAAAAGCAGCTCCAACCCCAGACGGGTCGACCGTGACCTGATGGTTACAAAATGCTTGGCCCAGCAAACCAAATGGCACCACCCAGGCTCCGGTCCTATCGTTCTATCTGCTCGCCGCTGGAAGCATTTCAGCTAATCAGACTCCATCTCGTCGGTGAAAATCACGCAGCAGCGTGTGGCCGCTGTGTCGACACCAATGTCGAATCACAATTAGGTCCTCTCCCGGCACCGAGGGTTCTGGCACGGCGGAGGAATTCCTCCATGGTTGACCGGACAACTTGGAGCGCCATTTGGCTCCATGTCCAGAAGGCTAACCAGCCAAAACAGGGGGGCTAATAAAAGCGCCCACTGATAAGCAGTTAATGCTCCAGAACTAATTACTGAACTGCCACCCTGTTTTCTCTCCTCCCAAATCAGAAGTGTGACATGTGAGCACACACGGGGGGGGGCTGGGATATCTGCTGCTGCCACGGCAACCGGGCAAACAGAAGGAAGTAACGAGGAGCTGGAATTCTGACCTCTGATGTTCATGAGGCACGTCGGCAGCTGATCCAAACAAATATGAGCCACAGCAGCGCTCCACAGGTACGAGCGCCGAGGCAGCACTACAGGATCCACGTCCGCCCCCTGCTGAGCTCTAAAATGGATCCACATCAGCAACTACAGGCCCGAGCGCCGCGCTGAGCATCGCTCATAATGACCGGCTCTGCTTTCCGTCTCCCTCTGCAGCAGCAGCCGATGTCAGATTTGCAAGAAGCTGCCACCGTGCATCCGCAGAGCCGCACGTGCACGTGACAAACAGGCTTCAGGGGACATTTTACTCACCTGTGGACGGCGCCGCTGCCACTCATTTACAACTAAAGGTCTGAAAGATAAGGCTCATCGATTCCACGCCACACTTTGCTCTGTATTTAGATCTCAGCTGTTTTATACAATCGTGCACAGATTTGGGAAGAATCCTGGATTTATCATGAATAGAAAACAGTAAATGTCTTTGAACTTAAACTGCAAACCGACCGAAAGCAAATAAGAAAAGCAGGAAATTAATGTGAGCTGTGGCAGGATCGTGGAGGGGGATGCAGGGCTTAAGTGAAGCGACTACAGTAACAGAAACAAGATTGTCACTGTGAATTTCCGCTGTAATCAAACTTAAAATTCACCAGCATGGTTTCCCAGCAATTGTGACCTGACTACGATGTGAGGTAACACCTCCAAACCCAAGGTGGTGGTTGTAGCGTGGGAGGAGGGGTGGCCGCCCCAAGTGAAGGACTTTAAGCATCTACAGCATCTCTGCTGTAGCAATGCGCCATGGCGAAGCGAGAGCAGAGTGTGAAGGCAGTCCTACGCTGATCTATGACCACAAGCTTTGGGCAGCGTTGTACAGATTGAAAGGCGGAGCCGAGCGGCAGACATATCGCTCATCTCAACGACATCTGGGCTTAAGAGACGGGATGAGGAGCTCGGACGTTCAGGAGGACCACAAAGCTGCTACGTTGCATCGAGGGGGCTCAAATATGTCCAGCTGGGTCGGACCCACTGGGGATGGGAACGCCTCGATGTGCCCTCAGAAGACCTGACGGAGGAGGCTCCTCCCCCTGAGGGGGGCGTCCTCCTTATTTAGGACGGTGGAGGATTCTTCCTGTTGCCGGGTCAACACGGCTCTCACTTCAAGCATGTGTGACATTAGTCAGCGAGCATCCGCACAGATGAGCTCGCCGTGGAAGGACAAACGAGTTCTCCTGCCACCATCGCCCCACTGCAGCTCCTCTCTGATGATATTAGTGGCATCAGGATCAATTAATCCTGCAAGCAGGAAATAAAATGCGCTGCGGCCTGAAATGACTTCCAGCCTCTGAACTCCAGCAACTCCAGTGCTGATTATTTAAAGCTGACAGGTGTTGATTGGGGTGTTGATGTGACTCCAAGCGAGCGTTCGGAAATATCCAAAAGTGTTAAGTCAACTCTAATGGCTGTGAACTTTTACAGTCACTGACACAGCACCAATTTCTCACTCTGCGACTGAAATTAACCACAATGATCTTCCGTCCGTGGGAAGAACAGCAGCTGAAGACGGAGGAAACTCCCCGTGAGCCCTGACAGACTGACGGGATCTGCATTGAATGCTGTAACCCCGACGAAGCGCTTACGCCAGATGAAAGCTGCGACTGTTAATGACAAAGGAAGCAGCTAAAGACAAAGCAGCAGGTCTGTTGGGTTGCAGGCCGGTGTCTGAAACCAGCTTCAGCAGCGCTCGGCCGCTTCGCACCCCTCAATCTGCTCGCCAACCGAAGCCCCGTTGTTATCTCAGGCTAAGAATAGCCCTCGCCGTCCCACGCCTCCTAAAGCCCGCGAGGCTCTTTAAACATCTCATGACCGTTTTATTTTCGAGTTCTGAAAAACGCGCATCGACAAGTGGTGTTCGAGTCGTGGCGAGAGCATGACTCACAGCGACAGAAGGGTAGTCAGCTGTGGGCACAGGAACGCTCGGGATGCCTCATCCCCCTATTTTAGCCCACGAGAGCTCAGGAGGAGAGGAGGGAAAGCGCCTAAAGGATCTCAAGCTCATCTCCCGACGTGATAAAGCGGGCTTACACGCACACGTTTTCTTTACCTTCAACCCAAAGCTTCAAAAATAGAAAAAAAATAACCCAATCTTCCCTTTCCTCCTCGTAACCCAAAAGTTTGAAAAGCAGGGAGCCAAAGATTAGACTCATCATCCTGTAGATGCACAAGGCTTTTCATAACACGAGAACTCTTTCCTATTTTGGATGATATTGATTTCAGAGATGGGGACTCGCTCAGACAGAAGAAATGCTGCGAGAGAGGCAGGAAGAGGAGGAAGAGGAGCGTCTGGGGAGTGTGACTGACTGTGTGGCTAAACCATTGCTGCTGTCAGATTTACAGAAACAAAGACAAAAAAATGAGCCTGCAAGGTTTATCTTTGCATAAACGTCCCATGCACCGCCATGCCGGGCAGCTGCGACGCAGGAGGGGGTCGTAAAGCAGTCAGGAGCTCCTGCAGTGGACGTCTTATAAATAAAAATAAGAGATGGCCCCACTCAGAGCTGTTATGAAGGAGAAGCTATCCAGAGAGGCTGAAGCAGGCTGTAAACATGTTTATTCCCCCTGTAAAGTCGGACGTTTTAACACGGGAGTCCACAGAGACTGGCTCGCTGCAGGAGAACATTAGAGGAACTGCAGTTTGGACACTGCCTTCATTTCTCTGCACCAGAGGTTGCCCCTTGGTCTGAAGTTACTCAGCACATTACTGCTTATGTAAGCCTCACATTGGGGGAGGGGGGTGGGGTAGAGCCCAAAACCCAAAGTGGAATTCCAGGGTTTCCTTTCCAAACCTCAAAGACGGGCCAGCAGGCTTTGTTTCAGTGGGCCAGCACACAGCAGGCCAAACACGAAGCCTGCACCACATCTATTAGGCTCAAGCCCGAAGAGTGTCTTTAACAAAGGCTGGGGGGCATTTCAGAGGCGAGAGCAAAAGCTCGCCCTTACGGGTCAGCGCAGAGACGTCTACTACAGGACAAGCAGAGAAAATGTGATGAGGAGCAGCCGGAGAGCAGGAAAAGGCATCTTTCCCCCACTGCAGACAGAGACGTCAAAACGTTTCTCACCTCGTCGTGCCGCTGCAGCTCTCCGACAAACCGATGACGGCTCACAGTTCGCGTGGCGTCTCATCAGAAGACGAGACGAGGTTATTTACTGCAGCTGCCGGCAGCACTGATCTGGTTTTTAGAGCTTTTCTCACTCGGGGACAGTTGGGTGAACACGTTTTCCCTTTTTTCACATGTTCACATCTGACTGCATTTGAAACAACTCAGCACCACAAGTCCACATCTGGACCTCCTAACAAGCAGCAGGTCACTGGCAAAAATGAAAAACAAAAATAAAAAAATCATCTACGACCTCTTTTGAAGTTACACCAAACCAAACCCGACAGCAGCCGAATCACTGATAACCCAAACCCAGCACCTCCCCTCCTACATGAGCAACACGGGCAAGCAGCCACACACACCCAAAGGAAAACTGCTGACATAAGCTTCATGTAGATAAACACGCCTGTGGTGCTCCTTTGAGCCAGGGAGAAACAGTCTGGGGTGCGAATCCCAAACAACTACGTTACTCTCACAAAAACTGCATCGGGGTTTGACGTGCATCGGAGACGCCCCGCCCTCCCTCAGCTCTCCTGGGGAGACACGGAGGCGTTCTCAGGCCAGAAACACAGGAACTCCACCCTTCGAAGGTGGAGAACCACGGCCAGCTTCTGCAACTATCTTCACAGATATGTCCACGTTTCTACACACTACTTCATCTTCATGTTTGAAAGAGGAAACAAATCAAGTATTAAACCTGATGAAGTCCTGACCCACAGCACCATCCCCCCGTGCTCTCGCTGTAGTGTTGCAGTGCTACAGAAATCCAACTGAAGCCTTTTCACAGAGAAAACGTTCAATATTCCGACTTTTCTTTGTCTGATACGATCGTGAGCAGGTGTTAAACTGCTAAACAAAACAAGACATTTAAAAATGTGACTGTGAGCTCAGTCAGCGTCTAACAGACACATTAACAGGGGCAGGCTGAAAGTCTGCCATCATCCACAGTCAGGCCCACTGCAGAACCCATCACCCACTCACATCAGGAAATGCATTTTGTTTACTAGCATGGCGACGTATCAGTGCATCCCTCATTTTTGTACATTGACTTTTGAAAAATTTATCTGATCATTGCCTAATAAAACGACTTTCATCCACAGTGTCCACAAAACGGCCTCACGTGGAAGGAAAGCAGCAAACGATGGGCACATACACACTTTCACAGCTGGACGTCAGAGTCAGCACACACACAGAGTGAACAAATTAACAGTCCGGTGTAGAAACACACACACTCATCGCCACCATGACGCTGATCAGCTCCGGCTCTCAGACGGAAACAAACACTGTTCTCAGTGTGAAGGATTAAAGTCAGCATGTGTACAAAACACACCAGCCCCATCAACATGACGCCTGCTCTCTCTCTCTCACACACACACACACACACACACACACACACACACACAGTGTGCTCAGCTGCAGCTCTGGCTGATTTACGTCACTGAAGCCTCGACAGAATAGAAGAGAATAGAATCCATGGTGATGTACTGAGGAGGTATTGATCTACTTCCATTGGTGGTAATAGGAAAACAGGTGGACCTCCAGGCCTGCTCCTGCTTCAGACAGAGAGTAATAGCACCCACGGGACCACTCAAAACCCTCCAAATTACCCATTACTGAACAGCACAGCCCCTTAATTTATTTAGGGCCCGTGAAGCAGAGGGGCCACATTACTTTGGACCAAAAAAAAAAAAACCATGAAGAAAGCAAGCTGAGAGTGAAGAAGTTTAACAGATAACTGGAGCAGGATCAGAGCTGAACAGAGGTCAGCCTGGATCAGCAGAGTGTCTGAAATAAACCCGCTGTGCACCGAGTGCAGAGCCCGCGCCGCTCGGGGTCCAGCAGCAGCACAAGGACGCGTTCCTGCTCCGCTGGCGTGAAGCAGCCAATCACGTCCTGTGGTTAAAACCTCTGCACGCCTCACGCAATTCACGAAAACTGCAGCTACTGATCAGCTTGGACCAGAAGACCGTTCACCGGTGAGAAAATGACGTCATGGAAGCGCCACTTTTTAGATATAAAGGGAAAGTATTCAGTTTTCAGGAGGAAATTTCTGCTTTAAAAATGACCGAAATCAGGATTATTTCATAACGACGTGAATATTAACAGACTGATTGATGAGTCCAGCAACACCAACACTGAACCGGAGCAGTATGTGAGCCCCCCTCACTCCCCCTCCCCCCGCCGTCCCCCGGTCAGAGGAGACGTCCCCGCGCCGCGGCAGACTGTCAAACGTCTCCATGGCGAAGAGGACGTGAGAGGAATGATGAAGAGTTGGGCGAAAACACCCTGCGGTGCGCACCTTCCTCACCTCTCCCCCCGCTGCTCACCCCGCAGTCCCGAGGAGCTGCTGATTAGGTGGAGGTTTGTGTCCACGACGCCCGGCACGTTTTCACGCGCCTAGTGCACTTCGGCCAACTTCCAGCCCAGCAGAGAGAGAGAGAGCCCGGGGAGGGTGCAGGGGAGCCCGGAGGAGCCGGCGGGTCAGCGAGCCGCTCAGCCTCCGTCCGAGTGCCCGAGGAATGCTTCCCCTGACTGCCGCGCCGTGTCCGCGTCAGGGGCAGCGTTCACACATGACGCCTAAAATAAGCCCGACTGTGACCGAGAGGCGTTTAAGAAAGAGGCACCCCCCCCCCAACTCCCGAATTAAAAAGCACCTGTTCGGTTCTGAAGCCCGAGTCGCGGACACGGAGGACACGCAGGGCTACGGGGCGTGCTGGAGCCGACGCGCTCCGAACGCACCGATATTCACACTTAAACACACCGGAAGCACCGGCGGGGAGCCGAGCCGCCGCGCGGTGACGCACAGAGCCGAGAACACACTGACCGTGAGCGCTGCTGCGGGTCCGGGTCCTCCCGACATTAATCCCGCTTCCCTCTCCGCTGCTGCCGCCGCGGTCACACCGGAGCTGGTGGCGGAGGAGGCGACGGGGAGCTCCGGTTACCTCCTTCCCGTTCACTCCGGAGTGCAGCGGACGAACCGGGCCGTGTGTCGATGTCAGATCTCCAAAGTTGCACACGAAGCAGAGGCGGATGTCCGTAAAGCTCCGAGTGGAACACCGCCGGAGCTGAGGGAGGCACGGCAGCGGGAAAAATCCGAGGAACCGAGAAGAGCTGAGAGCCACCGGAAAAGCACAAGACGGAAATCACATCGCTGTGCGCGGAGCTCAGAAGCCGCAGAGCACCAAACCCGGCGGTAGAAGTTCTGCTGCCACCGCCGCCGTGGATCTCCGAGTCTCCGCGTCCCGCACTCCCGACGTCCTCCTCACAAATGTCCGCTACCCAGCCTGAAGGATGAATTTCCACTCGGAGGAGGAGGAGTGAAGAGAGAGGGAGGGAGGGAGGGCAGTGTCTCGCATTCTCTGAATTACTCCACCCTCCAAGCTGCCCCCACCCTCCCCTCAGCGCCGCCACCTCTCCACCAGCGGCCTGCGCGCGGGGGCAGCACTTATTATTATTATTCTGTTTTATAATTAGTTCTTTAGTTTTCAAGGCAAATGTTTGTGTAACACAAATCTACCAGACAAATACACCAGACAGGAACTGGATTTCAAAATAAAATACAAAATATAAAAGTTTGTTTGCATTTCATTTTTCAAACAGTTATTAATCAGTAAAATTACAAATCAGTCAAAGGCTGAAGTACAACATCCAAATAAGATTAAGATCTGCGACTCCAAATTCTAGTGAACAACTTAATTCAAACATCCAATAGTTAAAAACGTGTGTAAACACATATCAAATATAGGACAGAACAAGAAAAAATAGAAATGTACAACAAATAAAGCCACAGTCTGACGTCAGGTGCTCAGGAAGTTTGTTTCACACCACAAAGATCTACCAGCTGATTCGGTGTGTTCTCAGCGTGGGAGCGCAGACTGAGCCTGCGGAAATGTGCGAGTGCATCTGAAACGTAACTCGTGCTTTTTAAACCAGTGAAAGGTTTAAAGTCTGTCCTTTGAAACACAGCAAGGCGACACAGCTTCGTGAATGTGCGCGTTACTGTGGTTGAACCTGCTGAACGCCAACACGTAACTCAGACGCCGCAACTATTCCAGGATTTCGGCCCTGATTTGGAGCTTCTGTTTTTCAGGTGGACAGACTTCAGTCTTTTGTTGCAGCAGATTTAGGCACCGATAAGTACACCTGTGTGTCATCAGCAAACATATAAACAGTATCTGAAATCTGAGCAGGAGCGAATCAGTCCCTGAGGTTTTGTTTGTTCAGATTCATCACTGCAGTTCAGTTTCGCTCCAGCAGATTTTGCTGATTTTACTTTAGTTTTCATTAGTTCATTCATTTTAATTATTATCACACAGAGGCTGTTTGTCAGAGGCTAATATTAAAAAATGCATCTTCACCTTTCCTACTTCTCACTTTCTGCCTACAATCATCACTGTTCTTCCACCCACTCTTCTTTCTTTCAGTCATCCTTCAAACTGTCGCCCTTTTGTTGGCCTGTCTCATAATTATTGAAATGCACCGTTATGCATCAGTTCCCATACACAGGCCTGTTTTGGGACTTCCTTCTCCTTTCTTTGCGTTGAGAGATCTCGTTTTTCTTCAACGTGAACGTTGCTGCAGGAGTCTCAGTCGTGTTGGTCTGATAAGAGCGACGCCACACATCCACCACAATCCCAACATAACAATAACTGAAACGATCACGATGTTACATAAAGAACATGAAGGGCTTTGTGTTGGTGTTGCAGAAACGATCCTTACTCAGAAAAACCAAGAACAAATTATTAAAACATGTATGTAAAAATATACTCCGTGATGTGGATGAAAAGCTGCATTTATTACAGCACCAAAATATACTAAAAGCACCTAAAGTAAAAGTATTTATTATTTAGAATCATGTGCATATTGTTGACTTATAATTATTCATGAATTCATTAAGCTGTTCATCATTTCAATGTTGCAGCTGGAAATAAATACATGTATGATAAACTGCAGTGTAGTTTTATTTACAGCACTGGATTTAAACTTTAAAACGTGCTGATTAATGAGTGACAGTTTTAAACTAACTGAGATTCCTGCTCGATCTCTTGTTGGCTCTCTCCTGTTGCAGCGCAGCCTCAGGTGAGCTTCCACACTGTTCTCTGTCTTTATCTGTGAAGCGTTCACCCTCTAATCATGAGCAAATAATCAATTTGTTGACTCAACGCCTCCTCCGGTGAGCTGGGATGCTTATGACATTGATCCAGGATGTGAATAATCATCGTGCAGGACCTGTCGATATCTGTGCACTGCAGTTAAGTCTTAACAGCTCATAATGGACAAGATAATATCTGACATTTAACTTTGACCAAATCCTCTCATATTTTGAATTCAGCTTCTTTTATTTTTTCTATTGTATGACAGATCCAGACAATACCCACCTGTCTGATCATTGTTAACCATTTCTCGTCTCCATTTCCTAAATAAGTCAAACTCTGAGGCACCAAAGAGAGCTAAAAACGCTCCAAGTCCCACTCCAGGAAAATGATCTGATCAGAAATAAATCACACACAGTACCGCCAACACTTTGGGCGTAAACAAAGACAGAAAACTGAAGAGCAGGTTGGAGAACCCTGACCTCAGCTGACGTAAAGTGATGAGGTAGCTGGTGGCTAGCTGCAGAGCTATGGCCAGGCTAATAGAAAAGATCAAAAGTTTAAGACCACTTGAAAAATGGCAAAAATAAATATCAGATTTTGCATGGTTGGATCTTAACAAGGTTCCGAGTAGAGCTTCAACATGCAACAAGAAGAAATGGGAGTGACACAAAACATTTTTTTGAGCATGCAGTTTATTGAAAACAACGCTTAAACTGAAGCACATTAGCAGAGGGAAGCTGGAGGATGAGGAGTCAACTGTTCTCAGTAAAAGTTCATGTTGAGGGTCTCTGAAGGGCAGAGACAATCTCAGTCAGCCTGAGAGAGACTCTTTACTGAAGCGATGGGCACACCGGGAGCTCCTGGGCTGCACCGTGAGACTTTAAGAACCGAACAATTTGCTGCACATGAGCAGAGCTGACAAAAAGATGGAGAGGCTGAGAATGATGGCTGAACAGTCAAAGAAGCTCATCCAATGTTTGAACCAGAGACAGAGTCGATATATAAGAACTTAACGAGAGATTCGTGAAATAAACGAACCACAAATAAATCCTGTATAAGAAGAACTTGGCTTTGTCTCCATGCCTGCATTGCTTGTATTGGCTGTATGGACAGAGTGAAGGCACCTGCAGAGGTTTTATGCGTGTGCCTGCATTTCAGCACTGCGTGAAATGAGGCTGATTGGATATAAAAGCTCAGCTAAGTGTTTTATGAAATCATGAAATCATTTTTTATCCGTAGTAAAAGCCTCGTGTTTCTAGGAGAGGGTCTGAACTATAACCTCGCACGATGGGACCGAGGCTTAAAAAACAGACTTTTGCTTGGAGACGTGTAAATGCTAACACGTTAACGTCTTTAACCCATTGTTTGTCGCATGGCGTTGAGTGCTATCCCGCTAAAGGTGCCGTTAACAAAGCAGAGCTCTGATTGGAAGGTCACTTTCCAAAATCTGAGTCAGCGATGAGGAGAGAAGCGAACACAGCGCTGCTCAGGGAGCATACGGTATGTAATGATGTGAGCGTGAAGCAGGGTAGTGATAAATGGACTGCGTGTATACTGTGCCTTTATCTCAAGAGCACTTCAGAGCACTCTCGATGTCTCGCATTATTCTGACGGCACAAACGGCGTTTCATACACCACACGAGGCGCCGAGCGGCGGGAGTGGGCCGAGGCTCACAGAAGCTTCAGCTTGGCCTCACCAGTTTACTACTCGTTTCATGGAAACTAAGACGTTAACACATAAGAACTGAGGAGTAGTTTCTGTCATTCTTTATTTCCTGAGAATATTCTTTTATCCATCTATCCATTTTCTCCTTATCTGATTCAGATTCACACGTGTCAGGAGCCTTCGTAATCAAGTCTGACGCATCAGCGCATCAGGGGTTGATGCATCAGCGGTAGAGAGGATGGTCGTCATTTAAACATCTGCAGCTTCTGGATATGGAGTCTGTGAGGAAGGCGATGGCAGCCAGAGTCCTGCATGCACTGCAGCCCCAAACCTTTCGACACGTTACGCATGAAGCATTACATCTGAGGCCACAAAGTCAGACTTTAACCTGTCAGCTCGCGTGTACAAAGTCCATGTGATGCAAAACAGAACAGAGCAGGTGATCGACTGGTCTAAGACTGAACCAAACAGACGGTGATTTTCCAAAAACCTTCCAGCGAGTGTTTGGTGTGGAAACGGCTCATTTCTGCCACTTTGGTCCTCAGTCTCAATCTTTCTGTCAGCTCCCACAGCTCATGGACAGAAATGATGGTAGATACATACGTCCTGTCTCTCTTCAACACCACAGACCCGTAGAAGTGAATCCTGAGTCCATCTGTGACTCGGACCCGGAAAAACAGAAATGGATGGAAGAATGAACCAACTGTGCTGACATCGATAATTCTTGATTTGATCTCGATGTCACTGCACCAGTTCTCCATATCTTGAAGGAAATTCCACATTCACATCAGTCTGGAACGCAAATGTGTTTTCTCCTGTAAAGTTGAAGGAAAGTTTTCTCTCTGCAGTGTTTAAAAAAAGCTCTTCTTTGATGGCGTGGTAGGTGAACTGATCTGAGCGCAAGAGTCTGTTGTTGTGCTCGTCTTCTGCACCTGCACAGACGTTATCTTTGTGTCGGTGTTAAGTGGCTGTCTGTCCTTTAGAAAATTGCTTTCATTTAATTCGGCTTTGTTCTGTCATTAAATCCGCAGTATGAGATGAGCGTAGGTGTCACTTTTAAGTAATGCATGTTTCATTTCAGAGTGAGTGAGATGTGAAACTTCAATCTGCTCATTAAACGCGCTTCATTTCATTTGTGTTTAATTGGGAGTTAAGTTTTCTCAGATCGGCGAGTAGGAATGTAAGGCTGAAACTCACACTGTCTGCCCTGTGATGACTCAACAATCATATACCAAAGTCTGGAGGTGAAAGAAAAGTTGAGTACGGTATGTACTTAGCTTCGACGGTGCTCGGAACATCTCCGGACATTAAAGCGTCCACTGAAGTGGAGCTGCGAGAACCAGCGGAGGCAGTTATGAGTGAGGGGGCCGAGGGATGAAACGTATCTGGAAAATTGTTGGTATTTTGTCCGAGAACTAGGCCATCTTTGAGAGCGTTATTATAACTGACAGCAGACATTGTCCCAGTTGTGCAGAGACAAAAAATTGTTCCGTGCCACTCAGGCTCCCTCAGATAACTGGAAATGTATTGTTAAATGCCACAAACAAGAGAGGCGAAATTGAACAATTGACCAATTCATCGTCAAAAGCAGAAGTTTCTGTGTCACTTGAAGGTCTCCGTAGGACTTCGGGAGTCACGTGGGGGCAGATGAGTCAGTAAAATACTCACCAATGCAACAAAAAGTAAAAGCACAAAGTGAAAGAATTTTAAGTGGCTATAAAAAGCCTCCTCATTCAGCAAAACACAACTTTACTGCTCGTGAATATGGTGTAAAATTGCTGTACTGAGAGCTTTAGGCAGAGGCCATCTGACTTCACGTGGTCGAGGACTGCAGGAGCAGGTCCAGGGAGGCTGATCTCACTGTCTTTGGAGTCCTGAGGAAGATGGAGCTGAAGTGATGCTGAGTATCTGCAAGATGACAGAAAAGCAAAGGAAAGAGGTGGGCAACTCCAGGCCTCACAGGCCGGTGTCCTGCAGGTTTTAGATCTCACCCTGGGTCAACACGCCTGAATCAAATGACTACTTCATTACCAGGCCTCACCCTGAGGCCTGCAGTTCCCCACCCCTGGTTTACAGGGTGCTCAGGCAGGAGCACGGGGGATAAGATCAGAGCATTAGACTGCAGCTGTAAGCTCGGTGGTTAAGAATCTAACATTAGACCTGTCCACATGTGTGCACAAACCCTTTACCTCACTAGGAGGACATGCAGGAAAGCTTTTGGTTTGAGTGACTGTAAAGTGGGTGGAAAATGCTGAAAGTTAAAGGAATATTTGGGCTTTGCTGCTCGGCCGTGGTCAGCATGTACTCTGCCTGCTGTTAGCTTTGTGTTAGCATCACAGACCGTGTAGAGAGGAGGTTAGGAGCCCCGTCCAAACAGAAGCATTCGTTTTGACCAAGTTCACCTTCACCTTATTACCCCCTCCCTCTTGTTCCTGCATCATCTTTGTGTCTCCGGTTGGCTCGTGCGAATCTGGTTTGCTCTTTTTTTTCGAGTCGGCAGACTGTCTGAACTCCGGCTGTACCTAATAAATGGACCGGCAGCCTGCTCGTGCTGAGTGCACAGAGCAAACATTCGCCCCTGGAAGAGGTATTCATTGCTGCTAACGTCGGGAGACAGGCCATCTTTACCGAGGGGGGTGGTGTTTCAATATTCATGATGGTACATGACAGAAGTGTGGATGAGAGGAGAAGTAGGAGTAAACCAACACCGCGGAGGCATAAAGTGGAGTCGAGAGAGCCGGGGAGGGCTGGGGAGAGCACTATAAAGGATATCGAGTCTGACAAAGACAGAGAGCGTATAAGAGCCGGAGCGCGAGGGACCGAGAAAGAAGAAGATCATAGCAAGACCTGCCACAAGTATAAAGAATGAGAGGAGACAGCAGTAAATTGTATTATATTTATACCGCATAGAATAATTATCCTTATCTTCAAAAGGAACCTTCTGCTTTTCTTTATTTCCCTTCTTAATGCTGGCTGTTCAGATTAAACGTCGTCTCCAATAATGTGGGCAGTATTTTCTACTCCTGGATCAGGATGATGTCAGAAAGAGCTTATATTCCAAACCCACCTGCTGCCCAAATTTCCTGTTTAGGAGGGGCAACCAAACAGCAGAAGGTTGGCTTGAAGGGGGAGGAGCTAAAACAGCCAGTTTCACACAGAGGGAGACAAAGAAGGATTATTTTGAATTGAGAATCACGCAAAGCTGCTCTACAGATTTGTTTCTAGTTGTGCATACTCATAACCACAGCATGCATTTTCACCTCACTACAGTACAGAGCGCACTATTTTCTGGAAATTTCCAGGAATGCTCAGCTTCTGAAGCCATCCTCAAAAATCCACAAATGACAGCTCGGCAACATTTGAAGCTCGGTGATTGGACGTTTCTTTACAAGTGACTGAACATGTTTATACTTTTGATTTTGTACCAAAGGAGCTGCTCTTTCTAATGAAGCTGCTCACGTCTGGAGGATTCAGCCAGGAGATTTTGTGCTCGCCCACCAGTGAACATCGTCTACACACAAAATAAAGAACTTGTGTTTTTAGGGAGCTGGCTGTCCACCGTGGCGTCCCCTCGTTTCCAGCTCTGCAGATTGAAGACAAAAAACCAGGTTGTCCACAAAGAAACTGAGACGGGGGGAAAGAGGTGGGACACGTGGCTCTAAAATCGTACTTATTTAAGCGCACAAACACACTGGAGGGGAGAAGAAGGCAAATCTCTGCAGATGCTCAGCTCTCCGTCTCAGACTATGAATGCAGGGAAGGCGTCAGGCGAGCCGGGGCCTCATCCGTGCCACTGTATCTAATGAAAAGTGACAACTCCCTTCTCCCGGAAAGCCCTCCTGTTTTGCTAGGCTTCAAATCCGATTTGCTTGCCCTGCCGCCACCAGCACCAGCAGCACCACCGCCACTTCCCACACCGCCAGCAGTGCTCCCCATCTCTTTCCTCTCAGCCTTCTAATAAAGTGCTCCCCAATTTTGCTGCCAATATATACTTATTATATTTTAAATATTGTAATTGTCCTGCAGGGAAAGGGGAGAGATGACTGGCTTTAAATGTGTAATAATGTGAGAAACTGTAGGCGGTGTGTTGCTGCTGAACAGCAGATGTTTGGGGAGAAAAAGCCGGCGAGGCAGAGGAACGCTGTGACGCTGTAATTTGAGAGATAGCAAGTAAATTGATTATTGAATGGCAGGTATTCAGAGCGTGTCAGATTATCTGATGAGCATGTGATAGGAAAACTTCACAGTGCACTCAATCAATCTACAAGAAAGATAAAGTCTCCATCCTCGGTGGGCGTTTGTAGGTCGATGAGGCGAAGCAGCTTTGGTGTCGGGGTATCCTGCGGCTTACAGACGCGCCGCATACTTTGTTTTTGTTTCATTAATACTCCAGCGTGTTCGTGCCGCAGCCACATTTATGGAAAACCTTATTTTTAGACTGGGTGCTGGCTGGGTTTGTGTTTTCTTATTGAGGATTTGGATAAATGTGGGCTGTCCTGTGACTAAATAAAAGCAAGGCAACGTCCTCTGTGTGTGTGAGCGTGTATTCATATCTTTGTGGGGACCAAAAGTTGGAAGTTTACTGCACTTGTGGGGACCAAAATCCCGGTATGGGATTTTTGGTTTTAGTGTCAGGGTTACAGTTGGGTTATGGTTATGGTTAGGTATTCATTTTTCATGGTTAGGGGGAGCATTATGTCAATTAGATGTCCCCACAACACATGAATACGTGTGTGTGTGTTTTCCGCTTGTGTGCCTTGTAAAGCAGCGAGTTAAACTGGCAGTGCAGGATACAGTATGTGGGTTAGGGTGCCGTCCTCCTTGTTAATATTTCATCTCAGCACTGGCAGAATGAAATGGGGCAGAGAAACACAGAAGGCCTAATGTGACGGAGACTCTCCGTAACACGGGGGGATGTGTGTGTCTGTGTGTGTGTGCAGTTTTGTTTATGTTTTATTGATTTCAGATTGTATTGTTGTGCCTGGTTTTTGAAGCTAATGCCTTTGTGTGTGTGTGTGATGGTACACGTACACAGAGAAACGTGCGCTTTGGGCGTCTTCAGGTTTTGTCAGCAGGTCTGACCCTCTGTCGTGTACAGGTAACATAAACAGATCCCAACGCACTAAATGAGGGACAAACAGGGTGTTTGGGTGGGAGACATCGGGACACAGTGTGAACTTGAACATTTAGGATGTACAGACCACATATATTACATTTCAGTAAATACAATAAGGATAAAGGAAGCTTCAGTTTGTCTTACAGTCTCAAACAATAGCCTCTATATGCTCCTGTATTCTCTTAGATTTCACTCTTATTTCAGCACTTTTTGTGTTTCAGTTTGTATCCATAGATTGGTGTACCTTTTTGGAGGCATTATCCATGACAATTTTAGCAATTTTTACCCAATTATGGCACACATCTACTGTGTCACTGCACACCATATTCCCTCTGTGCAACTCTGAAAGCAAAAACTATTTCTGAGTCCTGCTGCTTCATTTTCTTTGTGTGTGCTTCTCTGATAATCAGTGAAATCTGCTACGCTTGTGACTTTTTGGTGACTTGTAACTTTCCCAGATGAATATGACACAAACTAACCTTCTTCTGATTATAATAAAAAAGGTTTTCCTTCATATGTACTGGAAACTAGTCTTCATATGGGACGTTGGGACCCTGATTTCACAGGAGCTAAAGATGAGAGAAGAGGTTCATCAAAGAAAACGTGTTTCTCAGCATAAGAATTACAAAGACTTTAAACATTCATCTAAAAAACATAAACTCATCAAAGGATTCTGAGAATCTGGAGAAGTCTCTGTGTGCAGGGCCGAGGCTGATGAACCGCCATCTTCAAGCAGTGCTGCTTTAAAAACAGGCAACAGCTCACCTTACCACCCACACCTGCAGGTTAGAGCTCCAAAGAGGAAGTCATCTGGGAATATGAACCAGAGACACCCAGTCTCCTCTGGCCACGGTTTAGCATTACAGTCAGCTGTAACCCCATTAATACATATGTCTCCCATTTACATCTGTTCACTCACGCCTACTCCTCTTTTTCTCCCGTTCTTTGGTAGGCGGAGCTAAACTGGCTTTTTTGATGCTGCTTTAGCACGGGCACATCATTTAGATAATTACAGATATGCTGAACACCTGACAGCACATACCTGACATAAGCTGGTGTTAGTTTAGTGCCAGGACAGGGTGCCGAACATTAATCGGATCACATTAAACACGTTCCTCACAGCGAAACTGTGATTTCACAACAAATCGAAAACGGGTCAGAACCACCCTCAGCAACATGGCCGCGGCAGCGATGCCTTACCTGTGGCATGTCAGGTGAAAATGAGCTGAACTGTGGGTGGGATTTTTGGCAGATATCTTTAGGAGAGGAATAAATGGTAAAACTAAGTGAGTCCTTTAGGCTGACTGAAGAGGAGCAAGTGTCCTTTTCTTCTTTTGACCTTGATATTTGTTCAGCTCCAGGAGCTTCTTGTGGAACTGAGGTCATGGCCTCCTGCCTTTCTATCAATCCTCTAACTGTTTGGATTAAGCTAACCCATTCTTCATTATGGGGAGAAACACTCAGCAATTACAAAGAGTTGGAGATGCAAATCCTAAAATCAATCAACAAAAAGGAGATTTTCTTTGGCTGCTGAGAAACACATTTAAGGTATTTCACCGTGTTTCACACGACTAGCAGCAGGAAGTGCCGTTTACTCTAATCTGACTCCAGATCTGTTCTTCGCACCATGAACGAGCAATAAAGTCGAGAGAAACTGGACCATAAGTCACTCTCCCTGCAGCTGACCTTATAAACTACATGATGTCTTATGCATATACAGAGTATGAATTATAAAGGGCTGTAGGTGGAAGCCTTTTGCACAGCAGTGCTTGGCGGCACATCTCAGCCAAACCACTTCATCTATTCATTTATTCTTTCAGTGACTCGGCTGCAGGACTCTCCTTCGGCCGCACACTGTGCTGCGGCCTGTTAAAGATTCAAGGATGAAGCTGTTCAGCAAGAGCTGCAAAAACAGAGCAAACTATCTATTAAACCAGGCAAGAAACTGTGTTTATTCCCACTGTTTGGAGGTGATAATTGCAGTAATCAGTGCAAACAGTCACGATTTGGGTGTTTGGATGGTTGGAAAATCACTGCGATAAAATTATGACTGATTTTAAGTTGAATATGAAGAAGAGGAAATTGAAATTCGGCTGTAAACACAAGATCTGAGGCATTAGGCTGCTGCGGTAACTGAGGCCAGAGCGTCCTGACAATATTACAGTGACCAGAGAATTACCATGTAAGAGAGAGGAGCGCTTTAAAGGGAAAGGAGAGAAATGAAAGCTGAGCTGAGAGGCAGAAACGATTCTGTTAAGTTCGAGATAAGAGCATATTGTAGCCAGCAGAGGGAGGGAGATACGGGAGAGGGGATATGATTCAGTGGGGACAAGGGGACGTGATGCACTTCTCCAACAGATGAGTTTTCAGCCTGTGCTGGAAGATAAGTGATGCTGGAGCTGGCCCGGAGGTGTCACAGTGCAGCTCAGATGCTCTGAAACGCTACAGTGGAAACAAAATCAGGGGATTTTCTACCGTAAGATAAAAGGTCGTTACTCCCGGCAGCTGATTGACGATTTGTCAAGTTACACAGGTCATCGATAATCCCGCGGCGCGGCCTCGCCAGCTATCGTGACCCTTCATCAGCACGTCACGCAAACAAAGATGAAGCTCACAGAGATTTGTCTCAGTTCGTTAAAACGTTAAATAATGTCACGTCATTTTTGGTTGATGGTGGTGACTAATGAGCGAATAACTCACGACACAATCGGCTTCAACGAGAAGCTTCTTACAGATGCAATAAAATGATAATCCTGAAACTAATGTCACAAGATCGAGCTCCAGCAAATGTCCTTAAAGCTGCAGTGGACAGCACAATTCACCTTTAACCCTTTCCTCCTCAGCGTCTCAGCTGATTATTATTACTGCTGCAATAAAACAACGCAGACACAAACAACAAAAACAAATCAATTCAATGTTATGAATTCTAAAAATATTCACTCGTTTTCAAGAATATCTAATAAAGTCAAACAGTTTGGTCTGGGTTTGAAAAAATCTCCAATTTTTCTGGCACAACTCCACCTACTTCCTCCACCTCCACCTCCTGTATCTCATTGCCCCTGTGTATAGTGAAAAGCATTCTATTCTATTCTATTCTATTCTATTCTATTCTATTCCAAGGTGCATGGAGTGACACTTAAAATAGTCTCAGACTATTTTTTTCTTATTGAATCTTTACAAAACAAAGCACTCACACACTTCCTGTTTTACTGCTGAGACTCTTATTTTGGTGAAGCTCTTCAGTTACATCTTTGTTTTTTTATGATTTTGTATTTTAATAAAACTGACGGACATTTTATTTGTTTTTTTGGAATTTTTTGGAAACATTTTCTCGTCCAAGAAAGCACAAAATTATTTTCTAATAAAACTGGTCAGATTTTGAGCTGGTCTCTGTCCCAGTTTGCTCTGTCAGGTCCGCCTGGTGTCAAATTTTGAAGCAGTTTAGCTTCATTTTTCAGTTTGCAGGTTATAGCTGCAGAAAAGAAAAGAAAACTGAAAGAAAAAACAAAGAAAAGGTAGGATTTTTTAAAATATGCATTACTGAAAAGAGCTCCTCCTCCTGCCACTGAGACAAAATCTCTGAGGAGTGTTTAAAGCACCTTGTTGAATCTAAGTCAGGAAGACTGAAGGCACCTCTGCAGGCAAAAGAGGGTCCAACCCACACCTAGAATGTGTACCTAATAAAGTGTCTGGGGACTGCACACACCATAATACTTATTATATGGTCATTTTTTATGTTAATGCTCTGTGTTGGTAAACAAGAATGTGAGCAGGAAATGAGGAGCGTGCACGTGTGTGTACATGTTTTGCGTACGCACCAGTGATCAAGCAGAAAAATTATGGCTCTCATGAGCTTCAGTCCAAACACACATTTATGATTTACTGCATGTGAGACATTTGTCCCGTTTGCACAGCTGTTACATCACAGATCCGGAGAACGGCGAGCTGAGAGAGCGGATCTGCAGCCATCACCAAGGACACGGCCGCCTCTTTAAACGGCTCATATTAAGACTCGGTTCAATAAAAGTGTGTCTGTTGTTGTGTCTTTGTATTTGCTTCATTTAGATGTTTCCTGTTCAGGATGTATATGCCTGTACACACATGCTAGCTGTAGTTTAAGAGCTTGTAACTTTGTAATAAAACGATCTCGTTCTGCGTCTCCAAAGTTTGTCTCTTTGCATATTTTTTGCATTCAGTGACAGACTGCAAGTAATTGCAGTAACCAACTGTTTGCCCAGATGTTTGCCATGCAACACCATTGACCTTTCAAAGCGCTCGTGTTGGTCACTGGGTGGGAGGCAGCTTGTCTCCAAAGTTGCTTTGAGGACGGAAACTCACCACGAGCCCTGCTCAGAAGCAACATTTCAAATGCAACAACCACGGCTGTCCGGTGTGACCCAGGGCTAGTATATTCATCCATTAATGCTTTGCATGAATCAAACAGGCAGCGGGAGATTGTTTTAAAGAAGACTCGATTCATCTCAACATCAGTTTCTCCCTCCAAAGCGGCCCTCGTAGTTTTATGGTTCCCCTTCAGCTATGCAATACCGAAACGATTAAATATTCATGCTGCGAAACAAAAGCATGTTTACATGCTGAAAAATAATATGGAGTCATGTTTGTTAATCTCTTTTAGCTCCATGTTTGGTCTTCACCGCCTCGCGAGGTCCTTTTTGACCTCTCGTGCTCCGACGAGCGAGTATTTTATAGAAGATTTTAGATGCTCTTCCTCCGAAAATGATCCTTTGAGACTGAATCAAAACTGAGGATTTAACTGTGCAGCTAAATGATGTGCTGGAAATTAACAATAAACTTCTTTAAAATCTATAAATAAAATATAAAACGAGAAATACAGATACAGCTGATACAGACATTTATCAAAACAATAATCCCACTTCATGGTTTAAGAGCACAAAAACTGACTTTTGTAAGCAAAAGATCCAAGTTTGGATTAAAAGGAAAAGCCTGAAAATATCCTGTTAAAGAGGTTTGGATCTTCTAGCAAGAACAAATAACAGGAACATGTTCACAGACCTCTGTTAAGTAACGCTGGCTCTTTGTGTTAGCTACATGCAGACCCCCCAACAGAGGCTGGAAATACCCAGATTAAATCATCTATTCTCTGCTGGGACTCCTGTTGCGGCATGTTGGATGAACTGAAAGCTTTTCCGGAAGCTTTTAGGACAACCTGATAATAAGGAATTATAACAGCCCACTCTGAACTGCCTCTGACATTCCAAAGTTAAACTGAGGGATCACGCCCACCACGACAGCTGTGCTTGTCCTTACCTGTCTTCACATCAGCATCCACAACACAAATACCTGCCTGTGGGTTTAAAATGTGAATTCAGTGACTCTCTCTCTCCTCCAGGACTTCTGCCTTTGCCGAGAGCTGAAGGAATGCCAGCATGTGCCGAGGAACGACTGATTTCCAGCTGGGGTATGAGCAGCGTGCCAGGCTGTCTGGGAATTATCTTGTAAAAGTGATGAGTATCTAACAGTGGTCTTTGGAAACAAACAGGGGCCTCGTGGCCTAATTAGCAAATTAAAGAGCCAGAGATCAAGCAGGGCTTTGAGGGATGACACCACGGCTGTAGATGTCACCAGTTAATGCCCCCGTCTTGGCTCCCAGCAGGCTCGAACACACACACACACACACACACACACACACACACACACACACACACACACGCAGTCTCTGAGGTAACTCTGCACTCATGCAAACACACCGAGGCATTCGAGTGCCACGGATCCATAAATAGAAGGAATCCTGAACACCAGCGAGCACACACACACACACACACACACACACACACACACACACACACACACACACACACACACACTTTCCTTCAGCACCTGTTGCAGGATCAATAACTATCTGTAGATACAATTGGCTCCTAGTTCCTAACCTAATCACTGCCCTCACAGAGACTAATGCAGGGTGTGTGCTCGTCCACACTCCCAACTTTATCCTTCCCACCAACACGTTGAAGAAAACTCTTTTGATTTCTTGAGTTTGCATGTTTTAATATTTAGGACTCATGAACTGGTCATAAAAATACTCTTGCCATGAATGTGCAGGTTTCGTGGTCGCTGTCAGGACAGGTTTGTGTTAAAGTATGTAACCTGACCACGAGACTGCACCCGTGTGCTCCTGACACCCTCTCTTTGTCCTCAGGCCACACAGGCCAGGTCAGTGAAGGCATCCAATTACAGATGAACGTGCAAAGTCACGCCATTGATCCACTCTTCCCACCGAGGAGGGGTCCTATCTAAAATCAGCCCCTCGGGCAACGTTGGCTGCAGGAATGTGAAAACAGAAGACGTCTGCTTTGGAACTTCAGGGCGCACATTGATCAGCCCGACGGAGAGGGACACGTCGGCGGGAGAGTAACAGTGACGCAGGCGACATCATTGACCTGCTCTGTCATTAGGTGTGAAAGTTGATGAGGTGAGATTGTTTTGAGGATGTGGTAAGAGTGCCGGTGCCAGGGAGGAGGAGGTGTAGCTTTCACCACACACCTCCACGGTTTCAAAGAGAGCTGCTCTTTAAACATCTGTAAGTGAAAGAAAAATCCAGTTCTGTCTTTGCTCCCAACAAACTGTTAGAAATGATTTAGCAATTACAAAACTGAACGCGAGGAGGCGTTTGAATCTTTAATGTTGATCTGATCTGCAAACAGCTTCCAAACCTGCAACTTAGACCACACGACCCCGACAGCGCCTCATTTCACTCTGCTTAGGTGTTTGTGACAGTTTATGACTGAGTGTGAAGATCAGAATATTAATGTGGCTTCCAGTGCAGTTACTCGTTACTGTGAGAGCCACACTGATCCGCCCTGTGACAAAGTGGGTGAGAACACACTTTGTCCATATTTGAAGCTCGCTATTCTTAGTTAACGTTCCTGTTTTAAACTTGGCCACACATTATTTGTATCCTGTAGTTTGCAAACATTAATTATCCCGTGTTTGTTCATGTTTTGCACTTTTACAGATTATGTAACGTAACATCTTGGTTAAAATCAACTCTGACAAGTTTGTTAAGTTAACATGTTATTTATTTCATCTGTTAGTTGTCTACTTTGTTGAATTCACCTTACCTACCTGTGTTCCAGGAGCAAAAGGAGGAAGTGCAGCTTCACTTCCTGTATTTATAGCTTCCTGTTTAGTCTGAGGTCACAGGAAGGGACCAGGGGCAGAAGGGGGAGAATTGGTGTAATTTAATAAAGTCAGTTTTAGCATTGTTTGTTGAGAAATGGACGTTTTGTTGTAATATGTATCAACTACACCTTGGAATGTTTATGAGTACGGTAATGTTGATCTTGCCTACTGAATGGAATATTCCAGAGAAGAAATAGTTTGGATAGCTGAGCGCACGTCACCTTCATTTTTGTTGGTTTAAGTTCAGTTTTGTGTATTTGCACTGAGTTAACTTTGGAGTTGAGTTTTTTGATTTTTGTAAATATTTTTTGGTAAATAAATCATTGCTACAGTGGACAGCATCTGTCTCCTGCCTTTCTTCAGCCTCTTTGGTCTGTCTCACACACGCTGATGTGTGAAGTCGTACTGATGACACAGTCTGAAAAGAATTTGAGCGACATGTTTTTTAATGCATCGCACTAACATTAAACAGGTGCACAACTTACTGATGCAATCCTTCCAAACAAAGTCTGAGGCTCACACAGGTCGCAGGAGTCTGCTGCGAGGTCACCGGGAGAGCGTTGGTTGTAAAGTCTGTGAGAAACGGGACTGAAGGCCGGTGTGTGTTTGATTTTTACAGTAGTCGCCAACATCAGGTACATCATCGTGTATCCGTTGTTGTGAAATGTCTGTCACACGGTTTAACGCAGACATGCACGGATGCTACTGCACACGCCGCGCTGAGGTCATAGTGTCGCACTGCTGAGCTGCATGTTGCCATCAGTCACGATCAAAATCCAAGGAAGTTTAAAGCGGGGCAGCAGCGAGTGCTCTGCTAATGCAGTTTTCCTCTCATTATGAGTCATCGGATCAGGTTTTGCTGATGTGCAGGTGAATGTGGTTCTTGTGTTGCTCCTCTGATGGGAACAACACAGCAAATGAGACGAGACGGGGCGAGCGATGGCTTGGAAAACCTCGCGCTGTCTCAGTGGCCTCACAGAGCCTAAAGCAGGGGGTTCATGTAGAAAGTAATATCTGGTGACCCAGTTACAATGAAGACCGACAATAACAAAGTCTGCTCTGAGATTCTTCGCTGTGGGCAAAGGAAAAGTCCAAAAACGGAGGAGAGAAAACATCCAGGATCCATGCGTTTCATCATGTGACTTTATCGCATGCATCATTCACTGTGTCATTAATCCTCATGCAGTCAGCGTGCTGTGTGCTAATCAGCCCTTTCTGGGGAGTTTTAATAGACTCTTAGGCTAATGTGTCACACTGCGACATCCACGTCTGTGACCTGAAGTCTTCCACTTTCTCTCACCTGTTCTCACTGCAAGCGGCAACGTGTGAAATTACCTAATTCACTTTTAAAGCCGAATGTCTCCTTTTATGGATCCTCTCATTACACAGCATTTTCCAGAGGGGCATTTAAACGAGCCCCAGGACCGTGTGCGTGTGTGTGTGCGTGTGTGTGTGCGTGCGTGCGCTGTAGGTCACAGGGTTGTGTTTACTCTGCACATGTGCATGCAGATTAAACACTCCGTCTTCATTCCATCTGTGGCAGAGAAGCAGAAGAAGGAGAAATCTGAACCGTGGAGGCTGCGGCAACGGCGACGACCATCGTTGCATTAATGCAAATAATATTTACACGCAGTGCATCAGTACGAGAGCTCAAGGAAAGGATTTTAATAGCTAAAAGTATTCAATTTAATGCTTCGCAGAATGCAGTGAATGAATGGATTATTTGCACACATGCGCCGAGTGTGTGTTGACTCCTACAAAGGGACTTTCCAGAGTTACGGAGGGGGCTGAATGAAGCATTCTCACCCGGGGGAAGTAAACAGAGGCTGAGCTGGCTTCATGATCCAACCTGCCCTGCTGAGAGTGAGGCAACGCCGCTGCCAGCCACAGCCCAGTGCACCTCCTCACGTATGAGTGCTTTCCTGTTTATCATGCTACTTATGCCACTACATTTATGTTTGGGGGATCCTTACGCTCGCTACACCGAGAACACGGGTAGTTTGAGAGAAAAACCAAGATGGCTATCTACATCCCACTGGAGCACACGTGGTGTTCTGCTACCGAGCAGTCTTGAGATCCCTTCCAGACCATTCAGGCCCCACTCACACTTTGACCAGGCTCACCTGATGGTGGGGTGGCTTGGCTTAATGACTCACATGATAAGAGGGCGGGTCAGCAGCTCTCAGAACCACCCACAGAGCGGTCGGCAGCTTTATCGTGTCAGCACGTTCGTTCCTCAGAACAAAAATAGAGGCCGGCGTTTTCTCTGGCACTTTTTAGTCCTTTAATTTGCTTTTTTTTCTCTTGTCTGTTCTTCAGAGCAAACAAACAGCTGTGAGGATTTCTCAGCTGTCAGTAACTCATCAGCATTTCTCTCTGTTTCCTTTCAGCAAACCAAAGAATCAACCGGCCAACCGAGAAAATACTGCAAAACTTCCTACTGCTATCAAATTCATAGCTGAATAGTCATTTATTCATACAATACAGTCCCGATCAGAAGTTTAAGACCACTTGAAAAATGACAAAAAATCCTATTTTGCATGGTTGGATCTGAATAAGGCTCCAAGTAGAGTTTCAACATACAACAAGAAGAAATGGGAGTGAGACAAAACACGCTTAAACTGAAACAGGCTGTTTTACAACTGATCAAAAGTTTAGGAGCACACCTCCGAAAACACCCGTAAACCCCCCAAATCAGAAATCAAAGATCCAAACATGAAACACCATCAGGACCATCAAGGTTACATTTTTTCTCATCAGAGAATAAAACTTTCTTCCATGTCTGATCATTTCTGTGGCGTTCATGGAGACGAGGCCTTTGAAGGCTTGTTAGATATTTTAGGGCACGCTTTGGAAATCACAAAAAGGTCATTAATGGGTAGGTCATCAGGTATCTCCAACACCGAGGTCAAATCAGTTCTCTCTAGATGACTAATAAAAGGTCTGAAATACTCTGAGAAATTCACTGTTGGAGGTTTATCTGTGAATCCCACAGAAACATCTGCAGCTTCCACCCCGGGAACATGATAAGATATGACACACAGAGGATGGACGTCTCGAAATGAGCAGGTGCTGATTTTTGTTAGGTGTAGATACGGCGCTGCGTCTCGTCCGAGTGTCCTTTGTTTACAGGAGCTGCAGCGAGACAGAAGCTGAAAGCTTAAATGCATCTCTGAAAACAGGAGTCGATAACATGTTGTTTAGACCTGTTTGAGAATCGATTTGTGTAACCTTTCACTGGAGGATGTGAACAGCAGTCAGTAGCCCTCCTCTGCACTCACATCATTCTCCTCTTTGCTTTCAGAGCCTCCATTTATTTGTTTCTTTATGCAGCCTTTCACTGGATCGTCCACGTAGTCTTTAACGTTTAAACTCATGCATGCACGGAGCAAACGGGGTCACCCCGTGCATGCATATTTCTCTGTATAAAATGTTATTGGTGTTTTTATTGAAGACGGTGGGCGATGACTCTGTGTGGAGCTGAAAATCAATGCACGCATGATGAATACTCGGCTGCCGCTTCACTGAATCATTAAGCGGCCCCATCGCATTAGCCACACTGACACTTTATGGATCCACATGTCATTTTAATAACACCACTAATGTCTGTATCATGAGGTCAGTCTTCTTACTTTGAAATGCACTCGCTGCTTGATGTCATTCAGCAGTTTCTGATCAAGCAGTGAGTGAAGTACTGATGACACAGGCTGTCCGCGATGCTGCTGCTCATGTTTCAGACGGTAAAGAATCACTCAGGTGAACTGCTGCAACAGAAACCACGTGCATGCGCATCAGATCAGGAGAGTGAGGTTTAAAGACTGTATAAAAATGATGGACACAGCTTCCAGGTCACACACATTAAGGGTCTTAAACCTGCATTTGCTCTAATGTCCAGCTGGGGGTGACTCCTCTGCTTTTGAAAAGAAGTCGGATTGTTGTCTATGAGAAAATGAACCTTCTGTGCAGCTGACCTCTGAACTCAGTGAACGCTGTCCTGATGAGTTTATGGCCTCAGTCTTATTCTGATTTACTAAACATAATCAATCCAGGACGTGCTCATTGGCTGAAGAGTGTCTCTCTCTGTTTATTGGTCAGATCTGCTCTGTCCTGTTTCAGCATACCAAGGCTGGGACTGTGGCTACTTCCATCTTTATATACAGTTCATATAATTATGTATGGACTCTCTCCAAGATCAGATATTCTGTGATTCTGAAACCTTCTCAGTCTTTTTTTTCCACTAAAAGTGAAACCATCCGACCAAAACTCCTTGGACTGTGGACAGACAGATGGCTAGCTGGGCTAATGACCTGATTTAAAACAAAGAACCTCCAGAGATTATTAACCCATCTTTTAAATTTCAAACCCAGCTGATGCATCATAACGACTGCACAGATGGTCCACAACAACACACACTCACACTATAACCGAGCACAATATAAGCACCGGTCAGCATCTCGAAGGCGAACATGACCTTAGTTCATATTTAATACACTCAGGGTTTCAGCCTCAGGTGGCAAAACTCTACCTAATGATGAATCCATCTCCCCACACCTGCAGGCACAGCTCGCATTACAGTGAAAGGAGAGAGTCAGCGATTGCCATGACACCCACCATCTCTCTGTCCTGGAAAAAAGGAAAAGCTACCAGACAGACGCTGCTCGGCGGGCTTTCTGCAGCTCCATGCGGCTGTTTCCTAAAACTCCCTTGATTCCCAAATCGAACAAATCCTAGAGGCACCGCTGAGAGTTCAAAACGTTCTCGGTTGTGTTGGTTTCAGTGGGAAGACGTGACTTTAATTTGAAGGAGAACGCTCTGTTTCAGGTTTGTGTTGTAATTTCTCAAGTTTTACAGTTCGGAGAGTAAAGTGTGTTTGCAGACAAGTTGGTGTCGTCCTTATAAAATACATCATCAACTAAGCAGCGACTCATTTTCCCCTGACCCTGTTTCATGACATCACGCATCGTCTTGATGTTTTCAAACAGGAAGTGATGAGTGAGGATGGGCTGGACTTTGAAACTGCACTGCGTAATCCTCCCAGAATGACGTTGTGACGTTGTTGTCCCTGGCTCTCTTTCTCTCTCTCTCTCCCTCCCGCTCTGTTCCTGTGCTACTGCGAGTGTAACTACTGCCCCTCCCGCCTCTTCCCAGCGCAAAGCGCAAGGCTCGCGTGCGAGAGACAGGGTGAGAAAAAAAAAACCCACGGGTCGCGTTCACGTCAAAGATCCGGCTCTAAGAGCCATTTCGTTCCCGACCGACACATCACTACGAAATACTACTGCTACTACTACTAATAATAATAATGTGCGCCTTGGCACTTGTGCTGTACGTAACAAGTCACGTGACGTGACGCTGCAGCTGTGATTGGTTCGACTCTGCGCTACTTAATTTGGATTGGCTGTTCTTCTTTTCTTTTTTTTTAAGAGCAAGAGAGAGATGAGGTCTATCGCAATAGTTTAATTTTTCTATCGAGAAAAAGTTATTTTGCAATACATATCGTTATCGTTTTATCGCCCAGCTCTAAGCTGAACCCCAAAATGTTCCCCTCACTGCCATTTCCCCAGAAAGTCTTTTCTGGAGCCACAGATATCGCCCCCTGGTGGCCTTTGAAAATGCAGTGCAGGTTTTAGGCATTCGTCAGTTCCCATTAGTTCCCACTTGTGTTCTGATCCGTGATGTTCCCTCGCTCATTCTGGCTCAGTCCTGTCTGATCGTTTGGTCACGTCTGCTGAACAACAGCCAGCTTTGCCACACTTGTTTCATGATGAACTGGTAAGTGCATACTGGTTTTTGTCACCATTATATACCACGCTTGCTGATTTATGGGTAACTGATTATACACATGGAGCTTGAACGCTGCATATCGCTGCTCCTTTGCCTGGTGGATCAGAAGAATCACAGCTCACAAACCCAAACACCTTTTGCAGATGTAAGGGCTGCAGTGGATTACCCATCATTCTTAGCGTGTGAGCCTGTGTGGTTCAGTCGAAGCTAACAACACAGTTTTCTTCTAGTTAGCGACGAATGATCCTGCTGTGAGGAAAAACTACGTTAAATAAAGACTAAAGGTAAAAGTATTGTCCTCTGAGCTCAGCGTTGCGTCTCACTTTTATCCAGGCTAAATATAATCTGGCATAGTTCTGTTAAACTATATTTAGGATCTAACGGCACTCTATCAGGTTTCTAATTAGACCGTAAGGTGTGTAATTAGGGTAGGGACTGTGCTGCTTTTTTCTGATAAAGAATGATTTATTTCTAGTTTTTTCTAATGCGAAATAAAGCACAGCTTATTTCCACAAAGTACAGCATGACCCACAACTGTAATCAGCCGAAATGAAGCCAGTTTAAAGCAGACATGGCTCAGCTTGGTGGAGTAGCTCACAGAGCCCTGAAACATGAGGATGGCATCCAGCTCCACCCGGCTTTCTGTGCGAGGTCACGGGATGAAACGCCTCGGAGCAGCTGGTTTCATCTTTAACAGTGCCTGGCATTTTTAAGCTCATTATATTACATTTAAGGTAAACTCTCAAAGTGACAGTGACTGCAGTTATTCGCTCAGCTCAGCTGCAGTTAGCATGAAGCTGCCTTTTCTCTGCCTGTCACGTCCATTTATTTGTCTTTCTGCCCGTCTCTGTTTGTGTATCTCTATTGTCTCTCCTCTCCGACACACACACCACCTTCCCTGCAGGCTGGGCTGGGCAGATCAATGCTCCAAACCCACACTGTGTGTGTGTGTGTGTGTGTGTGTGTGTACACGGCACTGATCAATGGTGATTACCTGCAGCCCTCTGCTCTTTGTAATTGGGGAGTGAGGAATGATTGGCACTGTGCCACGGGCCACTGCCATTAGGAATACACACACACACACACACACACACACACACACACACACACACACACACACACACACACACACACACACACACACATAATCAATATCGAGCTTACCTGATATAAAATAATTGTTACTCCTAAAAACTAGAGGTGACCATAATCTGGACGTCCTCATTACCTAAAACGTTGTTTTTACTACGTTTAGTCGTTTTTATTTTTATGTATGTTTTCTACGCTGATTTGTTGCATTTGAATTTGTTACATCAGGAACAGACAGAAGCTGCTGTGTGGCAGATTTTCAAAATAAAAGTCCACAGTTTCTTAATAGCGGACTGATACTCTTTAAAAATAATTAAATAAATAAGAGCTCTCTGTTCTTTTTCTGAGAGCGGATCATCTCCTCCTATCCCAGCATCCTCCTCCATCACACCGGCCCTCTGCATGTCCTCCTTCACTACATCCATGAACCTCCTCTCAGCTCTTCTTCTCCTCCCGCCTGGCAGCTCCATCTTCATCATCCTTTGTCCATCACATCCACCCTCCCTCCTCTGCACATGTCCAAACCCTCTCAGCCTCTCCTCTCTGTCCCTCTGATGGACTCATTTCTGATCCATGCGGCTCAGTGAACATCTGAACATCTTCAGCTCCACCATCTTTTGCTACTGTCCCTCTCTTAGTCATAGGAATTTATCAGCATGCTTCAAGATTTTATTCTTTTCAATATAAAATACAAACTATTGTCTGTTTTCAGTGGTTTTACCAAAGGTTTTAGCAGCAGCAGCTTCTTACTGCTTTTAACAGAGCGTGTCCAATCAGCCTGATCCTGGCTGCTGTCCAGCGGCTCTCACTGTGATTTAGAATTCATTTGAATCCTTCACTGATCACTTTTAACCCTGGTTACATATGCTGACCCTTTCATAGCTGAGACTGAAACATAAAGACGACCGCACTTTGAGACCTTCAGTTCAGCTTCCTGTGTTTATTCATCAGAACTGCATTGACTGTGAAGAGAAGAGTGTGCGCGTCATGTCATCCAGCACCATCTTTTTATTTTACCAGCACATTGTCCTCCCTCCCAGACAGCCTCTCATTATGAACCATGTGGCAGCTGCAGCACTGCGTGGAGTTACAGACCAAAGGCAGCGATCTGAGGTCACTTACAGCCAATCCTCTTACACTTCCCTCCAATCCCTGTTTAACAACTCGACCGCTTAAGCCTGGGCTACTTAGCGTGAGCGTTCCCTGCCAGTGGACAATGCCACCGACGCTTTTTCCTCCGCAGTGTTGCCTTAATTTGATGACTAATGATGGTGTTTGCTTCAGCTTTCACTTAACTACGCTGCTCAGGCTCCTCAAGCGTGCAGTCTTTCTGGTCAGCAAAAAGATTCAAATTCAGCAACTAAACAAAAATCTGCCTTTGTTAAACTTTTATGTTTTAAACTGAAACTTTTCATTAAAAAATAAAAGCTGTGAACAGTTTAAGATAAGATAAGATAAGATAAGATAAGATAACCTTTATTAGTCCCACACGTGGGAAATTTGTTTTGTCACAGCAGGAAGTGGACAGTGCAAAAGTTATGAAGGACACTTAGAATAAAATAAAATAAGAATAAATACAGTACACAACTGTACAGAATAGAATAAAAATAGAATACTATATACAGTAGAATAAAATAGAATAAAATATACAATAGGATAAAAATAGAATACAAATGCTATATACAACAGAGTGAAAAATACAACGGTGCCAGAAAGATTATTGCACATTTGTGTTATTGCACATTTGTGGATGTGTGTGTTGATCAGTTAAAGTCTTTGTTGTGGAGTCTGACAGCAGTGGGGAGGAAAGACCTGCGAAATCTCTCCGTCCCACACCGTGGGTGCCGCAGTCTCCCACTGAAGGAGCTGCTCAGTGCTGTCACAGTCTCATGCATGGGGTGGGAGATGTTGTCCAACAGGGATGACAGCTTAGCCACCATTCTCCTGTCACTCACAACCTCCACTGGGTCCAGAGGGCATCCTAGAACAGAGCTGGCCCTTCGGATCAGCCTGTTCAGTCTCTTCCTGTCCCCAGCAGAGATGCTGCCACCCCAGCAGACCGCACCATAAAAGATGGCTGAGGCCACCACAGAGTCATAGAAGGTCTTCAGGAGTGGGCCCTCCACTCCAAACGACCTGAGTCTCCGCAGCAGGTACAGCCTGCTCTGCCCTTTCCTGTAGAGGGCGTCTGAGTTATGAGTCCAGTCCAGTTTGTTGTTCAGATGAACACCAAGGTACCTGTAGCTGTCCACAGTCTGAATGTCCATACCTTGGATGTTCAGTGGTTGCAGTGGAGGATGTTTGTGCCTGCGGAAGTCTACCACCAGCTCCTTGGTTTTACTGGCATTGATCTGGAGGTAGTTCAGCTGGCACCAGTCCACAAAGTCCTGAGTCAGTCCTCTGTACTCCTTGTCGTCCCCATCAGTGATGAGGCCGACTATAGCAGAGTCATCAGAGAACTTCTGCAGGAAGCACTGGGTGGAGTTGTGGGAGAAGTCTGCAGTGTAGATGGTGAAGAGGAACGGAGCCAGAACCGTTCCCTGTGGGGCCCCCGTACTGCAGACGACCCTGTCCGACACACAGCCCTGAGTCCTCACATACTGTGGTCGGTCGGTGAGGTAGTCCAAAATCCAGGTAGTGAGGTGATGGTCCACTCCAGAGTTCTCCAGCTTGTCCTTCAGAACCGAGGGAAGAATAGTGTTGAAGGCACTGGAGAAATCAAAGAACATGATTCTCACAGTGCTTCCAGCGGTCTCCAGGTGAGCGAGGGAGCGATGTAGGAGGTGAATGACGGCATCATCCGCTCCAAGTCTTTGGCACTGGTACAACACAGGAGGTTTTCCAGAGCTGTGGGACTCTTCCCAGCCTCAGGCTCAGGTTGAAGAGGTGCTCCATCACACCACACAGTTGGTCCGCGCAGGACCTGACGACCCTCGAGCTGATGCCATCTGGACCCGCTGCCTTCTTGCCATTAATCCTCCTCAGTTCCCTCCTAACCTGGGTGGTTGAGAGAGACAGGCTGGAGCCTTGTGTTGATTGTGTATTGGATGCTGTTGTTGGGGGTGGGGAGGAGTGAGCAGGGTGAATAGAGGAGGTGTGAAGTGTCTGAGGTGTCAGAGGTGGAACAGCAGCAGTGGGGGTGGGTGAGTCTGCAGCCGATGTTGGAGACTGCCTCATGGCTGAATCAAATCTGTTGAAGAAATGATTCAGTTCATTTGCCCACCTCACATCCCTCCCAGGCAGAGAGTTCTGATGTTTGTGGCCTGAGATGGTTCTGAGGCCTCTCCAGACTTCACCAACGTTATTTTGCTGAAGCTGGTTCTCCATCTTCTGCCTGTAGCTGTCCTTCCCATTCCTTATCAGTCCCCTCAACTCTCTCTGCACCCTTTTCAACTCCTCTTTGTCTTTGGATTTGAAGGCCCTCCTCTTCTGCTTGAGGACGGCTTTAATTTCCGGGGTAATCCAAGGTTTGTTGTTGGAGAAACACCGTACAGTCCTGGTAGGTACGGTGTTATCCACACAGAAATTAATATAGTCCGTAATGCATGTAGTAAGGCTGTCGATGTCCTCTCCGTGGTCGTCACAGATCACCTCCCACACAGTCGACTTAAAACAATCCTTAAGAGCCTCCTCACTCTCCTGCGACCATCTCTGTACTGTGCGGGTGGCTGGTGGCTCCCTGCGCACTAAGGGCTCATACACAGGGACAAGGTGCACCAGGTTGTGATCAGATCTGCCCAGGGGAGGGAGAGGTGATGAACTGTATGCCTCTTCTGCATTGGCATACAGTAAGTCCAGTGTTTTATTGTCTCTGGTTGGGCAGGTCACATACTGGGTGAAGGTGGGCAGTGTGGAGTCCAGTGAGGCATGATTGAAGTCCCCTGATATTATGAGGAGGGCTCTCGGAGATTGTGTTTGCAGTCTGCTGACCACTGAGTGGAGAGTGTCACAGGCTGCATCCGCGTTGGCCGAGGGGGGGACATACGCTGTTATCGCGATAACATGCGAGAATTCCCGGGGCAGGTAGTACGGACGCATGCTAACGGCTAACAGCTCAATGTCTCTGCTGCAGAGTTGTTCTTTCACAGTGATGTGCCCAGGGTTACACCATCTGTCATTCACAAACACTGCCAGTCCCCCTCCTTTCCTCTTACCGCTGTCTCTCGTCCTGTCCGCTCGCAGCAGCTGGAATCCCGGTAGTGTCACGCTCGTGTCCAGAGTTAGCGGTGTTAGCCACGACTCCGTTAGCATCATGATGCTACATTGCCGGTACTCCCTCTGTGACCAGGTTAGCGACGTGAGCTCATCCAATTTATTGTGCAAAGACCGTACATTTCCAATAATTACAGAAGGAAGAGATGGTCGATAACGTCTCCTTCTCGGGCGACGGCGCTCCTTCCCAGCACGACACCCCCGTCTTTTCCTCCTCAGCTCGCTGGGAATGTCGGGTCTGTCCGCCGGCAGTACCGCTGTGGGACGCAGCGCTAACAGCTGATCCTTACTGTAAACAAAGGATCCCTGCTCTGGGTCCCCACACACGGGTGAAAAAAGTAGAAAAAAACTAAGAAAAACGACCAGAACTAGCACAAAACGGTAGAACATGGTTGCAGAGTCTAATTATTAATACGTTAGTTATAGAAAAATTACGAGAAGAAAAGATAAGAAAGAAAGAAACTCGGAATGAGCAGAGCTGCTGTAACAGGCTGCCGCACACGGGGGGCGCCGGAAGTATTTGTTTGACGTCTGGGGTAAAAGAGAAAGAAATCAGGAAGCTCACACCCGTTTGTGTCGGTTCCTTTTACGTGAGTTTAATCTGTAACCTTTAAAAAAATGAGCGCGTTTGAAGGTGAGCATCACATCAGGGTGACAGCTGAGCCCGACATAAGAAGCACTTTATCTAAAATGCGTGTTTCAGATGGAGTACGTGGGGATTTGAAGGCCTGGGCAGGTTTTCTAACCACATTAACCTTAACATCCATCTGGTCACACATCTAGTGTCAGGGTTCAGTCAACATACGCCAAACAGAAAAGCTTATGACCAAAGAACTAGGAGGCCAAAATGGACTGTAAATGTGCTGTGAGAGTCAGAAAACATACAACACAAGCAAACCACAGCTCTAACCCTACACGGGTCACCTGGCGGATGTTGGGTTTAATTAATAAAGATATTAAACTCAACATCCTGAGAGCTGATCCAGCTGAGGTGCTGTGAGAGCATCCTCATCCTCATTTGGAGCAGGAATGACGAGTGAAGCCAGTGTTGGGTTGGAGAGCTGCACACATCTTCATTCATTTAGTTACTTTTTGCACAGTGCTCAGTCTTTTGTCATTGTTACACTTTTCTGTTGTCTTTGTTGTTGCAGTTTTTGCACACTTGCAGTCCCGTGTGTGTTATATGTAGCACCGTGGTCTTAGAGACACACTGTACTGTACCACTGCACGTGGTTGGAATGACAATAAAGCCACTTGACTTGACATGACTTGAGATTTATTAAAGTAGTCAAACGATTTGCGCTTATCTGTAGAACACAGCTGGTGTATGCAGGACTTTACTAACACAAATACTTGTCTTAGTACCAAATCTCAGAGTTACAGTAACTCTACCATCTGTTGGACAGGAGTGACTACAGCTGCCTGTCGGTCGAAGAGGCTGCTGAGTGCGAGTGTGGGCATCGTGTGTTAAGCTCCTCACGCCTTTGGACACCTTTGGACTGACGCCTCAAACTCATTTCCCCGACTCTGTCAGGAGTTTTTGCCGATCCGTCGCCTGGAACGCTTCTTCCCGCCGGGTGAAAGGTAACTGCATCCAATGTGAGGACATGAGGTGTTTAAAAGTGGCTCTTTAATAAAGCTGCTCCAAAGCAAATTAAATACAGCTAAACTGAGGTAAGCAAGTCTGCATTGTGCCACCAGTTGCTAAATCTGAGTCACACAGAGCGAGAGAGAGACTACAGTTAATCTGGATAACTGCAATCCCTTTTAAGTCCTCTTGTTTATAGGAGAGAGGAGTCACAGCTCCCACAGGCAGCAGTGCTGGCAAGGTTACGCTCAGAATGTAATCTGGCCCAGACGACTGTTTATCTGCCTCAAACTGCAGTCAGAAATGTGATCTATGGGATTACTCTGTGCAAATACGCTCACGAAATCACTTCTTCGCTCGCTCCAAGGTCACTGCTAAGATTCTTACAAGCGCAGTCGACAACATGCAACATTTATCTGGAATAAAAAGGGAGGAGGAGAAAGGCAGATAACATCTCATCTCCCCAGGTGAAGCGGCTGGGCGGAGCTGACCTGCTGGACTCGACAGATCAAACGTGGCTCCTCTTAGATTAATAATAATGTGAACTAATATTGTGAACTTGTGTTGCTCGTAGGTTAGTGAGGACTTGCTCAGTAATCAGCAGCTCTCTTATTGCTGTCAGCACTGCTTGTTTTTCTCCAGTTCTCTTTGAGCCAGCAGCACTGACAACATGCTAAAAAGCCTTTGGCCAGCCCCCAGTAGATCATGTGTTTTGAGATTCAGAGCAGGAAGCAGATTCCCAGAGACTGTGCTGAGTAAAGTAAAGCAAAGACCACAGTCGCGATTCTGGAGAGAAAAAGGTCCAAGACATAACGCTAAAGAGCGAATATTAATCTGTGATGTTACCTACATCCAGGTCCACACACCGAAGCACCACTGAGAATCGAAAACAGTCGTCCTCCCGGTGTTATAATAAAGTTCAACATCCAGGTGTCCATGAAGAAGCAGATGAGGTTTAGCTGAGTTAGAAGTCAGCAGGAAGTGAGCTGACTGGTTCCCAGTAGGACATGACAGCTCTGACTGAAGTCTTATTAAAAGGTACAGCAGTGCTGTAACTTTGGACCCAAACAGTCAGAGTGAGCATTGCAGCTGTATGGATGCTTCTAAACGCAGAATTTCTGTAAAGGTTAAAGTTGTTTTTCCACCGATGTTTTATCTTTATTGGTATTTCAACAATTAAAAAAAGTAACAAAACACCTTTTTATACCTGAGAATCAAAATCCAGTTTGACTGTACGAGCACCAGTAAAAGCTGGTTTCCAGTCCTCCCAGCAGCTCTCTACGGTGGCCCCTAGAGACAAAGCAGTACAAACTCCAAAACACAACACAAGTGCTCCAGGACGCTAGGGGCAGTGTTGAGCCTGATTTGCAAAATAAACGGCAAGTTTGTTGCAAACACATGGGCCGTTTCTCAATTCTCAAGTATGCGAGTACGTACTCGCGTTCTCGGCGAGTACGTACTGGCCGAGAACGCACGGGAGTACGGACTCGCCGAGAACGCGAGCACGGACTCGTGGGCCGTTTCTCAATTCTCAAGTACGCGAGCACGGACTCGTGATTTGTACAGTCGGAACACCTGCGTACGTGATGATGTCACAGGTCCAGAGTTTTTACTGCCGTCCCCTCTTAATTTAACTGTGAGTAACATGTTATGAAGCTTAACTTTAATCACAGCCAAACCGGTTTACTCAGGAACAAATAAAACACTGAAATAAACCAAACATTAACATTTAGAAGTGATCTAAGTGACTTATATATCATTGTTAACCTCAGTAGTGAAACCTCTATTAATAAAAATAGTGTACATGTACATACGTGTACATACCTTAATAAAAACAAGCAGGTGAGATGTTAGAACGCTTTTATTTCTATTCTAGTGGACACTCAATACTATAGACAGCTGCTGGGGTTTCTTTAACCTGAGTAGTGAGAAGTCCGCAAGCGGTTTGGGGGGGGGGGGGTTGGAAACGATGTGCCGGGAGTCTGCTGTTGAGTTTTGGACGAAATGCATTCTGGGATATTTAGCTGTCCCAAGTCTACACCGATGCATGCTCGATAAAACGGGCGGATCGAGAACACATCCGGGACTTTTTCGCGTTCTCGGCGTGATGCGTACTTCGAATTGGAACAGTACTTGGTCTCCGACTGATGACGTATCACAAGTAAACGAGAACGCAAGTACGCACAAGTACGCATATTGATAAACGCCCATGGAGTTGGACACCGGCGGAAAACACCTGCAAGGACAGAACAACCACGCTTTATAAGAAAGGTGCAAACTGTTGTTTGTTTGATTTGTTTTTCATTACTATGAACGCTTGGTTTATGGTGGAGTCAAATCTGACATTAGCTAACAGTCAGTGTGCTTTGCTCAGAGAGAAGCTCAACACTGCCCCTAGTGTCCTGGAGCACTTCTGTTGTCTTTTGGAGTTTGTACGTGTTTTGTCTCTAGGGGCCACCGTAGCTCTCTGATGAACAGATGATAAAACGATGAACTTTCTTTAGCAGTGTGTTAAAATCATTATAGATTCTTTTTCTGTTTCTGTAGTCTGAAGAGCAGAGATAATAATAATCACTGCAAACACGACTGTGGGATCAAAAAGCTAAAACATGCCTGACTGTGTGTCACATGATATGAGACATCCTCTCACGGTGCAGACGTGACTGATGGATCGATTCATTCGCTCAGTAAATAACATCAGCTAATCAATACAGGCTCCTGTGTGTTTATAGATAACTAATGGAATAATCTGGCTCTGCCACCGATCTATGTTATATGTATCTTTGACTAAAACATCACCCGTCATGACAAATTAAATGTGTGATCATCAATCAGCGCTCCTTAAACTCACCCACACGATTGATTAGCAACACGAGGACATCAGTGAATGTGAGCTGTGATGTGCATCGATTCATGTGTCAGTAATGTCACCTGTCAGTGTCATTACATTGAAATGATGAGATAAATATAAATTCCACATCTTTAATTCAATTCCCTACGTTCCAGCTTTGGTTTGATATTTTCTGATTTTCAATCAGAAAGTTTCATGTTTAGATTTATGAAATATGTGAAATCCAGATGTGTTTGAATAAGTGGAATGAAAATCAGATTATGTGTGAAACTACGTTTCTTCCTTAAATTCAAAAATCATCTACAGGACTATAATCAAGTCCTTTAACATCCTGGTAACTCATATGATACAAACATGAATGAAGCCAGGCTTACTGTAGCCAAAGGGCTTACGATGGCCCATGATAGGTTTAAATCCCACCATCGGTTCTTATCAAATACAAAAGCTACATTAAAACATCTTCTGCGACACAAAACAAACTTTAATAATGGGATGGAAATCTGTCCCCTGAATCCCACCTGCTTGAATCAAATGAAAAGCTGATCTTTAGTAAACCTAACCCAGATTTTTTTCCATCTAATTTTTGAATTTCTCCTGTAAATGAAGGTCACGCACAAAACTAAAGTAACATTCATAACATCCACAAGAATTTAGATCAAAAGGTGAAGATAAAAAACTCTCAGAAGAGAAAAAATAAAGAAAGACAATCTGGTTCGCTCCCTAAAGGCCAACAAAGGAAGGAGATGAAGATAGATGGAGACGTTTCTCTGACAAGTTCAGCTTTGTTGGCTCTTTTCAAACTGGATCTCAGAGCCAGAATAGAGCTCGAGTGATATTTTACAACCGCTGTGAGACATCTGGAGACTTTTCTCTCCTCTCTGTGTTACTTTCCCGTGTCCTTGAAAATCTTGCATAAATCCTAAGTGACCACAGACACGAGTATTTCTCCTTTAACGGCTTTTGTTGCTGATCTTTTTATATCTGAGCTCACGTTTAGAAACAAGCTTGATTATCTTAAGTTAGTTATTTGTGAAATCGTTTGATTTGCACGCCTGCATCTCGAAGGCGTGCAAATCAAACAAGTGCGAAGTTCAAATACCTCGGCTCTCTGGTGCAAGAAAAGAAAGTGGCATCAACAGCGGAAATACATTTAAGAATTGGTCAAGCAGCGGCGACTTTCGCCTCCCTCCGATGGTGCATCTGGAAGAAGACAAACGTCACCCTCACCACCAAAATCTGCCTGTACCGTACACTGGTGTTGCCCATTCTTCTCTATGAGTCGGAGACCTGGGTCATCCTCAAACACGACCTCAACAAGCTCGAGGTCTTCCAAATGCGCTGTTTACATCAGATTCTCCGAGTGTCCCTCTGCGATCGTCGCAGCAACAGCGTGCTACGTAGTCAATGTCACCAGCAGCCCTCAACAGAAGAGCTGATTAGGAAGCAACGACTGCAATGGTTTGGCCACATCTGCCGCATGAGCAACCATCGCCTGTCATATCGCCTCAGGCCTGGACGTGCATCGTTGATCAAGATGGAAACCCTGCGGCACCCACAGCGACGTATTGGCTTCGTGGAAAACCTCCCCTGCCGAGCGCCAGTGAAGGACAAAAGAAGAAGAAGAAGAAGGTTTGTGAAATCAAATCATAGTCTAAGTGCTTTTGATTGGAGCCGTTTTTACACATCTACTTCCTCCTGAACTTTTAGGACTTTAGAAAGTCTGTCTTTAACCTCACAACGCTCTAATAAAACATCTGCAGACACTCCTGTTGGTTTTATTAAGCCTGAGTTTTTAAAAGTGCAACATTTTTTCATGCAAAACATTTTTATTATCAGTGTCAAAAGAGATTATATGGTCTGTAAATAGATTTTAAAAAAGCACGCATCCTTTCTTCACTCTGATTTATTTATGACAGATTCAGCACAAACTTTCCAGTAACATCCACAGGATGTGACATTTATGAAGGTTTTTCCTGTATTAAAATATTTTTATTGGCAATGTAACTTCAGAGATCTTCCCAGATGATCTCCAACAACTCTTCTGGAATGACTTCTATGTGAAGGATTTAATTCAGTTTTATTTTATACAGCACCAAATCACAACAGCACCCACCTCAGAGACTTTATATTGTAAGGAAAACCCAACAATCAACAGTCCTCTATGAGCGAGCACTTGGCGACAGTGGGAAGGAAGAATCTGCCCAGCTGGGAGCTCCGGGATGGAGACAGGACAAAGACACGCTGTGGAAGAGAGTCAGAGATTAATAATAACTCATGATTAAAGGATGAAGTGATGTTTCCCGATCCAAGTATCTTGATGTTTTCATCAAAACATCAGTGTTTTCATGGCTTCAGGGTATAAATACATTTTTTAAAATTGTATTTGTTAATATTGGTCATTCAAGTGTGCTGCTATTGTGCAAATTACATTGAATTAAGTAAACGAATAAAGAAAAGCTCCTAAAAGCTGAAAGAGCAGAAAGAGCAGAAAGGAACTGGTGATAGGAGGACGTGTGAGGCGAGCCGGATACATTTTCTTCATGCAGATTAAGAAGCTGAAAGGGGAGCTGCTCTACAAAGATGTGTTTGCAGTCGCACCTTTGAAGAAGCAACAGATGTGCGCTGGCGCAGACCCTGAGGCATCGCGGAGCGGTGGGCCAGCAGCACTGAAAGCCCTGTCATCCATGGAGGCGAGCCCGCTGGGAGGAGGGGAGAGCAGATGGGCCGGGCTGTGCGGGGACGGAGGAGAGTGGATATGAAGGGAGGGGGCCGTACTGTGCAGGGATTTCAAGGCGAGGAGAAGAACTTTGTAGTGTGTGCTGCACCGAAGGCAGAGGCAGGTGCTGCAGGGAAGAGGAGATGTGCCGCCGGGCTCCTGTGTGATGCCGAAAACCGGAAATCAGTCTGAGCTCTGGAATTCAGCTGATGATAAAACTGCATATTGGCACTGAACCGGCGACGATGGCGGTGTGATTAAAAGATGCACTTTGCTATAATCAGTGTTTGGGCCGGGGGGCTGGAACCTGCCCAGCTCCTGTGGCTCCTCGTGATTTTCAGAAAAACCCAGATTGATAAAAATATGAAAAATAAAAACCTATTTTTATGTTTTGTTTTTCATTTTAAACTTTAAAGTTCGTTGGTATGAGCCGATGCAACCAGCTGAGCATCCAAACTTGGCCTCTCCTGGTGTGACTAAATATGTCAGTTTGCCAAAAGCAAAGCAGAACTGGCAAAGTCTCAAGAAAAGGACTGGAAAGCTTACAGTTTATAATAAAAAAGGCAGATTTTCATAAAAAGTGGTAAATTGATAACTGGCAACTTTAGAAGAAAATTATCTGGTGGGTTAGCAAAGTTAGATTTTAAAATACCAGAATTTACAAGAAGAAACTGGCAAATTTATATTAAAAAACTGGTAAATGGACTAAAAAATCTGTCAATCTTACATGAAAAAGAAATGAAAAGTAAATAAGACATGAGAGAAAAGGCGCAACATCACATGAAAACACGACAAATTTACAAGAAAAAAGTCGAGCCAATAAAACAGTGAAAATCCCGCCGGAGGATTTTATGAAGCAGCTTGAAGCAAAGATTGTGCATAATTTGAATATATTATTTAAAATGAGCGCGGTGAACATCTATTCATGCTACACAGCTTCAGCATTTGTGACTGTGCAGCTCAAACTCTTCAGACTTGGTTTGAACGCACGGCGACAGGAAGTGACGCTCTGCATGAAGACGCAGCTAAAGAAAGCAGGAATCTGCTGCTGAGAAAACAAAAGTGAGATTTGTTCATTTTATACCAACAGCAGGAGAATTTTACACTGAAAGACTAAAAATCCAAGAGCTGAACCGCAACATGTTTCCATATGATAGAGCAAAGCATGCTGGGATAAATACTGTGAATAATACAGTACTGTCTATAGATTACAAAGTAATGGTGCTGTTTGATGAGCTTTACTGAAATGCAGAGAAATGTGAACAGTGAGATAATTAGAGTCCGTGTACACGTCGGGGCGAAGGGTTCACAGACGAAACGCCAAAGCTGAAATGTATTTATAGAAAACGTTCTTTGTATGGAGGATCAACAGAAGAACTGAATTATACATTACAGCGCTCACGTCTCATCAGTATGTATGTGTTTATATCTCATCTTTATGCACTCCCTGTATATAATAATGGCTCTATTTTACCCTTAATTATATTTCTTAATTACACCACTGTGAAGAAAAGTTTTCAGGTACTTTTTTTAAAGCCATTATACCCTCGAGCGTGGTCTCCACTGTGATTAGCTGCACCTCCGTGATGTAGCTAGGTGCAAAGCGCAGCCTAATCAGTGATGAATGCCCTCCTGGTTGTTATTGCCGTGCATGAGCACATGCCTCTCCAATCACCTGTGCTCTCATTAAGCAGCCATTGTGGCGAGGCCGGGTTCAGGAGGTGCTGTGATAATTAACAACAGTTCAGGCTGGATTAAAAACTAAAGAGAGAATGGGACCTGATTATTGTGGCCTCCTCCCCGTCTTGTAACCTGCAGCACCATTAGTTCTCCATTCATGTCACCACCTTTGTTCGTCACCTTCAAAAATAACAAACTAATCTGAGACATATGTGGCTCTGCTAATGTACTCGGAGTCCGTGCTGCATAGTGTGTGGATATGGCGTGGATATCTGTCTGCTACGGACCTACCAAATCAATGCTGATTTGACTTATACTGTGGGTGGAGCTCCACATCCCACCGCTCAGGGGTGGGGAACTCCAGGCCTTGAGGGTGTCCTGCAGGTTGTAGATCTCACCCTGGGTCAGCACACCTGAATCAAATGATTAGTTCATTCCCAGGCCTCTGGAGAACTTCAAGACATGTTGAGGAGGTCATTTAGCCATTTAAATCAGCTGTGTTGGATCAAAACCTGCAGAGCACCGGCCCCTGAGGCCTAGAGTTGGACACCCCTGCTTTAGACCCTCCCCCTTTCAGCTGACTTTGTTTTGATTGGCTGCCCCTGGCAAACAGAGGGCTTTAACTGGCGTTGGGTGGGGCCACTTGTTAGCCAACGTTAATTTTGAAGCCTGTAACTAAATTGCCAGAAAGCCTAAGCAATCATTTCTAAAAAGAACAAAATTTTGGCCACTTTGCCCCAAAATAAGGATCATAAGTTTTATTTAAACTCCTACACATGATCAAAGTTTCATAAAGTTCAATCAGTTCAGATCAATAACACAAATGTTGCTGATTCTGCCAAGAAAAAGTTAAAAAGTACATGTACCAGTCTTAACTATGATTTTTCTGCCAAACAGACAGCTGAGATCTTCCTCATGTGTGGCTAATTTTCATGTGTTTAACATTTTTTAGCTTCTAATTGGCTGCCTAAACATGATAAATGCATCTTTGGAGCTAAATTACACCAACCAGACACATGAGATATCAATGGAAACCCCAGGATGTGCTTTATTTAGTACATCAGGACTTGGTAGGGTAGCTGAAACAAGTACAAAGATATAGACCAAAAACAAGTGTCAAAAGCAGAGGACATGAATGACCAGGCTGGATCTCAGAAGGATCTTTCCTATCACCTGTTTTCAAGGTTAAGGCTTTTTTGAGTTTTATGTTTAAAACAGGCTCTTGTATAGAAATAAACCTGAACTACATATGGAGAGGCTCGAAAGGCAGAGACCTCTTGTTTTTGTTATAACCCGGGTCACACGCTGCTGCCTAAGCACATCTTGTAAATGTGAAACACCAGCAGCTTTGCCAGGACAGCAGCGCCTGACATCCAGTCTCGGGAACATTTGTGGAAACCATCGGCAGTGCCACGGCTCATCAAGTCCAAAAAAGAAAGAGAAACGTTGGTGCCTTCTCTGACGGCCTGACCAATCCAGAATGGGAAGTACTTTTTGGATACCAGATTCTCTGCCCTAAATCATTGATCAGAAGATGATCTGTCATTAATTGTTTTTTTTCATTCAGCGTAGTGACAAATGTGAGCCTTAAAGTCCCTCAGGTCCTGCAGACGAGACGTTACGTGACAAATTGTCCAAAGAGGTGAAGGGCAATGACAGATATACACACAGGCTGCTCTGTACAGTATTTCCATGCTGTGAGTACAGCTGTGTGTGTGAGTAGTACAGCAGTATATGTTACAGTTCAGCTCTGAAACTGGAGGATTTGTCTTGGAATGATTCCCAACAAACCCAAACACAATATCTGCATTTCCCTCCTGAAAGTCTCAAGTTTTAATCTGCAGAGCACCTACCAAACCCGGTTCAGCGTATACTAACGAGGCAGGAATGAGATGAACACACTGAAGGTTTGTGCAGCTTCTTAAATGCTCAGCACAGTCGCTCCACTGGGACTCAAACCTCTGACCCTGACAGTGTTACTGCCTTGCTCTGCCCACGGAGGCTCTGCAGAGTATTTTAATAAAGGCTCATGTGTCTAAGACAGAGTATTCCCACCCACACGGCAACACCGAGGTGAAAGCAGCCGCTAACCGAGAAGTGTTTTTGAATATAAAGGTCATATTGTTTGTGTCACTGCTGCTGTTCAGTGGCAGCCTCGCGTTCAAGAAGCTAATAATGGCTCCTGCAGAATTATCTGCTGCCTGATTATCAGCAGCGAGCAGGAAGGCCAAATAAAGAGAGTCCGAGTGACTTATCACCGAGTCTGTGGCTGCGTGTAGGTGTGTGTGCATGTGAGACTAATAGTATGTTAGTGCAGATAGCTGGCAGCAGGAAGGAGCCCTGAGATACATATCAGTGGAAATGGGCTATACGGTCAATAGGTGACAAATATCTGTGAACTCCTAAAGAGCATCGGTGCAGCACGTGCATGCATACGTCAACTCGGAGGCTTTTAAACCAGCTGCACCACAAACATGGATCACACAGTACCAGCGTAAAGACAATACACTGCAACCCCCCCAAATAAATGATTATGATACGACTCAGCATGAAAGGGCATTGATAGAGTCCATAAATTACTACTGCAAAGCCTTTACTTCTTCAACACGCCCACTCTGGACTCTGTAGTAAGAAGAGACAAGCACATACTCTGATACAGGCACACAACAGAAATGAATAAATAGGGTTCAGTTTGTCTGGGAAATAGTTAAAGCCAATAAAAGTGATAATAAATCTGCAGCAAAATCTCCAACTTCAAGCAAGAAATGAATCAATAAGAAATAAAAGGTCGGGATTTCAGCCTGATCCAAAAACTGCTCCTTCATACCAGCTGTACATTGTTCTGATAGCTCACCTGTTTAAATTGTGTTAATTCATCACTAGGGGCGTGGCCTATGGTGACACAGGTGGGTGTAGCTGCTAGCTGTCCGCCTGCAGTCACCTCCATGGCTGCTGTGAGGTTACTGTGCTACCAGAACGTCCAGTTTCGGTGAAATTCTAGGATTTCGATTGGATGCTGACAAGTATCCATGTCTGTGGTCGCCTAAAGACGGACAGCGGCTTGAGGCGACTGTTGTTGTGATGTGGCGCTATATAAATAAATTGAATTGAATTGTGGATGCTGTTGGATAACAGAGCTGGCATGAAGTAGATGATAACTGACCGAATGTCTCTGATCACTTCTCAGAAACAGCATCATGGCTTCAAAACAGGACTTCATAAACCAGCAGGTGATGTCACAGTGACTGCATCCATCTATGGTTTTAACTACTGTGTATTGACTCAGCATGAGAACACATTAGATGTTCCCAGACTCCGGCTTTGGTCCTTCCAATAAATCTCACTGGACAGATCTTCGTGCTCAAAGAGAAAAGAAGAAGAAAATGTAAAAGTGTTTTTGACTCTGCTAACATAAAAACACATGCAGCAGTGATCAGTAAGTTGTACCTCTGTCAGAGTAAAAGTTCAGTCTCCCCGTCCTAAAAATAAGCCCTGTACTATTATGACTGCTGGGATGTGCAGGCTGAGACACACACACACACACACACACACACACACACACACACACACCCACACACACACACACACACACACACACACACACACACACACACACACGCTCTGGGAGCTGCTGGGCTGTCTAAATTTAACTGACAGAGGTTATCGAGACGAGCTGATTATCTTTGTTAGGGCGCCGAGCACTTGGTACACCCCAACAAACAACTCTCTGATTCCCACATTTAAAAGTCCACCTAAAGCTCAGCGGCTAAAAGCTAGCAGTAGGGATTCATTATGGACTTTGGATCGACAGCATATACAGCCTCGGCCAAAACCATTAGGCGTAATAAAGTCGAGGAGAGTTAAAGTGGCTCGAGGCCAACCTGTTATACTGGTAACCATTACAGCACCCTGCACACTCCATTAGCGAGGCCAAAGAGACTGTCTTGAGTAAAGTAAGGCTCTGCGTCTGTTTCTGTGTTTATTTATTGCATTGACTCCATTTTCAGACTTCTCTGTCTTTTTATTATTTTGCTTCTATTTCTGTTTATTATTATTACTCTTCACTCTTCTGTGGGTTTAAAGTTTTCCAATGCAAATTTTTCTCCACAGTTAGCAACAAATTCATGTAAAGCTAAACAAATCCATCTATAATATAATGATGTCATACTGTAACACGTGTTACCAAAATGTTTCAACTTTTATTTCATTTGTCGACTTTGTATTAAATTTGTGAAATTAATAAAGCAACAAACAGGTAAGTAACAGCCTGATGCTGTCAGTGGGTTTGAGCAGTGTTTTGAGTTTGCAGTATTAAGGGTGTGGCCTCTTTGACTGACAGGTGGGTGGCGACACAGGCGGCTGCAGCCACTTTGAATCTGATTATTTTAAGAGGAAAAAGTAATAAGAGCAGTGTACGAAGTGGCATGTGACATGTTTACTGTCGTTTGGTGGCAAAATAATAAGAATAATATATATCTGAAATTGCTTGAGGTCCTTTTTCACATCCACAAAACAACCACTTCCATTTCAGCCTGCTATCTTCTCTGCAAATGAACATTATGTTTAAATATTAAAGACCGAGGCGATGCACCGTATGTGATGTAGTGCTCTAATTGTCTGGAGCAGTCAGCACGGTGCAGAGGAGAGGCGAGCTGCAGAGAGCCTGTGAGGAAGAGGAGAGGCTGAACAAAGAAGAGGAGACAGCGTCAGCGAGAATGTGACTTTGTCCTCGGAGCTCAGAGTGGTTCCACACGGCTGCTCAGAGCAAATAGTTAGGATTATTATCCCGAGTGTGTGTGTGTGTTCGTCCTGCAGGACAGAACGTGAACAGAATCATACGTTTACAGGTTCAGGAGTGAATCCACACACACGCTCATATCATACACGTCCTGTTTTTGATATGTGGACCTACCACATGGTATTGTTCCTGTGTGTGTGTGTCAGGTGCACACCTCGTTCTTGCAGAGGGGGAATTCTTGCCATCACCCAGAGCGCTCCGTAGCAGCTGTTCTAAATTAGACCAAATCAGTTCTTCTAATTGATATTCCCAGGATCCCCGGCGCTCCCTAATTGGTGTACCTGCGCCCTGATTGGTTACCTGATTATAACTGATTAGTTGGCTCAGCCGGCCGGAGGACACACAGACAATGTGTACTTTAGCAAACGGGCATCAGGAACGGGCATCAGGGACGCGCCTACGGACGGCGGACAGACGCAGATCTGCGGTGAGCCGTGCCACCGTTTAAATTGCAGATAACAGCCTTCCTGACCCCGCCCATCACCGCACATTTTGTGCTGCGATTAGCATGACCAATGAGAGGCCACGCTGACATTTATACCATATAGCCACGACTAACCCTTTCATAACCTGCAACCTGATAGTGGGAGATTTGATCGTGTCTCTAGGCTCTGCATATTTTTTCACTATTGATAATTGTTGTTATTAAAGCAGCTGCACCGCCACCGAGGAGGTCATGTGACCGTTTTGGTTTGTTTTTAGCAGGACTATTCAAAAGACATGTAGGTGTCTGCATGGAAACCTTTATGTTACAGTCCCATGGGTAAAATCACTGTGCGTGCAATAAGCTGGCAGCCTTGTTACCTTTGAGATGGGTGCTTCGACCTGAGGGCCAGACAGCGACCAATCACAGTCTGCTGACATCCTCAAAGAGACTTTGGTGCGTCAAGTTGAAACAGCGATAAGATGGAGTCGGTCTGCTATCAGTCAGTGAGTGAGTGGGATCAGGTTGGTAATTACATGTAATCTGTTTGTGATAAACTGGTGAAAATAGCCAATCTGACGTCTTCTACATACACAGAAGTTCACAGGAGCTACTTGCATTCAGACTCGAGCCAGAACTTTAGAGACCCGAAACTCAAATTCAAAAACTGCTCCACAAATTGTGACGCAGTTGCTGCAGGACAGCAATTTACCCTCAAATTGACATAGATGCTAGAGCTTTGCAATCACTGCGTGATCTCTTGTGGTTGCCCAGAAGCTGAGCTCGTTGCACATTTAATCTCTGGGCAATCAGCTAGTTGTTGCAAATACTGCAAATGTATAAAAGATTCACTTTAATTTCTGGCTGACCACCAACATTTCCCGTTTTACCTTGGTGTGACTGAGTCATTAGAGAGTGGGTCTGATTCACTTTTTCAGTGGATCCAGACATTTGTGGATCACCGTTGTGAGATTTTGCATCATATCTCCACAAATACATCTCAGACTAAGCAGAGAAAAACTGGGAGACATCGTTTTGATGTTTTCAACAATGCTATTGCTATTGCTAATGCTCAGAAAGCTATTGTGGAGACCTGCATATGGATCATGTGATACTAATGGATGAACTTTAAGCCACTAATCTGCAGAATCTCACATTTGCTTCGGATCCTCTCACTGCTGCATGCGATGAAGCTGTTAGTACATGAAAGAAACATGAGATGAAGATGAGCGGGCATCCTGGAAATGAGCGTTGCTGTTTGTACAGTCTATAAATGGATCCATTAATGATAACATGCACATGGATGACAGACACACAGAGCAGCGGAAATTGAAAAAGGAGAAGATGGTGATTTTTGTCCACTGAAACAGGAAACTGGACAAGTGTCTTTACATCCCTCCACATCTGTAAAGCACAGCAAGAAAACTAATATAGTTGTTGTCATATACACGTGATGTTTCTGTGTGAGAAGACTGAAACGCTCAGACTGGACCTGATGAAGATTACCTGTTACACCTGTGAAATAAATAGATTCACTCGGAAAAACAGGTTTCCATCTATAAAAATGTTGCACTTCAAAATACAACTCAGATAGTAGTTGGTGAATGTTTGCAGACTCGTCTTAGAAGCAAACTACTGGTGGCCGCGGCAATCTGCTAGCAGCCAGCAGGACTATCCAAGGAAATCTTCAGTGCAGCATCCTTTGTGACTGATTTCACCCAGCTACCACCAGCATCCAGCATGCCAACTGCTCAGGGAATATCCAGTTTTCCCTGGTGGTTGCCTGATGATCATCGAGCAGCCTTCAGACCCATGTGACTCAGGATGACTTCACTTGACTCTGCTATATCACAGCTAAGGTAAGATGGCGCTGGCAAAGGTCGGCAGCCTTAACCCAATTTCCTTCGGGGTCAACCTTCAGGATCAATAAAGTTTTATTGAATTGAATTGAATTGAATCTCGTGGTTAATGATCACATGACTGCAATACTTGGATACATGCAGTGTTTTACTTCCTGGTGAGTGTTGAAGTTACACTATGCATATCGGCTTAGTCTTGTCACCGTAATTCACTTCCTGCATTCTTAAGGGCCACCAGGGGGCGACACAGTTCCCAGAGGAGTTTTTCTCAGTCACTTGTTCCCGGTAACGTTAAGCAGAACATTCAGAGGTGACGATTATCCGATTACGATATACTGAAACTGCAAGACTGTGACAGAAAGCACCCTCAGATCAAGGCAGGACTTCACAAACCAATCGGTGACTTCAGGGTAGCCTTGTCCACCAGTCTGTGGTCGAGACTTAAAGAAGGAATGTCTGTGAAGGTTCTCAGTCATCCAGGTCATCGTAGTCTAAGGAGTTTAAAAAGAAAAGCGTCTGGACTTCTTTAAATTTCATCTGAGAAGCTTCTTCAGTTCTAGGGTCAAATGGTGGAGAGTCCCAGATTTAAGCCCTGTGGGAGTGTCCCTCCAAGAGGGTCATGGACCCCCTGATGATCCTCTAATCACATGAGCCAAGGTGTGTAAACGGGTGTAGGTCACAATCAGCCAGGGTTTCAGGTGAGCTCATTGTGAGACTTAGCCCCACCCTATCATGTGATTTCCTGAGGTCAGATGGCCCAGGATGTGAGTGGGCGTTAAGGCGTCTGGGAAGGATCTCAAAACTGGATTATAGATGGCAGACAGTTGGTGTCGTAAACCACCGCCTCTGTTCAAAGATGGTCGCTCACAGTGGACACAGATGCTTCTTTTACTAACCATCTGTCTTCTCTGTCCAAGATGCGAACATTGGCATCCTTGAGAGAGTGACCTTTGACCTTTAGATGCAGATGGACAGCCGAGTCTTGTCCCGTGGAGGTGGCTCTTCTATGTTGCTCTTAGAACTGAAGAAGCTTCTCGGATGAGAGCTGAAACATTTTCAAGAATCTAAAAGAAGTCAAGATGCTTTTCTTTCCAAAAACTCACCCTATTAAAGGCAAACGAACACACAGCGTTGGCGTCAGTTCCTTTCATCGTCATGGTCGCCGCTCAGATTCGACACACGTTGACGCTTTGATGCGTTTCACTTCAGTCGTACCAGGAAGGATGGAAAGGCCAGGCAGGTCATCCCTGCACCCAGACATCTGCTAAAGAGAGCAAGCAGGCACGAAGAAGAGACAAAATGTTTACCGGATGAAGTAAAGAAGGCTGATCCAGACACTTCTTCAGTCCCTGCGTGTGCACTCGTGTCTCATCTGCCTGACTCTGCCGTATTATATTATTGGCGGTTTGAAGATTTACAAGGTCTTGATCTCATTTTGATCAAATCCAACATGTTCGCCATCCAATTTCCAAACAAAATTCCTCCTTTGAAGTGTGACTAATTGTGACTCGCAGCACTAATTTAGTGCGAGGCAATTTTTTTATCGCGGCACCCTCCGCCCCTTTCCCTCTCCTCTCTTGCCCTTCCCTTCCTGTCTGTCATCTTTTCTCCTCCATGTTTTCTCCTCTCACCTGTCTCCCAACACATTTATCCAGATGTAATGTTTGTCTTTCCTGCTATGTGGCAATTATTAAGCTTCCTTTGTGGTTGATTCTTTTCTTGGAGCCGTCTCCGTGGATAGCTGCTGAAAGGCAGATGCAAAAAAGGAGACAGAAAATCGGAGGGAGGCTGTCAGACTGAGACACAAAAGGGGAAAAATAAGATAAAAGTCAAGAGAAGAAAAATATAAAGCGCGGGGCTGTCACAGATTTAAAGAGGACAGAAAGAAAAAAGTGGTCTTTATAATGAGCCTGAGAAAATTCCCAGCAGAGTTTACTGCACAACAAGGTATTTACTGAGACTCGTAATGCATTAAATTGTACACAGCGAGACAGAAAAAAACTAAATCAAATAGATGTTTTGATATCAAACAATTTTATGCTAATGAAGAGGAAGATTTTTTTGTCTTGTAGAAATGATGCAATGAATGGAAACAAAGCTCATGTTAGTTTCTTGTTACACGTCTTACGCGTGCTGTATATTCTTTGTGACAGTGCAATATCCTGGAGAGCTCCCATCTGCATCGCTTTAATCACTGTAAGCACATTACATCACTCAGTCGTATTCATTTGGTGCACTTTGGGGTTTATTGCATCCCATTGTCTTTATTACAAACCAGTTTAAATGCTGCTTTTTGCTCATTGCATGGATCAGTAAATATGTACTGCATGTACAGAGTGGATCTGCATCCCTGGCTCCACTGTATCCCCTAAAGGGAATTTTCCTTACAAGCTGCAAACCTTTGACAGTCTGTTAGTTCGATTAACCTCACAGCAGCCATAATGTCATTAAAAATGCTCCGAAAAGGCTCCAAGAGCACAAACGCGGTCTGGAGGTCCAGTTCAGGGTGAAGCCCAGCAGACAGCTAGCAGCTACAGCCGCCTGCATCACGGTGGTTCATCAGACTTCAGAGGCAGATAGAGACTTAATTAATACTCTCATCAAGCTCACTGAGCACCTTTAGTCCAATACAACAGCTCTGCCATAACTGTCATTTGTTCCCATCCTGTGTGCACCCTACCATCGATAATAAGGACACAGTGCCAGGCTCAGCGAAGCCAAAGTCAGCAAAAATCTGAAACTGTGTTCTGAAAAAAGCAGAATTTGTGTCCTGTTTCTAATAAACTGCACGGTAAGTTTATGCTTTCATTTTTATTTCCTGTTTCTTTTCCCTCGCCAACCATCTGCTAACCGACCGCACGACCTCAGTAATGCACCGAAACTACTCACACTGGCGTTTTCTCCTGCTGTTACCTGCATGAATGTTATGTGTGAAATCATAACCAGAATCCGTGCTGACTGCAGCGCCGTTAAACACAGCACGCGTCACGTTTGGAAAAAAGTCAGCAAAGCTGCGACACAGAGCGCAGCGACCCCGATCCACGTGATCGGGGCAATCAAATATTTCTGCCACTTTTTGGAGTTTTAAACAATCATCATCAGCGTTCACTAACAACAAAGAAGAGGCGAGAATCACATCATGAAAAGAGCGAGGGTGTGTGGAGGAGGCAGCAGAGGGCTGTGAACCTGAGGAAGACATTTTCAGCTTGTTTGCTCTCTTCAGGCGGCACACTGCTTTTCTTACAGCTTATTTGCATTATTAACAGATTATTTCATTACATTTTCAGTTATTATCTTCAAAACTGAGGCTGAAATCTGCCCGCTGTGTTCCTCTGGGAGTAAGAGGATGCAGATTACAGCTTTGGCTTTTTTTCAGAGGTTATGGACACACATTCAAAAATCCCCCATAATTACAGCAGTCAGAGCAAATGAAACAGCAGAGAAAGATCACACAAACGTCTAAAACTAAAAATGCTGAGTGTGTCTGTGTTTCAGCTCATGTTTTCACCCACTAGTTACCTGAGTGGACTTTATTTTTCAGTATTAGCTGCATCATCAGTCGAACTCGTCAATTCTCATTCACTCATGGCAGAGCAGCAGGCAGCCGGCCAACGAGCCTCAGTGCAGGTGTATGTGGTGCAGAGCGGTGCAGCGCAGTTCACGTGGAGGTGTTTGGATGGAGTTAGAAGACTTTGATGGAGCGCACCACTGACGACAGTAAGCTGCTTCAAATGATGTGATCCCACTTTTTAGATTTAAAACCCAGTTTTTACATCAAAACGTCACTTTGCCGAGATTCACCACTGTTACAGTCAACGTTCGGCAAAAGTCAGAAACAGTTATTCATAACTGCAACAAACCAAACAGCTTCAAAAATGAGTGAGAATTCAGCAGTTTGTGATGATATTTAACTGGACACACAAACCGTGGCCACAGTGAAGAGCAGCGACCAATGCTTCATCATCATCATCATCATCATCATCTGTGGTATGAGCCGTTTATATAACCAGCTGTGAAAAGTTCACGTGGTCTTAATAAAAGACGTTCACACAGCAGTTCTGTGCTGAAACATTGAGGATGTGCTGAATCTGGTTTTTTCGGCCATGAAGAAGAAGCGCGCTGGTCTTTTGGTGAATGGCGCTGACAGTGAGTGCTGGTGAGGATGATCCAGTGTGACAGACAACCGGCTTCCCTGCAGGTCTGATCTCAGTTACAGAGCGCGGTCGAGAGCATTTGAGTTAACCCTGAATGAACTCTTCATTAAAGTTTTCATTAAAAACGCAGAGAGAGAGAGAGAGTGCATCCCAGCAGTGAGAGGAGCAAAAGTTAGGGCCTCGGTGTTCTTAAATTATTACTGCGGCCATAAAACAATCATGCAGAGAAGCGAGTTATGCTCCCATGAATCGCCCAGTTTCCTTTAATACGGCAGTATAAGGGCTAAATATGGAGGAAAATCACCTCCAGCATCCTCAGAAAAATAATATGAAACTTATGATAAGAGCAGCGACGGGGAAACTAAAATCTTACAGTTGTATTAAAAAAAAGATTATGCATGATAGAATTAATCATTTTCAGCATTTCACTGAAAAATACACCACTCCAAAAACAATTAAAGCTACAGTTTTAAATCAGAGTTTAGCATCAAGTCAGTTAAACTTGTGGGGCATTGATCTGGTCAGTTTAGTGGAGGAGGGGGTTGTTACTCACTTTAAGCTGGTTTGGTGTTATTGAAATTAACCTGTGCATTAGAGGTTGTTTTACAGGTGGAGGTCAGTGTCACTGCTGGTAGCATGAGGCCATACCTGGTCCCTACAGAGGCTGCACAGGTAGCCCAACTCCTCCAGCATGGTAAATGGTAAATGGCCTGTATTTGTATAGCGCTTTACTTAGTCCCTAAGGAACACAAAGCGCTTTACACTACAATCAGTCATTCACCCATTCACACAGCATGGCACATGAATACATAACATTGTGAGAATGTTTGCTGCGTCTCCCAGTACAGTCTGAAGAGCATGGAGGAGACTCTAGGAGACAGGCAGTTCCTGTAGGAGAGCTGGAGGGGGCCGTAGAAGGCCTTAAGCCATCAGCAGGATCAGTATCTGCTCCTCACTGCTCATCACTGTGGAGCTCAATTAATATTTGTCATAGAATACCATAACTGGGACATTTAGCTTCACAGATGAGAGCAAATGTGCCAGACGTGAAAGGGTTTGGAGAATTATATCCTGCCTGCCGCATCATTCAGCATAACTGGTTGGTGGTAAGTCAGTGATGGTCTGTGGAGGCATATCCACAGAGGGATGCACAGACTTTCACAGGTGACTGCCATTAGGTGTCAGGATGAAATCCCTGGATCTGTCAGACCCCACTCTGGTGCAGTGGGTCCTGGGGTCCACGTAGTACGTGGTGAGAGTATGCAGGCAGTTCCTGGTAGACAGAGTTGAAATGATGGACTAGCCCTCACGATGGACTGACCTAAATCCAATAGAACAGCTGTGGGACATTATGTTTTGGTCCAACTGATGCGGTCAGGACGCACCTGAGATTGTCCAGGAGTTCAGTGATACCCCAGATCTGAGAGGAGATTCCTCGGGACACCATCCATCGTCTCATTAGGAACACTGTCAGCCATGCATACGAGCACGTGGGGGCCATACAAACTACTGAAGACCAGTCTGAGTTGGTGCAATGAAACTTTGGCAAAATGGACTAATATGCTGCATCGTTTTTCTCATTTGGATTTTTAGGGTGTGTTTAAATTCAGCTCTCTGCAGGTTGATCATTTTCATTCATTCATGTGTTTATTAATTTTTTAAGCAGCGTACAAGCGAAATATGTATCATCTTTGGGAAGGATGAAACTGTCACGGACTTTCCATTTCCAAAAATATTTGCTACGGAGCATTAAGTAAAGCTGGAACAGTGTTGTTGAGACTCTGAGAGTCTCCTCTCACACTGTTAGTGTAGCTCTCGTGTTTCACAGTCTGACCTTCAGGGAACAAAGTCACGGTGAAAAAATGGTGATTATCAGTCTTTAGGTTTGGTGTGTGGCCCATAGTTTGGGACACTGCTCTCATCATCATCCTCAGCATCCTGATTCAGAGCACCGGCCTCTGGTCTCAGCATCGTCCGTCTACAGCGACATGAAGAAACAGGAGCTCGCCTTTAATAACGAGCACCTTGAAGCTCCGACGCTGCTGTTTTAACTCGTGGAAACTTTGAGAGCCTCCTCACGTTTGCCTTTGTGCTGGAAAAACAAACTTTTCAGCTGCACTACAGTGTAAAGCAGCACCATTATCCGCTGTGCTTTGTGCTGATTTAAAAGAGCTAAAGTAAGGAGCTTTAATTTGTCGATGGCTTCGCCTGAGAGAACAAACACTATTGACCCCCGATCGCACATAAAAGCCTTTAAAATCCAGCTGATGGGATTCAGGGCGACTGGGACTTTTCTCTGTTTTTCCTTCTCTTCTGTTTCTTCACGACTTACTGCAGAGCGATGTCACGCAAAATGTTTTCCAGGTGAAGCAGAAGCCGCCTGATCCCACAGATATGCAGCAGAATCGGATAAGTAAACGGGCTTTCACCTGGCTGCGTTTCCAAACACCTTTTCATACCTGTTAGCGTGCGTGTGCGCGCTGCGGGGGTTTGCTTTGGCTCTGACATGTAATCCGCTTTACAGCGTGACGAGATACAAGTGCGAGGAAGCCCTGCAACCTCTGGGACTCCACAAGTCTTCAGGTAGCAGCGAGTTCATGAAAACACAGAGTTGGATTCGGCCTCTCTTCTTCCGTCACGCTGCCTCGCTTTCATTAAGTCACGCCTGTTTCTGTCCCCTTTGTCTGAGCCTCCATTTGTCTCCCACACCCGCCCAAATACTCTCCATCCCCATCTGTCCTCCCCAAACCTCTCGTCTCTCATCTGCGAGTTTGTGGTTTCTCTCATTAATAAGGCATGATCGGAGCGGCCCACTGACCTGCAGAGGGAGGGGCAGGGGTGAAATGTGCGCACGTGGAAGTAAGAGTACGGCAACACAACAGGGTCAGTGCGCAAAGAGACAGGCATACAGAGAGACGTGTGAGAGGAGGAGACGCCGCTCATAAATTAAAGAACAGGAAAACGCTCGGTGTGTGCTCACCTTAAAATCCCCTTTCTCGCACAGAGGGGCTCACGGGGGCCAAAAGTTTATTCTAATATCAGCATTTCACCGACCTGGTCAAACAGAAGATAATTTAAGTTGAGTTTTCAAATTACAGACTGTTAGATTAAACTCCGCTCAGCAGCGATGTGTCAAAATCGAGTTTTAAGAGCCTGCGGGGTTAAAAAAAAAAAAGCCCTTTGGCACAGCAGTGGAAGTAAATAAGCAGCTCCGGTGTGCCGAAGGGAGGGGTGGGTGGTGAATGGGTGGAGGTGGTGGTGGAGGGCGATCGTGAACCTGGAAATGAGTTTAACTGAAGCTGGCAGTTATTGGGGGGTGGGGCATTTTGGCAACCGCTGCATGCGAATGAATAATTTGTCCGTGTATCAGTGTGTCAAAAACATTTAAATCTGCACCTTCGTCTCACTGAGCCACGATCCTCGGCGTCGCTGCCAACCCACGCCTTCAGCCGTCGCTGCAAACCCACGCCTTCAGCCGTCGCTGCAAACCCACGCCTTCAGCCGTCGCTGCAAACCCACGCTGTTGCAGCGAACCCACGCCTTCAGACGTCTTCTTACTGTTAGCTCGGTTTCACTGCAAGCTAAACCCAAAAAGTTCAAAATATGTCAGATAACAGATCAGAGGTCTACATCGGAGAACTTGTGAAAAACCCTTGAAAGGACGATGCCATCGCCTTTGTTCCATCACTCACTTTTAACGTGATCAGCATAGTAAATAAACCAGAAACATGGCTTTGGCTCCACCCTCTCCTGTTAAAATGGTCACTTTGGATCAAATCTAGATGGTAAAAGCTAAAGTGGAGTCCCTCACATTACAACACACTTAATTAAACTGCCAATAGTCCCAAAGCTCTCAGGCTGTGATCAGGCCCATTTATGCGTGCTAATTCTGTTAGCTGTGGCTAAAGCACGGAGGGCTGCTCAACATGATTGAGTCCAACAACGAGCTCAATGGTGTTTCCACTGCTCACCTGCTGATTGTGACATGAAATGACGGGCTTCCATAAAGTCTTATCACAGGTTATATTTTATGTCTGAAACATAAAGGAGCACAGAGCGCAGCCCTTTTCTTTCTCTCTTTGTTTGTTCTTTGGCTCTGCAGTACTGTTACTTCATAAATACTGCATCTATGTACTGTTGTTTTGTGTCTCCAGTTTCTACAATTATCAAATAAAAAAGAATTTCTCTCCGGAGTCTGGCAGAAACAAAAAATCCTGAGAATGACCTCCATCTCTGTCTTTGCCAGCCTCATTATTTCAGCCTTTTCTTCCTCTTCCTTTCTTCTTCCTCTGTGCCTTTCAGCTTCTTTCTGTGTCTGTCAGCTCCGGTCTTTATTACCTGTCCTCCCCCCTCGCTGCTACAGTGCCAGGTTGATCCAGTAAAACATCTGTTTCTAAAAAAGCTGGCACCGTAAACGGCCCCCAGCCTCTCGGCCTCTTTACGAGGGCGCTCGGTCTGAACTAACAGTGGCAGAATAGCACTCAGAGGTGTTGTCCTTCCTCCTCCTCCTCCCGCCTCCTCTGCCACATACTCCTCATGCTGAAAGGCCAGAGGAACGGGCCTCTGTCCCTCTTTCTGCCTTTGATTTTTCATCCCTCCGTGGCCTGCTGCTCCCTTTCTGCTGCTCTCATTATTTGTGCCTGTATTTGTGCTTTTAATTCCCCGTCCTCCTACGGCCTCGCTCCGTCATCCCCCTGCCCTCATGTGCCCTCCTCTCCCCCTTCCTTCCTCTACACTTGTTTATTGTTTTACAGCTGCTGTATTTGGACAAAGTCCGGGCTTTAGCACCTCCAGGACAACAGCTGACCAGCTGTCCTCTTCTACTCAGCATCCTCTCATCTGTTTCTTGTTATCTTTCAATCTTTTTGTGGCATTTTTTCTTATGATTTATGAATTTTTTTTCTATTTTCCTGCAGTCCTTCCTTCTTTGTTTCCCACCCCTTTAATGACACCCTCGAGGGACAGATGCCTCCTTTTTGGTGGAGGTCAAGTATCCCCTGCTGATGCTCGTAGTAAAAAATTGATTGAACACAGGCCTTGCAGCGAAAATGCTCAGCGTGCGACATGTGGAGATTTCCGTGGGTATAAAAGGATTACACGAAGAAAATGAGAAGCACAGAAATGTATGTTTTGCTTCATACATAATTCCACCACAGACACAGCCTGAAGGAAAGATCTGTTTCAAAAGTTGTTGTCAGCCAGTCATTTCAGGGACACACGGTGAGCAAAACCATCAGTGAGTGAAAGTGAAATAATCCTGTTGACAGAGCAGAAATAAGCCGGAGTTTTTACAGGAAACCGGTGCGTGAATTTAAACACAAATGATGCCCGGATGTCGAATGCTCAACGTTTAACCTGGAGATGTTTTAGGGATTGTTCTTTTTGACTTTTCACTGTTCGGTTTGGACCAAAATGATGACGCCACCTGTTAGTTTTTGTTTCCACACCTGCCCATATTTGGATGAGAAGGTGGACATATAAGAGCCTTACACAGAGACAGAAACCTGCTAATCAGTGCTGAGTAACAGCCCAATGGCGTCTTAGAATTTCAGTCAAAAACCTGGAGCTCAGACTTCTTGATCAGTCTGCTTTATTACTGGTCAGATAACATCATTAAAGATGCTCCGACAGCACACACACTCAGGGACTCAGCTGAGGTGAGGCCTAGCAGAAAGCTAGCAGCTAGAGCCGCCTGTGTCACCATCCACCTGTCAGTCAAAGAGGCCACGCCCCTAATAATAAAGAGTTTCAACATCATCTATAGCAGTTGTATCCAACTCCAGTCCTCTAGAGCTACCGTCCTGCAGCTTTTAGATGCATCCTTGTTCTGACACCCCTGAATCAAATGAAGGGCTTGTTATTAGGCCTTTGCCAAACTTGATGGCGTGCTGACGAGGTAATCCAATCATTTGATTCAGCTGTGTTGGGGTAGGGATGCGTCTAAGGCTACGTCTACACTAATCCGAATAAAGCGCTCCGTGTCCACACCATCGTTTTCAGTTGTTTCCGAGAGTGGTTCATCCACACTGAAAGCGCTTACGCTCCAGTCCTGCGCATGCGTGAAACACAAGACGATTCGACCCGCCTCATTTCTGTCTGCGGCTTATTTACTTTCCGGCTCTTTGAAATGCTGCTGCAAAATGTTGAGGAAAAGCAGAGTTTTATAAATGGACTAACAATGAGGTGGAGTTGTTGCTGCGAGTAACACAAAAGTACAAAGTTGCAAAAGCGAGTGAGAATTTGAAGAAAAGCTCTCTGGAGCATATGCAGGCTGATATTAATCTTTAATAGGGCTGTCAAAACTGAGAGCAAACAAAACAACTGCTGCACAATGCCGTCCGCCATCTTAGTTGAATTGGTCACATGACTGCATCACATGACTAAAACGCATCATCGTTTTCGAAAACCTCCATTTTCGCAGTCCACACTATGACGCCAAAACTTGCGTTTTTAAATGTATCCACTTCGGAGAGCGTTTTCAGAAAGCTCCGTTTTCCTTGACCAAAAACGCCGTCTCAGTGTGGGCGGAAGCACAAAATGGAGAGAAAAAGATGCGTTTTGAAACGATAACGTATTAGTGTGGACATGGCCTAAAAGCTGCAGGACAGTAGCTCTCGAGGACTGGAGTTGGACACCCCTGATCTACAGAGTGTTTGTGCATCAGGCTGTAAACATGTTTGTTTCCACTGTTAAGTTTTAGTTCAGTGCTTCAGTATCAGCATCTGGAGGTCCCCACTTATTTCTTTTTTTATTACTATACTCATCATGTTGAAAGTTCCACACATCGTGCAACTAACCTGTGACAAACAGAAACAAAGATGCCAGACTCAGACGCAGCAAGGTAACAAGACACAGGTGGCAACAATCAAAGACGACGAGAGGAACCAATCTAAACCCAGTAGAGACAAGAAACTATCAAAAGAAAACAGGAAATGAAAACCAAAGCTAAAAATGGGAAAGAGCTGACACAACAGGAACTTAAACTCTAAATCTCAGATTAAATTCTTTCAGGAACACAGAATAAATAAAACGGGGAACTCAAACAAACACACAGTCGGACCCGCGATCATCGCTGCGGGTTTTATTCACTACTTTCCACATTTTTTCTAATCATATGTTCAGTGTTTCGGTTGCTTTGGTATTTCAGCCCCAAAGTTTCTTAAACTTTGCTTTTTTATCTGAGCTACTCAAACTACTGAGGAGAACAATGGCGAGCTCAGATTTAAACCAATTCAGCAAAATCTTTTGGTCCTGAATGAAATCTCCCAGTTATTCACCACATATCTGCTTTTCATGTAATTTAGTTGAAGACATTTTTCTCTTAGCCAGCCTCTCGCTTTATTCATTTTGCAGGGACAATGGCCTTTCCACTGCTGAATTATATTAATCATTTGAATCATTCTCTAGCTGTTTCCTTTAAGTTATTGTTTCTGTCCCTGTGCAGTGAAATCCTTCCCAGCGGACAGTGCTGTATCTGTCCCTTTCTCTGCAGAGGATTGCAAACCTTATCGACCTTCTCGGAGTTTCCCGATACTGAAAATCTGTGGAAGCAGCAGCTTGGTTTAACCAGCCTGCATGCAGCCCCTCTGCAGCCGGCGACGTGAAATGCCTGCACTTATTAAACTAAACGACATGAGGAAAATCGCTGGGAGCAAAAGCAAACACAATGCATTTGTCTCAGTAATCACATTAATGTACTTTTGCCTATTGTTCATTCAGATATTCAGAGTCTGTGTGGGTCGTTTTATTTCTTCTCTTTTTGTCTCTCTGGAGCTCATAAATCAAGATGTAAATTAAAGCATGGGCGCTGGGCGTGCCGTCAGGAAATACCATTGTACTATCTGTCGAGTACTGCTCCATGAAAATGGGAATGAAAACGAGGAACGTGCTCGTGGTGCATTACAGGCACGGCTGTCTGCTCTGTGAAGATAAAATTATATGCATATTGAAGTGTTACATTTGGATTAAAAGACGTTCTCATATTAAAACTATTGTTTAAAGCATGGATATGTGTAATGGATACATGTATTTTCACTTGTAGGACAAAATGTCATATCACAAGTGTCCTGGTTTGCACATTTGAATGCATATATATTCTTTTTTATGCAGTTTTCTTTCAGTACAGAGCACATCTTACAGCAGCAGGTTCAAAAGAATGGGAATGGGAAGCAGAGCCTTCGGCTTTCAGCTCCTCGTCGGTGGAACCAGCTTCCAGTTTGGATTCAGGAGACGGACACCCACAGGTGCTTGCTCAGAGTGGGTCAACTGATTCAGGCTTCATCTTACTATTGTTATGAATTGATGCTCTATAAATAAAATACATTTTTTAACAGATGTATAAAAAATCAACACTGTATCCTGATTTTAGTTCATTAAATATGCGTTAAAATCAAATTACAAAATGATTTTGAACCAGACAATGATCCTGGCACCAAACGTGGGTAAAAATGAGAGCTCTCATGCTCTAACACATTTGACCCTGAATGCACTGTCTGAAGTTTTCTCCAGTGACCTATCAGAGTGGGAGGCACTGATTTGTCTTGGACTGATGTGCACGTACACACCACACAATCAGTAACTGACATTAAGTTGTTCTTCAAAATTAGAGGAAAAGAGCGGTTAAAATTAGTGATGTCATATTTACTGCCAAAAATCTGTTCTTGCTGTCCAGCTGATCTGTTTATAATTTAGAAGTATCTCAGTAACTTCAAGTTTATGATGGACTCACAATGTAAAGAAACTTATGTAAAGTATAGCTTTTTTGTTCCTCCTGACCAAAAGAAGAAGAAGAACCCCCAGAACAGAGTACAACATGATTAAAGGTTCAGTGGGCAGATGGGTATAGGAAGAAAAGAGAGAGGTGTTGAGGGGGAGGTAAAGAAAGGGGGGTGGGAGAACATAATGACCACTGTTGTTGTTGGTTACACGATTCGAAGGCAGGTCTGCAGCTATTTCCATCTCTGGTGGGCTGACGCAGTATGCAAATGTGTCTTCTTCTTCTTCTTCCCTGCTGAGGCTCAAGAATGCAAATAACACAGGAGCAGCATATGTTCAGATTGCAGTAGCCACGACTAATGAGCCTGAGGAGCTAATCACCACGGCATGAGAGCAGGAAATGGAGTGGCTGTCCACTAATGCTGAACTTTTGGCCTTTGCCTCTCCAACAGGCATGTGCACAGGTAGATCCCAATAAAGCAGAGAAGGAGCTGCGGACCTTTTGCCCTTATACAACCTATATACACTTGCTTTTTACAGACCTGTGTCTTAAAAATTACATCCCCATACAGCTAAGCTGCATTCTAAAGTATCGCTGCAGTATGTCTTCTCATGCTGAAACAGTCCACATGAGGAGCAACCAGGGTGCTGGAGGAAAATCCAACAAACTTTCATCCAGGACTTCAACTCCCGTATAGGACCGTGACTTTTTTTCAACTATAGTTGTGTTTTGACTTTTTCCTGCTGTTTGGATTGTTTTAGGCCCAAAAGGTATCTGATGGTCCAGGGCAGAACAATATAGCTTACTGCAGTATGTGAGATAACTTATGTAAAATAATATGTGAAGCAGCGATCGGTCATCAGAGGGTGAATGTCAGAGTCACAGATATTCTTATGAACCATGAATGGGTGGGTTTTATGCAAGTTCCTTCAAATGATTCACAATATAAGCCTTAAAAAAGTAATGAAATGTTTCTATCCAGAAAACTGATGAGGCCTCAGTCACACAGGCCTAGCGACCAGATTGCAACCATCTGGCAAGGAAAATGTGTATTTGTGACTGGTTGCAAGCATTTACTGGAAGTTCCGGGCAGTCGCTATGAAATCAGTTGCTAAAGCTCCAGTGCAGGCCTAGAGACCAATCAGAGGCCCCTAGGCAAAAATCAGTATTCCTCATCAATTTGATGAGTAGACTGTGGCTGTTGTTGGCTTATCCTGAGTGAAACTGGCTGCAAAGTGATATACGAATCGGCATCAAAAACTTACTTGATTGTTTTGTTTTTATAACAACCATAATGAATCACAACCGTCCAGCCTAGAATTAATAAATACATGAAATCATTTTTTTTCCAACTTTAGAGATGTTGCACAAATGGAAGAAAGCAGTCTTACATATTTGTTTAATATGTGCACTGAAGGACATGTCCTGGTCAAAAATGACTCCAAGGTTCCTCACAGTGTTACTGGAGGCCAAGGTAATGCCATCCAGAGTAAGAATCTGCTTAGATACCATATTTCTAAGATTTTCAGGGCCGAGTACAATAACCTCAGTTTGATCTGAATTCCAGGTGTTTATGTCTTTAAGACATTCCTGCAGTTTAACTAATTGGTGTGTGTTATCTGGCTTCATGGACAGATAGAGCTGCGTGTCATCTGCATAGCAGTGTAAATGTATGCTATGTCTTCTAATGATGCTGCCTAAGGGAAGCATGTATAATGTAAACAGAATTGGTCCTAGCACTGAACCCTGTGGAACTCCATAATTAACCTCAGTGTGTGAAGAGGACTCTCCATTTACATGTACAAACTGGAGTCTATTAGATAGATATGATACAAACCACTGCAGTGCAGTACCTGTAATACCTACAGCGTGCTCTAATCGCTCTAATAGGATATTATGGTCGACAGTATCAAACGCTGCACTGAGGTCTAGCAGGACAAGCACAGAGATGAGTCCACTGTCAGAGGCCATAAGAAGATCATTTGTAACCTTCACTAAAGCTGTTTCTGTGCTGTGATGAGCTCTGAAACCTGACTGAAACTCTTCAAATAGGCCATTCCTCTGCAGATCAGAACTAAGTTTATGATGGTTTTCCCATGTGCAGAGGGAATGTAATGTTTAAAAAGTGATGAAGAGGGTGGTGGGTCTAAAAAGCTTTGAATCTTATGTCATAGACCAAGGTCAGGGAAAGACTGATTAAAGGTAATGTTGACTCATTGGTGGAGCTGTAAACATTTAGATTAAATGTTTTTTTCTCATTAAGCTGAAAAAAACGATATAATCCCGTCACTATAAAATGTTATTTTAAAAATAAATTGCTGTTGCAAATAAACTGAATGTCTGTTTCTATTTTGAGGAGACGGGGTTGCCATGTGAGTGTGCCCTTGCTGTTTTCTATTGCTTTCTGATGCCAAGTCATAAATCAGCTGCTCAGGATGATTTATGTAGGTCAACTCCACAGTGTCCATTTCTCATATCTTCAGCAGAAATCAATGTCTTCAAGCTCTGACACTTATTCGAGCGTTGTGGAATGCAGAAACGTCAGGTGGGCAAAATGCTGAAGCACTGTCGAGAAAATGAAGACAAAAGAGAAACAGGAGCTTGCTGGGAAGATGAGAGCGCGTTGAATCAATGAATATTTGAGTGGAAGGAATTATTTTCAGGTTGCCTTTCTCCCCACTTTTCTCCCGTCTCACTGTGTCATCTTCACTCTTTAAATCTTTATTAGACAGACACAGGGGCAGAGATGTGAAGCAGACACATTCAGTTTTGTTTCCTAGCTGTTTACTTGCATTCCTCGCTAAGAGCACAAAAGCAGTAAAACACCTCCATCTGCTAAAAATAGCCGAGCGGAGAAACACCTCCATCTGCCCTTTGTTCGGTTTCACTCCAGGCTGATGGAGGATTCTGCAGACAAGGAGCCGGTTATTTACCAACGCTCATAAATATCTGGACGAACATCTTTCCCTACGCGCCGAGAGTCCGGTGCCCACGACCTCAGAGAACCTGTACACCTCTGCCGTTATCTGTGTGATGCTCTCCCCAACGGGCACCAATTAGAAGGAGCCGACATCAAAGGATCGAGGGAAGTCACTTCAAACACTCGGCTTCCACTTTGACTGCGAGGCCGAGCTCGGAAAAGTGTATTTACACTCAAAATCAAGACCAAGCAGGAGATTAACAAGTGGTTTTAGTGTCATTATTTGTCTTTATTTCTTAAAGTTTAAACTCAGAGAGCCGAGCTGTCGGGTTCTTTTCCTTTATAGTATTGTTGAAACAGCACTTAGCACATCTCAAGAACTGAGTGTCTGGTAAACTTGAAAGAAAGGTGGAGGTGGTTATTATAGTTTGTGGGGCAATTGTGTTATTGGTCTTCAGAAACTGTCTATATGTGGCACATAAGTCTGATACGTCCACCTTAAATAAAGGGCTCGCTGTGAGATTTAACAGCGGGTTAACTACTCCCAGTTTGCAAGCCCATTTTTGACATGATGTCATTTCTTAGAGTAGATTAAATCTAGTTACCTTCAAATGACCATCTGGCAAATAATTTCAGAGAAATTAAGCAGATTAGAAGGATTTTCATGCCTCCTGGGCCTCTCACACGAAATCCTGTATTCTTTATAGATAAAAGCATAAATTACACCCTGTGTGTCTTTAAAGAAAGACTCAGGAAAGTGAGACATATTCTCGCCTGATGTCACCAAATGTTGGGCAGATGCTTCACTGTCCGGTACAAAACAGCTGGAAGAGCTTTCAGCTTTTTCACACGACGTCGGCGCTCACGCTTTCAGCAGAACACTTTTGTCACGCGGACCGTGTGCTTCTTACATGACTGACGTATGGCGATGCACAGATTACATGCGCCGTGGTGAAAAAGTGCATTTCACAGTAGGCGGCCTTACGTTGCCCTCCCGTCGTCAGTCTTTAAGTCTTTCTCTTTCCAACAGCATTCCCAGCATCCGTCCTCCATCAGTTTCTCCCAGGGTGGATTTTTCTGAGGGTGGAAGTCATCAAGTGCAGTCTGCGGTCTGAGAGCTTTTAAGCTTTGTGTATCGCCACCGCTGCTGTAACTAATTGCAGATAGACTGGCTATTGATTTGTTTCCAGACACGGAGCAGATGTTTGTCTGCAGTTTTAGTGAAAGCAGGCAGCAAGTCCACAAAAAGAGAAAGGAGCGCAGAGGCTTTTCATTCCTCACAGGAGACACGTCCTATTCTTTCTTGTCTGTTTATGTTGCCGAACAGAAGAAGCAGAAATGTGAGATTCTTGGAAAAGTCAGAGCTCTGCAGAGCAACGTGAGTCACAAAGTGAAGATGACAGAGCTATTATAAGTTGAGAAAAAAAACGACTTTCCTCGAAACTTTGGATTTCTTTGTTGTTGTTATAAAAGATAAAACTTGATGTTCTTCCTCTCGCCGAGGCCTGCAGCTGGTACCGCTCGCTGTGTGGTGAATTGTATTTTACATTTTTTAGGTGAAAAACAAACAGAAAAGCCCTTCAGCCACTTTATCGTGTATCTGGATTCATTGTTCTTCAGGACAATGTGAACCTTCACTTGTGCTGGTTTAGACACTTCAGGTGCAAACTTTAGTGCAGTTTTACAACCTAAGCTCATAAACTGAGTGTAAGCTGGCTTAAAATTGAACACCAACAAAAAAAATAATCGAAGCAAACTGCAAGTGAAAATAAAAAGTCTAAAATAAGAGTCTCAATAGTCCTGATGTAAGCTCAATAATCCAGGTAAGTAAATCCCAAAAGGTTGATTCTGTTCATCTGGAAGTAGCGGGAAATGTTTCGTCACTGTTGTTGGTTGTTGTGGGTCTTTGATCAATGATCAGTGGTTGTTAATAATCATGATAATTTGCATATTAATGATCAAGGAACTGACCTCACAGCCCAGTGTTCATTCAGTGGTGATAGTTTCAGTCATTGTGCAAATGTACTGTTTATAAGGTTGGAAACCTGCAGTCAGCTGAGACTGAAGAAGTCACCTGGATGAGTGATGAAATGCTTCTACCACTGAAAATGTCCAGGTGAACAGAATCAACCTTCTGGGAGTCCCACCAGTGTTCCCACCTGGGGATGGAACCCCAATCTGCTGGGTTAAAGTCCAGTGTCTCACATATGCATCCGCCTTCTGATAAATGCTTTGATTCGAGGCTTTAAAACAAGAGCTCGTAACGCAGATAAAGTCTATAATGTGTAAACATACAGTATATGAACATAAATCAGGTTGGGTCAGCGTTATTCAGGCTCATGTAGACAATCTAAAGGCATAAACTGACTTTAGCATTTCAATTCTGTTCATGCACTCAGAGGAGCAGGTCTGTAATCAGAAGGATCCTCACAGTGATGCCCACACGAGACCAAAACGTCGAAAAATCCAGTCAGTACACGACATATGGTGTGCAATGCAGGGGTCTGAGGAAAATGCTTCTCATCCTAAGAACACATATTCATAACTGCGCCAGTCGCTCTTAATTCATCTTTTATCCATAATTCTTCTCCTCTTAAAAGTAAATATTTGTTTTCTTTGCTCGCAGCTCGTCGAAACGAACAGATGGACGGGGCGACGGCAGCTTCTTCTACAACATGTTTCAGGGACAGGATACGCCGTTTCAGCCGATTGGTGGCTTCCACTCATTAATTCAGTCTGTGACAGAATAAAACTTTGACTTCCTAACTCGTTCTCTTCCTGTTCTCACCCACACATGCAGCTCAAGTTTAACACTTCTGATAGGAGATGTGTATGCATAAAATAACTCAAATGATCGAGTTATTAAAGACAGATTCTAATTTAAAATGCACCATCAGGCTTCAGTCCCAACAATATGTCCTCTAATGTCTGTTATGAAGAATGAAACTAACGTATGTTGCGTGGTCAGCTCTCGTGGGAAATAATCTGTGTCCGTACAGTAAAGCTTTATTGATCCCAAAAGTCTGAAAGAACTGCAGATGAGAAGCTTTACCAGAGGACGCTCGATCCACTGTGGCACTCCCACTCTGCCTGTCCCATAGGGGGCACTCTCAAGCTCATCCAGCGTGGATGGGGCTCTGTGGAGCTGTAGAACGAAAATAAAACTCTCATGTTGCAAACATCCATCCATCTATTTCTAACTCTTACTCAGTTCAGGGTCGTTGCTGGAGCCTATACCAGCTGTCATGTTTGTCCGGTTTTTGATGGAAGAGCTCAAGGTCACAGATATAATTCCAGTTTTAGATGTTTTGGCCTTGCAGCAACTACTGTGCTGGGGACATCTCAGCACTACAAGCCGGCTCTTTACCTACATTGGCTCTAGGTTTTAGCTTCAAGAGATCAAGATCTGTTTCTATAAAAGGAACATGGAAACGCTTGGACAGAGATCTTCCTACAATTTGATATTAATGTTCTCAGAGAGTCATTGGCCTCTTTGACTGACAGGTGGATGGCGACACAGGCGGCTGTAGCTGCTAGCTGTAGCTTCACCTCAGTGAGTAGTTCAGGAGAGTCATTTTTCTGAGGTACTGCTTTTGTGCGACCTGCTTTTAGAACGATGTCCTTCTCTGTGAAGCTCCTCACGTTCATCAGTGAGAGTTCTGCCATACTCACCTGACACCATCATTCACTGAGCACCGCAAAGTTCTCGTCAGTCTGCACTCACGGGTCCGTTCGTTCTCCGGTCCCACGGCGCTCTGCAGAGTTTTAACCAACATCTGAGCTGGAATGAGCTCTGCAGTCACGACGGTGATGGAGTTTAAGAGTCAGAGACAGAAGGTATGAAGAGAATTAAAAATGAAAAGGCCTACGAGGCAGATCCGAGTAATCGGGGCACCTTTGGGCCAGAGCGTCTGATTAAAGCAACTCAAAGTCAATCAAATGAGCACAAACACTGAAACCATCTCCAAAAACGACCACAAAGACAAGAGAGAGAAAATAAGTACAGTTTCTGTTTGACTTGGTTAGGGTTCAAATCAAAACTGATTTAATAGGGTCCACAATAGGCACAATGGAGAGGAGGGTTGCTCAGCACGAAGGTGCGAGGGTGACCAAACTTTCCATCATTTTTTTCCACAAACTGAGGCATTCCATTCATACATGGATTTTTAAAGAGTTTGGATTTTAAATATTAAAAAAAATAAAATTGACTTCTACCTGTCGCTACTCGATGCAGAAAATGATCCTCCATCATGTATAAATTCTGAGAAAAGCTCTCTGGTGGAATGAAAAAGCATCTCTGATGCACCACCCTCACAATTTTCAAAATGAAAAAGGATAAATGTAGCTTAAATTGAACAGGAAATGGAAAAAGTGAAGAGCACCTTAGCCTGTCTGTCAGAAACACGTGTTCATGCTGACGTCATTAAACATGTCCAGGTCCAAACGGTCCCTCAAAAGCAGAGACGAAGGGCATCATGTGACAGTAAGACGTCACCAAAACTGAACCAAACAGCCACGAGAACGTCTGGGATGATCCACGACCAATCACGAGGTTACTCGTTAATACGTCGCTGTGCGGTTTGGATTACTCGCTGTCCTGACAGTTTGGTGTCTCAGATATCGTGAGACGTGCTGCACATGGAGACAGCGTCAACACAAATATGATACATCAGAACTTAACAAGCTTGGATGCTCGTCTTCCTCACGCTTGCTCATCATGTGATGAGGTGTGCACCCTTTTGTTACTCCAGATTCTCTCTCACTCGCCAGCGTGTCTCCGTGTCTTCTTCCCACCCTCTCGTCCAGGCTGCTTCAGCTAATCCCTCCTCCCCTTTTCATCCACCCTACACTTATGCTACTAGCTGTTCCTGCCGTCGTTCCTCTTGTCCAATCTGGCAGAGCCAAACCGAGCAGCAGCTCACTGCCCACAGCTTCGCCTCCTTTTGATTCAGATTGATGCCGAGAGCCGCCGGGGTCAGAATCATCGCCCACCGCTCTTCTGTGGCTCTTCTCGAACGGAATGAGGCAGAAAATGATTGTGCATGTTGTGGAAGTTGTTTCCTGTTTCAAGGTTGTGAGTTCAGTTTTCTTGTGGTGATGGAAGGACAGAAGAAGAAAAGAAAAGAACAACATGAGAAGTTTGATCTCCCCATCCCTGTTCTTCCACGTGGTCTGTTATTTTCTCTCTTTGCTTCTCTTCCTCCTTCCTTTTTTATCTCACCTCTTGGCCTTTTTCAATTTTTCTATAACAATCATTTCTGTTGTTTGGTTTGGAGAAGTAAAAAAAAAACCACCACTTTCATGTCATCTTTTTCTTTTGATTTTCATTTTTTCGGTTATTTTTTCACGTGTCAGCCCGGTGTAGTAAACCCAGTTCGGCTGATTGATCTGAATCTGGGAAACTTTGTCACCAAGCAGGACTGATTTTTACTTCAATATGTTGAGTGAAAACACTCCAACCACAGCTACGTATTAGTGATTACCAACTCCATCTAAAATGATTTCTTGGACAGAAGTCATTTTAAGATCCTCTTCATCTGTTTCACCACTTGGACTGCCAGGTTTTTATTTCCGGTCACTCAGCAGTTTGTGAGACAGAGGGAATGTAATTTCTCTCGTACCACTCCCACACCATTGCTGCCGTTTTATTCTTGATTACATTTCACTTTCTGCATTTTATACTTCTTTTTTTTATTTCCTGTCTACTATCATCTGTTCCAATAGTGAAGCTTTTATGAAACCAACGTTTCTAATAATGAGCCCAAAGCTCAGGCTGCACACTGCTCAAAACACTGTTTTTTCTACTTGGATCTTTATGATGTCAGTGACAGAGCACAGAAGCTCCACCCACCTGTTGAAGGAGGAGTTACAGCAGCTTGTTACAGAGAGAAGATGAGCTGAGGATTATTTTTAACTGAGAATCAATGAAAGCTACCCTGGCAATAAAACTGTGGGTCATGGGAACGCGATGCTTACTGGAAACAACCAGTTTATGTCCAAGAAACCCATAACAAGTTAATCCTGCCGTGACTGACTTTAACTAAGGACTACATGAAGGAGCATGTTGGCTAATATCAGCACCAAGCAAAAGCCTGTGTTGTCCCCAGAAACGCTTCACTGTCTCTCAGGAAGATCTCACGTCTGATTAACCAAAAAACTCACTTTTTTGTAAAATTAATGACAGAAATTACTGACTGGAAAGAGTGGAGGGGCAGAGAGGAGCTCAAGTGTCTCGGGGTTTTGATGATGAAGTGCAGCAGGAGACCAAGCGGCTGCTGCAGCATCTGCACTGATGCTGATCTGAGTGTGAAGGGTTAGCAGTCAGCCTATGACCATGGACTATGGGAAGTGATATAATACAGTGATATAATTGGCTGTTCATAAACACCAAAGAAATGAACGATGAAAACATATTTCTTCTTCTATTTAAGCTACATACTCACTGTGTCAGACACAGTTACAGCACTGTTAGAGTCACTAATGACACATCATGAACATTATTAACAGCTATGGAAGACAAGACATGTCAGTGACCCCAAAGTGTCACTGCAATCAGATATTTTACAAAAATACACACACATAAGGTAGACGTGATGTTTATATATACATGTGTGTGTATACAAACATGTATACATATATATATATGCCTGTTGTAAAACTCGAGCGTCCTAAAAATAATAATATAGATAATAAACTATATTGATGTTGTACACTAGGTACACCAGATTGTTTATCTAATAAGTTTCATCCTCAGTGATTAATGAGTCAGATATACAGTTATATATATTTTACAGTCTCTCTTTTCTTTAAAGCACATTTCCAGCCTCCTTTACTGAGTCTTTGTGCTTTGGCTACTTTACTACAGATAAGAGTGTGCTGTCACCTTAATCCTCCAGCTCTTGTCGACAAAACGAGTAAGTTTGTTTTTCTGAACAGCGTTTTAAAGTAAAGCTCCCTTCGTTGCTGCTCGACGGGAGTATGAGCAACGAGCTCGGCGGCGCCTCACGCTCGTGAAAGCGAGAGGTGGTTTGAGCTGAGCAGGAACGCAGAAGAAGGCGCCGAAAGCGTTCACTGCGACGCCCTGAAACACGTGCAAACGAGCTGACTGCGACCTGCAAACATGAAATATCTCAGGGCAGCACAAGATTTTACACACTCGTGTCATGTGACGGAAACGCAAACGGAGCCGGTAAACATGGCCACAGCTGAGTAAAGAGCAGGAAAGAGGCCGCAGGCCCGTTTCAAAGACGGGCTGGTTATTGGCAGACTGTGAACCAGACAAAGGTGCTGACAGTCAATACGGAGCTTGTTGTAAATGCTTTGTGACAGGTTAAAGTTTTCTCTGTTTCACGCTGCAAAGCTGGATTATCCCACAGAGCTCGTCAGGCAGTTTATCAATAGCACGCGGAGGCTCTTTCTTCCCCACGTGGGTTTTATTACATGTTCGGATGAATAATGTCACACTTTCAGATATGATAACCCGTCTGCCTCTGAGGTACCGCCGCAGCTTTTCCACCAAACCGCCACACGAGCTGCTGCATATCTACGCAAACATTCCCGGCATACCGATCCCTGTTGACACAACCCACACATGCATGGAGTAGCTACACACACGAACACACACACGCTGTATTATCTCAAGCCCCCGGGGCCCATGTACCGGTATGTGCCAGGTGGTTCCTCCCAGCCTGAGCAAATAAAGTTTTTCCCTGCAGGAAAGATGACAGATCTGCAGAGTGAGAGTCCGTTAGTATTTGCAGGTTATTTCTTTAAGCAAAGAAAAATAACCGGCAGTGTTAAAGGATTTATTTAAAAAGCATCACTAATGAGTACAATTATGCCTAAAGATTGTTCATAATTTAAACGTTCCTATGTGATTTTACAGGTGGAGGAAAAGAGCTCCAGTAAAGCTGCAATCTTCTAGACGACCTGCGCTGTCTTTAAATGTTCTTATTATACAGGACATGATGGTAATCAGCGTGAAGAGCCTCGACCTTATGCTGCAAAGAGCCCCGAGATGACCTGCGCTGTGATTGGCTGCTAAATGAATGGAAATTAAAAATTAATGACTAAAATAAGTGGAACTTGATTTTGACTAGCTGTATTTTCTTGACATTAATTACTCATAAAGGCCACAAGATGCATCTGAAAGCTCTGAGAGGAGTCGGGTAAATGGATGTTCAAGCGAGAATCTTTCGCCAAAGCGAGGAGAGAAAAACAACGAGGAGAGCGTCGTGTGTCGGAACAAGTCGTCCAAACTCCAGAGTATGAATCAGAGCTGCCGTCGGCTCAAAAGGAGAAGGTTTGGATCAACAATAGTTTTTTTTGTAATGAAAAATCGGTTTTCAGGCAGCTGATTCAGACTTCTTTTATTTCCTGCATTTCTAAGAATTTTAATCACGGACACGTCAAAGCTTTTTCAGTCCGATTTATAGAGCGCTCCTCACAACAACACTGATCTACAATGGAGGTCATCAAGACCCCAAATCAAGCCCCTTTCAAACGCACGGACCTTCTCTCTGAGAGGGATCTGCCTCTGGGTGATTTCAGGGTCGCGGCTGAAAAAACAGCCGAGTGTGTCAGTGAGGCGTTGTGTTACTGCAGTGTCCACAAAAAGGAAAATAGTGCGGACCAACCGCCGCCAAACTCATTTAAAACCGCCTGTTCTCGTTCACGACGTCACCTCAACAGCTACGTCAGAACTGCCTCCTGACCCGTTTACGTCGAAGGCGTCCGCGTTTGTGTTCCAACGCACGAGTTTCCACGACGGCGTCCCTCTGTTATGACGCAGTGTAACAGCTGTGAAGGAGTCGGGGTCGACCAAACCGCCAACTTTTCCGAAACCTTACCGAGTACTATTAGCGCCAAAACGTTAGCGCCTCTTCCTAACCGTCCGAGGAGCTTTGGGGTCTGAGGCGCGTTGAAAACCTGCCTTTGTGGACGGCTCTGCTGCAGTAGCTGTCTTTACCACGATGACCAATGATAACCAACACTTCAGTCAACGAATAAAACAAGATGTAAATGTTCTAGAGAGATGACATCCAATCAGAGTGAATCACGATGTGTAGAGAGGCGGGACGGGTTCTGAAGTGTGGGAAGGTTAGATGAGCTGCCTCGGTACAGCTAGCTGTGTTTGTCATGAAGACTCCAACGCTGGGAGGGAGACGGAGCACACATATGGACACACAACCCTGCGAGCTAACCTCACCGGTCGACTACAATCTGATGATATTTAGTCTGCTAAAACTTAAAGGATTTAAAATTATGACTAAAACAAAAACAAAATGAAGACTGATGATGACACACACGGTGAACTGACAGACTCACAACATCAACACAACATGAGCTGGCAAAGACGACTAAACCTGAGATAAGAGTGGAAATCCTCAGAGTGTATGCACACACACACACACACACACACACGCACACGCACACGCACACACACACACACACACACACACGCACACACACACAGTTTCACTGATAAGGTTGGACAAAGTGCAAAACAGCCCAACTTATTTTCTCTGTCGGTGTCTCTCACGGTCGCCGTCGCCACAGCTCTTTGTTTCTTCAAGGTACCCATTTATGTGTCGTCCTCTATCTCTCTCCGCTCACTTCGTCTCTCGCCCCTTATCAGCTTCCACACCGGCCTTGCTCCCCCTCCCTCCCCCCTTTTGTTGCTTTCTCTGTCTCACTGTTTATTTTTACATCTCTTCTTTGGCCCCGCTCATCTGTAACCCGACCCGTGCAGCCAGCAGCCGTCTATCTGCCCGTCAGAACCCGCTCAGCCCTGCCCTAATATGTCGCCCGGCTGGCTGCTCCGCGGCTATTATTAGAACTACAGTAACAGTAGCAGCTAACAGCTTATGGCAACAAGCTCACGTACATGCAGTGTATGCAGTGCACTGCAGTGAGCAACACAAGGACATGTTTCATGTGTTTCATTTGGAGATCATAATGAGTTTTAAAGCTGCCTCGTGGTTCTTTGTTTATGTATTTCTTAATTTTTCCGAATTTTAATTTTTAATAAAATATTTTTAACCTTTTTGTCCACTTGAAACTTAATTTTTTGCATTTGATTCTTTTGGTTCTTTCCTGTGGATCCAGCTGTTTCCTGTGTCTTCGATCTGCTCGTCTCTACTTTGCTGACATTCATCTGTCAACACTGCTGAAAATCCCCTGGCTCGGGGGAGCCGTGAGTTCTTGGACATTTTTTGGCCCTGTTTACATGCACGTCCTGCACCAGGAGGAACCCAGTGCCCTCTGCACCACCCTAAGATCTGAGGATTTCACCCCGGTACCTGACAGCAGTCAGGGTACTGTCGGCTAACACGCGCTCCGTGCGATGCTCCGTGCGACGCTCGTGCAACACTCCGAGGAAACGTCTCCCCAGAGCATCACTGACCAACTGCCAAAGCAGGCGTGATGGATGATGTTGCAGGCAGCATAATGTTTGCTGCAGCGTCCTCAGACTCTGAACCAGCTGTCATGTGTGGAGAAAGGGGAGCGGTGGCGGCACTGTCAGCGATGGCGTTCTCTGGAGAATGCCAATCAGGCAGCACAGAGCCGTGCTGTGGGCACAGGTCCCAGGAAACAACGTCGGGTCCTCACAGCATCTGTTTCTGACCGTTTGATCAGAAACATGCACAGGCAGCCTGCTGGAGGTCACTTTGCAGGGTTCTGGTAGTGCTTCTCCTGTTCCTTCTTGCACAAAGAAGCAGATACTGGTCCTGCTTGATCCTCTTCTGTGGCCTCATCCGAGTCTCCTGATGTAACGGTCCTGGGAGGCACGCAGACCATGTTGTAACGGCATGCATGGATCTGTGTAGGTACCAGTCGGGATGAAGACACCTCCTGCTAATCCATATTAACCTGTCGCTGCCTCTCCAGTCCACCTGCTGTCACTTTTATTCTCACCTGTGCAGGTGAAATAGATTCACAGTGGTTTTTTGCTTCTTAAACAGACAGAAATCCCCCAAAGTTTCAGGTACTTTGTGCTGCTGCTAATTTTACGCAGCAGTGTATTTTCACAGCTTTATTATTGAATTGTTGCTTTTCAGGATGAATCATTATTGCAGTGATGTCAAACATGCAGCCCGGAGGCCAGAACTGCTCCACAAAAGGGTCTTGTTCATTCCTCCAGATGACTTTGCAAAGCTAAACTACACGTTTTCATTATTACGCAGTGTTTCTTTGCATGGCGACGGCTTCCTGACTGCACACTGAACACGTATGAAAGGTCAGAAGGATTTTTAGTTCTGGAACAGAGGTTTGAATCAATAATGTGTCTAAACTGTACACGTGATGACAGTGGACTTCATGAATGTGGGGAAAAACACGCACTGTTTCGGGGAGGGGATGCAGTGTGTCGTTTACTTTTAAGGGCCTGAATGTGGTCCGCAGACTGTAAGACCACCCAGGCTGGACACCTGGTGTCACCTTCCTGAGTCCTAACACCTCAGATATCACGCTGACGGAGACCTGCAACCTCTAAAAACACAGAAGCAGATGCAGCAGCAGTGTGAGGCAGACGGGGAGAGGACGCATCTCTGCAGTGGACTTTAATGAGCTCAGCACTCAGACAGCAGTTAATAGTCCTGCTAATCTCTAAGCTGCTGCTCCATCCCTCCGTTCTCTTCTTCTATTGTCTCTTTTCCCTCTTTCCTCCTTCCTGTGTTTTTACACTTATTTCCTCGTCTCCTCCGCTCTTCCCGCCTTCCTCTTTTTTCATCTCCTTCCATTCTTGTCCTTTGTCTCCTCTCTGTCTTCTCTCGCCTTTGTTTTTCTCCTCTTCCCTCATCTCCTTATAGACAAGTGCTCCTCAGAGGCCTCTCTGAATCACGGTGTCAGCTCTTCACAGCTCACAGTGTGTGTGTGTGTAAATATGTGTGTGTGTGTGCACTTCATATACAGTTCAAACCACTTACTGACCTCATTGAAGGCAATTTGGAGGAAAGAAAATGAGATGGATGGAAAGTGAGTGCACCAGCAGAGGAAGGGAACATAAGAAAAGTAGGGAGGAAGTGCTCAGTTTGAAAAGAACTGCGAGGGGTTAATTGTAATACATGCTAAGAGCTTCATGCATATTAAAAGTCAACATGCAGAGTCATTGTTTGCATTGTTTTCTGTTCAAATGCAAAGTACGGAGCGCTGAATGACTCTGAAGAGAGCGGACAAGTGCTGACCCCTGAAAGCAGATTTCGCTTGAGTTAAATGAGTTTAACGTCATTTACTCTCTTAAATACGTCCTCGCTGCTGCAGTTTGGAAACAGACAGTCAAACCGGTCCTCATTCAAAGTTCACGTCGGGGTCACGTCAAAAGCATCGACGGTTCAGATTCAAACCAGTCGATTCACGTCAGAAACCTGAAGGCCGTCGTCCTCTCAGTAACAGTACCACCCAAAAAACTGCAAACTGACACTTAATTAAACCTGACGAAACATTTGTTGTTTATTTATGTCACCAGTTAGTGTAACAGGAGTACTCTTATGAATATACTGTAACATCAAGCCTTGTTTGATCATGTGACCCGGCGCTGACAGGTGAAACCTCCACCCAACCTGGAAGAAGATCTCAGGATGCGTCGTCGGTGGCTGGCGGCTGCTGTCGTACGTCACATGGCCTCCTCTTTCAAACCATCTGTCTTTTTGGTCTAAAATGTCAACACTGGCATCCTCGAAGAGTGACCTTTGACCTTTGAGTGCAGGTGTACAGCTGTCGAGATAGCTCTGTGAGGTGTTGCATGTTGTGCAGTGCGTCGGCTGAGGTAGAGGTCAGAGACTGAGGGCGTCGCTCGATCTTCTTTCTCTTGCAAACGCAGGAGAAGATGCACGACGGTGTTGTTTGGTGTGTCGCTCTGGTTGGATCTCACAGTCTTCGTGATAACTGCATATTTCTTTACACGCATGTGTGTCTTTTTCTCCTTGTTCCTGAGAGGAAACATCCTGATCGACCCAACTTTAAAGGTTTGTGAAGACTGACCCCGCTCATAAACTCGTGCTTTCAACTTGTTCACAGGAAAAATGTAATGCACAACTATTCATAAGGACAGCAGACGTAAACTGTGCAGCCGCAACACAGGGAACCACATGCCGGTGCACTGCTGACGGTCTGTGATGTGGACCACAGGCTGATGATCTGCTGTCACTAAAGCAGCTGCCCACAGAAGAAGAAGAAAGCACCGATCTCTAGGACTGAAAAACAAAACCAACATGCACTTCCTTCACTCGAGGCTCCAAAAGTGAATCCATCTCCAGAGGAGACGTGTTTGCACACTGATCAGCAAACACACCTGATGTCTGCATTATACCTGAAACACATCTCATCAGAAGTATGAATACAACAAAAATGATCATGAACGCTTTCCTTTGGTCCGTATATGTTTGGACATCACGCGGTTCCTTATGATGCTGCACTGTTCAAAGCACGTTCATCTTACCAAACAAAAAAATATTAATACGAATAAAATGATCAATTGTTACTTTGTTTCCTTCCATATTAATCCAAACTGTGGACCCCGTGCAGCGTGGAACATTTGGAGCTGAGTCATTGGCTTAAATCATAGTTTGGATCTTTATTTGTTCCACTGCTGCATCGATGAATCTTCTTTACAAATAAAGAGAAATAAAATAAATTTACTTCCCAGAGATGAAACTTCTTTAACGACTTCTGTCCTCACATATTTCAGAACTTGCTGCAGATTACAAGATTATAAAATGCCTTAAATATTAGATTACAATTATGTACATTTCACGGGTATGTTCTCCAACTTTATATAAATGTACATGAAGGAAATGTAGTTCTTGATATCCAAACCTGAATGATCTCACAGGGACACAATAAAAAGCCTCCGGGTGCGTTTGTGAGGACTGTGAAGTCCTGACAGAGCGTCAAATGGATTATAAAAGGAATCATTTTGAATTCAGCAGACGTAATTATCACTTTGTCTCCTACAAATTAAAAGAAAATTGTTGCTGCCAGAATTAAAGAATTGAAGACACGAAATGTTCTCTGACAACTAATTTTAATTTTTCACACTAAGATCCTCTCACAGCAGCTAAAGCAGGAGAAAATCTGTTTTTCCAGTATGTTTCTATGTGCATGATCAATGTGCTGCAGAGGCTTCAACTCTTCCCCCATAAAGATAAATATGAATATGATTTGATCGCCATTTTTTCCAAAGGTAGCCTCACGGGCAGAGAACCCCTCACTAACCTCTGAGACAAACCCAGTCACACTGAGCACTCGGTCCAGAAAAGAGCTTCAGAGTCCCAGTAGGGGTAAAGAGTTCTCCAGGCTTCTGCCAACCTCCAGCTGAGATCCTCAAACCAACCGTCGCACTCGCCTAACATCATGCTCTGGTTTCCGAACCCACACCGAAGTGACTCTGTTCAACTTTAGCATCACTGAGTCCAGGCTGGTCTCTGCAGGTCGTCCAGAATCCACAGAGTCGTCTTTTAATTCATGGAAATGTCTCATTTTTGCATCAGTGTTGTCATGGAGACACTGCTTTTACTTTGACTAAATAAAGAATAAAGTAAAGAATTTATATTTTCTGTGCAATGCTAAATAAATCAAACAATTTCTGTTAAGATCAATAATAATAATAATATTAATGATAATAATTGTAAGCAGTTTCTGTTTTGCGATCCCTCTCCTCATAATTTTGTTGTTCCTCAGTATTTTGCCGATATTATAAATGATGTATTTCAGTGGTTTCCGGTTTTTGTGGCGTTGGAGACGCCTTTGTAGGATTTATGGTTATTTCCCTCAGTGTTTCCTTAATGCTTCCTTTCATGCCAGTCTCTTGTCTCTGGTTTCTTCAGATTCCTGGAGTGTCACGTCTCCTCCTCTTGAAGTCTCACCCTCCTCTGCCTCGTGTCCTGGTGGTAACAGACTCGGTTGCTGAGTCAGGGCAGAGCTGTCCTCCTCCTCTCCGTCTCGCTCTTCCTACGCTCGCTGCTGGATGAAAGCTGAGTCAGAGAGGGAGAACACAGCTCTGACATCTGTTGGAGGCTTTAATCCAAATCACCTTACAACACTGAATCTGCATGCATTTCACCTGAGGTTGGGCTCCTCGCTCTAAGCTCCACGAGGCCGTGGGGACGGGTTTCAGCTCTCCTTCTTCCTCCACAGTGAGAAGCAACCTGAAGACTGGCCTGAACCTCCTCTCTCTGTCTCATCCCCCTGGACCCAACTCGACATGCAGCTTTAATCTCCCTAGATATCAGCAGCAGTAGTTGTGACTGAAGCCAATATCGGTCTTTAAAGCCTTCGGCCCGCAGCGCGACCTCCGCTTTAATAGGTAGTGAGAGTTGACAGCTGGAGGGATTTGCTGCTCGGTGTGAGCGGTTACAGTCTGGGGAGAGATCGGTCTCTCCGATGAAGCTAAACTGGGTTTCCATAACGATAAAACACATTAAAGAGCACTGACGACAAAATAAATGAGGCTAAGGATCGATTTTAGTCATAGAATTTCTGACCCTTACTCATCAAACAGGGAGGGGAGCGTGGGAGGGCCCGCTAAACGACCGTGAATGAGGGCTGTTATTTGTTAAGAGCGAGCCAGTGATCAGGCCAGACCTGTGTTTGCTTTTGGCGTGAGCGGATCATTCCTGTGTTTTGGCATCATTGTGTTACAGAGTCGTTATTAAGCTCCAGCTGAAGCTCCTCCAGACGCACGTGGACCAGGTTTGATGATTTCGTGCTGCCTGTCTTTCCCGTGCTCTGTTATCCAGGTGTTCTGCTCTTGGCTGATGGGAGTGGCATACACACTGCATGCATACTGTATGCCACTCCCATCAGCTAAGAAGGTCTTCTGAATTTAGGTGTTTTGTCTTCAGAGATGCCCACCTGCATACTTGGGTTGTCACAAGTGGTTATTTGAGTTAGTGTTGCGGCTCAAAGCAGTCTGTCCATTCTCCTGTGACATCAACAAGGTGCTTCCTCCCAGAAAACTGCTGCTCTCCGGATGTTTTCTCCGTTTCAGATCTTTGGAAACTCAGGGATGGTTGTGTGGAAAAATCCCAGCAGGTCAGCACTTTGTGAAACACTCAGACCAGCTCGTTCGACCGTTCTTTCAATTCTGAGGCTCGGTGTGAACTTCAGCGGCTCATGTGCATTCAGGCAACAAGTCAGTGCAAGTCTGCCATTGCTGCCATTTGATGACAGATGAAACAAATGAAGCGTTTGCTAAAGGTGTTTCTACGTGTGAATGAACGATCGGCACAGTCATGTTGTGTCACGTGTTGTTGTTCATTTGAGGTTTGATTTCAAAGATTTTAGAGCCTGCTGAGGACCAGATGATTCTGGTTTGTGTCCTGATGCATCAGACCTGACGCATGTGACGCTGACCTGTGTGTCGAAGCTTTTCTTCTTCTTTTTTTCAGGTTTGTACGCGGCATCTAAAGGACCTTTTTCTTCTCTATAATCCATCAGGTTTTCTTGGAAGAACAAAAACAACAACAGATATTGTGTTCCAAAAATTGGCTGCTGTTAGTATCAAAGATGGTTTAGTGTGAGAGAAAATAACAGGCCATCACAAAGCGATTCGGGCAGAGACTGAAGGGCCTTTTTTCTTTCTCCCCTCTTCTCCATTTTAACATCGAGTAAAGCTTAATGTCTCACTGTGCCTTTTTTCCTTGTTAACGCTCTTAATTATCGATGGTGTCGGCCGCCGCTCGTTCCCCGCGGTGCACGGAGAGGAGAAGGTGGGTCGTTACATTCAGAGAGATGGAGGGTGACAAAGAGCGAGGGATGATGATGCGGAGAGAGGACAGGAGGAATGAATCCAATGAAATAAACATGGACAGAGGAAGGGAGAGAAAACCTGCACACAGGTGGCGAGCGAAGGGGAATGTAATTAATAATCACAGTGGGAAGTGTTTCACAGCAAAGTGCATGTGTTTCTGCCTCACACTGTGTGTGTGTGTGTGTGTGTGTGTGTGCGCACGCTCTTCATCTGCATTAGTGAAGACGTATTTGCAGCTGTGCACACAGTTCTTCATATTTGTGCATATAGAATAATAAACACGTGGCATTCAGCTTCTCTGCAGCTCGCTAACCGGACTCAGGTGCTACTGTGGATGGAGAGGAACTAATTACTTTTAGCTTATTAAAAATATTCCCCGCAGGCCTGTAATTTAGTGTCCTAAAAATGGTTTTAGTTAAGTCTACAGTTGATCCTTTTGTCAGATTTGCCTGACAACTTTTAACAAGCAGTAGTGGAGCCGTAATCTTAATCCTCCAGAAATGGAAATAAGAAAGTGAAACTGAATAATGAGAAGTGTGTGCACTCCAACGCACGCCTTCATGCACCAACATGTCTGCTGTTTGCTTTACCTCCAACGCTGAAGCTGTGCTGACACTTTAACATTCGTCAGTACAAACATTTATTTCTATTAACTGTGAGTTTTCACATTTGTCTCACATTTGTCTCTCTTATCATTACTCTTGATAAAAACTGTCCCTAAAATCCATCTTTAAAAGTAGAGCGTTAGTATCGCACTCAGTGATTACAGCTCTGGGACGGTTTGTGAGAGCAGCTGTTCTTAATCCTCTAGTTGGTGACTTAACTGTTTTACAGGAGACCTCGACAATGAAACAAGTCAGTTTTAGGAATTTATTTCTCACTAAAATGGATTTTGAGTCCAACCCCATCACAGACAGTCTAAACTCTGTGTGAAGTAAATTCTTGTAGAACCCTGAAGATGAGCAACTCCTGGTTGAAGATCGCCTACATATATATATTTCTTTTTATTATAAACACTCAAGCAGGTCATGGTAACTTCATCTAACTCTGGCCTTCACATTTTCTTAGAAATACGGATTCATGTTTTTTATTTGATGAGACTTTTTTACTATAAAGTATATTCATAGTTTAGTTACCATCAACTCTTATATATCCTGTTATAAATTTTTACTAAAAGTATATGAAGTAAAAAGGTTAAATTCAGCATTACGGGCTGAAAATGATGACAGTATTCAAAGGATGATCGTTTGAATTTAATATTCAAATGTTGATCTGATCTGTCTGAGTTCACTTCAGTGATTACTTCATCCAAATCATCAGCATGATCTATTAGACCCACCCAATCCTACTGTTAAAATGTTTTTATTGATCCTAAAGATAATTAATCTCTCTGTAATAATCAGCTATGTACCACAGGCCTTCAAGCTGGCAGCCATCTCTAGCCCTCCAGTTGTCCCCGCCCACCCTTTATTTTAGTGTTATGGTCAAAATTGCCCGGTCTGTCTTAACAGCTCTTAAATTAGCATAACAAACATTTTTCACCACCAAATTCAGTTCATGGGTCATTCAGGGGGTCAGGGGCCAACAGTGGGGGGTTAGTGGATTCCCATTCATTTCCTATGCTGGTTAAAACACTTTTATATGTTCGAGTGCATAGTCATAAGGCCTTGAAGCCATCAGATGTAAAGCACAAGATCTACGAGTGTTTTAAGTTGTAAATCAGTCAGATTTGACCACAACACAACAGGAAGGCTAGACCCAGCTGTCTTAGCTAATTATAGGCCAATCTCCAACCTTCCTTTCATATCAAACATCCTTGAAAGAGTAGTTGTCAAACAGCTAACAGATCATCTGCAGAGGAATGGCTTCTTTGAAGAGTTTCAGTCAGGTTTCAGAGCTCATCACAGCACAGAAACAGCTTTAGTGAAGGTTACAAATGATCTTCTTATGGCCTCTGACAGTGGACTCATCTCTGTGCTTGTCCTGCTAGACCTCAGTGCAGCGTTCGATACTGTCGACCATAATATCCTATTAGAGCGATTAGAGCGCGCTGTAGGTATTACAGGTACTGCACTGCAGTGGTTTGTATCATATCTATCTAATAGACTCCAGTTTGTGCATGTAAATGGAGAGTCCTCTTCACACACTGAGGTTAATTATGGAGTTCCACAGGGTTCAGTGCTAGGACCAATTCTGTTTACATTATACATGCTTCCCTTAGGCAGCATCATTAGAAGACATAGCATACATTTACACTGCTATGCAGATGACACGCAGCTCTATCTGTCCCAGCTTATACAGTCCTGTAAAGTCACAGGACTCTCTACAGTCCACCCAATGATCTGTGACCACCTTGGGTCTCTGGCATGAACCAAAAACTCATCCCTTCAGCTTCTTTTTCCCCCTTTAAAAGTGGAGCTTATCACAGCTACAAGGCGAGGTACAGGTCGCCAGCCTGGCGTTGGGCTTGTTGAGGAAAATTAAAATTTATGATCGGACCCACAAAACAATAGATTAAAAATGTCACAAACTGCCATGAGACTGAACACAGTTTTTCATCTGTACTCACTTGTGCAAAATGTCTATTTTCTACGAGAAATGCCAGAAAAACTTGAGGTTGGAGGTTGAGGAGAGGAAGAGAGAGGCTTCACTTCACACCAGCGATCCAAATTCAACTCATACACATCGCAGATTTTAACATTTTATTTATGTGTTCATTTTTAAAATACACGATTAAGTAAAAGTCTGGGTTTGAGGGGTGAAATGATGCCCTCCTCCACCACCCCTCCAACCTCCAAACCACTCTTTTTTTTTATTTTGCCTTTAAAAAATTATATCTTCATGGAAATATCAGTAAATTTGAGAGAGGCCTGAGGGAAAGCCGTGCTCAGGGACACTAAAATAATATTGGTGAGCAAAAAGATTAGCTTTGGCCGTGAGGCAGGGACATAGCTCCTCGTATTTGTTTTTAACCATGTTTATTATTTTAGCTTTGGGAAAAAAATAACTCATATTCAAGCTGGAGCATTAGACTGGGTATTCATTATTTTTAAAAGGAGTGCAGCAGGTGTTTCTGGCCTGAGAAATATGTGGATTGCAGTAGAGTGCCGTCTCCCTCCACAGCATGGGAGTCCAAATGGTTTTACTGTGATTGGTCACTTAACAGAACAAAATGTGTTCACATCACGAGCAGCCCTTTCTCAAATTGCTCTGGGCTGCTGTCGCCCTGTGCACTGCCTTTTTCATAGTGGCCACTTCCCATCAACCTCTCCAATGTCTGTCATTTTTTTTTTTAAAAAGTGCTGGTAATTTGAAAAAAGTGGATGATTCTGAACCCACTCCGTCTCTTGCTCTTTTCCCTTCTCCTTTGAGCACCCATACAGATGTTGCAGCACTGGAATGGAACGATTTTCTGAGGAGGCGTGTGCCGCGTGAGTGCATTTATTTATACGTTGCATCACAGCAGCGCTCGGGCCAGTGTGTTTGTGAGTCATTAGAGGGGAACCGTGGTGCAGGTGCCTGCTTCGAGTGGCTTTTCACATTTTAGACCACTTTAACCTCAGCTCGACCAATCGTGACACAAATCAAAGGCTCCATGTTTGCGATGCAACAGCTCCATCAGATTAAATTATGGGCTTCGCTCATTGCTGCCAAAAGCACCATCAACAACCAGCCAGGGCTGCAAATTCAACAAACCCGCTCCACAGGTTTTATATAGACCTACAGCAAGAGTTGCTCCGCCTCGAATGTCTTACAGGAAAAATGGGAAACAGGTGCAATTCAATTCAATTGTATTTATAGGGAGACAAATCACAACAGCAGTCAGCTCAGTGCACTTTATATTAGAAGGTAAAGACTCTACAATAACACAGAGAAACCCCAACAATCAGACGGCCTCCTAAGTCAGTTTGAACGGGTTATTTAATAACTGCACCACAAAAGGAAAATGCCCCATATAATGCAATGACACTCAGTGTTTGGTATGCTTTCTCCATTCGTTCATTTATTTTTCCTCATAGACCCACAAATCAAAGACTCCATGTTTGCTATGCAACAGGTTAAATTATGAGCTTCACTTGTTGCTGCCACGAGCCCAGACCTCCTCTCTCCCCAGCCAGCTTGTCTGGGGGAACGCTGAGGACTTCCCAAGCCATCCAGGAGATGTAATCTCTCCAGCATGCCCTCCCCCAGCACCTCCTCCTGATGGAACATCCACGGATCACCTTCAACCAGCTGCGTTTGACGTGAAGGAGCAGCCACTCTTCAAAGAAAACCAATTTCTGTGACCTCGTTCCTTCAGTCACTATCCAAAGCTCGTGACATAGCTGAAGGTGACCACCCTTACCTCAATTCATATAGCACCACTTCACAACAACAGTTATCTTAAGATGCTTTTTACTGTAAGGTGCAGACCCTGCAGCAATACAGATAAAATCCTAAGAATGGTGACAGTGAGAAGGAAAAACTCCCTTTTAACAGGAAGAAACCTCCAGAAGAGGCAGGGTGAGGGAGGGGCTGCCATCTGCTCCGACACCCTTCAGAGAAAGCTCATTTCTGCAGCTTGTGTTCTCAATCTTATGCTTTCAGTCAGTGCTCACAGTCATGACCATGAATGAGGGTGGGAACATTAAAAACAGCAGCTTCATCAGCTCTAATCACCACAGCACACCTCCATCCACATCACAGATGGCGACGTGACCCTGAGACCTGCCACACCTCAGCCGTGCACGAACATTAAGACACGAATCAAACGATCCAAGTATTCATTTACAGATGTGTCTTTACAAACTAAGAACTGTTCATTGGATTCAGGGAAGAAACGCTGCTCTGTGCACTTTAAGCAGAGATATGTGTGTGTGCTGTGTTTCCATGAGTGTGTGTTTGTGTGTTGGTGGAGGAAGTGCAAGGCTGCAGCTGAAGCGTAATCCCTTCTATCTCTTGAGGCAGACTGTCTGAACGGTGAATATCTCTCTGGGTTCATACAGTCTACACACACACACACACACACACACACACACACACACACACACACACACACACACAGGCCAGACTCTACACGAACACACACCTCCTCTCGCTGTCTTACATCTGTACAACTATGCACACACTTGGCTTCTCTGTGCCTCCCAAACCGGCTGTTTTACAACCGTGTCGTCGCTCTCACACGCATGTCCGGCTGAAATACGGCAGCAGCCCGAGGCGGCAAGAGGTGCAGCACGCCAGTGAGGCTGGTGGAAAGAGCCAGACAGACATTAGTGCAGAGTTAGGACGTCTTTGTTGCCTCCAGACAGGATATTATGGATGAGGTCTTGCAGCGCAGGCAGGTGAAGTGTGGACGGCATTAAAATAGAAACCTGGAAACCACCAAGTCGGGGCTCAATTCAGCATGAACAGCCATTTTCAAGGCATCAGTTTCTGGATTAAGGCTTAGTTATATAAACTTTCTCAGTGGCAGAGCTGTCCCGGAGCCATAAATAATCTCATTTGTTGAGGTACATCTCAACACGTGAGAGAAATATTGGAAAAGTAACATTTGGGATGTTTCCTATGTTTTCTGATGTTATTGGTCTGAAAAGCTTCAGTTTTCTGTGAAGTGAAACAAAACGTCTTTAGGTAACAATTTACCTCATAATTGATCAAATAAATAAATAAGAGTTTGTTTGGAAACAAACAATAAAAACATTTATTTTGATTAAATAAATGTTTAATATGTAGTTCCTCATGACTCATTTGTAGGTCACTTTTCTTTTTAATTTAATATTATTGTTGGAAGTCAGCATACAGCCTTCATATGGCTGTGGTTCATTTCAGCCTCATTTCTGCAAGACTGTTTAAAACAAACACTGAATGTTGGCTGAGATTAACACCTGACTGTTGACTAGTTTTCATAACGAAGCCAGAAACCAACCAGGTCCTGATTAATCAGATTATTAGATCTGCACAGCGGCTTTAATTTTATGTGATCAAATATAAAAACTGAGAAAATCAAGTAAATGAGTCTGATGGAAAACATCTTAGCTACATTTGTCCACAGAGCAACGTGTTGTTCGTTTCAAATAAAAGCCATGTCATAGTTGGGAAATACCATATTTTTTATGATATTCTTCCACATTAAGTTTATGTAGTTTACAAAGTGCTTTGACAGACAGAATTACATTTGAACATTAAGCTGGACGCCGGGGCCAAAAGCAAAGCACGACTGATCTGATCTGTCAGGTTTCTTAGGATTTGAATCTGGAGATGACGAGGTTTGTGTCCAACACCATTCATTGTCCTGTTTGTTCATTAATTACTTTAATATAATGTAGTTCGATACTAATGATAATAATAAAAAATCATGAAAAATCTTTCTAATGCTCTTTGGTTAAAGTTACTTTAACTTTCACAACATCAGCCTCTTTTTTCATTCGTTGGGCTTCTTTGCTCTCAATTAATAAATGAGTGCACATCTTCCTGTTAGACAGGGCATCACTCCCCAACAATGGCACTAAGAACCAAAAAGCTCTCTATAGCATTATTATCACTTTGACCTTCAGATCAATCTATTGACCTTGAAGGAGAGGTCAGAGGTCAAATGTGAGATAATATTTCAAATCTTTCTTCATGCTGACAGTACACAGCACACTTGTAAGGCCTTTTGTTATTTTTCTCCCAGTAAATCATGACGTTGAGCTTGAAGTCCTCAGTAGATGTAAACCAGGTTTTAATAGATTGTTGGCATGACTGCGCTCTGCAAAGTTTACTCAGAATTCATCCTAAACCTTCGAGCTTTTGTGTTTGCGCGCAAACTTTACTAAAAACATGACAGAGGTAATTAATCACACGGCCGGCAGTCGTTTGGTCCGGATTACTTGAGTGGGAATTCAAGCTTTTGTCACACTGAGATCTTGTTTGGTTATAAAATGCATTCAGTTACATTTGAGATTTGATGTAGGTAAAAAAAAACAAAACCTTTTTGTGTGGTTTAGGAACCAAAACGTCTCAAATGGAGCCCAGCAGATAAGGACGAGGCTGAGAGATCACTGCTCTTTAGTTACATTTAGAGTTTATTTTAAGCCACTTTATCAAGACGAGTCTGTGCCAGAGGTGAAAACTACATGAAGCAGATGTGCAGGGACACATACGGGATAACAGCTGTGTGATCGGTGCCTCTGTCGCCCATTCATGTGGGCTTTTCCAAACAGGAGCCGTAAAGACACCGGCAGACTTTGACCATCTGGAACCAGAACAGTGTGATATGTAACTCTTTTAAAGTTTGCTTTAATGTTTATGTCATATATAAATAACCACATTCGTGTGAAATTAGATGTTGGGGGGAAACATTGGTGATGATGCTCAGCAGAAGCCATCCCCACATGGCTAAAGTTTATTAAGCGCGTCCCCTGAAGCCTCCTGAGGAAAAGGAAATTACAAAAATAAAACAAATTGCAGCTTCTTGAGCATTCATCTCACACACACACCGCCTCTCCATCGTTTGCCCTCTCAGCTAATCTTCTCCGCTCTAATACGCATGGGGTCATAAAATCTGATTTGCCTCCACTCCTCTACTGAGAGCCACTAATTCCCAATTTTGTTCTTCCTGTCCATGGCGGCGTTCCTTTTCATTAATTGAGATTCTCTTACACACACACACACACACACACACACACACGCACACACACACACACACACACTTTTAGTTTTTGCATCGTCAAGTGAAGTCGGCCTGTGGCGGCAGGCTGGACATGCACTGTCATTATCCAAGAAATGTAAGTCGTGAGTGGTGTGGAATGACAATCAGGGAGGTGACGGGCAGGACGCCGTACACACCGAGTGGAGGAGAGGTGGAGGAGGTGGGGGGTTAATTTAAGACAAAGTGAAGTGGATCATAGTGGCATTAGCATAGAAGAGAAGTGACAACAGAAAAAGAGGAAGAGTGACAGAAGTGGAGAAAGCTCCGTCAGAGATTCCTGCTGATGAAAGTCCAGCTGTGGTTTGTGTAATCGATTTTTAAAGGTCAGCACAGGAGACACAGGACAATCAAAGGAATACTCATCTTCATGGGGACCAAAAACTTGTGTGTCTTTGGGATTCATATTCCCAATAAGCAGCAGCACATGAAAAGATCCAGACTGTGAGCTGGATGTGGATGCTGCTACATGTACTGTACACACGCTACATTTGGCAGAAGGTGCTCAATTATTTCTGTCATTATTCATTTAAATAGTTAAAAATTGTATTTGCTCAGCACTTTTTTAGTCTGATTCCCATTATTGGTGTGACGTCACCACCGGTGACATCATAGTAGGCCTGAAACTATGCTGGTTTCAGGTACTCTGACATCATCAGTCAGGCTGAGGTCACGACATGAAGACCCAGAGTTTGTAAATGTAAGGATTGTCCAAATTCATAGGCTGCATCCTCCTGAGGACCCGTTTACGTGGGCCGGGTCCTCAGGAGGTCGGGTAGGCTGGAAGTGTGAGGCTGTGAAATTGGACGGTCTAGCATTCAGATTAGCATCACCGCTGTCTCGGTGGAGTTTAATAAACTCGGCCGTCTGCTCCTTGCTATCTAAAATATAACAGGACACTGGCGTAAACTCTCGACCGTCTCACACTTCTGATTAATCAGTTTTCTGTTTGACGTTTATTCAGCTGTCTGAAAACCAAGGAGGAACCCACCGAGGGATTAATAAAGTTTTATTTTATCTAATCTAATCTAATAACTTTAATCTCAGCCAAACTGATTTACTCAGGAACAAATGAAACACTGAAAAAGCCCAACAATAATATATTTAAGTTATCTAAGTGACTTATATATTACGTTTAACCTGAGTAGTGAAAGACCGCGGTGATCTGAAAGCGATTTGCCGGGAGTTTGCCTTTCTTGCCGGCTCTAGTGACCCTCGAGCTCCCGGCTAGCTATCGAGCTGGTGGATAACAGACGTCTCTGAAAACGTCGAAGCACTTTTGCAAATATGTGATGTCTTAATAAACCGAGCAGATATTTGATGTTTACACAGCTACATTCTCACCTGAAAATAACTTAAAAGTTTATTTTGTGACCCAGAAAGAATAATAAGAGTAATATTAAAAGCTTTAAAAACTAGCTGCCACCATTGTTGGAAACTGGAATTGGCTGGGCTGCGCTATGAATTCTGGGATAGGTTGGGCCATGAAGGACACACGCAACCCATCCTTCAAATTCGGGGAAAAGGAGGACGAATTTGTCGGCTGCATTCGGAGGAGTCTACGAATTTGGACAGCCTTCGGCGGGTCGCTGTGACGTAGTCGGTCTACAATTGCGTCCTCAGGAGGAAGCAGCCCATGAATTTGGACACCCCCGTAGTGTGTTCAAATGAAGGAGGTGGAGCTGGCAGCATCTGGCCAATCAGAAACAAGGATAGGTACACTGACTGCAGAGCAACTGATTTCACTGTATGATTAGAAAAACACACAACAGAAACTGAACTCACACAGCTGAGTGTGTGTGTGTGTGTGTGCGTGCGTGCGTGCGTGTGTGTGTGTGTGTGTTGATGAACTGCAGCCAGAAAGTAAAAACAGCAGAACTGGCGACTGTGTGAGTGAACAGATTTCTCAGTAACACAGTTCGAACTCTTATTTCATTCTTTTAATATTCAGATGTGCAGTTTTGGCTTTCATTCACACAGGCTTAACAAATTTACAAATTTCATATCAGGCCAACAGCTACAAATAAGTACCATGTTTTAGGATATAAGGGCTTAAAGGAAAAACAAATTATAAAGTTGCTTCTAAGATCTAAATGTATTACTGATGCTCATCAGAGGAGCCTCTGACTGTCTGCACTCTGAAGTCTGAGGGAGCTTTTCTGATCAGCAAAACAAAAGATCTGTTTTCTAGAGATCTGATTGGTCAGTAGGTGGTGATTTTCCAAACTCGAACATGGAGCCCTTGGCAACACTGAAAACACTGCAGTAAACCCAAAGTTACCCTGATAACATTCAAGGGCCAGTTTATTGTGCAACTCGCTGACGCCTCTTTGTTGACGCAGTAGAGAAACTGGGGTTAATCATGGTTCATCTTCAATGAAAACTACAATCTGAGCTACTGACCCCAGCAGTCAGAGGTCAGTGGTTCTGTTCAGTTTCTTTTTTCATGTAGAAGATCAAATCTACAACTCTAGCATGCAGCACTTGCGTAGCCAACAGTGCTGCCCTTTAGAAAATCACTTTGCTGATGTTATCTCGGTAATTTGTTCCACTCTCAGACAGTTTGAGTTGCTGGAATAAATACACAAGTCTCTCCAACATAAATGCATGAAGCAAAGCTGCGTTCATAAGTGCTGTTTGCAGGAGTTTACAGTCTAAATGTTGCAGAGGAGACGCTCACTTTTCCTGTCTGTGCCCACAGCGGGGCAGAAAAAGCACTTCAGACCAGACTCATTTATCTGAACACGAGACGGCCTCTCACCAGGAACAAACGGACGGATCAAAAACCTGGCGTTTTTAAAACTTAAAGACTTTCTCTATTTTCTCCTCTCATTCTGTTTCCGTCAGTGCCTTTGTCCCTCAGTATTAAATAAGTCAGCACATGAACCTGTTTGTGTCTCTGCTTCAGTTAGAACGTGAGAACATAATTACAACATTTGGTCGACACTTTGATCTGCTGATGAAGATGCTCGGTCCCTCTGGAAATCCATAATGATGCTTTATTTATACACAACGCTAATCTCTGGCTGCCTCCCTGCACTTTCTACAGGTGTGTCATTTTTCTGGTTGTATAATTGCAAGTTGTAGCATAATTCCAACTGTTTTCATGGAGTAATTGTAAGTTGTTGAGCTGCTGCTCGTTGCTTTATGCTAGCAGGTACTGAAGGTGCTCATCATTTAGTTTCAGTATCAACAGCAGTGGGCTTATTACAGGCTGATGATTATAGTGAGTGCCTTTGTGTACAACTGAGGGAATCTGTGTTTCTCCCTTTGTGTTTGGAAATGATGCTAACGTCAGGTTTTTCTCCCTCAAAATAATTTAGAAACTTTACAAAGAACCAGCTGTGATGAACAACGCCGAGTCCAAAGCATCTAACAAGAAAAGGAGATAAACATTACGAGGATATTAAAAAAGAGAAACAAAAATGGAAGCATGTTTATTTTGGATTATTACAGCGGAGGAGTTCAAGTATTTCTGGATCTGTCTAATGAAAGTGCTCATGAATGAAAGGTATTATCATAAAGTCTTTACCTTACAATGCAACGCACCCTGTGGAGACTGTTACTGAGATTTGGCGCTAAATAAATAAAAGTGATTTGAATTGAAGCTGCGTGGTGCAGGAGACTGACAGAAGGATGGGTCTGCAGAGATTAGGACCAGTCTGCTGTGGTGAAGAGAGTTTCTGAGCAGAGCTGCTGCTTCACATCAAAAGGAGCCGGTTGAGGTGGTTCAACATCTGACCGGGATGCCTCCCAGGTGAGCTGTTTCCGGCATGTCCAACTTGGAAAAGGCCCTGGGGCAGAGCCAGGATACACTGGAGAGATTGTGTATCACCTAAAAGACCTGGAGGCTGTGGTTAGGGAGAAAGAGGTCTGCTGGGCCGATGATCCAGAAGATGGATGGATGGCAACATGCTCTCACCTCAGACTGTCAAAGAGATGCTCAACATGTGAATGTCTGCATTATGCACAAGTTTCCATTTGACTCGCAGAAGTCGCTAATGAAGTGTACAGCTTGCCTCGTTCTGCTTGCCTGGGAGTGAGAACAGGTTATAAACAGGACATCACCGTTCCATCTATGATGCAGAATGTAAATGCTGTACACTATGCAGCCAGCATTACCCGTCATGTAATGTGCATTGAGGTGTAGGAGCCTATAGAAGCTCAGCTCGATACTAAATGATGTTTTGGTGATTAGGCTGTGCTCTCCAACATCAGACCGCTAATCCTGCAGCCCTTAAACTCTCCGTCACATCGGTGACGTGGTGAATTTTATACATGCTGCACTCTTTCATAACAAAAAGAAATCACAGCTGAATTTAAGGCTTGAGTACTGTATGATATGCTCAACTGTCAATATCTACAGCTGGATTGAACATAATAATGTTTTAATATTACAATTTTAACAAAGTAATGATGGGTTATTAGCAAAATAGCAGGTTAAACTAAGTACGCTAGGTTAAAATGCTAATCTGAAAATGCTGCTTAAGTCTGCCTCTTTAAAAGCTTGCTTGCTGTATTAAACTGTCACCCCCTCTCCATTATCAAGCTTTCCTTTCTAACATTATCAAAGACATGCTAAAGGATGTTAGCTAGGAAAACACATGTTGACTGAGGTGATCATTAAGAGAAAACTTATGCTTAGGCTACGATGAGCTTGTTTCAGTTTCCCACAGATCACATGTTCTTGAGCTCGGATAAGCCTGGTTGCTTCCTAAAGCTAGTTCTGTTTCCAGACAACGTGCAATCTCTAGCTGATCTCAGAACAGTGTGGTTAGCAGAGTTACTTGTTCAGCATGCTAACCTCCCATCAGCCTCACGTCAAAGACCAGCGGTGTATCACAATGTCCAAACAACCAGAAAAACGTGCTGGGCTCTCTGCTTTGCTATTGTTAAAAGCACACAGACACAAATTTAGAATCATGCAGAGTTAATCCCACTTCCAAGACAAGAGAAGGATGCAAATGTGCATGATGATAGAAGAGAGCTCACTCTTGGTACCTTTTAACTGATGTCTTTCTTTAGAATTCGCTGTGCAAAATCATTTTCTTAGAGATTAATAAAGTATTCTGATTCTGAAGCAGTGCCTGCCTTGCTTGCCCTGACAGAACACAATATGTCCTTTGTGTGTCTGAAGTTAATGACTGTGGAGCAATTTATCAGCTTTATTCTCGGCTGGCAGAACCCCTGACTCAATATCATTCCCTTCTCATTTTACTTCATAACATGCACGTGGGTGTACGCCTCCCACCACTTATAGGGACTTAAATAAGACATAAATGATAATGATGGAATATAATGATATAACTAAAAGTACTTTTTTCATATTGTACACAAACAAACACTTTCCATGCTCTCATCTGTAGGCAGCTCCTAGTATTTTGTACTGTACATATATGATGATGCACCCCAACTAAAAGACTTAAATATTACCTTATAGCATGCTCTCTTTGAGACTCGATATGCACACGGACCTGGAGCTGTGTTTGACTGTAGAGTGGTGTCTCAGCAACATAAGAAATGAATGCAGCTTTATAACAGGACAAGCAGCCACAGAAAGACCACAGCGCTGCACTTTAAAGCAGTGGTCCCCAACCTTCTTTGCGCCACGGACCGGTTTATGCCCGACAATATTTTCACGGACCGGCCTTTAAGGTGTCGCGGATAAATACAACAAAATAAAACTAGTACCGGTACCGAAAAAAATACGATTTATTCATAACACACGTGAAAAGACCCAGGAAAACCGAGTTAACGATAAAAACGATAACAAAATAACGCTGAAAACCGATAAAAACCCTGAAAACCATACATTTCACACCTGAGCCTCAACTCTCGCGGCCCGGTACCAAACGACTCACGGACCGGTACCGGTCCGAGGCCCGGGGGTTGGGGACCGCTGCTTTAAAGGGTTCCAGGCCAAAATGAGCTGTGTTACAAGGGCTGTCACACAGTCCTTAACACAAGCATAACAAAATTAAAGCTGATTATTTCATACAGAACCAACATGAAATGGGAGTTCTTCATTTCTATAACTTCCACTTCCTGCTTGCTGAGCTCACTCCACATTACTTTAGTGTGGTCAGCTTTAGAGAAAGACTGGGGTTTAAATGGAGGACTTTCTTCATCATAGCACAGCAGCAAAGGCTCCACACATCTTACTGTAATCGTTTATGAGGATCTCCTCACAATGCTTTTTCCAGACATGAAAGTGTGACAGATATGAAGCCGTTAGACATGATAAAAACCTAAAAATGGTCATAGTGAAATACACTATGCCAAACCTTGACTCGGGGCTGAACCCCAACTAACCCCAAACAGTTTCATTGCCTAAACCTAACCAGTGTTACGTTTCTAAATGTATCTGAGGAGGTTTTGGTTAAAGTCCATGTGAGACTTGAACTGTGGTCTCTGTGTGAGCAACACGATGAGTCATGCAGCCTTCACATGTGGACCTTTTCACCCTTTAGACCTGGAAAATATCACAAACAGACATGAGTGAAGACACGAGCTGACGTAAGACTGCTGTCCGAGTGTGACAGGCACTCGCGTGACTTCTGTTAACCAGGTTTGGAAGCATCGATCCTCAATGAGGCAGCAGCTACCTGCTGTCAGGTGAATCAACTGATAGCACGAGCTTCACTCTGAGTTTACCGCTCGAGTCCAGCTTTGACGTCTCACCTTTAACTGCTCCGACTCAGCTTTAGGTGAGCCTGTACTTTCTTCAAGTGGTAATAAGAGTGCATCACTGAAGGATTTTATCCTATAGCCAGTTAAATAAACGATTTTGCACTTGCTGTTGGGCCGGACCTCTGCTCAACTTATTTTGTCCTGCAGAATTGGCAGATTGGGGAGAATTAAGAGCGAGGGGGGAACCTGATAGTCAGCACTGTGGTGGCCAATTGGCTGAACAGACAAAGAAAAGCTGCCACTTAGAAAAGTGCGGAAGCATAGCAGCAATGAGCACTTACAAAGATGTACCAAATAAATTGAAAAGTGGCATCCCACAGATCGCCACTTTCGCTTCCTCGAGCTGTTTATTTTCAGTGCTTCTCTCCCTCCTCATTAAAACTGCCTGCACTCTAAATCGAAGTTACTCCACGGTGCTACCGCTCCTGCTGCCAGTGGTACATTTTACACTTCCAGACTAGAAGAACTAGGCCAGGCAGCTCCTTAATTACTTCATTAATTTTAATCTGATCCAATTAATTACATTTTTTCAGGCTCTCCCTGCTCTTCGTTCTAGTAGGTTGGAAGTTCCCCTGGATGGCAAGTGCCACTGCGGGAGACCTTGTGTGTCCTCTGGTGTGTTGAAACAAGGTGGAAAAAAATCAGAGCCACCCCTCCCCTCCTAAATCAATTATTTCTCTCCCCTGACCAAACAAAGACCCCCTTTCCCTTGTTATTCTGTAATTATTCAGCCTGGTGCTCTGTCCAATTTCGTGCCTTGACAGCACTTAAGTAGCTCCAATTGCTGCTTGCGAGTTTAACCCCTTTCGACCTCGGGCAGCCACGAGCGGCAGCCGGGCGAGTCGGCGCTGCCTCGCGGCCCTGCCTTTTGTCAGAACACACCGGGGGGGAAAGTGTGCTTCGTGGGCAAAATGTTTCAGGACAATCAGCAGAAGATGACTCAAAAATTGTTGCTGGAAGGCATGCTGCACCGGCGCACTGCTAAACTGCTGAGTTACTGGCTGTCATTTTCCTAATCAGCTTTACATTTCTTGGTTTTACAGGTTAATTATGGATCTTGACAGTTATTTTTGCATTCAGGAGCAAAACCTTTGGGTGGACGTTTTGAGCATACTGATAGTGGGATGATGTGCGTTGGGTTATTAGTGCGTGTTCGGTGAGTTTGTGTGTCATGGGGGAGGGGTGAGTTTCCAGAGTTGAAACAAGCATCCGCCTCTGGGGATAAAACTGCAGTTCCTCTAACATCCAGCAGAGGCTCCAGTCAGTCGCCATAGTCACATTATAGAGGTTTATTGGTGTGAGCTCCAGATCCAGAAGTTAATTAGCAGGTTTCAGTGTGGGTGTGATGCTCCACACAGTCTGTGGATGCAACTTGATAACCAAAGTCAAATATCATGTTTTGTATTTCAGGCTGTAAACTTGTTTATTTCTGCTGGAAAGTTGGGCTGACTCACTGCTGGCACCTCTGCTGGACGTTAGTGGAACTGCAGCTTCTGGCTTCATTTCTCATCCTTAGAGTTAACAGCTTTTACATTTTACATGATCTATCTCTACAGATTATTGGGGGAATTGGGGGATTCCCATGATGCACTGGGGGTTTCTTCTTCACTCACTATGTGTTAATAGACCTCTCTGCACTTGTATCACTTGTATCATACTTGTTATTAATCTCTGGTCGTGTCCAAATTCATGGGCTGCATCCTCCTGAGAACCCGGCCTTCACGGTCTACGTGGGCTGGGTCCTCAGAAGGTCAGGTAGGCCGGAAGTAAACGGCTGGGGAAATTGGACGGTCTAGCCTTCAGATTAGTGTCACCGCTGTCTCGGTTGAGTTTAATAAACTCGGCCGTCTGCTCCTTGCTATGTAAAATATAACAGGACACTGGCGTAAATTCTCGACCGTCTCACACTTCTGTTTAATCAGTTTTCTGTTTGACTTTTATTCAGCAGTGTGAAAACCACCTGGGGGATTAATAAAGTTTTATTTTATCTAATCTAATCTAATAACTTTAATCTCAGCCAAACCGATTTACTCACGAACAAATAAAACACTGAAAAAAGCCAAACAATAACATTTTTAGGTTGTCTAAGTGACTTATATATTACGTTTAACCTGAGTAGCAAAAGTCCGCGGTGATCTGAAAATGATGTGCCGGGAGTTGTGCCGTTCTCGGCGGCTCTAGTGACCCTCGAGCTCCCGGCTAGATCGAGCTGGTGGGTAACAGACGTCTCCAAAAACGTCGGAGCACTTTTGCAAATATGTGATGTCTTGATAAACCGAGCAGATATTTGATGTTTACACAGCTACATTCTGTGAATATGTTAAAATATGTTAAAAGTTTATTTTGTGACCCAGAAAGAGTAATAAGAGTAATTTTAAAACTTAGTAGCAGCCGCCATTGTTGGAAACTGGAGTTTGGCTGGGCCGCGCTATGAATTCTGGGATATGGTGGGCCACGAAGGACACACCCGACCCATCCTTCAAATTCGGGGAAAAGGAGGACGAATTTGTCGGCTGCATTTGGAGGAGTCTACGAATTTGGACAGCCTTCGGCGGGTCGCTGTGACGTAGTCGGTCTACAAATGCGTCCTCAGGAGGATGCAGCCCATGAATTTGGACACGACCACTGTCTCTCTTCCACAGCGTGTCTTTATCCTGTCTTCCTTCTCTCACCCCAACCAATCACAGCAGATGGCCCCGCCCCTCCCTGAGCCTGGTTCTGTCGGAGGTTTCTTCCTGTTAAAAGGGAGTTTTTCCTTCCCGCTGTCGCCAAAGTGCTTGCTCATAGGGGGTCATATGATTGCTCAGTTTTTCTCTGTATCTGTTATTGTACGATCTACTGTACAATATGAAGCACCTTGAGGCGACTGTTGTTGTGATTTGGCGCTGTCTAAATACAACTGAATATTTTAAAAACATCACACAGTGTGAAGGAGCATTTAGAGACGGACATCACAAATGAATGTGTAAGAAATCAGCTTATACACCTGTTAGTGTGCAGGCTGAAAGAAATACAGGTGTTTTGGTTCTGAGGAGTAAAATAGTACGCTTTAAATTTTTAACTTCATATTGGCAGGACTTCAAAACACAACATAATTCTGCTTTCTTCTTGCAAACGCCATCATCAGTCACTGTACTCGTTTAATGCTGCACTTATCTTCTTACACAGATTTACACTGAAGCTAAAAGTGCAGAATAGGCTGTTATTATTTCCCAGGTGTCTCCACAGGGATGTGCTTGTCATTCTGTTCAGCTTATCAGAATATGAAAGTGTCAGGATGTGATGGGAAACCTTTATGCTTTCAGTTCGCTGACATTCACCCAGAATTCCTCAGCTGTCTAAATGGTAAACAAACAGATGACGACGTACTGCTGGTCGCACGGTGTTTGAAGAGACGTGAATGATTGCTGCTAAACTTCCCTGAAACGTGTTTTTTCAAAGACATGTTAAAGAGGAGTCTTTACTTCACGGTGCGTTTCTGAGAACACAAAGTCTTGTGAGCAAATGACGAATGAAGAAAACTCACAAGCCAGCGCGCACGAAGCCTCCTGATCGCTCAGTAATTGGAATCCATGTACCAATCACGTAACTGCCTGCTGCTTCAGTGGAGCTACAAACTCTCCACCTCCGCCTCCATCAGCAGCCTCATCCGTCAGCGGTTACTCTGGTATCCTTCGGTGCACTCTCAGTAAATGCTTTATTGGTCTGATCGTGCTGATACAAATGTATTTGCTGTAAAAGGAGCCACAAAGCTGAGGAAAAAAGAGATCATCACATAAAGACTATAAACAGGCTCAGGGACAGACTGAGACATCTCCCACACCCACTCGTCGGAGCCGTGTCTGTGCAGCAGACACTTGAGTAAACTCAAGCCAATGCCAGGTCAGTCTGGCCAATCAGCAGTCCTCTTACTTCTGCTGCTTATCCACAAAGTTACACAACAGTAAAGCTGCCTCACAGCCGCCGTCCTCAGTGCCCACATCTCCGGCTCCTCCCACCAGAGCACGCCCAGTATGCTTACCTCCATCTTTACTATGATGTCTGTCACCACGCAGCTTCAGTGCTCCAGCGCTCCAGCTTCCCATTGGCTCTTTGGTTCCATGTGTTTGAAGCTGTTATGGTCTGACTGTCCTCCCCGAACGATCTGCCTGCTATATGTGTGTTTCTCTCCCTTTTCCCCCCCGCTCCTCTGTGCATGTTTGTTTACAGATGCTCGCGCTTTCGGAAGAGCATCAGCGGCCGGTCTCGGACCCGGAAGCACCTCTACGCTGAAGCCGGCTCACCTGCGCTTAATTTTCCCGCCAGCTGCCTCTAATCTTCCTCCATCTTGGGTAGAGGTATTTAACGGTGTGGTTGGGTGACAGTCAGCGCTGGATTATTACTCTAAGCCGGTAGTATCTGTGAGCTCTGTGTGTTGTAAGGTTGTCGGCTTGCAAGCTCATCAGTCGTGTGTTGTTTCGCCTTCTCTAGGAGTCTGGGACACAGTGGGCAGTTGGGGAGAACGAACACAGTTACTGGAAATCACCAGGAGTCGCACCAGGATTTGGGGAAAAGCACTATTTGGACTTTGCTTATTTTGTGGATTATTGAAATAGACGCACTGTTTCGCATTGACAAGAGTTCTGCATTCTGAGTCCTCTTTTCCAGCAGACTGTGACAGAAGTGAAGAAAAACAACTGATAAATCTAATTTTTCTAAAACATAAATTTTATCCAGAATTTTTTGATCACACCTGGCTGATGAAGAGAACTCCCCGAGGTGGTGTGTGAGGTCATCTTAAGGAACTGTCCCCGCTCCTATCAGGAAAGTCCACGTAGGCACAAACCAGACGTCTCCTCACAGACGTACCACGGCTCCAAGCAGGTCTCACTGCAAAAAAACAACCATGAAAAGATCAAAGGCACGAACTCTGAGGGAGTTTCTTTCCTCACCCCCAGGGTCAGGGGTGGGGGCACATCAAAAATACCCACACACACCTAACCGATGGGATCATATTCCCGATAACAGCAGCAGCTTCTTATTGATCAGACCTGAAGGTGAGACATTCGTCTTGAAAAGCGAGGAACGTTTTAGAGAGACACCGAGAAATGAAAAGCTCATTACTCAGTGAGAAATGTAGCCGAGCTTCAGTATCGCTGCGTGGAAAGCTCACTGTGGGAGGTGTGCTGGCGTGACGAGAGCGAGGAGCTGAGCTGAAGTCAGAGAATCTGATGCTGCATTCACGCAACACACCAACCAACAGGTGCTGAAAACAAGACATGAAAGCAGCACGAGGAATTACAACAACCTAACAGTCAGGAAGCACTGACGGCAGCTGAGCTACGGTCACATTTTAAATATCTCAGGGTCGCTGTCGCCCACCTGTAACTGGGCAAAAAGTCAAAAATGAATTTCCTGCTTTGCCATGAATCAAACGTCAAACCCAAAACAAAGCTTTAGTAGAGTTCCTCCCATGAAGATGTTTAAACTCAGTCTTCTTAAAGAGTACATCCATCACAGACTGTATATTGAAGATGGACATAGCCAGTGTGACATCACTCGTTAAAGCTGGCACTTTGGCTGCCAACACTTCAGAAAACAGTTATCAGTGAATTAAACGGCTGATTTTCGGTTATTTGAACACTCCACCGCTCCCTTCTACTCTAAACTTTTGCTTCTTCCAGGCGAGCGCAAGTCCTAATGAGCCCCTCAACCCTCCATGATGTGCTGCCTGAATTTACAGCAAAAACCGAGACTTGCACCAAGCACATTTAAAGTAATACAAAAGCCCGGAGGCTGTGCAGATCTATTCTACAAAACTAGCTAAACAGATGCCACGAAGCAGAGCTCAGGTGTCAGCTGCAGTTGCTTTCCCCATTACCCATTAGCATCCCCATTTGCAGACACTACACCAGCTCGACATGCACTTACAGAGCTGACAAGTAGCACATTTTTAATAACCGCCCAGGAAAGCTGTCGTAGCCGGCAGAGACTTGTGCATATACACACTGTTTCCCTCGTTTAACAACTACAGTGTGCATCTTAAACACTTTCCCAGCCCTGATTTCCCGGCCCCGTTAGGGGTTTATACTGGCAGCCATGCAGTAACAAACCCAGCTTTCTCCCAATTAACCCCAAATGCACAATGATGTGCACGGCGAACAGCAGCCACAGACACCTGCTTCACTTTTTATTCTGGATCCCTCACGGCGGGAGCACGAAGCAGTAAAACAAAGCTCAGGGGAAGGAGACTCGCCTGAGCTCCCGCCCTTCCTGCATTTCTGTCACGTTCCATATCCCGTTTTATTCAATCATTGTGTCAGCCCACCAGTCAATAAGCTCCATAATAAAAACCTCAGACTCCAGGTGGGTGTGGGACAAGCCATGCCTGTGACATTTTTAATGATATTCATGCAGTTATTGGGGGGAAACTATTAAATAAGCGCAGACGAGCGAGCGCGTGGGAGAAGGATTATGCATTTCAAATCGTCCTCGGTGCAACGAAATAAGTGTATCCGACACCTTGAGGAGGAAACTGATTGCTTCTGTTCATGTGGGTAATATTTTTCATGTCGACCACGGCACGGCGAAATAATTACTGAAAACTATCTCCTCCCAAACCCAATTGCTTGCTCTGCATTGCCCTTGTTGAGTGTGTACCATTGTGGTGGAGAAAGTAGATCAGAGAGAGAAAAAGACGCTGTGTGGATGGATTTGTTTGCCTGAACCTCGCTGTGTGCACCCTTCAGCTTCCCTTTAATGTTGAAGGGTCACTTCCTGTAATTGTAAAAACATACCCAGTTTTACACTAATCAGTCTCAGATTTCTGTTTCCAGCTAAAATAATTTCAGGGAAAAATTTTTTCATTACTGTGAGGACCGTCGTGCTCGAGCATGTTCCCCTACCAAATCTTCTGTATGTCACAGAACAGCAGCGACTGTATACCTGAATATCACTGTAATGGCAGCAAAGCTCAGCTGGACGTACCTCTCAGTGTCAGATACTTGCTATGTAGCTAAATTACAGCTAGCTGACTAACGGCCCCCATGTTAGCTGTTACTGTCATCCTCCTAATATATAACATAGCGTTACCTGGGTGTGTACTTTAGTTTAGTTAGGAAGCTGATGTTGTTGTCACTAGAGCCAGCAGTGTTACTGTGTGACAGTACATACAAATTATTATCAAATGCCTCGCTGATTCATAAAGAAAAACGCTTAGGACCTATCCCGACACGTGAAGAGTGTGTCGTTTCCACAACAAGGAAAGACTCTGGAGGTCCCTATAAATGTCTGTAAACTTGTGTCAGAGTGCAGCACTGCTGTGCCTTATGTGAAAGGGCCTTTACTGCACAAGGAAGCTAGCTGTGTTACCAGCCATATTATGATTTGCTAATATTAGCCGAAAGAAAGGGTTGGACCACTATGAACCAAAAGTGTTGCTAATGCTAACTGTAGTGTTACCGTGTGACTGAATGGGCTTCATTAGCTAAAAGGTTGACTAATGGTAGCTTATCTGCATTAATAGCTAGCTGGCGAACATTAGCTCACTTGCTAACATCAGTGTTAGTTTTTGTCCTCATGTCGAGTTTGTGTTGGAATCTGCTGAAGCCTGATTGTTCCTCCTTCCTCGCATACAGCACCATAATTTCCAAAATAAAAACCATGCTGAGTTCATTATGACTCAAAACCCACAAAACATCCCATAACTCCATCAGGAACGTGTTCCTCACTTACTGGAACATTTGCCCGGTTAGCTGTCATTTGTTATTAAAGATGGAGTCTGTGTTCAGCTGTTTGGTTTAGGAAAAAAAAGCTGTGGAAACTTTTCTCCACAAAGACAAATGAATAGAGAAAAGTCAGGGGAAAAGTTAGTTCTTTGCATTATATGGGTCATCAGCCCCTTTGGAAAGCAATAATGAAGTGTAATAATGTACAGTACTATTACAGCTAATTTTGTATTTAGTTCTGCTTTATTGCTTCCTTTGTATTAAAGTCATCAATCACAAAGAACTCGACTCTTTCTGAAGGTTAGCTGCATGTGCCGGGGCGCTCGGGACACTTCTTGTCATTTCTTGTTAACGTGCTGCGCGTATGGAAGTGAGCGGGCTTCGGCGAGTGTGCAGTTTGCAGACTGTGCAGCTTAGGAGGTCAATATCATCAATGATCAGCATGATTAAAACTGAGCTGGTGGAGAATTAGGCCCTGATTAGCTGGTGTTTCTAACCGCTAAGCGAATCACAGGAAGCGCGTGGCGATGCCTCAAACTGCCACCAGACAAAAGGCAACTTACATATATTCATCAGCAGAAACCAGCTGAGTTTGATCTCCTGTTTCTTCTTTCCAGCAAACCGGCGGGTCCAATTTGGACTACTGAACGGCTTAGTTTAGATTAAAATGCACTGATGGTGAAAAGCTGCATGATGGTGTAGTTACACAACAAGGAAACAATGGTTGGAGGTCATGCCATGACCAAAACGATTGCGTCTGTGTATCATTAACATGTGTTCTTTAGCATATCGAGACTATCTCTCCACACCGTCACATATTCCATATGTACGGGGGTACGATCCCCCTTGGTCGTGGCGTGTGGATATTTCTTTAAGACACTCCGGCACGCCTGGCTGCGCCCCACAGCTCACGTATAAAACAGCTGTGCAGACGTGACACCGGTGATAGTTTGATCTCCACTTGTGTTGTGTGTGTGTGAGTGAGTGCCTTGAGAGTGCTGTATGTATGTGCGTCCGTCAGGAGCGTGCTTCGGCATCCTCCGTGGGCGCTGCCTCTCCCCTGGTATTCCCCTGGTATGCCCTGGTATCCCTTAGCTTGGTTCCCCCTAGCTGGCCCTTTGTTTCTGCTTGGTTGGTCTCCCTTCCCCGGCTTATCGCCTCGAAAAATAGGCTTACGCGCCGGTCGGACCACGCTGTGCGGCTGCCAGCTAGCGAGTAGCTCGGCTACAGTGAGGAAACACAGCAGGGACGGCTTCAGCGTTCAAGCATACGCTGTCGCCTGGGCACTGTGCAGCTCGGCTGCTATGTGTGTTAACACAGAGGGGATACGGCTTCAGCGTTCCAAGCGTTTGCTGTTGGCATGCTTAACACTGTGGGGAATGAACAGTGGGGAATTATGCTACGGTTCGTGCTGGATAATCGTTAGCCGGCCTGCGAGTAGCATTCCAGCCGGTTAGCCTGTCTGGCGTGTCGCCCGCAGCTCGCGGGTTAACGCGGCCAGCAGGGCTCCGCTCATAGCTCAGCTACATTGAGGAAATGTGTCAGAGTTCCAAGCATATGCTTTTACCTGTCAGCAGTGTGACGCAGAAGATAATAAACAGTGAAAGGGGAATTCAGGTTGCGGCCAGTGCCGGCTACCTGTTAGCACTTCCTGGTTAGCGTGTGGCCCCGCCCCCTTGCTTGGTAGCAGAAGTATGACAGCCCACACATGTGTGTGTATGGCATTTTAGCCTTTTGACGATAGGCAAGAGCAGTGTTGTTGTGCCTGGGTGAAAAAGGGAAAATAAATAACTACATCAAAGCAGCTAGAGCATGCTGTGCTGGCTAAAGAAGCTGACGCTTGCATGCACTGCTTTGTTGCCAGCACGAACTAGGCAGACTGTGTTTGGTTTTTTGAAAGCATTAAATGGCCCGCCCCTCCCCCTTCTCCTGCCTCCAAAAATGAGAGAGCAGGCTACTATGGGGAACATGGCTGCCGCTGCTGTGACGCCAGTTAGGCAGGCCATGGGCTGGGTCCCCTCCCACACCTGTAGCTGATTCACTGCTGGCCCCTCCCACAGCATCCCTCCCATGGCTCCGCCTCTGTGAGGCCTGGGCTGGTGGAGGTTGACTATCAGGTGGCGGATGTCAAAGAAGCTTCCATCCTCTCCTCCGGTGTTGCCCACCTCCCTGGGCTGCCCCCTGCTGGTCCCCGGGGAAAGATGTGTCCCTTCAGCTCTTGATTGGAGCATGCCGGGTGTGGGAATTAGCCCTTCCAGAGGTCCCATCTAGTAGAGTTGATGCTATCACGCAGCCTCAGCGCCTCCTGTCTAAGGTGCCGCTGCTGCCTGGTTGGCCTGGCTGCAGGCAGTTGAGTGCCCTGCCTCCCAGCATTTATGGTCCCCTGCCCGCAGTTGGTTACTGCCGTGCATGGCGGGAGTAGTTACCTTTGGCCCCTCCCCCGATAGCCCCCCCGGTCCCTAGTTGCCCCTTCGGGCCTTCCCTGGGCAGGGCGGCATGCCCTAACAGGGGCGTGAGGGTTACTTATGCCCTGCTGTCGGCCATTTTGTTGCTCCCTCTATGGGATGGAGCTTGACATCCCAGATAGCAAGACGACATTGAATCTATGTTGATTTTTCATCCGAACCGTCGTATATGGTCGGGGTTGAAATGCCAATGTTGTAACAACATTGAAATACTGTGGTAAACCGACGGTCTTACTATAGAGACGTTGTAACAATGTTGATTCACCGTTGTTTTTTTGTCATTGATATTTGATCTATTTATAGTCGACCAGGTGACAACAACAACGTTGAGAAAACGTCTATTTATAGTTGACGATCATTCGGCTCCGGTCACCATCAAAAACCATCGATTTGTAGTTGAGCATTAAATTGCATTGCAACTGATCGGGTATAAAGTACCAGAGAAAGTAGATTTATTGTTCATTTGTTATCAATGACTTGGTCTAGTTCACCAGCTTTAAAAAATCGTGTCTACGTGCAATTTATGTATAGTTGACCGGGAAATTAAAGCAGCGATCACTTGGACTATTCCGCAGCACCCCTCTCACATTGGTACATCCCCCCAGGTATTCATTGTCTTCTACAGTAGAGCGGGACATTTGATTTACTCTCAGCGGAATTGACCGGAGAAGGCATCAGTTCATGCACTGCACTGGCCTGCACCACGATTAGTATAAGGTAAGAATGAATGATTTTTTTTTACTCGTTATTTCGTTATGTTTGCATTTGAATAACAATAAAAAACTTGTTAATGTTGTACATTAACGACTTTTTTACTGTTATTTACGTTGCTCCCACAAAATGTGGGAGCCCGAAATTGTGTCTACTTCTTACAATTCGGCAACAAATAAATTGCACTGCGAACAAAGTATATCAACAAAGAAAACATTTTCGTTTCATAATTTCTTCGTTATATTCCCTTACAAAGCTAGCTTTAACGCTTCGAGGTTTCCTTTCTTCTTGCCGTCGCTTCGGCGCTTGACCCAGACTTTCGCTCTGTAGTTGCTTAGTACTACAAAAAATTCTAAATCTGTGATATATGATTGATAAACGTAAAGTTAACTGTATAAACGTGTTCAATGACTTTGTTACTTTTGATGATTGGAGAGCACTCGCTTCAATTCGCACACGAAAACTTTAGACTCAGTTTGAATGCTCACGCAGCATGCCCACGTGACTGTACGTTGTACGCGCACCTAACTTTACGTTGCACGCGTACATGACTTTCCGTTTGTGCCTTAAATAATGAATAAGGCTACGTCCACACGTACCAGCGTATTTTTGAAACCGCTGATTTTTCTATGCGTTTGCACCTTTTGTCCACACGTAATGTATGTCTGGCCGTACATTGTGTTTGTATTTCCAGGCACATTTCACGAAGCAGAACGCAGTCTTCAGAGATATCCACGTGAACGCTGTGATACGTCTGACCTTCAGTCCGAAGCTGAAACTCAGACCAGTCTTAAAAGAAAGCACAAGTAAAACCTTTTTATTCACAAACATATCTTTGATTGTTAAGAATTTATGATCTTGTCTTTTATACATATCTGTGGTGCTTGCATACTGCAATATCACCACATAATATAGTCCAAAAAGTGGAAGTTTGTAAACTTTTTAAAAATGCAAAGCCGTGTACACTTGTGCACTTCAAAAATTCATTGTATACTGTACCTTCTTGCACGTCTCTGTTTCCTGTGTGTGTTGTTAGAAATCAAACTAACTTTAGGAAACAATATGCCAAAAGCATATTTACAATTACTTAAGACCGTTTTTAATTTCTTTTCTTTAGACCAAATCCCCTGTACACATATACGGACTCAGAGGATGAGCAGCCTACAAAAAAACGGTTTCCCCAGGCCCCTCGAGTGAAAATACCAGGTAATAAAATACTGTCTAGTGTCTGTGTACATATCTGTGTCTGACACGAGGAAACTTTTTTGACAAGTTGTCTGTATTCTTAAATACTTAAAAAATTATCTTTTTCTAAACAGCCCTCATCACTCCGCAGTCTGCCCCCCAGCCCACTGATAGCAACCATCATAATGCCCCACCCAGCTCCCGGCACCTTTCGCCACTCCGGCACAAACCGACACAGCTTTGCGATCTCCCCAGCATGCAGAGTCTGATGTCTTCCCTATAGATGGTATGCTTTTTAAAAAGCTTTAAAGCTGCATCACAATGTCATTGTACTCTTATCTAAAAAAAACAAAACAATTTATACTCCTGAATGTCATCTTGTTGTGATTTTTTTTTTCTGTAGATTCCAGAGACTCTGTGAGGCCACTATTGCAAGGCAAGTTTGAAAATCTTGGAATTTCACAGTTTACATGGTATAACAAATATATGTGACAGGCAAAAACTAGTAAACACTTTTAGCAGTTACAAGAACTAACAAATGAATATCCAACAAAAGGGAATAGAAATACATTGTACTGCCAATACTTTGGTTTATTCTTTGTATGACTTGAAAATCAGGCTTTAGGGAAAACTAAATGACATGTTTCTATCATCAATTACATGAAGTAAACACACAAGCACTTGCATACACATTTAAGACATGAGACACGCTAATTCCATCTCATAAAATGTGTCTATAGGTGAGACGCTTTGCGTTGATTGGTGCTGCTGGACCACACTGGAGGTGCGAGTCCGCCGTGTAATGGTTTATGCCATTACAAAGGAGCTGGCCTCTGTACTCAACTGGGCAGGGGAAAAAATACCAAGGACCAGACAAAGCAAAAAAGGGCATTTAAAGAGACAGCGCCGTGCAGATGCATATTTGGTAAGTTTTAACATTTATTGTAGTTTTATGAGCCTAAAGTGAACAATAAAGGGATCAATTGATGTGCTGGGTGCATTTCACATTTCCTATGTCTGTTTTTTGCTATATTACTTTGTCTTTCTTAATAACAAGACTTTCATATCCGGTTAATCTGGAGATGGAGTCTTTGGTCTTCGGCTTGTTTTGTCCTCGGGTTGTACACTTTGTACAGCCTGAGGGCCCATGTTTTCTTTTTCTTTTTCTTTTTTTTTAAAGGATACACGGCACACCATGCTAAGACATATCACATTTTCAGCTTATAGCTCTTTGGGAATCAAATGCGGCAGTTTGCTGATTTCCGCCTGGTGACTTTCATGTTTATCAGCCTAGGAGTTTACATACTTTCTCCCTGCTGAAGACAATTAACAAGAGCTTATTCATGTGCTCTAATTCCCTTTTTTTGTCTTTGTTTTTTTGTGTGTGTGTCTATTTTTGTCCTAGATGGCCTGGCGCAGCAGGTAGGGGCGAACTCTGTCTGAGTTGGTCTTTGCTCAAGCAGTCCAGAAATGGCTCAGATATGATCCAGATCGTACGGGTGGCGCGCAGGACGCCCATCATCCATCCCCATCCCGGAGTAAATAATAAAAAGTGACGTGAAACATAGAAATGTAAATAGGAAACTTTGTCTTTTAATAAAGTACTTTGCAAATGATACATGTCTATTGACCTTTTTTGTTTTTTTTGTTTTTTTCAATAAAAAGCAACTGTGCGAAAGAGGTGGAAAAGCAATACCATATCTCAACAGTGTTTCAATATCAGAATCTGACATTGTTTCAATGTCAACAGTGTTAGAAAATATAACGTCGAATCAATGTCAGGTTTCAACATTGATTCAACATCAAAACCTGACGTTGTTTCAATGTTAAAAATGGGTGCAAGAGTGACGTTGGGTCAACGTCACACTTCAACGTTGATTCAATGACGTCGCCTGATATTGACTCAACATTGTTTCAATGTTTCCTTGCTATCTGGGATGACAGCTGCAGGCGGGCTGGGCATGGAGATCCCGCCCCAATCCTGTGCCTCTCAGGCTAAATAAGGATGATGGCTGCAGCGTTTCCTCCCACGGCCCCCCCTCTGCAAGGCCTGGGCCGGTGGAGGTTGATTATCGTGAGGTGGATGTTGAAGACCTTCCATCCCCTCTGGCTACCACTGGAGTGGGGCCCAGACGGGTGAACCCATGTCTGGGTCACCTGATTCCGGGCCCCTCCCACAGCGTTCCCTCCCATGGCCCTGCCTCTGTGAGGCCTGGGCTGGTGGAGGTTGATTGTCAGGAGGTTGATGTTTATGACACTTGGCTCCGGTCAGACGTCCAGGGTTGCCTGATGGGACTGCCTGTCTACCACCTCGCTGTGAGGAAGCTGAGGGGCCTATGCAGGCATGTGGAGACAGCCGTGTTCAGTTGAGGCGGGGAGGACTCGGAGCCAGCTGTCCTCCAGCCGCCCTCCTCCCTCCTGACATCCTTTGAGTTGGGTCTAGTGGCCAGCACTGCTGTAGGCTGTGTTCTCCTGGCCTATTGCTCGCGCTTCGCTGATTTTACACGCCAGTCAGACCTCGCTGCGTCTGACGGCTCGGCCAGTGGTTGACAGTTCTCCGGCCTGCGACACTGGCTCTCTGTCTGGCACATTGCCCAAATGTTACGAGTCTACGTGGCCGGCAGGACCTGCTCAGTGAGCTGACACCCCTGGTGAGTCACATCTGCACTGCAGCGCCAGGCTGTCTTCCCCAGGCGTGTTGCCCGCATTCGCCGACTTACGCGCCAGTTGGACCTCACTACGGCGAGTGAGCGTTCTCCAGCCTATTTTAGCCGGATTCTCTCTAGCATATCAGCTGCTGCAGCTCCTGGCTGTGTTCCCCTGGCCTGTTGCCCGCTTCACCGGCTTACACGCCAGTCGGACCTCACTGTGGCGAGTGAGAGTTCTCCAGCCTGTAGCGCCGACTCTCTGTCTGGCATTGCCCGCATGTCGTAGGCCTATGCAACCAGCGGGATGCCTCGCGGTTCCCGGGTTGACCTTGAGCGGCCGATCACTTGCGGTCCTGCGTCCTGTACGACCGGTTCAGGCCAGTCTGGCGCCTGCAGACTGCTGCCTCCACCCCCTGGCTCGGCCTTTGCATTGCGAAGCCCTGACCAGGGTGGTGTCTCCATTGGTGCGTTGTCACTGACTCCCGGCACCTTCACTCTCGGCGGTTCGGTTGCACTGTCTCCTCGCGGGGTGTCTTACAGAGTTACCCCGTACATATGGAATATGTAACGGTGTGGAGAGATAGTCTCTCACTAAGAGAACCAAGGTTACACCTTAACCGTACGTTCTCTAGCATATCGAGACTATCTCTCCACCGTCAGGCCGCTCAGAGATGCGTTCCGATCAAACTATCACCGGTGTCACGTCTGCACAGCTGTTTTATCCGTGAGCTGTGGGGCGTAGCCGGGCGTGCCGGAGTGTCTTAAAGAAATATCCACACGCCACGACCAAGGAGGGTCGTACCCCCGTACATATGGAACATGTAACAGTGTGGCGAGATAGTCTCTCACTAAGAGAACCAAGGTTACACCATAACCGTACGATCTTGTTGTTTTTAAACGGTTCCATTAAAGATGGGAACCAGAAATCCAGAGTTCAGCCATTAGCTCGGCTTTTGGTAACAGATCAATTGAGTTGTACGTGCTGGTGCAATCTGTCTGCTTTTATAAATATAGATGGTGGCTATATCTATAAATCTATAAATATAGATTCACCTGTTTCACACCAAACCTTCACCAGCACCTGCTGCTGAAGGTTTGGTGTGAAACAGGTGAATATCCACATCTGTGGGACCTGACTCATTGGATTCCATCACTTCCGGGTAGGTGACGTCTCTCCTTCCTTCCACTTTATAAGGTTTATACCTTATAAAGTGAGTTGCCTTGAGGTGACTGTTGTTGTGATTTGATGCTAAATAAATTAAATGTAATGAAATTGAACCATCCTGTGGGCTTTGTAGAGACACATTCAGTCCACGTGCTTCAGGGGTCTAAATACATATGTGGGTAACTACAGTTAGCTCGCTGCCAGCTTTCAGAGAAAAATATGAGCAAAAATGGAACAGTTTAGACTGAGGGATGAAGGAGATCCTGCAGTAATGCATAAACAATGCTGTGTATTTTAGCATTAGAGCATGGTGCTCTAATAACCCCTCAAAATTAAATGCAACTTTACCAGATAGTGAGAGAAAGGCTCCCTGCGGGTTTGGTGAAACTTTTTATTGCTTAAACCCAACAGTTGTTCATTTTCAGCCGATACATCGTGAACCAAACTGACAGTGAGTCCAAAGATGGACCACAGCTCGTTGTGTTTTAGCATGGAGGATCTGTGTGTAATCTCCTTAGTAAGGATCCAAAACAACACAATGGTTTCTGTCAAATAAGGAAACACAGATGCCTGATATAGTCACCGAAGGAGTGAGCAGTGCTCCCACGGCCTTTTTTAGCCTTCTGTTACGTTTTCATGTGGGGAACCTTACAGAGGTAGAGACGGGCAAAGTGAGCATGAGCTGACCCTAAACAAGTCGCAGGAGACGCAGACGATGGGCAATAAACAGTCTGCGTACGAGCTATCATTAGTGAAGACAGGCGTGACATCCTATTATGGATTTCTATTGTGTCAACTTCTTTCTATTTAAAGTCCACGGGAGCAAAAACAAACCTCCTGCTGACAGCAGAGTTATTTTTTCCCTCCTGCTGAGAACATCTTCATCTGCGGTCGAGTCAGAAACAAACAAAAGAACAGAAAAGCTCCAGAAAAGCTCGAGTGGGCCTCTATCGTTTCCACGGCAAAGAAACAGGAGGACTTGTGCATGTGTCTCTCTGTTAATTAGAGCGAGCCAGTTGGTTAATTGTTTGGCTGATATGGGCAGAGGAGGAAGAGGAGGAGAGAGGGAGGACGACGAGGAGGCAGAGGAGAAGGGGGGCGCTTGATTCATGACAGGGAACCGCAAGTTTGAAGGGTGTCGACAGATAAGACTGCAAGGGTAATTAACAGAAAGAGAGAGGGATGATGAGAGAGAGCGAGGGAAGGGAGGGAAGTGCCAAGAAGAATAAATGTCATAAAAGTGTCCCAGGATGCTATAATGACTTCAAAAAGAAAGGAAAAAATGGAGAGCTGGTGTGTGGGAGGAGGGAGATAAAGACAGGAAGTGAATGAGCGCGAGAGGGCAATGATTAAGGGCATAATTCCATTTTATTAGACAATACTGCTGCAGAGCAGGATGCCAACTGGGCATGAGCAGTGCTGAGTACATGGACAGTTAACTTTTACAAAAAACTCTCCAAAATACAAGCTTTGATGCTCCTCAAGGTCAACTAATGTCAAGGAGGAGCAGCAGGAGGAGCACAGAAACAGCCTCAGAGCAGCTCGCTAGAGCGTTTCTGTCAGGGAGCAGGAGGAGGAAGACGAAGAAGAGGAGGAACGGTGGATTACAGAGGAGGGGCCGTCCTCACACCCTGACGGTCTCCAGAGGGTCTTCATTTTATCCACCCAGGTGCCTGAATTCAAGTGTTCTTAGAGGAAAAGAAACATGTAAAAGTTTTAAATAAAGTTTGGTTAAAACCACAAACCAATGCTCCGGTCACCGAGGACGTTTGTTCACAGACGGGCAGACTGAGCGATGGTCTCTGGGGGTCGGTACAGCTCACTGTCTCTGACATTTTGCACCATCGCTGCTGCTCGTGTTACTGAATCTCGTTTTACTGTGTGCAGCACTGCAAATATGAGCTTGGACTGCAGGTTTGATGCTGCCTATCTCAATGAGTCGGGTCAGCGAGTTTTAAAATCACAGCTAAAATGTTTTCATTCACAATTTACAGACACTGCTCAAAATTGAAGGAACACTGGAAACGATGACACAACCCACAAAACGATGGTTAATGGTTTAACCACCGACACTTTCCCCTACTCGTTTTTACTGACTAGGTCAGGGGTGGGCAATCTCAGTCCACGAGGGCCGCTGTCCTGCAGGTTTTAGAGCTCACCTTGGGTCAACACACCTGAATCACATGATTAGTTCGTTACCAGGCCTCTGGAGAACTTCAGAACATGTTGAGGAGCTAATTTAGCCATTTAAATCAGCTGTGTTGGTTCAAGGACACATCTAAAACCTGCAGGGACACCGGCCCTCGTGGACTGAGATTGCCCACCCCTGGACTAGGTCATATATTTGGCTGAGGTCAGTGTCACTGCTAGCAGCATGAGGTCATACCTGGACCGCACAGAGGTGGCACAGGTAGTTCAATCGTCAGAAGCTTTGCTGTGCCAAATATTCTTAAATCTGCCTAAACTGTCTGCCAGTGGGGTCAGCAAACTAGCAGATGAATCCTTCTGCTACATGCCTTTAACAAGACACAACTGTCTAACATCTATGCTTAATTGAAGAAAATTTGGCTTATTACAGTGAAATCTGATTTCTGATATTTAGAAATTCTTTACCTAAAATGAGTATAAATCATTTCTTGAACAAGCTGTTTTCAAGAAATTTTAAATCAAAACACCTTAATTTTGATTTTCACATAAACATGAGACAAGCTTCTGTGTCACTGATACATGTCCTAAATTCAAAAATTGTTTAAGTGGCCTTAGTCATGAAATAAGAAAAATAATCTAATTCTTATTGTGCAAGTTCAACCAAACCATTGTCAAACCCCGTAACTGGTAAATAAAGCTCAACATGAGCTGGTCTGTGGGTGGCGCTGTCACTTGGTGTTTCGCTCGCTTTGTGGTAGAGTATCACTTCCTGTTCCTGCTCAAACACAGTGGTGTTTCTGAGTAGCTTTTCTGCTTAGCAATTTAATTGAAATCTTTTGATACATCCCTTTTTCATAGTATAATCTTAACGTGCTTCATCTGAATCACCCTTTCTGTGTGCTCACTACCTAATTTATAGCCAAAGTATTCACTCACTGTCTCTGTACTGTTTTGCTAGCTTAGCTTAGCTCGTAGCCGACTCGTTAGCACCATGGCTACTTCACCTGTCCCTCCTGCACTTTCCTGCTCATTGTGTCAGATGTTTAGTTACTCCTCGGCCTCCTTTAGCAGTAATGATACCTGTAACAAATGTAGCATATTTGCAGCTCTGGAGGCCAGGATTACTGAATTGGAGACTCGGCTTCGCACCCTTCATTCACCCGTAGCTAGCCAGGCCCCTGTAGCTGGTGCAGCCGAAGATAGCGTAGGCCCCGCTAGCTCTCCCCCGGCAGACCCCAAGCAGCTGGGGAACGAGGGCGGTTGGGTGACGGTGAGGAGGAAGCATAGTCTTAAAGAGAAGCCCCAGGTACACCACCAACCTGTTCATGTGTCTAACCGTTTTTCCCCACTCGGCGACACACCCGCCGGGGGTCAAACTCTGGTAATTGGTGATTCTGTTCTCAGACATGTGAAGCTAGAGACACCGGCAACCATAGTCAATTGTCTTCTAGGGGCCAGAGCAGGCGACATTGAAGGAAATTTAAAACTGCTGGCTAAGGGTAAACGTAAATACAGTAAGATCATAATTCACGTCGGCAGTAATGACACCCGGTTACGCCAATCGGAGGTCACTAAAATCAATATTGAATCGGTGTGTAACTTTGCCAAAACAATGTCGGACTCTGTAGTTTTCTCTGGTCCCCTCCCCAATCAGACCAGGAGTGACATGTTTAGCCGCATGTTCTCCTTAAATTGCTGGCTGTCTGAGTGGTGTCCCAGAAACGATGTGGGCTTCATAGATAATTGGCAAACCTTCTGGAGGAAACCTGGTCTTGTTAGGAGAGACGGCATCCATCCCACTTTGGATGGAGCAGCTCTCATTTCTAGAAATATGGACCAATTTATTAAACCCCCCAAAATATGACTATCCAGAGTTGGGACCAGGAAGCAGAGTTGCAGTCTTACACGCCTCTCTGCAGCTTCTCTCCTCCTGCTACCCCCCCAAAAACCCATCTCAGCTCCCAAACAGACAAAAAACAAACTAAAAACCAGCAATAAAAAACTTAAACATAAAAAATCAAAAAGAAAGAACAATACAGAATCCACATCTGAACCAAAGAGTAAAACAGTGAAATGTGGATTATTAAATATTAGGTCTCTCTCCTCCAAGTCTCTGTTAGTACATGACTTAATAATTGACCAACAAATCGATTTACTCTGCCTTACAGAAACCTGGTTGCAGCAGGATGATTATGTTAGTTTAAATGAATCAACACCCCCGAGTCATTCTAACTACCAGAAACCTCGAAGCACAGGCCGAGGGGGCGGTGTGGCAGCAATTTTGCACACCAGTCTATTAATTAACGAAAGACCAAGACAGACTTTTAATTCATTTGAAAGCCTGATGCTTAGCCTCGTCCACCCCAGCTGTAAAACTCAGAAACCAGGGCCTTACACAGAGTTTCTCTCTGATTTCTCAGACTTTTTATCTGATTTAGTGCTCAGCTCAGATAAAATAATTATTGTGGGTGATTTTAACATCCATGTAGATGCTAAAAATGACAGCCTCAACATGGCATTTAATCTGTTATTAGACTCAATTGGCTTCTCTCAAAATGTAAAAGAACCCACCCACCACTTTAATCACACTCTAGATCTTGTTTTAACATATGGCATAGAAACTGAACATTTAACAGTGTTTCCTGAAAACCCTCTGCTGTCTGATCATTTCCTGATAACATTTACATTTACAATGATTGATTACACAGCAGTGGAGAGTAGACTTTATCAAAGTAGATGTCTTTCTGAAAGTGCTGTAACTAAGTTTAAGAATATAATTCACCCACTGTTATCATCTTCAATGCCCTGTACCAACATTGAGCAGAGCAGCTATCTGAACGCTACTCCAACAGAGGTCGATTATCTTGTTAATAATTTTACCTCCTCACTACGTACGACTCTGGATACTGTAGCTCCTGTGAAAACTAAGGCCTCAAATCCGAAGTCCCTGACTCCGTGGTATAATTCTCAAACACGTAGCCTAAAGCAGATAACTCGTAAGCTGGAGAGGAAATGGCGTGTCACAAATTTAGAGGATCATCATTTAGCCTGGAGAAATAGTTTGCTGCTTTATAAGAAAGCCCTCCACAAAGCCAGAACATCTTACTATTCATCACTGATTGAAGAAAATAAGAACAACCCCAGGTTTCTCTTCAGCACTGTAGCCAGGCTGACAAACAGTCAGAGCTCTACTGAGCCAACCATCCCTTTAACGTTAACTAGTAATGACTTCATGAACTTCTTCAGAAATAAAATTTTTATCATTAGAGAAAAAATTACCAATAATCATCCCACAGATGTAATATTATCTACAGCTACTTTTAGTACCATTGATGTTAAGTTAGACTCTTTTTCTCCAATCGATCTTTCTGAGTTAACTTCAATAATTAATTCCTCCAAACCATCAACGTGTCTTTTAGACCCCATTCCTACAACACTGCTTAAAGAAGTCCTGCCATTAATTAATTCTTCAATCTTAAATATAATCAACCTATCTCTAATAATTGGCTATGTACCACAGGCCTTCAAGCTGGCTGTAGTTAAACCTTTACTTAAAAAGCATCTCTAGACCCAGCAGTCTTAGCTAATTATAGGCCAATCTCCAACCTTCCTTTCATATCAAAAATCCTTGAAAGAGTAGTTGTCAAACAGCTAACAGATCATCTGCAGAGGAATGGCTTATTTGAAGAGTTTCAGTCAGGTTTCAGAGCTCATCACAGCACAGAAACAGCTTTAGTGAAGGTTACAAATGATCTTCTTATGGCCTCTGACAGTGGACTCATCTCTGTGCTTGTCCTGCTAGACCTCAGTGCAGCGTTCGATACTGTCGACCATAATATCCTATTAGAGCGATTAGAACATGCTGTAGGTATTACAGGTACTGCGCTGCAGTGGTTTGTATCATATCTATCTAATAGACTCCAGTTTGTTCAAGTAAATGAAGAGTCCTCTTCACACACTAAGGTCTATTATGGTGTTCCTCAGGGTTCAGTGCTAGGACCAATTCTATTTACATTATACATGCTTCCCTTAGGCAGCATCATTAGAAGACATAGCATAAATTTTCACTGCTATGCAGATGATACGCAGCTCTATCTATCCATGAAGCCAGGTAACACACACCAATTAAACTGCAGGAATGTCTTAAAGACATAAAGACCTGGATGGCCGCTAACTTTCTGCTTCTTAATTCAGATAAAACTGAGGTTATTGTACTCGGCCCTGAAAATCTTAGAAATATGGTATCTAACCAGATTCTTACTCTGGATGGCATTACCTTGGCCTCCAGTAACACTGTGAGGAACCTTGGAGTCATTTTTGACCAGGACATGTCCTTCAACGCACATATTAAACAAATATGTAAGACTGCTTTCTTCCATTTGTGCAACATCTCTAAAGTTAGAAATATCCTGTCTCAGAGTGATGCTGAAAAACTAGTTCATGCATTTATTACTTCCAGGCTGGACTACTGTAATTCATTATTATCAGGAAGTCCTAAAAACTCGCTGAAAAGTCTTCAGCTAATCCAAAATGCTGCAGCAAGAGTACTGACAGGGACTAGGAAGAGAGAGCATATTTCTCCTGTTTTGGCTTCCCTTCATTGGCTTCCTGTTAAATCCAGAATTGAATTCAAAATCCTGCTCCTCACTTACAAGGTCTTAAATAATCAGGCCCCATCTTATCTTAATGACCTTGTAGTACCATATCACCCTATTAGAGCACTTCGCTCTCGCTCTGCAGGCTTACTTGTTGTTCCTAGAGTATTTAAAAGTAGAATGGGAGGAAGAGCCTTCTGTTTTCAGGCCCCTCTTCTGTGGAACCAGCTTCCAGTTTGGATTCAGGAGACAGACACTATCTCTACTTTCAAGATTAGGCTTAAAACTTTCCTTTTTGCTAAAGCCTATAGTTAGGGCTGGACCAGGTGACCCTGAATCCTCCCTTAGTTATGCTGCAATAGACGTAGGCTGCCGGGGATTCCCATGATGCATCGAGTTTTTCCTTTCCAGTCACCTTCTCACTCACTATGTGTTAATAGACCTCTCTGCATCGAATCATATCTGTTATTAATCTCTGTCTCTCTTCCACAGCATGTCTTTATCCTGTTTTCCTTCTTTCACCCCAACCGGTCGCAGCAGATGGCCCCGCCCCTCCCTGAGCCTTTTTCTGCCGGAGGTTTCTTCCTGTTAAAAGGGAGTTTTTCCTTCCCACTGTCGCCAAAGTGCTTGCTCATAGGGGGTCATATGATATGATTGTTGGGTTTTTCTCTGTATTTAATATTGTGCTATCTACTGTACAATATAAAGCGCCTTGAGGCGACTTTTGTTGTGATTTGGCGCTATATAAATAAAATTGAATTGAATTGAATTGAAACATCTTATAGAGAAACAGACATATTTTCCTAGGACGAGCTTAATTTTCTCGTGCAGAACTTGTTTGTTCAGAATATGTTTTCTTTTTAGACGAAAAATAAGAAAAAATGTCCATAAACAAGTTTTTTTTTTTTTTAAACTTGTTACTCTATAGGAGAGCTGGACAGGGCCATCGAAGGCCTTTAACCCATCAGCAGGACCGGTATCGGGATCAGGCTCTGACAGGATGAGTCCTGTCAGAGCTACAGAGTGACTCCAGCTGGTGTGGATGTCTCTGACCAAACCATCGGAAACGGACTTCGAGCAGGCCCTGTGCTCGGTGCACCGTGGAGCCATAGATTACCACCAGATGAGAGCAGGTTCACCCAGAGCACGTGTGACAGATGAGGTGTGGGTCAGTGATGGTCTGTGGAGCCAGATCCATGCAGGGACACACAGACCTCTACAGCAGGGGTGGGCAACTCCAGGCCTCGAGGGCCGGTGTCCCTGCAGGTTTTAGATGTGTCCTTGAACCAACACAGCTGATTTAAATGGCTAAATTAGCTCCTCAACATGTCCTGAAGTTCTGCAGAGGCCTAGTAACGAACTAATCATGTGATTCAGGTGTGTTGACCCAAGGTGAGATCTAAAACCTGCAGGACAGCGGCCCTCGGGGCCTGGAATTGCCCACCCCTGCTCTACAGGGTAGACAAGTTCACTCACTGTCAGACTCAACACTGGTGCTGTGGGTTTTAATACTATTAACACATTACGCAGGTCATATCAGTATAGATATACTAATTGTTTTCCATTGAGATATGACGTGTTTTCAAAGTGTTCCTTTAATTTCTTTGATCAGTGAATTTCAAGTGTTGGTTTCGTGCAGCAGATGCAGTGTTGACGATGTCGTGTTGATCTGTGTTGAAGGGAAGCTGCCAATTCAGCTGTAGGCAGTGCCACAGACAGAAGCGGTGGACCTGAGCTTCCTCTGACGTCTCCCTTAGAGATGGAATGAGGAACGTGGTCATTTGGGAGGAGCTCAGATTTGAGCTACTGTTCCTCCATATAAAAAGACACCTGTATGAGCTGGGTTACCTCATCTGGGAGTTGCCTCTTGGACACCCCCTAGATGGTGTTTGGACATGTCCTACTGAGAGGAGACCTCAGACCCGGGACATGCTGGAGAGATTACATCTCTCATCCGCCCCCTCCCAACCCTTAAGTAGCTGGAGGAGGTGGCTGAGGAGAGGGAGCGTCTGTTCGGACTCCTGTCCTGACGACCTGGAGGCAGAAAAGCATCAGAAAATGAATGGATGGCTGTTTCCTGAGCAATGTTTCTACTTTCTTACCATCTCTATTCACAAAGCACTATTTGACCTGATATTGAAAGGTACCATGTAAATAACTTTTTTTGACTTTTGAAAAACATTGTTTTTAACCCAGACTTCTTCAGAGGAGGTGGCAGCAGTTCAGTCAGCCCTGCATCTCTCAGTCTCACGGCTGCATGCAGACCTTTGCCAAGATGTTAGGGCAGTCAGTCTGATTTTGCCTTAGAGGCAAAACCTGAAGCAAAAACAAGTGAAAAGCACTTTCTTCTGCTCATTAAGCTCCGATGCTGTGAGCTCCTGTGGTAATAGATGAGGGCGACTCGGTCCCCCTCAGTGTGGGCACGGCTGTTGTTCAAATGATTTACGTCCACATTAGACCTCAGTGACACACACAACATGAACACAGCTCAGTCTCTTCTTACTGTATTTTCACAACAAGCCTGTGCATCACAGCAAAGATCTGGAGAGGATGGAGACATAAAACAATTACATTAAGCTTTCAGTGCAGGACTCCTGAAAGAATCACAGCTTCAGACCTGTGCTCAGTTTTAGCACAGCTGTCACCACACACCTGCATGAGTCCTTCCTGACCTTCTCTCTGTAACCACGCCACAAAGTGAAACCTGCTATGGCGTTATAATGGTTTGTTTTTACTCGACAAAGCCGCGTGGGGACACGGATGCGCAGAAATCTGCTGGCTGTACTGACTCACTGTCACCAAGTGCAAAAGGCCACCGCTAACAGATACTTCCACAAAGAAGAATACAAGTCAGACACATGGCGTTCAACTTCAAATAGATTTATTTTATAACCAGAAATAAATAATTCACCTAAAAAGCAAACTGAGCAACAATGCAGGTGTAGCCAAGTACAGGATAGGGTAGGGGAAGTTAAAGTAAGATGGACAGAATGGGCCAATAGCTAGATTCGTAGGAGGGTCAAGGTGAGTGGCGTGGAGAAGAATGACTGGAGCCACAGGTAAAGTTGCTTTGAATTGTATTGAACTATGTAGCAACAATTAAACAGGACTTCATAAACAGGAATGAGAACATAAAATAAAATACAATGACAGCAATAATAATAACAATCAGAATCCTATCTGAGCTCAGATAGTCTTGCCGGCTTAATAGTCAGTGTTCAGTCAAGTTGAATCCAAAAGGTCAAAAGTCTGTGATTGGTGCGATTTCGTCCTACTGCACTGTTGCAATTGTTCGTGAGGGAAGAGCAACCTGCCCTTCTGGGCCAACTCGGAATGGCTGTGGTTCGGTTCAAAGGGAAAGGCTCGCCATCTTCCTCGTCAGGAAGAAATCCAGGTCTCACGATCCCACAAAAAAACCTAGCCTGTAAACAACAGGGCTATTACTAATTCAGTTCACACACTATAGTGATGTATATGGCCACATGTGTAAATAATGCAAGTGCTTTAACAAAAACAAGCACAAAACATTAATTCTAATTTCTAACTATAGTCTATACAGTGCATCTTAATCATGAATGCAATCTTTAAACCACAATCAGCTTATTCTATCATCAAGGTGCACATTTCTATCAGAAATCATAAATAAACCATGAACTATGGTAGATTATTTCTTTTACAGTACTGCCCCTTTAACTGAATTGCAGGAGCATTGCTTTGCACTGAATAGCAATGAAGCAATAATGTTAATTACACTCAATGTACAGAATAAAATTACCAAAAAATATACAAAAGCCCACAGGCTGTAGCTTTACAGTATGTGGTAAGGTATAAGCACAGTAAGAATATGCAGGGACATCTATACAGTGCCGCTCGAGCAACAAATGTAACAAAAAATAAAATAGATTCATAACCTTTAAGATCAAAATTAACTTATCCCATCATCTTATTTGAGTGCATTTAATATTCAACATGTAATACTAGAACATCGTCAGCACACAAGCTGAGTGCTCAGAGTGGCTGAACTCCGTGAGAAACCGCGTGTGTTCTCCCACAGTGAAAACGTGGTCAGCTACAGCTATGAGCATTAGGCTAGTTAGCTTTTCAATTAGCCTGATTCGCCCAGTCCCAGTTTAACTCACCAGCACGCTTCTAATGTTCAACTCTCGGGGAGGATCTTGTCCGCTTCATCCGCACCCGTGCAGATCTACAACATTGAAATTGGGCCATTATATTCCTGTTAACTTCCTGTTAGCTTTTTAGCTTCAAGGTTAGCTTAACAGCTTCTGACTCACCGCGATGGTTTCAAAGTCCAAAATATTCTCAACAAATCAGGTCTGTTTCTCTAAGGTCCATGCAGATCTCCAGTATGGATATTTGCTCAATTTATCAAGTTTATAGTTATTTTCCACCAACAAGCTTAGCGCTGAAAATCAGCGATGGTCTCGTGCACCCGGTCTCGCTCTGTGTCTGAGCACATGTGACGGTACAGAGCAGGGGAAGGCGGGGCTTGTTCCTTCCTAACCAGTAGGGGTGTCAAATATACTCTTTGGGGTTTTATTCTAATATTTATTATTTATCTTTTATTATTGATTTACTTTAGATCAACTCAGTGATTAACAGAGTAATGATGAATCACAATTAACAATAACAATGTTGTATTGCATTACTGAGTCGTGTAAACTCACTGGGTTACACAGGTAACAAGTGAGGCTGCCTGTTACTCAGCTGGATCCAGCACAGAGCTCAGGGACTCTGAGACAGCCTCAGCACCTGGACAGTTTCACGTATCTTCATTTCTCAGAGACTCTGCAGCAGACTCAAACAGGAAGTCAGGCTTGTGCCGCAGATATTTGTGTCTCTGAGGCGACAGGTTGCATCCAGGTGGGTACACCACTTTACATCCTGGAGTTCTTTAGACAAACGTGATTGGTTGAGTCGTTAAAAGTGCAGAGAGTTTAAATTCAGTGTTCAGCAAATCCTGTTCATGTGTCTCTGTGTTTCGTGCACTTCAAACATCTGAACATTTGCAATGATTTCAGTTACGCTCATTCTCCTTTGTCCAGCCACTTTATCTCTGAGGCACTGCTCACTATGAAACAAACTTGGAGCCACAAGCAACCGATGACTGAACAGTGAGGAATCCCAGGACTCCATCCAGCACACACAGCTGAAACTAAAGCTGTTTAATACTACTGCAGTGTTAGTTTATGGTTCAGTGAAACATCTGGATAATTTCACACACATAATTTGACTTGATGTCATCTCAGATAAAACCTTTGCATGCACTGATGTCCACGCAAGCGAACAATGTGACTGTTTCTCACCTGGGCCCGTTTAGGTCATGTTTCAGAGAAGCTGGTGTTTCAGATTTAAACAGCTCAGTTTAAAAACCTGCTGTCGCTCTGCAGGAAAACAAGTGAGATTTTAGTAAAGAAATCAAACGTCTGGCTCTGGTCTACCAGCTCGTGTTTGCCCCGAGGCCTTTTCTTTTTAATCCAGCCCTTCTTAAAGCAAGTAGAGCATTTAAAACTTTTACAGGAACAAATTTTTAGGCAGAAACACCAGACGCAAACACTCCCAGTGTGTCACAGGCCTGTGACGAGGGGAGAGGGGTCAGGTGAAAGGGAGGAGGCACAGAAACGGAAAGAATGTGGAAACAAAGCGAGATGGCCCTGAGCGGAGCGGGAAAAAGGCCTGCGCTTACAAAACAACACGTAACCGAGACGATCCTCCACCCCCGGGGGGAGGCCCGTGTGGGAAGGCGGGGACCTTTATTATCTTTCGGTGGGTTTTGACCTTTGACCCAGACCTGCTCAGTTCACAGGGACCAATGGGATTTGGAAGTATGGCAACAACCCTGAATATAAAGCGGTGCGGGGGCACATTCCTCAGCCAAGGTCAAAGCGGCGGCGCTCTCTGCGTCGATTTGTATCACCGTGTGTGTCGCTGAGTCTTTGCTCTCACGTCTCTGTAAAGTGGGAGCTGTGGACAGAGTGACCTCGGACCAAACGAGCACTCACATAACCTGGAAACTTTCATCACTGCGGCGTTTCCCTTTACCGCCTCAGATTCTTCGCGTTCCTTTTTTCTCTCTTTGACCTGAAACCCTTCATTACCACAAGCTCTCCCCCTTCCTCACCCTCCCCTCTGTCCTTTCATTATTTCTCAATGAGAACTCAAACTAATCTCTCTCTTTCTTTCTCACTTTCCTTTGTGGCATCTAATCAATCAGTGGCTGCTCTTCTAATCAGCCTCCTTTTTCTTCTTTTCCCACCACGGATTCTACTCCTCTGGGAACGTTTGGGGATTCAGCAGTCAGAAACGGGTCCAGGTTCGTGTTCCCGAGCCTCGCAGACAGACAGACACAGCTGGCCACAGCTGGCCACAGGTGCCTCCGTGAGCCTGAGAACAAATGGAAGCATAATGGCAGTGCTACAAAGTGGTGGAACAAAATCAGGGAGAAAGGGATTTTTTAGATTCTAATGTAACAGAGAGGAGAGTAAATCTGCTTTAATGTCGCTTTACTGGATTTTGTTTTCCACCTGCCTGTTTTAGCTCTCTGTCTGTTTTCTGAGCTATTAGTTAGCAAATCATGCTAGCTAGCTTGGGTATCAATGATAGGAGACACAGAAACATGCTAATCAGGGCTCAGTAGCATCCAAATAAAACCATGAAATTTCACTCAGCAAAACTGGAGCTCCAAACCCAACGTGGAGGCGACGATTCAGACTCCACAGCATGAGATGCATGTAGGAGCACATGTGTGAATAAAGCATAACCCAACATTGAGACCATGCAGGCTCTGTTATTCTTGTTAACACAGCAGCTGTGAAGATGACACCACGGGTGGGGTTAATGGTGGCGCTGCAGCCTGGCCCCTGATGGTTTCCTACAGTGGACAGCAGGAGCGTGCGCTAACATGATGCTATAGGAACATTTACAGGTAAGAAACTAAAGACATTGGGCACGTCTTCGACTCAAGGCTTCATCATTTCCAAGCAACGACCAATGGAAGTGGAGGCAGGGTGGTAAATACCAGAGGGTTACCTAGGCAACCAAAGGCTGGACTCTCTAGATACCGCCAAGCGTCAGCGTCAAAGCGACGAGCGACCGCTGAATCGTCCTGTGTGTAAAAGCAGCTTTAATTTGCCCGATTTGTGGGAAACTCACATTTTCTAACAGACATACCTGCAGGAGGGGTGTATATTATTCTTCAGCCCCCCGGGACAGTAAAATGACCTGCTGGTCCTCAGGACACTGAAATGGTTAAAACTTTGATTCATTAACAGTGAAGTGATTTACGAATGTTTAATAACTGAAAGGACTCATTTCTAGAAGCGTCCAGCTGTGCGTGCTGTTCAAGGAGTCTGAGCAGCTGAGAAACCAATCAGTGAAAAACTGGAAGCTTCGTCTCTGCAGACACATCACAGCAAAGGGTTTTCTCACCTTCGGGGAGCTTGATAGAACAAGCTTTCACAGTGGACAGCAGTCTGAGGCGCAGCTCTGTGTAACTCAACCCACAGTCTTTGTTCCAGTCCTGACATTAAATAACTCTCCCTGTTATTAGATCCTGGCTTTACCTTCGACCTGTCAGAGTCCTCCAAAGCTCAGTGAACGGCAGCAGATATTACATTTACCTGGATTCTCGACCCGCCGCGCAGCCCGTGCAGATAAAGCTGTATTTGAATCTAAATGGTTTCATTGGGGCTGTATTCCTGTAGAAAGTGCTCTTCAGTGAAACTGTCAGTACGGAGGTCTGCACAATATTAATATCAGAGTTCAGTTCTGAGCTGTGAGGGGCATGCGTTCGTCTCCCCGTGGATTTGATGAAGTTAGCCTTTCAAAGGCTTCTTATATTAGATAAAAGACGCTGACAGCTTCTAAAGAAGGAGAAACAACGGTGAGAATGGGACGGCCATGGCAGCGCCGACACTGGACCAGTTTCAGAAAAACATTTCCTGCCGTTCACTACCAGCATCTTTACTTTCTTCTGACACCATTAACATAACTCATTATTGCTCGGCACGTTCAGCCTCCAGTTACGCTTTCTGCACCGCTTCTCCCAGTGATTCCTCGGGTTCCTTCAGTAACTCGGTGCAGTGAAACATTACAGCGGAGGCTGAGCAGCTAATTGGTCTGAAATGCAGGTGGATCTGTTTGCAGTGCAGCTTTAAATAAAAACGGCAGTCAGCAACGACTTCCATCTGATTTATTGCTGCAGGCCAGAGGACTGTAACAATTCAGCCGCTCCTTCTCCTCACTCCTCATTACTCACCAACTCAATCCAGCAAGAAGAATGAAGCAATAAGAGACCCCGTCTTCTTTTGGAGATGCCTCTAAAATCATTTCTACACAGAGAAATGTCCCCAGCTTGTTGTTGTTTTGGAGCATCAGATTCAACATTATGCCCACTGCTGTTTGCATCTTCAGAGACGTCCACAGACTGTATGGGACCATCACACAAACCTGCTAATCAGTGCTCAGTAAAGTCCAAAAAATTGTTGGACGCTCTGTTGGTACAACAACCTCACAGCAGCCATGTTATTGGTCACCAACAGCACAAACACGGTCCAGAGATCAAGCTCAGGTGAAGCTAGCAGACAGCTAGCAGCTACAGCCGCCTGTGTCGCCATCTACCTGTCAGTCATAGAGGCCACGCCTCTAATAATGCAAAAAGGTGAATTCTTCCCCCGAGGGAATCATCTTTAGACCAAAACAGGTTTTTATTTCTGCTGGTGATTCCAACATGGGCGCCTGTGGGGACCGACTCACCGTCGGAGCCTCTGCTGGACGTTAGAGGAACTGCATCAGCCATCAGCTGCCTCTCGTTCAAAGCACGGAAACTAAAATGTCAGTTTTTAAAACCAAATGTTTAAAACAAGAATTCACGATTGTTGAAGGTTTTTAAGTGAAGTTGCATCGGCTCGTGATCCAGCAGCATCTGTGCTCAGCGTCATCACTTACCAGCTCTCAGCTCTGCAGTCTGTTTGGGTAACCTGGGGATATTCAGCTCAGTGAATCAGCTCCATTTTTCAATCTACAGCAAGATGCAGAGAAAAGAAACGGACACGTTATTACACGAAGCACAAACACCATATGTCCGTCATGTTTTTACTTTTTCTTCCGGTTTCTCTTAAATCTTCTGCCTCTGCAGAGGTTTACTGGCACCGAACGGAGCTATTCAAACCGACTCCTACTCACACAGCAGCGGTGGGTGGAAGTGGGCATTAATTATCATTCCTGTGTAGATTTTACTGAAATTTGGTGAAAATTTGTGCTGCATTTGGATGGACATCAGGCTGGAGATGCTCTTCAAAAATGAGTCGATATCACTGTGTCATCCAGATAAATATTCATCCACTTCCACGTTTTTAAATAGATTATCGGGGAGGCTCACGAGGAGGCCAAGAAGCTAAGAGTTAAGTGTAAGTCAGAAGGTTTGAAAGTATTTCCATCCAAAACGTTTGCAGTTGGGCCTCGATGCGAAGCTGTGCACCAAAGCTGATTCTGCAGGGTCACATTTATCAGAAAAACTCCACTGTGGAGCGTTTCTCCCTGCAGGTCCTCATCATGAGAGAGAGGACGTCATCTGATGTGGAAGCAGCAAGCTGGTGGTGCTAGCACCACCTACATCAAACCCTGAAACAAATCTGACAAACGCTCCCAGCAGACCTTTTTTCTGACCTTGTAGAATTGAAAACAGCATAAACAGTATTTAAAGTGAGGAACAGTCTGCTGCTCAGAGGTGGCAGAGTGCAGATACAGACGAAGTATGTGTGTACGTATAAACATGTACAAAAACGTTGCTCGTGCTCGTTTCTGTTCTTTATTGTCCAAAATAAAAATGTACTCCCACACATTTTGCGTACGGGCGGGTAGAAAATGTTTTAAATTTGAGTGATTAGATTACAAAAATGAACCGTGGTATCAAGAACGCACTTTTCCATGACATATCCTACAATACTGTACTTGTGAAATCATGGGTGGTCAAACTCATTCACCCCGCCTTTGTGTACTTTGAGCGCTGACAGCATGAAGGTGAAATGTGGCGTGGCTCCATTGAGGACACTGGACTTATTGTACAGAGAGAAAATCCTCTGATTGGCTGAGATGACACAAGGATGATGACATCGTGTGTGCTCATAAAACTCTGGAAGGAGCGGCGTTCACACCTGTGTGCATGAAAGAGCGACATTTCCTTATACTGACATTAAACATTAAACAAGTTCATCACGAGCTGCGTCACTAATTGCCCCGTCTGCAGGTTTACACCATGATTGTTTGGAGGAGGAGGAGGAGGCGATACATGACGTGTGAGAGGAAAAAGAAGCTGTCCTGTTGAGATTGGGGTTTATGTCTAAGTGCAGCTCTGAGTGATGTGAAGTGATTTGGAGAATGTTGCAGCGCGTAAAGCCCTCATCGCCACGACTTGAATTTATTCTCCTCTGGTTCTCCCTCATTGAGCACAGCATTACAGAGGAGTAATCTCTCCCTCTCACCATCCCGCCGTCTTGCTCCAAAGCTCGGCGCTCTTGTTCTCTCCCTTTTTGTTTCCTCTTGACCACTTTTTCCTGCTTTGTTGTTCATTTATTCTGTTAAATTTCTGTTTATTTTATTGTCTTTCTGGTTAGACCTATTAAAAAGCAATTTGATCCTGCACAAGCATTTCCTGCAGCGTCGTGCGTCTATATGATAAAACCAATTATCACAATATGAGCTTCAACTTCTGCGGCTCTAACAATATCATCGTCTGTTCTGGTCACACTCTTCAGATCAGATATTTTTAACTGTGTATGACTGATTTTAAACAAGTAGCTTTACTCAACAGAAGCAGTCCAGTGAAATAGCAGCTCTGAGTCCACAATCAGCTAACGCTCTATGTCGAGCGTTAGCAGCTAAATCAACTCGTTTCTCCACGAAATGTGAGACAGTGAATCCAGAGTTGTGGCCGAAGCACAGCCAGAAGGTCCGTGGTGGGCCTTTCTGTGTCGAGTCTGCTCCCACAGTCCAAAGACATGCATGAGGTTAGTCTAAACTGCGCGCTGTGGATGCACAGGTGTCAATGTGAACATGGATGATCGTGACCAGGACATGTCCTCCCTTTGGCCCTGATTAGCCGGGTGGGTTTACACTACCTGGTTACTTCCAGTATTTTCCAGCTGGAAAGTTTTTGACTTTGTGAAGCTGAGCCGATACCTCAGACCTCCCTCTGGCACAGTGCAGGTCATCACGCACACAAAGAAGGACATTTCCTTTGTGCTGAGCACAGAGTGAATAGGGACATAATGTTCAGCGTTCGCTGCCATGTCCTGGTTCAGGTGTACACTGCTGGCATCGATTAGCTCTCTGCTTTTCCTTAAAGGCGGAGGATTCCTCGAGTCGCCGCAGTCTTCTCCGACGGGCTGTAATCTCGCTCATCCGCCGACTCTGTTTTATCTCATTTTCCCCTCCACCCCCTCATCCCTCTCTTTCTCTGAATCCTGCTATATCCCAGGTAGGTAAGTAGAGCTCCTCTGTGAGCTTAATGAGCTGAGGAAGGGGCCCCGCCGGAGAAGACCGGCATGATCACTGCTACCTCTGTTCCCATTTAGGGCCAGGTTTCGCTTCACAGGACACAGAGGGAGAGAGGGACGGAAAATGGAGAAGGAGTGATTTTAACAATAGCAAAGTAACACCATCCACCTGCCGCCTGCCTCATCTCTTTCTCCTTTTTCTCCCCCTCTTCATCACCCGCAACTTCATCATAATTCATCCCCATCCCTCTCATCTCTCTCAGCAGCCCCGCCACAATCACCGTATCTCTGTTTTCTTATGTGACTCTTCAGGATTGGACAAGCTTCATTACCCCCTCTTTGATGTATTTCTTTCTTTTCCCTTTTTTCTCCTCCCTTCTCCATTTCCCCGAGCTACTTTGTGCTCTCGGGTTCGCGGCTCTAGAAACTCGATCTTCCTGCGAGAGCCGTCTGATGTTTTTATCTCGTTTGTTGTGGTCTGATTTCTTCGCAGGTTCACGCCGTCCCTCGTTGTGGCGAAAGTTTGGATTCATCGAGTTATCCGCGTACGTGCCGCTGACAGACCGCACGTGGAAAATCTGATCGAGTAGCTCGCCAAGACGAATCGAGACCAGAAATCACGAAATGAGTTTAAGAAGAGAGCGCAGAGATAATTTACCTCCTGACTAAACAGCTGGTGTGGACGGAAACGCTCTCGCTCCTTTTCTCTGTGTTGTTGTTGGTCTGTACAGCAGTTACTGTGATTTGGTGCTATGTAAATACAACTGTGTGGTTAAAAAAGGAAAACAAGCCTTCAGCTTTGTTACAGCGCATCAGTCATCTCCTCGATGCATCAGTGTGTCGCCCTTCTTCTTCTTCTTTTGCCTCTTTTCTGGTTTTTATGCATGTTTGTCATGTTTTCTTTACAGGCGACATTGTGCAGACCACAGAGGGGCCTTCTTGGGCTTCGTCGCCTGGAGCAGAGTCTAGGCTCGTCTTTCAGTCACATGAATGAGTGCATGTAAACTCTGCTGCTGTCATCATCGTCTGTCTGTAGGAAACAGGGTAACTGGAACCTGACATCTAAGAAAGTGGATGGTTGTTATACGTGGGAGACAGACGGGAAAGGTGGCATTACACAAAAGTGCAGCACAGCTCCATTATAAGTTCTGTTGATACCTCCACAGAGGTTTTGGGTATGAAGTCAGAGTCGATAGCTTTAGTTTACAAAGATTTACAGCAGGGACCTTTAAATACTTCATCAGGAACTCAGGCCACACATTCAGCCTCGTGCTGGTAAAAACATCAAATAAAAACTGTGAATGTTACCGTCTTAGCTCTCGCGTCACTGACACATTTGACTCAGATCGCATGTCGCTCAGTGCACAGCGGGGTTTAAATTTGGCATCCTAATCAACATTTAGGTCATCCCTAACCGAGCACGAGGACATGTCACGCTGTGCGCCTTGGTTTGGTCCCATCACTGATGCAGCAGCACACAGAGAACCATAAAACTAGGAGTCAGTGTTGATCAGCACAGATGCATTTCTGCTGCAACGAAGAAAAAGCTAAATGTGTGAATTAGTATAAGACACAGAATTCATGCAGAAATAATTTGTTCATAATTGTGTTTTCTCCTCTTTTGTATAATTCGATTCAGATTTATTTGCATCGTGCCAAACCACAACAGCAGTCTGATAGCTGAAGGCGTCTTGTTCTACTTTTGGAAACTCCAGGAACCACCGAGAGCGAAGAGCTCTGCAGAGACAGCATGATGCTGCGAGGTCTTTAAGCTGTAACAGGGACTTTAAGGGGAATGATGTTACATTCACACCTCACAGACGTACAGCACGTCCACCACACCAGTGGGGTACGACTGCTCCTCAGGCCCTTCCTTTGGCCCACTCTGACCACACTGATGGTTCGGTCGTTTCTCAGAGAGGAGCTCTGGGACCAGTTTGAGTCTTCAGATGATTATGAAAGGAGATGGCCACAGGCCCTTTCTTAATGATCTTACATCAGCACTTCTGATCTTGATAAAAGCAGGCCATTATTACCCCACAGTGATGGTTACACAGAGGTTCCTGTAATAAAGTGCACACAGCCCCTTAAATTCCTCACTACAATGTGAACTTTGATAACAATCTATAAATGTATTTATTTTTCCCTCCATATAGTCGAGCATGTTGTGCTTATGAAGACTGATTAACCTTCGAACATCCACTAGGTCACCTGCGACTCATCCAGGGTGGCTGGATTAACTCTGCGAGCACCTCAGGGGAACATAGAAAGTCACAGTGCACTCTGGGAAACATGAGGCCTGGTTAGTGTGTGGCTAAAAGCAAAGTAACCCTGACCAGGGTTTATTGTTGTGGATTGACAGATTCATACAGAATACTTGTAGTTATTTCAGTTTGAACTCTTCTCCCGACTCAGCAAACATTTTCCTGCAGTTACAGCTGAAAGTGAAGAAACTCACTTTGTAATGATAACAACCTGAAACTGTGATCCTGGACATCGTGATGAATACACTTTTTAATTTCATCCCAGTCTTCATCAGCGACGACCCAAACCTTGAAAAATGTGAGACCGTTGCATCTCCCGAAGAGTTGGAAGAAGCTTGAGAAGCACTCGTGTACTCGAGTGCATGAAGGAAGATTGCAGAGGTGTCTCTTTTTTCATTTCCCATTGTCCCGTCATCTTTCATTCTGCAGCCTGAACCCTCCCTTGGTTTCCACAAGTATGATCATCATTTCAGCAAGAGCTTTAAAGCAAGTGTTTGAATGTTTCTGATCCTGACTAAGGATTCTACAGCTTATTTAAGCATATATCTCCTGCTGCTCATCCTGATCCAGGTCCGAGGGAAACACCCAGACCACCCCGGCCACGTCCTCCCGCTCTGCTAGGAAAACGCTGAGATGCTCCCGAGACGGCAGAGAGACAGAGCATCTCCAGCAGGTCCCGGATCTGCCCTGGGACCTCCTCTAAGCACACTTTGCCCATTTCACTTCACCTAACAAGATGCTGAACCACCTCAGCTGCTTCCTTTTGATGTAGAAGAGTAGCAGTTCTACTAAAGAGTGAGTTCTTCCCCTCGTTTCTGGGGTTAAACAATAAAAACACATTTCTTTGCACATCATCCTAAACTAAGAATCCCTTTTGGTGTGCTCAGATAGCCCATCAGTAATCAGTAATGCTTCCAGAGGGCCATCTTTAGTGCCAGGACTTTAACTGAAAAGATTTAATACACGGGCAGGACGGATACTCCTGTGGGTAAAGAGCAAGACTGATAACATCTCCTATCTGAATGTGATCTATAATCTGAGAATAAATGCCTGTTTCTTCGCCCTCCCTCGCCACAGCGGGACGATCAGGCTGCAGAGCCCAAACATCACCCAAACAAGATTTTTCATCAGTGGCAAAATGTTTCCCGATCTGACAAATCCTGGAGTCGATCGCTACACGCCGATGGCCGGCCAGCACCGTGAATACAAATGTCCATCCCGCTGTCACCGTGGCAGGCCGGCCGCGGTGCTGAATCCTTTTTGGAACGATCTCAGGTCGCTCATTTCCACTGAGAAATACTTGAAATATGCCAAAGAAATATGTGGCAGCATGCATCTGCATCATGACAGTGGCCTGAGTTTGCCCCTGCAGCACATCCCTCCATCTTAAAGGTATACATACAGTGTCTGACATTTCCCCTTTCATGGTGCTGATGGGTTCAACCAGGAAGGCTGAGTATGTGACAGATTTTCACTGCAGCTTTATGGAAACCAATAAATTCAAGAAAATGATGGGATCAACATGCACGAGTAAGCTGTGATGTGAAAATGAGTTGACATCGTCCTGAACTTTCCATTTGTGGTAACAGCACCAACAAACTTAGACCAGCAGGAACAAATGTCCCCAAATGTTCTGTTTAATGAAATGTGGTGAAACTAAACCAGCACCAAGCTGCAGGGACTCAGCCAGCCAGCCCATAGAGCAGGGATGTCAAACATAAGGCACGTGGGTCTGCCAAAGGGTCCGAGCCAACCTGCCAGACAGGAGGGCTTACATGGATCTGATGGGTGGGGCTGATGTCTTTAATAGGGCTTTGGAGCGTGATGTCATGGGAGGGGGTGTGGCCGCTGAGGCGCCATTTTAGCAGGCCAAACAAAGGGCTAAAGGAGCGAAAGCATCAGCAATGGTTCGCACTTGCTGTGTTGTCGGTTGTAACGTTAAATCGCACGATCAGGAAGGGAATAAGCTGGAAAATGGGCTCTCTTTTTATTCTTTCCCCACCTGGGAGCAACGTGAGGGAGCTCATGTATCGGACGTTACCAAAAGAAGGCGTCTAGCCTGGATAGCAGCTGTGAGACGAGCTGATATCCAGTTCTCTACCATCCACAGATATCTGTTGGTGTGCTCCAGACATTTTCATTCAGGTAAGATCTAAATAAGTTCATATTACTCTTTATAGCCTGTTAGTTTTATTTTCAATGCATTTTGAGGTCATAGCAAATTAGAACAAACATCCTAATGAGGGATTTTGTAGATTTACGTTCTATTTATAGAGTTGCTAATTGTTTTTCATTATTGCAGCAAACCAGCCTATGAACCAAATCCTGACTGGGTTCCAGCGCTACACATGGGGCACTCCGAAATCCCTGCTTCAAACAAACCACCATGCCAATCAGGTTACTTCTTCCATGTGAGGGTGAAGAGGTGACCCTTCTGGATAAGATGGTGAAGGTTTGCTGTGTTTTGGTGAACATGTGCCCCAGTGTGGCAGTAAAACCAGGAAAAATGCTCCTGTTAAATACTCTTAAAAGTCTTGTGCTGTATATGTAGTGATACGTTTTCAAAAGAGACAGTAAATTACAGAATGCTAGCAGTGGGTGATATTATTTAAATGCTGTCATGATTTTATGTGAACATTTTTTCATTTGTAAACTATACATGACATTGAGTCTACATTGTAACTGATGTGAATGTTCTACAAAGTTTTAATTTAAAAAAAGCAAACATTTATTTGTTTCTTTATTCAACTTTTGAACAGTGTTACTTAGTAAGTACATATTCAGTAAATGCTAATTATTTACATGGCAGTGCACTTCAGGCACAAATGTAGACCCCCTAAATACAACATTATGGGTTATTCAGAACAGAACTATGCTTGGAGAAATATTTTCCCATCAGTTAAGACAACCCCTCCACAGTAGCAGGTGGAATTTTTATTTTTTGAGGACGGCTTCTTTTCCCTGTCACTACAGATGGTCTGTTTATGTTTTGATTGAGAGCCTTTTTTTGGGCAGCTGGAGAGGAGAAGTCTATCTTATGGCCAACCTCTGGCTGTATCTTGGTCATATTATCAGGCAAAACCCAGTATGCAGGTTCATCTGTAACAGTCCTTGAGCCACGGATCAACACTGTTGCTTCTAAATTAAACTGAAGAGCAGCGACATGGCTGCAGGTCTCCGCGACTCCGGCCATACAGGTGCAGTGGGCGGCTTCGACCTTCCCTGTGATTCTCACAATGACCCATGGCTGCAATGCTGGTTCATTCAGTCTTTGAGAGTGCAGTACCTGAAACACACACAAAGTTCATTTAAAGACAAGAACTTTAATGAGCCAAGGCTGACACAAATGTGTTTTATCTACTTTCAAATCCATTTATCACAAATGTAACAAATAAAGTGTTTAGAAAGTTAGCACATACATGTAATTTTTATGTATCCATCTATCGAACGCTGCATGTTATACTCTAAATCTGCCTGTTTGTTTTTTTAAATCTGCCAGCAAAAAATGAACCTAAAGTATGTCATGCAAGGATGTAATCACTTCAAGATGGAGAAAGCATAAAGTTCGACTTTAAGTGACAATTATGAATCACTTAATATGATAAGGAGATTCTGCAGGTCATTGATCAATGTATAAAACCAAAAAAGAATGTATTATTAGTGACACAGGACATAAACACGGAAGCAAGGTGTATAATTAGGATTATTTATAATAAATATGAATTAGTGCAATTTCTTTAACCATAGAGAAAAACTAAATCCTTCAGGACAATGTCACATCAGTGCACTGAACTTACTATGTTATCCATCTATCAGAGCCTCCACATGCTCTCACCAGTGTTGGTCAAGTTACTTGAAAAAAGTAATCAGTAACTAATTACTGATTACTTCCCCCCAAAAGTAATCCTGTTACTTTACTGATTACTTATCATGGCTTTAGTAATGCCGTAATGCAGCGTGCTTACGGGAAAGTAACAGTAATCTAATTATCTTTTTTGCAATAGTAATCCCTTACTTTACCTGTTACTTGAAAAAGTAATCGGATCACAGTAACGCCCATCTCTGGTTCTCACTGTAATTTCCCCCTCATGAATGAATTTATGCTTGCACTAATCTGAATGTTCGGAGGGAAATCAAACGCGTTTTACTCGCAGTACTCAAGCTGACTTACCTTGTTTGAATGACGGCGAATTCACAACGTGGAGTCTAAAAAAAGCCAAATCTTGTACCCATCCTTGGTGAACTGGATGTGCGCCTCCAGACATTTATAACTGCAAAATTGGTGCGCCGTGTACGCGCTGACTCCACAGACAAGGTAAGAGAATATATCAGGCTAAGTCAATAGCGGTAGGTCTTCGGGGTTTCTACTCCACGGCCGTATTTCATACGGGTCCACATTTCCAGTGCACGCTATTTTTTGCAAGTACTGTCTCTTTGCATCCGGACCCAATCTGTCTCTATAACGTCCTTTTTCTTTTGAGCTGCTTTTAAGTATGGTTCATAGCAATCTTCCTCCCAGCACAGTGTGTTTGTTTTGATTCGTGGCCTGCTAAAATGGTGCCTCGCTCCCACAATGCATTGCGGCGTGACGTCAACTCCAAAGCCCTATAGCACAGACTGGAGGTATGTTTAAGTTCTTTGTTCTCAGTGTGAATCAGTTCCTGCAGCGCCTCCACTGTCCGAACCTCAGAAACCCTCAGACCCAGCACCGCCTCCTCCAGCCTGGGCGGAGCCTCCGGAAGAAGCATCGAGTATAACTTCGCATAACTCAGTGCTACATGCTGCGTTATGTTGGGCTGTTCAAACTGGGCCTTCACCTACATTACCTCAGTCATAGCTCACTCTGATTGCAAGTTCATGTCATTGTTCTGCCCTCCAGACTTTGAGTCTGTGCTGGAACAGCAGTCAGTCTGAGGCGGCTCCAGTTCACAGCTTCCTGGGTTAAAAGGAGATTCTCAGTCATCCAGGTCATGGTAGTCTAAGGAGCTTGAAAGAAACGATTGGACTTCTTCAAGTCATTTTGTTTCCAAGCTCCTTAGATCAGCGGTCCTCAACCTTTTTTGCACCACAGACTGGTTTAATGTCAGACAATATTTTCACAGACCGGCCTTTAAGGTGTCGCGGATAAATACAACAAAATAAAATAATACGACCGAGACAAAAACGGTGTAATTCTGTAACTTTATTAGCAGCGTCCTCCTGAAATGCACCAACAACACTGAGAGTAACATCCTCCTCTCTGCCCATTAATGCTCTCTGGTCGCTATGGTAACGTGTAAACATCTCTTTCAAAATAAGACACACAACTACAACACGGGAAAAGACCCAGGGAAACTGAGTTAATGATAAAAACCCTGAAAACCATAAATTTCACACCCGAGCCTCAACCCTCGCGCCCGGTACCAAACGGCTCACGGGCGGTTCCGGTCCGTGGCCCAGGGGTTGGGAACCGCTGCCTTTGACCGTAGCAGCTAGCAGGAAAATCACGCATAGCTTCATATATGATGCTTAGTTGCTATTGTACATTTTACACTATGGTTGCCCAGGTAACCCATATTATATTTAACATGTCAAAGTTATCCTTCACTCTCATTGGTCGTTTCTTTAGCTGGGGCAAGTCTGGAGCTGGTCACTTTGTGTTGATGGCGGTTATTTCACCTGAACGTCATCGACTTTAAACGCGTTTCTGGGCGCCACGTTGCTGCTGGTCACTTCCTGTGTGGATGCCCGGTTACTTGTTCAGTGCACAGTTTCAGCAGGAAAAGCCCCGATTAGACCACAAATTGATCCTGGAGGTTTACCTCAAGGGCTACAAAACTTAGCAGCACATAGATTTATCTGATAGCCATCACTGGCATCGGTGCCTGCAGTTGTGAGGCTACAAGCTTTTGTCTTACTTTCAGATGAAATGTTAGAAAAATATTGTTTTGTACTAATTACTCCCTCGTATAATATAAAGTAGGAAAAGATGAACAATTATTCAAACAGTGACACAGGAGCAAAGAGATGTGTTTGCAGTCCTGAAACCATCCAGCAGATACTTTTCAGATTGCTCCGTTGGTGGTTGCAGACAACAGTGTGATGATCAATAATCCACCTGCACGTGCAAGAATTGGATTGTGTCCAGTATTAAAACACTGCTGGTCATTAATTAGAGAACGCTGTGTGAGAAAAACAGCGTGCACAACAAAGAGTCACAATGATGGCCCACACTAATGCTTTAACACAACACATCCGCTCGCACTCTGTGTCGAGTCATTCTGTGAGGAACTGTAGAGATAATTAGGCTCGAGCCACTTATGGGCACTTATTAGAGATTTCTGCAGATTACTGTGCACAAACCGGTTCTGTGTAGTAATTAGGTCACGCTAATATTCAGCATTCAGGAACACAGCCAAGAAAAACACTGTGTTATTAAGCAGCAGCTGACCACTGTACTGTGTGAAATCCCATCCTTTAATCTGCCTCAACATTTAAAAGCTTTCTCGCAGTGTAAACCTCAGAGGCAGCACAGCCCGGCCTCAGTGTGCCTCACACCTCCTCAGTCTCATGGATAGAAAACGTCTCATCTGAAGTGGAGTACATTTGTCATTTAGAAAGCTCTATCTTCATATTTTGGTTCCATATAAAGAAAGTCGTGGGTATGAGTCTGCTGAAGATTTCAGATTTGTTGATCCAGCCGTCCCTCTGATGGTCCCTCTGTTGTTTCTGAACTAATCAGTAAAACTGGAGCAGTCTGTGACTTTGCGCTCATCGAAACCAACCATCAAACTAATTCACACGCCGCGGTCTCACCGCAGGCTCAGGACCACCTTTCATTTGTTGATCAGTGTTTCTGGACACGAATCACGAGTCCAGTTTTATTTTTAAAGCGCCAAATTACAACAACAGTCACCTCAAGGTGCCTTATATTTATTCATATTATAATCTAATGATCACACCACAGACCCGAGTCACACACGTCACACACTTTAATTATTTAATTTGGTTCAGTTGAGATATTAAAACCCACCGGGTCAGATTTAGATAAAGATCATAACATGAAAATGCAACAGAAGCTTAGTCTGTTAAGGCTTTGTTTTCTCGGTTGCTATGGTGATGCCTCACTTCCTCTACATGAAATACACACTTCTGACCCAAAGTATACTCCTACTGCTGTACATTCATCACTCATTTGTGCTCATTGACAGGAAACAGGTGGCAATGGATGTCCGTGAGTATAAAACAGTTTAACCTCAGCGTCCTGGGTGAGAGTTCGTTTACATCCACCCATCGCTTTCCTTCACTTTGAGCTTCCACAGATGTGGAATTTCACTCTATCTCACCTGACTTCATGAAAGGCTTTTTAAACATATAGAAAAGCTGAAGTGACATCATGTAGTACAGTTCATACATGTTTTAGCCTCCTGATGACATCGGACTGACTCGTCTGAGGAAGTCAGAGCTACAAATTGGACTTCTTTGCTTAAAACACGATAAAAATTCAGCTTTAAAGAAACAGATGTTCACTGTGCTTTACTGTTTTGAATTATGTCTTCATGGTGTCCTGCTTTGTGTAATGACAAATGCAATTGTATTGTTTTTATTTCTTACTCAAAAGAACTCTGTATCTTTTTCTAAATGTGACCTTCACTGGCATTGATTTTTCCCCCACACAGGAGCAGCCGGTGTTCAGTTTTGCAGGCCGATTTGTAAAGAGCTAAATAAAAGCTGTCAGTGGTCAGGTCTCGTTTTGATTAAGAGTTTTCCTGCCGAAGCTCAGGGAGGAATGAATATTTGATGTGAGAAACAAATCTAATAATAGATCAGTCACCGGAAAGTCCGTCCAGGTAGGCACCCGGTGACCCCTGACTCACGCCTTTATGTGTGTGCACACCTGTAAACAGCTGCCGTCCAACATCTGTGCATGTGTTGTGTGCAGGCTCGCACTCCGGTGCACATGTCTTTGTGTGAGCAGAGGAAGAACGGGTAAGCAGGGAGGATTTGGGGCTTTTGGAAAAGCTAATGCAATGAAAAGCCACTTTGCCTTTTGTTTGCCTTGCATGACGGGGGACAGAGCGAGCCACAAGTGGGGCTTAACATTCCACTTGGCTGAAGGAGAGGAAGGCAGCTGGCACTGAGGAAAGGCCACACCGTGGATCTGTGGACACACCAAAAGGCCCGGATTGGGTTTCAGAGGCCACGAGGAATGCATGGGAACTAGAGTGGGGAGAAGAGCGGGGGTGCACTCGCGGGGGGGGTTGGCTGAGCTTTGGGGCTGGGGAGGTTTTTTCCTGAACTCCTTTAGTGCTGACAACATTTGGGGACACAACAAAAATGTCCTGGGAAACAGCGAGGCCGCACAGACTCATGTCAATCCTTCAAGAAACATTCAGCTCGTCTCAGGTGACAAAAACTCTTTAAGTCTCATTTTAACCACCACTGCAGGCGCTTAAAGAGTCCTGTAGTCATGAGTGGATCCTTGTTTTGCACATGAACCTCCACACCTGAGTGACCTAATACACATCAGCTGATCTGCAGGTTATGGTTCACAATCTGCTGTAATTCATGAATGAATACAGACGTTTGTTCATGACTGCACTGTGCAGCAATGTCTGCTTATGTTTTCTTTGACATTTCTTGGTAAGATAAAGTCGCTGACATCATGATACTAACCCAGGTTGCTGATTTTAACCTGCTCGTTAACCCTCCTCTCTCCCTCACCTCCCAAAGATCGATCAAACTCAGAGGCTCCACTGAGACTTGAAAATAGTCCGAATTTTCAATAAAGTTTCAGTAAAATGGTCTTTGTAACTGTTTTCAACAATACAGTTTAACGTCCAGGCGTGCATGAAGAAGAGGATTTAAGAGGTTCAGTTCATTTTCATTTCATTCCATTTATATAGCACCAGATCACAACAACAGGTGTCTCCAAGTAAAGACTCTACAATACAGAGAAAACTTCAACAATCAGACAATGTCCTCTGAGCAAGGACTTTGGCGACAGTGGGAAAGAAAAACTCTTTCAGCAGGAACAAAGCTCAGGGAGGGGTGGCCATCTCAGTTGGATGGTTGGATGGATGGATGGAGAACGTGGATGGATGGATGGATGGATGGATGGATGGGTGGATGGAGAACGTGGATGGATGGATGGTTGGATGGATGGATGGGTGGATGGATGGATGGATGGATGGATGGATGGTTGGATGGATGGATGGATGGATGGATGGAGAACGTGGATGGATGGATGGATGGGTGGATGGATGGAGAACGTGGATGGATGGATGGTTGGATGGTTGGATGGATGGATGGATGGATGGATGGATGGATGGATGGATGGATGGATGGATGAATGGATGGATGGATGAATGGATGGATGGATGGATGGTTGGATGGATGGATGGATGGATGGAGAACGTGGATGGATGGATGGATGGGTGGATGGATGGATGGGTGGATGGTTGGATGGATGGATGGGTGGATGGATGGATGGATGGATGGATGGATGGATGGATGGATGAATGGATGGATGGATGGATGGGTGGATGGTTGGATGGATGGATGGGTGGATGGTTGGATGGATGGATGGGTGGATGGATGGATGGATGGATGGATGGATGGATGGATGGATGGATGGATGGATGGGTGGATGGTTGGATGGATGGATGGGTGGATGGTTGGATGGATGGATGGGTGGATGGATGGATGGATGGATGGATGGATGGATGGATGGATGGATGAATGGATGGATGGATTCTGCAGGTAAGTTGTGCTAACGAGCGCAGGCTGATTCAGATTAACTGTTGGTAATCTGTCTGCGTTTATAAATGACCTGCTAACTTTTGCCACCCTGTCAGAGTGAGTGGTCAGGCAGTGCCAGTTAGCTGTAATTGTTTGGTTGCCCACCACCAGGTTAAGTTGCTGACCTCTGAGCAACCAGTTTGGTCTCCAAACTATTTTCATTCTGCTCTGGATAAGACTCAATCCAGTCTCTGGGTAATCCACTAATTTTTCCTATTTGCACAAGGATTACCTTATTTTTACTCTTGTGTGTCTGAGGCGTAACATGTAATGCTGAACTACACAAAATCCTGAAACAAGGCCCTCCTGCAACAACTACTTAAATGCAAAGGCTGTAAATGAATCCACAGTCTGTATATAAAAGATGGATAAACCACATCCTCACCAAAACACAGAAACCTGCTGATGAGGTTTTGTTAGTCCTGTGGCAGATTTGAGGCAGAGATTTAAATTCTGCTGTGTTCTGTTAGAAAATGTGTGACAGAAAAACCGGACGTGTTGGTTCTGATCGTCGTGGACCTCCACGTTAAATAATGACGGACACACCTGCAGCACTCAGGCGCTTCGATGCTGCAGACACGCTACGACTGTGTGTGCGTGAGATGAGAGGTAAACACAGAGCCGGCACAGCTCCCATCACAGCCTCAGAGCAGATTAATGGACCTCAGCCTTTTGTGTTAAGGCTGACGAATCCGCTTACACCACACACACACACACACACACACACACACACACACACACACACACACACACACACACACACACACATACACACACACACACACACACACAGATTGGGTTTACGCCTCTCCTGTCAGGCTCCTCCCAGCCTCTCCTTCTAATCTAATTTGTCCATCTTTCTGTCGGTCTGAACCATGACATATCACTTTAGTGAAGCGAGGGAGGAGATAAAGAAGGGAATTAAGAGCAAAAAGGTGAGCGAGAGCGAGAAACAAAGGGAAAGTGAGAGAGAGAGACTGCTTCCCATCGACTTACTGAGGTCTCTGAATGAAGGGAAGAAAACAAATTAGGGTGAGAACAGCAGAGGATAAAGAGGGACCCCATGTTGATTAGCTTGGACCAGCATGAATACAAATGAATGGAGTGTGGATTAGTATTGCACATGTAAATCTTTCAGAAAACCCTCTGGAACCTTCTCCCCTCTTATCTGAACTGTGGGAGGATTACTTGACGTGCAAACACTCTGAGCTCCACACTCTGTGCCTGGTCGTCATCTTCATGTCGACAAAGATGAAGGCTGAAAACATCGAGTATGTCAGTTAAGGAGGAAGAAGAAGATATCTTGTGTTGATTAACTTTGTCTGAGGTGGAGTTTTCTCAGTGTCCTTGCAGCAGCAGCAGTGCCTCTCCGTCCCATGAGGAATCACTCAAGAAGTGCACATTGTGTAGTGGAAGCAGGAGGGGATACCCTGTATTGATTAGCTCAGACTAACATGAATACAAATGGAAGATTAATGGCTTAGCTTGAGGCATCCGAGTCCCACTGGAACTTTCTGGCCTCTCAGCTGCTCCATTATTAGTCTACAACACAGCTGAGCTTGATCAGCTGGATCCAGTTGTTGCTAAAACTTAGTAAAAATGTGTTCTGGTTTCTAGTTTTCTCGCATTTGGTGGAAAAGAAAAGATTTAGCCTTTTGTCACCAGCGTGGTCAAAGAAGTCCAGAATGAACTGACAGGAGATTCAAATAAAGTCTTTTACACAGACTGTATATGAAAGATGGACATCACCACCATGATGTTGCCCATTACCCAAAATTACTTGAGTCCCGATTTGAAGTTTTTGATGATGTTTCTAAACTTCATGAGTCACTCTGCCTGATACTTTGAGGACAATCACCTGCAGACCCACGTAGCATGCCCCGCCCCACTTCTTCATCATCTCCAAAATAAAATGCATTTTTTATTCAGTTAGACCTGAAAGCAGTGACTGACACCATAAACTCACCATGAAACTGTTTATCAAGCTCAGTGATTGGCTGAACGCTGAACTGGTCTTGTATTATATTCTGATATATGAGTTTTGTGGTTTGCCTTCATTATGATTTATTCCCTGAGTTTATGTGTGTCGCCTTCATGAGTCTGCTGTGTCTTTGGTGTTTACGTTCACCTGCATGTCTCTCACCCCTCTGTGTCTTAGGCCTGTTTCCTGTTTTATTTTGACAGTCTCGGGTTCCATGTTCAGTGTGTTTAGTTGTGCTTCCCCTGTGGCGTCATGTTCATCTGTATCAGCTGTGTTTCCACTCCCCTCGTCTCCTCTCTGTGTATTTAGTGGGAGTTTTCTGTTATTTTCAAGGTTTCCATGCATCCAGGCCAGGTTTCATGTTTAGGGTTTTTTCATGTTTTCCTGGTTTTGTTTATTGTTCCCCTTTGTTTTATAGTTTGCTACCAGCCACAATAAACAGTTTGCTTGATGTTACAATCGTGTTTTGTCTTTGTTTGTCTGCATTTGGGTCTTCTACTCTCGAATCCACATGGTCTGCCAGTGCAGATCGTGACACTGAAATGAAAGCTGTTTAGGTCTCTATGGATATTTCCTACTTTATAATACCTGTACATGATTGATTATTAGGGGTGTGGCCTCTTTGAGTGACAGGTGGATGCTGGCTTCACCTGAACTGGACCTCTGGACCACGTTTGTGCTGTTGGAGCCTTTTGGAGCAGTTTTCATGATGTTATGTGACCAATAATGTGGCTGCTGTGATTTTTTTCTCATTCAGTGACTGTCTGCAAGCAGCTGTGTCCATCAACTACTCGTCCAGAGGTTGAGGCTGCGTTGTTCTCAACATCTGGGTTCCCTTGTGTTTATACAGGCTGTTGTTTCTGGCTGAGCTTAAACAATTTTTTCATCCCGGAGAGTTTCGTGTGGATATCTTGTGGACTTATGAAATTACAATTACAACTCACTCATCTGCAACTTCTCGTTGTGTATGACTGACGAGCTGAAATTTGAAAGTGACGGCAAACTGACTGTGAGCTTCATGTTTAACTATGACTTCACTCCCACAGATACTGTAAATGCTGGAAGATGTGTGTGGGAGTGAATACATACATACTTACTTACATTCTGATCTCATGTGGTTTAGATCTGATAGACGGAAGGCTGCCGTTAGCAAAACGTGTCCTCAGGGTTAAAGAAAGCCAATAATGTGCGATCTTCCACATCAGCAGACGGTCCTCAGAAACATCCTGCTGCGATGACCTGAAGATAGAAATGGTGCAAAATGAAAATATTTCTCTGCTCTAAAAGCCCATTATCTCAAACACAGAGTGGGCTGCAAGCTGCCACCATATGTCACATTAATTATCACCTGGACTCAAACTCTCACGTGCCTTTTCCTTCAGCCCACTCATGTAATTTCAGTAAATAAGCACTTTGATTTTTTCACGCTTCACTCTTGAAATATGCTAATTACACACCGCTCTGCAGTTGCAGCATTACAAAGAAAATCTGGAGGACATGATTGGAACAATCATTACCGTATTTATCACCAATAATCAGACCGTATCAATCGGACGAGTCAAACTGAGCCTGCTCGTGTTAAAACGCAGAGCTGCTGCGTGAAACATTTGTACCCCGTGTGACCCCTTTATGTAACTGTATATGTGTGTGTGTGTGTGTGTGTGTGTGCGCAGAGTCCTTTCTCTCAACCAAGGAATCAAGATGTAAATTATGGTGCAAGGCGAGCGCAAACAGGAAATATGAGGAAGCTGCTGTTGCTCTCTCTGTAATATATCAGCATATGAATCAGAATAATAGATGGATTGTGGCCCGAGCCATTTGGGAGAGCGCTCGAGTGCTCTGCAATCAATGGACTCTAATTATACCTGTAAAGGTTGGCCGTTCGCTCCGTGCATCTCGCTCCGTTTGTCGCTTACTCATTTTCTGATGTTTCTTTCCAGCGACGTCCGTCTGTCTCGTTCCATCTGCCCGTCTCTCTGAATCTCATCCAATCATGTTCGGGTTTCTGCTGCCTGAAGGCCAGATTCTCCTCACCTGATGTTTTTGTCACACAAAGCCAAAGTGATGTCAGTAGTTTGTTTTGGACTCAAGCTCCACATCTGCCTTTTGACCCTCAACATGTTTTTTTTCTTTCTTTTGATTTATCCACGACATCAGCTAATGCTGGCTAGCATCACACAGACACAAATACCTGCTGATTAGAGCTAATTATGACTTCCAAATAAAAGTTCACTCAGCAAAACTGGAGCTCAGACTTCCTTTATGCTGCAGTCACACTAAAGAAAACAGTGGTTGGAGACCTGCAGGATGAGCAAAGTTTGACCTTTTGATCCTGTTACCTTTGAAATGTTCACGTGAAGGACGGGGACGAGCTCTGCGACTGCTCGCAGTCAGGTTCCATCTTCAAACCGATCTTTGTGCACCAAGATGAATAAAATGGAGTCAGTCTGCAACTCAGTGGAGTCAAGTTGAGATATGCAATTTGTGTGTGATCATACAACAATTAACTTTTGCAGACTACATACACAGACATGTACATAAATCCGAGCACAGAGTGGCTCACAGATTAACACTTCAATCTGCTGCAGATCACACAGATGGTCCTCGTGCACAGAGGGGTTACCACACCAGGGCAGGTCCTCACATCATATAAATTCAGTGGAGTAAATCAAACATTTAATGGTATTAAAATGTGGCATCCATCCTATCATGTGTGCTGTTAGATAAAACTTTTATTCTTATACATGAATCCAGTTCAGCTTTATGTATTCATACAGCACCAGCATCACATCAGCAGTTGCCTCAAGGTTCCTTGTATTGTAAGGTAAAGATCCTGCAGTAATACTGAAATGAATAAACTGTTCTTCCTCCTCCAGCTTCGTTTTCTCTGCAAACATTAATTAAACATGCGTGGTAAGCTGTAAACGTTCATCTGAGTGAATTTGCCAGTTTTAATTAACTGTATATGCTGTAGAACACCTACATCTCCACAAAGAGCTCCCAGGAAAACGCAGCTTCTGCAGATGCTGACGTCTGTGTGGACGTGGAGGAGCCCGGGCTGAACGCTCTCGCAGAGTTTGCCTCGCCGTAGACGGGAAACTTGACAGAAGCTTTGCTAATATTGACTTTCTCAGAGTTTCTTTTACTGGAAGGATCATCGGTGCGTTGGAAGATGAGCCGTGTGCCGCTCCCAGCTCCTCCCACACCAACTGCTGCCGCATTTAGTTTGTTGTTCCCAACGTCACGTTTCATTATTTGCTTTATTTCTCTGTGCATCCATGTTTGTTTGCTTTGCTGCTTCTCTTCTGCTAATGCTCACGTAATGAAGGCAGATTAACGTTTTACATGCTTTAGATAACGGTAAAGATGCCATACTGCTCGGCAAAACTCTGTGATTACATCTCATTGGTGATACCTGAAATGTTTAAAGCTGGATTCATCGTGTTTTGGCCACTAGGAAGCAGAGAAACTCTGACAGAGAGAAAGAAAGAAATGCCAACTTAAATAAAACATTTCCTAAGCGTACTCAAACCAATTTAAATAAGTGAGAAAAGTACTGCACTCAGTTTCTCTGCTTCATCCACAAACACTGACTGTCTCCCACATACCCACGCACAATAAGGATCCAGTGTCTTGTGAGTGTTAAGCCTCCTTGCACCTGTTACTACTGATACGCAGCACTGTTAGCCAAGCTGTTCACGCCCGTGCCATCACTTCTCTCTCTGTGTGCGAGACAACGGCATTCCTCACACGGGCTCTTGAAAAATGTGGCAATTATACTAATACTCTGATATAAATACTCTGAGTTTGAAAAAGAAAACAGAACGCAGATGTTCGGAGACAGAGTGATGGAAGGAAGCAAAGAGCTGAAACAGGACAAACTGAAAGCACTTAAAAAGAAGCTAAAGGGGAGACGGATCAAGAGGAAAACGGAGGTGCATTAGAGAGATGATTCTGTCATGAAGAGAAAACAAGCACCATCTGTGGTTTGTTCCATCTGATAAAGCAGCAGGAAGCAGGGGTGGAGGCGGGAAGCTCCTGACGTTAACACCGTGCCCCTCGCCTAACCTTTATTTAATCCAACACGGCAACCTCCACAGTGACGAATAAAGTTGAAGCACAGATGTCGACATCCACCTTAATTGAGGTGGAAGCCATTGGAGGTGGAAAGAATACTTCAAGGAATCTCCAGGGATTCTGGGAATGCAGGCGATGAGTCACCCATCACCGGGGGTGACGTTGCTGACGTAGTTAACAGCACTGCTGGGGTGGATGTTGTGGAGCTGTCTTTGCCAACATGAGAACATCTGTGACATCGTGTGGAAATCGTGCGCTCCACCTGGATGGACCACACTCCTCAGCCTCCCTGGGAAGGTCTCCATCAGAGTCCATCCACCAGCTGAAGCTCTGACTGAGGAGAACGAGGCAGTTTTCATCCTCTCTTTATCTCAGCGGTCTGCAAAAAGCAGAGACGAGATCCTGAGCCCACTGACCCACACGTCTCCAGGTGCACAGATGATGTGGTTTCATCCGAGACAGTTTGCAGACACATGTGAAGCAGCTGCTCGTACCGGTACGTCCTGGTGACGAGTGCACTGGAAGAGCTCAGAACTGTGCTCGTCCACGTCGAAAGGACGCAGGCGAGGTGGATGCCTCTGAGAAAGAAGCGAGTGACACAGAGTGACATGAAAACAAGGACGTGACATGACGAAGACACGACGAAGCCTCTATGAGTGCATCACAGAGGCTGCAGCTCAGTGCTTCATTATTCCTTCAGTAAATTATTACTAAGACAACAAAATGATTTCCGCATTTGCTTTATGGAATCTGTAATAATTGATGTTCTTAATTGATGTTGAAGCAACCAATGACTCATTTATTTCTTAGTATTTCTGTTCCTTCAGTTTAAATGTCAGATTCTGTCAGTGTCTGTGGCAGAAACACACATGCATTAAAATCAAATCAAATCAAATCACTTTTATTGTCACATCACATGTGCAGGTACACTGGTACAGTACATGTGAGTGAAATTCTTGTGTGCGAGCTTCACAAGCAACAGAGTTGTGCAAAATACAATAATGTAAAACAAGCAAAATATAAAAATGGCTAATCTAAAAAGTAATAAATATATGTACAATATGTAAAGGTATATACATTACTGAATGTAATGTATATTTGCACACGTGGTGAGAAGTGAAATTCAGCGCTCAGTATGAAGTAAATCATGCAAATATTTAATCAATGCAAGTATGATAATCTGAGAGGTACGAAGAAGCAAGTTTGAGAATCGCCCGACGGCGTCACAGTAAACGCCCTCTGTAGCTCTCTGTCCATAAGGAACAAATGCAACTTACTCTGCACCGATTATTGCATGAGATCATGAGCTCCCTTATTCACATCAGGTGTTTGATTTAGCAGTTTTTATGCCGGATGCCCTTCCCCACACGACCCCAGAGGTCATTTTGTGTCTGAGAGTGAAAAAATCTGAGCTGCTGCTCAGTGTTTGGGTTTTATCCTTGCAAATGTTTACATATTGAATAACTGCTGACAGCTTTTCTGTCTAGTCTTGAAATATAAAGTTGATGTCAGAGATTTGAGCTCAGGTTGCTCTGAAGCATCACCTGGACGTCCTTTTTGTTTGAGAATTCTTGCATATTGTCCTTTTAAACAAAAGCTTCTATCTAAAAACAGATACACCTAGCAGAATAATCAGGTATTCACAAACACAAATAACCACACAAAGTCTATGCAAGAAGAGCTAAATGAAACTAAATTCAGGGCAATCCTGTCAGTGGCTGCTTGGAGAAAGTGACGAGATTTGTAGGACTTCACAGTAAGTCCTGAAAATATGTTCCTGTAACTTGATTCAGCTTTCAGCTGAACTTCTCGTCCTCTTGGCTGCCACGAGGTGAGGATTCACAGTATTCATGCCACTAACACAAGGTGAAATGACATTGTGTGTTTGGTGTGAAAGCAACATAATAAAGTCAAGGAAAAAAAAAACACGTGGTGTTCCCGTATCATCGAGGAACACAGCAGACGGAGAGGTCAGAGAGAACGCCGTGGAAGCTGAAAGGACAGTTCGGTTATACAAACACAGCTCTGTTCAATCCATCGTCCCAAAATAGAGAGACTACACGGCAGGAAGGTGCTCTGGTCACATCAGACCAAAACATGTAAAATGGAAACCTCTCATTGCCCATCAACCTGAACACGCCGTCCCATCCTGAAACACGGTGGTGGCGCCATCATGTCGTGGGATGGATGGAACTACATACAGGGCCAGGGTGAAGCAGAGCTACAACGGAGTGGTCTCATGTGTTGGACTGACCCAGTCGGAGTCCAGACCTAAATCCTGCTGAGAATCTGTGGCGAGACTTACAGATGCTCTCCATCCAGCCTGACTGCACTGGAGCTATTTTTCAAAGAAGATGCAAGAGTTGCAGTCTGTAGACGTGCAAAGCTGGAGACATACCCCAACAGACTGTACCTGCAGTGAAAGTGTACTTCAGAGACATGAGCTGGAGGAGCCGACAGAGCGTGAGGACTATTTGTTTTGTAGGAAGCAGGTGAAGCATGTGCTTCACCCCCTGAAGATCAGCTCTACCGCAGCAGCTGCTCACCTTCCACTCATAAACAAAGAGAAGCCTGCGATGGGTCATCATGTGACATCCACCACGTGAGCGTCACATTTGGGAGGTTTTTAGAAGATCTGCATCAACTTGAAGCGTGAAGTGCTCTCTGATGTTTGGAGTGTGAGAGGAGCACTCGAGCGTGGATAAAACCAGCGTACACAAAGATCTCTGCAGATGATTAAAACAGTTTCCAACCACACAGAAAACACACTCATCACTTCACTGCAAAACGAAAAGCAGTTTAGAAGTACCTGTGAAGGCAACGACCCCATTCACGCTTTTCTTTTTAAGTAGCTCACATCTACAGTTGTTGATTTAATACAGCTGTTTATAATTCAGTGTGTCCAATCAGAAATGCCAGATTTTTATCCACATTACCACGGTCAAAATTCAAAAGGTTTCAGAATATATTTCTAAGTACTAACCCCAAATCCAGTCACTGAAACACCGGGGCATGGGCAAGGCAAAAGCACACATTGTCTTAAATAGAAGTACAGATACGGATATTTGTGATTCAGCTCTTCACACAGCCACAAGTGAAAAAGTACAGGCTCTGAGATGTACTCAGAGTACTCAAAATAAGAAGGAAAAAGTAGCTGAGGGAGGAAGTCTCTAGCAGCAGTTTCTATGCAGAGGAAACTGAATGTTGTTGCATATTAATAAATAGAAACAAAATTTAGTAGTATTCAGCTTTAAAACCTGTTATAATGAACCTTTTCTGTGAGTTCAGACTGTGATCAGCTGCGCTGTTGCTGCTCAGTGTCTGTTTACAAAACTCATTTCATCAAGATATCAGCTGACGAGCTATAATAGTGGAACTCAGTGAGCAACTGCAGCTAAATTCAAACTGATGTCTGCTGCTCTCCATTGCACTGTCCATGAACAGCACACCTGCTCTGCACATGTTCAACAGAGAGCTGTCCCAAGCTGCAGTCATTTCTGGCCGTCCTCTTTCTGCCATCTTTCTCCATCTCCGAGTGAAACTTCCCTCAAATGTTGAACGACAAGTCAGTTTACCAAACGAATGCAGGACCAGAGGTCAGTGCTGAAGTGCCAACAACTGCAGTTCCTCTACTGTCCAGCAGAGGCTCCAGCTGGGAGTCAGTCCCCACAGACTCCCATGTTCAAACTTTACAGCAGAAATAAACACATTTACAGCCTGAAACACAAACTGTTTGGTCTCGATAGATAATTTCCTCCTTCATAATTCATTGCATTATTAGGGGGCTGGCCTCTGACTGACGGGTGGATGGTGACACAGGCGACTGTAGCAGCTAGCTGTGTCGTTCAACTACTTGTCCAGAGGTTGAGGCAGTGTTGTTCTCAACATCTGGGTTCCTTTGCTTTTATACAGGTTGTTGTTTCTGGCAGAGTTTTTAAACGTGTTTTTCATCCCTGAGAATTTCTGTGGATATCTCGTGCACTTGTGAAATTAGCAGGGCTCGAAAATAATATAAAAAGCACTAAAATGCAGCTTGTTTATCTGCAGCTTCTAGCTGTGTATGACTTAATTAAATATACTGAAGTCGTTGTAGAAAGTAAATGAGCTGATTTCTAAATAAGCTGTAGCTACTAGCTGTCTGCTAGCTTCACCTGAACTGGACCTCAAGACTGACTTTTTGTGCTGTTGGAGCCTTTTGGAGCATTTTTATACAATTATCTGACCACTGAAGTGGCTGCTGTGAGCAATGTTCCCTCTAAGCTGCGCACATGCGCAATCGCGCACTGCTGGCACAGTCTCTGCGCACAGAAAATCTGCGTTGTGCACACAAAAAAAAATCTAACCTGAATTGCAATTAAAATAAATACGTTAACAGTTCATTCTGTTTTGCAGTGTGAGTCAGTAAGTGACCGGTGACTGGCTGCTCCAGCCAAAGATGCGGTTCACATTCGTATATACGCAGCTAATCAACGTGGTTGACAGGCTATGACAGCGTCCTTATGTGCCGACACCGGTGTTTTAGCTAGCAAAGCGGCGTGGCTGATGTGGAGTGAAGCCACGTTAATGACAACGTGTACAACCATTGGAGATGTGAGCAGGACAGACGGAACAACTGACGGGAAAAGTGTGGACTTTATACCAGTTTTTAAATTGTGTTGATCGGCCACGTAAAACCAGAGTTATGATAAAAATATCTGCAGTGTTTGGTTTTCTTCCTGAATACTATCGTTGTTTATATTTACTGCGGGAAGAAACGGTAAAAACGGCGTTTTATAAGGAAAACGCTCGAAAGCACTCTCCGCCTGTGAGCAAAGACAAAACCAAACCCCCCACCCTTTCCTATTGGTGGAGAAATGTACCATGTGGACCAATCAAAAAATGATATGGCAACATGGCATTTAGTTGTTTAGGAAGGGGGAAGTTTTAGGAGTGACGGTGGTGTTTTGAGATGTGAGAGATTTGCGACGTTTAGCGCAAATCTTGTGTAGTTAGTGTGTAGTTAGTGTGTAGTGTAGTCAATAGTTTTGTTGTGTGTGTCAGAACAATGAGGCGACTGCTGAATGTTACAGGTGTTACAGGAGTGATACATCTCCTGTTGTCAGGCCTGCAGGTATCAGGCTGTTGTTCTCCTTTATCTCATACAGTGATGGGAATAACGGCGTTACTAACGGTGTTTTTTTTCAGTAACGAGTAATCTAACTAATTACTATTCCTACCGTTACAACGCCGTTACCGTTACTAACAAGAAAATGCGGTGCGGTCGCATTACTATTTTTCAACAACCAGACGGCTGAAGCTGTGTTTAGCTTACTGCATCTTATATCAGTTGCACAGAAGTAGATGTAAGTAATCTGGGCGCTACAGCTTTAAGCAGCTGCGCGCGCTCCCGCGGACGGTTATCACTTTCTGCCCGACGATCACTTTTTGGCAAAACACCTGTAGCTAAGGGGCAAAACAATCGCATGAGTGCTGCTGTTTGGCTGATGAAGAATAAAGTAGTCTGGTAAGCCAATCACATGACCACTTCAAGATGACAAAGCAACAAGGTGATATATACCAGTTTATAAATTGTGTTGATAGGCCACGTAAAACCAGGTGGCACAAATAATTTGTGTGGCATCTTATTGAATGCAGAACACCTGATTGTTATGTAAATAGTTTGAAATGGTTATTAAAAAAAGGGTAAAAGGTAAATGGCTGCAAATAACTTGTTTGCAAAACTTGTGCATATGATTTTAAAATTGACAATTTATTTTTGCATTTAAGGTTATGAAATATGATTCAATGAACATGTTTGTGGTTGTTACAGTAAAAAATAACTTTTTCTACTCAGATTTTATGTTTTTTGTACAGGAAAATGTAGAGGAAACATCAAAAGTAGCTAAAATGGCCAATTATACCCTGGACCCCAGAGGGTTAAACTTTTTTTTTTTTAAGTAACGCAATAGTTACTTTTCAAGTAATTAATTACTTTTAGAATCTGGTAACTCAGTTACTAACTCGGTTACTTTTTTGAAGTAACTAGTAACTATAATTAATTACTTTTTCAAAGTAACTTGCCCAACACTGATCTCATAGTGGACAGAAATTATTTTTGGAGTGGCACAAATAATTTGTGTGGCATCAAATTTGATGCAGAACAGCTGATTGTTCTGTAAATAGTTTGAAATGTTTATTTAAAAAACGCCTTGGCTGCATTTTTAGGTAAACAGCTGCAAAAAACTTTGTTGTTTGCAAAACTCAGTTACTTTTGTTTTTGAAGAAGTAAATATATAATTAATTGCCCAACACTGGTCATTATTTACTGTATTTTGCAGACAGAGTTACAGGACTCTCTCCCAGACCACAGACTCAGACTCATAATACAAGTCAGAGCTTTATAAAAAAGAAAAAAGAAAAAAAAGAAAGTTGTGTTTTCAAAATTGGAGTTCAAGTTAAGATCCTACACAGGTCATGAACAAGATCTTTTTAAATTTTCATTGTAAGTGGGCTAATGCAGTTAATTAAAAGTAGTCTAACATAAATGTAAATGCTGTAATTTGATTATTTTAATAAACCATGTAACTTGGATGGATTGGATGCTGGCGTGACCACAGTGCACACGTCTGATGTTGCTCACAGTGGTCCAAGAGACCGCTCAGGGAGTTTGTGTGTTCGCTCACACACATGAAACATTAGAGGGAACATTGGCTGTGAGTCCAAGAAGTCCACAGTCCACTTCTAGTGAGTGTAATTCTAGGATTCTGATTGGACGCTGCTAATTAGCAGATAAATGTGTCCATCTGATCGTCCCATACAGTCTGTGAATAGATTATTTAGTTTCAGAGGGATTCAAAGACAATCGCAGACTTTCACTCTGTATAACATTTAATTAGTAATTCAGCATGAAAACATTAACTTTCCTCCAGCAGCGGGGCCAGGCTGTGACTCAGCCAGCTTCACTTGGTCCTTGATCGCCTAATGCAAAGGTTTCTCTGCGTTTGTTAATTTTTACATGACGAGAATGTGACTAACTCCGCGGTGACTAACCGTTCAGGCTCACACTTTGTCCAATAGGTGTTTTATAACCACCTGCTCGAGCCGAGCTCTGTAGTGCGTCGGTAAGGACGCGCTGCTGACAGCTGAACAGCAGCAGGGGCGGTTATAATGGCACATTTAAAGCGCATGAATGAATTTTATTGTATCAAAGTTGCACTCCAGACAAAGGCGCACCGACTTTTACAGAAACTTTGAACGAGCCGTACACATTAGCGTCTTTCCCTGCTCCCTCACCATCTGCCTCGTCTCGCTCCTTCCCTCGTTGCCTGTCTGGGAGGCAGAGCCAACGTTTTCCCTCCTCTACAAACCGCCGTGCAGGCTGACAGAAAGGCTGACACACCATCTCCAGTATCTTGACACTCCCCAGTCTCCATATTCCTGCGTGTCAGCACATCTTCAGTTCCCTGTCTGCCGCCTTCCTCTCCAAAAACAGCGAATTATCAAAGTGTGAGACACTGATTCCTGCTTATCACCAACACACCGAGGACGGCTTTGTTTGAGACAACCAGCAGAGCAAATGCTGTCACTTAGACTACATCTGCTCACAGTTTCCAGCTCATGTATTCCCCATGTTGAGCTTAAATGTATAAATCTTTACTTACGCGCTGCACAGACGGCCTCAGACGCAGGCAGACTTGAAGGAAATCTCAGATACTTTGATTCCTGAGTAGAAGTCAAAGTTTCAGAGAAACAACATAAAAATATATATTCATTACATTCAAACTGAGCTCGATTTCTGAATCTCTGAGAACCTGCAGAGTGAAGCTTTCAGTGAATCCATGTTTGGCACCTCCTCACTGCAGACAAAAGCTTGGGCATAATTAAAAACATTAGTAAAAGCCTCATTTTTGTGCCAGTGCCTGGTATTCAGTTTCAAATGGCTGCTGTGAAAAGGACAATTCACTCTGCCATTTTCAGGCTTGTAATCCAACAACAGCTGATCCATGTGATTAATTTAGGAGTGACTGATGGTAAAGCCAACAGCAGGAAAGTACTACATCCAGATACTGAACTCATAGTTCGCTTTTTATGCTTAATTTCCACAGACCTTTACTTTTCACATCATTAAGAAGTGAAAGGTTTTTGTCTTGTTTCTGAGGCAACGCGACCTCAGACCTGCTGTAAATGGTGAAAAGTCATGTTTGCTAACCACTGTGAGGATGTGATGGTGCAGAGGGTCACCTGTGACCGCGAGCTGTGGGCAGTGACCAAAAGAATAAGACAGAGGCAGAAAGGAGGACTTTCTGCCCAGTCTGTAGTGTCACCCGTGTTTGGATGTAGTCGTGCTTGTCCCCTGGTTGATTAAACTGTTCTAGTGGAGGTTTGTGTTGAGGGTCTCTCACAGACAAACACCATTATTAGACAGGAAGAAGTCGCTGAAAAGCCCAGAGGCTGCATTAGTTTGTAAAAACTGATCTTAAACACACGCTGCACGTGAAAAGTGATGATAAAAGGCCGATTCTTTTAAGGGGTTTGATATCTCATCACACAACAGCATCAGGACCGGTCTGTTATGAAGTCGGAGTTATGATAAGACTTTAAGTGAGATGGAGCTCATTAAACCTCTCTGGTCTGCAACAAGTTTTTATTGTAGCACGGTGAGGATCCCGCCCAGGCCTGAAAAGGTCAGACGTCTTACATGTTCTTACACTGCTGCAAACCCGAGTCAGCATCCTTCATTACCACCCACTTTAAAACTCATCCAGCGTTTTCTGGTCAAGTCGGTCTGATTCGGGGACAGAAAGATGTTTAAAAAGCAACATTCAGCCGCCTGCTAATTAGAAAATGTCAGATTTGCATTTAATGAGAGGAAAATAACAAAAAAGTGCAACGTTCCCGCTGCAGCGCCGTCATGGATTACCATTCAGAGTGACATCTGCGGGCATTAAATGACAGTTTTCAGATTTTCCTGCATCTGTTTGATGACACGCTCGTGCACGTTGGGTCATGTTTAAAGGAAGAAGAGGAAATGAGCTGTGGGCTGGGGGCACCGAAAAGAAAGACAAGAAAAGGCAAGAGCAAGTCTATTGACACGAGTCCGTACATGGAAGGCAGAATGAACTGTAATTTCTCATACGTACGCTCATCGTTTATCAGATATGGTATCATTTCTTTATGTGTCACAGTTGGGCGATAGGCTTTCCAGTCAGCTGTGAATGAGAGAGGCAAAGAGGGCTGAGGAGAGGAAATGAAAAGACAGGCAGGGAGATGAGGTGAAGGATAGAGCCGCGGCAAGAACAACAATAACACCACGAAAACAATCAAAGTGCAGGGAGTTGGAAAGGGAAGCAGAATGAAGGATTACGATGTCAGTAAACACGAGGATGACGTCAGGGAACGAGATCTGCACGTAAACTCAAGGTTCACCTCACAAAAGGCATTAAAACGTATCTTACAGCAAACTTTTTCCTTTGGGCTCGTCCTCTTTGTGAAAGCAAAAGACTGTCAAGGATGGGAGGCTGTGTGTGTTTCTGCTAAACAGCAAATGTGTGGGAATGTGCTAGAACGGTATGCGACAATGTTTTCAGAACAAATACCGATTCTCCGTGTTCAAGGCGACGGAACGGGCGGCGAGGCGGAGATCAAGTGGTGTGGGGAGGAGAGAGGTGTAGGAGGACGGGAGGAAAGTTTCAGCGCTCACGGAGATATGACAGCTACACCGAGCTGCGAATGAAAGCTCCTTTGTGTTTGGCCAAGGTCGGTGAAGAGATTAGTCAGGTCGAGATGCCCCGATGGAGATGCACACATCTGCATTCACAAAGAGTCTCTGAACACAAAGAGTTTGTAGCTGATGTTGTCCAGAGACGTCAGATGTCTGCAGCAGGAAGGCCAACGAATGAGGGATGAAGAACTGAACTTGTCTTCAGTGCAATCACCAGGTCGGAAGGAGGTCGCTGTCCTGTTGTTATCCTACTGTGTGAAATGAAGGATTCATGGTTCTGTTAGCTTCCATTTGCACAGCTTTTTCAAGAATTATGGGAAGTGAACAGGCGACGCTGTGCACAGAAGCACAGAATGGTGTTTTACTTCAATAATAACTAACTAACTATTGTCTGGACCCCTTCCAAGGAAACATGAAATTTACCCTCCTGTTCATCCGCGTTCATTGGAAGAACCCTAGAGCGCCACCTGTTATTCACTCACAATTCCTTTCTGGGAAACAGCACTCCTGCCCAGGCTCAAACCTTTCCTCTGAGTTTGCATCATCTCTGCTACATATTTATGCTGCCGGTGTCCCGTGTGAGCCGCTGAAGTCATGGACATGCTGCTTTATGGTTCTGGAAGCAGACGGTAAACTGTGGCTGTAAAGGGACGCTCGGGATCAGCAGCCAACTGTGACTGATTGGTGTTAAGAGGCCCAAAGTGTGCCAGGAAAACATTTCCCACACCGTTACAGCACCAGCAGCAACCTGAACAAGGTAGCTTGGCTCCATCCTGAAATCATGCAGTGGAAACTCAAATCCATCAAGTCAGGCTGGTCTTTTCCATCCAAGCTGCTCAGCCCTCCACCTGGGAGGACCTCCAGAACAGAACCGGGGCTGCTGAAAGGAGGCGGTGCTGCATATTAGAGCCAAAGCACCTGATCAAAGATCTTTTCCTGCCATGTTCAGGCCGGTCAAACAGCCTCAGTAAAGACTGTTAGTGAGCGTAAAAACAAAATTGAGATCTTGTTACGTATTTTGTTTTAATAAATGCTCCACAACAGCAGCAGCTGTTAAATTCATCCCAAAGCTCTCTACTGGACTGAGATCTGTGACTGCGGAGGCCATCCGAGTACAGTCAGCTCGTCAAGTTCAAGAAGCCAGTTTGACAGAATCTGATCTTTGGTACATGGAGCGCTGTCCTGCTGGAAGCACAATCAGAAGACGTTGCACGGTTCATAAAGGGATGGACATGGTCGGCAGCAACACTCAACACTGAGAGCAGCCCGTCCACGCCACAGTGGACACGCTGAAAAGATTTAAAATTGTTAACAGGAAGTTGAAGAGCTGTGCTTAAAGAAGTGACTGGTGAGTCCAGTCCCACCTATGATATGGTTTTGATTTCCTGGTGTGGTTCCCAGTGACCAGCAGGAAACATTAAAACTAAAACAGGAGAAATTCTTAGACCTGAAGGTTCAATCAGCTCCAAACCCCCCCCCCCCCCCCCCCCCCCCTCCCCACACACACACACACACACACACTGAATCGAACAAGCGTCCCAGCCCTCGAGCGGGGATCATCTTGACATTCTGTGCGAACACACCCGAGCTCCGCGTTCCATGTTTGTAATATCAGCAGCTCAGAGAATGTTGAGGGAACGTTCGGTGCTAATCTAAATTAGATTGGGGCGGATTAGGGAGGCTGGAGGGGAGGCAGCACGCTCATCACTCCCTGGCAGTGTTTTCACCGGCACGCAGAGGCCGCCAGATAGAAACACGGAGTGGGAGACAAAAGTGTTATCACAGAAGTTCAGCTCACTTCAGCTACACATAAACGCACACAGCATCTCAGCGGGTACTAAATATAAAGAGAAACTCGCAGCACAGTGAAGACGGCGATGGACAGGTGAGACACACAAACACTGCTGCACACACACCTAAAACAGGACCTGAGCATAATGGAAGAAACTGTTACAGCAGGAAGTCGACAGCACTTCTAAATGTATGAGAAGGTGAAGTCAGGAGATCAAGGTCACCATTCGTGTCCACATTCACAGCTACAACCACCAGTGATCCTGGCCTCATGGCCTCATGCACAACTTTGGACTGCAGGAGGAAGCTGGAGAGAGACATGTGCCGAGCACAGAAGGAAGAACCAGCAGGTCAGTGGATTCAAACCATTTCCTTCTGTTTCCATGGCGATAACCAGCACATCGCCATGCCATATGCCTGTACCACCCCGAGAACGACCAGCCATGACTGATTTCACAGGATCCAGGACCTTCCTGCTGAGATGCAGCAGTGCTACAACCGCTGCACCACCGTGCCGCTGTGCTCTGTAACATCCAGATTAAACCTAGAGACAGCCTGTTATTACAATTAAGCGCACAGCAGCCACATTATTGGTCAGATGATGTCATTAAAAGGCTTCAAAAGCACAAACATGGTCCAGAGGTCCAGTCAGGGACTCCAGCAGACAGCTAGCAGCTACAACCACCTGTGACACCATCCACCTGTCAGTTAAAGAGACCACGCCCCTAATGATGCAAATTTAATAAAATTTAAACAGGTGAGTTATAAATAAAATGATCTCTAGAGACCAAAACAGTTATGGTATCAGGCTGTTGGACATTTGAACACGGGGCCATCTACGAAACACAAAACAACAATAAGAATAAATGACATGCATGACGAGAGATGATCCGTCAGGTCTCCACTGGTTCAGTTTGCTCAGAGTGAAACGCTTAATGGAGCCGTGACAAATGTGTGGGGGGAGAGGTCAGCTGGGTGTAATTGCAGACGGTCAATAGACTGTGCTGGAACTGAAAATTAAATGTGCTCACCATTAGTCAATTTAACATTTTCTCAATCAGAGACATCCGTAACTGCTGGAGCACACAGGTAAATAAACCACAGCTCGCTCAGAAGAGGACGCTATCATTCTCTTACTAATTATTACATCACATTCATTTCTGCTGAATATTCACCGTGTAAGTGATCATGTTTGGCACTCAACTGGTACCAGTTACAAGGTGTTCACAGTGGTCAGGGATCTAATGGGAGCATGAACAGATCAGATACCCTCAGCCAGAGTAAAAGTCAGCATTAGATCAACACGTGTCCATTTTTCTGTTTGAATAATGAAGCTTTTAGTTTAGAAATATGTTAGAAACGTAGTTTCACCTTCAGTGTTGGTGCTAAACTGAGTACAGCTCAGTGAGAGTGAGAGTGATGACAAGGACATGAATACACAACAGGATGGGATTCACACAATTTCTCTAAGACCAGTCTGCATCAATCACACCGCTCTGGAAGAACTGAAGCCAGCTGCTACAGTTCCTCTAATGTCCAGCAGAGGCGCCAGCGCTGACTCCCATGTTATAAGGTCCAACTTTACAGCAGAAATAAAGATGTTTGCATCATTTTATTTTTCTCTCACCATGAAACATATTTAAACAAACAACAAATGAAGCACCAGGGACTAATTTACTCAAACTCGGTGGAGCACGGAGGACAGAAACCACTGGATTGGATTCGGACCGAGGTACCAAAATCCTTTGCACTTCCTCCAGGTCAAGGTTGGTTATAATGGGTGAGAATGGGGAGCTGTCCTGGTGTGGTCAGTTAAAGCTTTGATCATCTCAGCGGATCAAACACCAGAGAGGATACCAAAGCAAACAGGTCACTGTAATGTGCTCACTGAGCAGGACAAAACTGTGAACATTAAAGTTTAAAGAAACACAGACACAGATGAGGACCTGCTCTTTGACTCCCACAAACTACTGCAACACAAACTTCAGGTTATCAGGAGCCTGTCAGCAGGCAGGGAACATGAAGTCAAAGGAAGAACGTACAGCATTGTCATTATGGGAGTCAAAGATGCACTGGAAGGAACCTCAAGCAGCACAATCTCTGAGGACGTTCACGGACTGAGAGAAGGAGGACATGTATGTCCAGTGTGAACAAAGCTGGTGACCTGCAACACTACACAGTCCTGAGATCTCTCCCCTGAGCGGTGAAAGAAACTAAAGCAAGTCGAGTTGCCTTCAACTCAAACCCTTTAAGCTCGAATGACTCGAACGACCGAGAACCTGCGCAGACATTTTCACCTCATGTTGCATTAGCTGAAGTGAGAAGAAGAGAAATTCAGCCTCGGTGCTAGCCCTCCAACGAGGGTAAAGGCCTGCGAGTGTGGAAGAAAATCAAAAGAGAGTTCTGGACATTTCAACACACGGATTAGCTGCAGGGGAACAATGCAAAGCTTCATTTCAGGAAGAACGATGGCCGCCACATTTTCACACAGCTTAAGATGATGTTGTCTTAAACTCTGTGGTGTTTTTAAAGATGCCCAAGCTTCATAAAAATGAGAATATTCCTTTCAAATTGACATTATGGCCAAATGAAAGTTTGACGTTCTCCCATCTTGGCTCAAAGTTTTGTGGAATTTCTTAATTTTCTACAAATGATCTCAGTGTGATATCACCACAGGACTGTACTCCAGCCCAGCGTTCATTTACAGCACAAACTTCCTCTTATTAATGGTTATTTTCTAATTTAAACTTGATTATTTAGCGTGTCTCTGAAAAGGCGAGGAGGCACAATCCAATAAAAATATTTCACATCTTTATTCATCTTAAGAAGAAGACCCTCAGACACTTTGATGTTCCCTGTGATCACAGGGCGAGGAATGGAGCCCAAAAAGCTTTAATGAGATTTATCCTCAGAGACCGGGGGCCACGTCGGGGTCTGATCCCCTTAAAAAATCTTAAAGGGTCGTCTGTGACCGGCTGAATGCTGAAAGCAAAGACCTCGAGGTCAGAAGTTCACTCAGCGAGCTGAAACTCTGCTAAAGTCCATTTTAATCACCACAGAGGAGAGCTTATTATGTCTCCGTGTTTGCCCATTTCATATTCCTGTAAGAATATTAATAAGAATAAACTCTGCAGGTTAAGATGAGCTGTTTTGCCAGAGTTCCACTTATACTTCATTATACAATCTTTTTTATTATTATTTTATTATTTGTGGAAGCCACTCAGAGTCCATTAGTCTCCCACTGTGTCAGATATTACTCCTAAATCAGCAGGCTTAATCAAACACGGGAGGTCAGGACAAAGTCAATGTATGCAGCACAAACATCTCTCCCCCCAGCTCCACCACTCGCAGTCCTCAGTGACGAATCACAACGTCCCCACGGCCAATACCAGTAATGCCATCAGGATGGAGATACTGGTGCTACGGATGCTGCTGTGTCTTTGTGGAGCTGTGTATCTGGTGTTTTTCCTTTTCCCTGTTTTCACCTGAGGAGGTAAAGAGTGAGAGTGCACCATATGGGCCGAGCCACCTACACCTTACACCCACGGGAGCTGCCGGGCCGTGGAAACCATGCCACGAAGCTCCCGGCACACTGTTTTTGTTCTGATGTTGATGCCGCGGGAGGTTTGAGGCTTGGCAGGTGCTGAGTCAGCAGAGCGTTGGCGGCTTTAACGCACCGTGCGCCTCTCTAACTTCATGTGGCTGAACTGCTGTGGCTCCTAAACACTTTCACTTTGTAATAACTGGCAGTGGTGGGAAGACTAATTTCCACAGCTCAGCGTGCCGTCCTCTGTCATGCAGAGAAGTAGTCATATGTGAGCACGATCCAGAGACACGGTCGTCTCCTCTGGATGTTTAAAGTGGACCCAACATTTTGACACATTTTCTCAGGCTTAATATGCGATATAGCTTCTGTGTACGGTAGTTTTACTTCCACACAGGAGCCGGTCATTTTCAGACTGTGGTTTGTCTCATGGGAACAAAATCTGTCACCGAGGGCTGAAGCTGACTATCTTTGCCCAGCAGAGTGACACCAGGTGGAACCAGTGCATGAAAATGCGACGACCAAAAGTGTGGCAGACCGGGCATCAGTATGTGATGAGCACAAAAGCAGCATTTCCCAAATGTGGAGACACAAAACATTTCACAAGCACAAATGCATGAAACGTTGCTGCTAAATTTTGGCTTTTGCCATCGAGTCTTCTGAAATGTCGTTTTAAACCTCAGAGCTGGACGGGCTGAGGATTCGCTTCCACGGACATAAAGCTGCCATCAGCGTCTCTGCTGGAGCTCTGACGCACATTTACGGCCCTCCGCCTGGGTTCCTGTGTGATGAGGCTCGCCCCGTACATGTTCCCGTGTCACTTCATAGCTGCAGTCATGTGGTTTATCACGGGTCACATTACTGTTCTTCAGCCTGAACATCTTGTCAAGCTCCCGGTTATCAGCCGGGCCATGTGCTGGCGTTACTGCCTCTGCAGAGAAATAAATTGTATTCACTACACTGTCGGGTTTTCAGCACAAACGCAGGAGAAACGAACCCTTCAGCGTTCACTTTCATCTGCTTTTGTTTTCCTCTTAAGGAGTTTGTTTCTTAAAATCATTTCATCAACTGCAAACAATCAAATAGAAGTTTTTTTTCTGTGGAGTGCTAACTTTCTTTTTTTATATAAATGATTTTTGACCCTGAGCTCCGTCTTATCAGTGAGGCAGACACTGTTGTTCAGGCTGTTTTCTATAAATCTCTAATTAAATGGAAATATTCAGAGTGATACATCTTTGTGAACATAATTTTAAACTTATAAGCAGAAAATCAAGCTGAGAAAAATTTGTTTTATTGAGCAGCACCAAAAGATTAGGTAAACAGTATGTGATGCAATTAAATAATTCAGTTTAATTCACTTAATTATAAGAAATAGTAGAAACTGGTGAGAGTCAGAAGACTTCAAAAATGACAGGAGCCAAGAGGATGGATAAACATACTGAAAACACAACAATGTAAAATAATCTCTGCTTGTATTAAATTATTGTTCACCAGTGTTGGAGAGTAACGGAGTACATGTACCAGCGTCACGTAATTAAAATACAAAATATGAGTAACTGTATTCCGTTACAGTTACCGTTTAAAAAGGTGGTAATCAGAATACAGTTACTTTGTTGAAATAAATGGATTACACGGCGGTATTTTCCTGTTTCACATGTTCGGCTATGTCCTCTCTATTTTTAGTAATTCCACGCCGGTGGAAACCCAAACAAACACGCATTAAGAGGCTCTAATGTCTGTGTCTCAGTCTCGCAGCCCATGTCACCTCTACTTGCGGCCCGCAGAATGACGCGAAGAAATATTTTTAAAAATTATTGTTCAAAAAACAATTTTAAGGCAACAGGCAGAATGCTACAGGCATGGCCCTAAAGAATGTAGCCTGATGGGCAGTGTAGTCCGTGCTGCAGGGAGAATGGACTGCCATACCCGTTATGTGTCTGTGAGCGAGGGAGGGAGAGAAAGGAAAAGTACGAGCTGTCACGGAGCAGAAACGGGAGCTGGAAGCATGTAAATATAATAATAACCACTGCAGCCAAGAAGAGTGCCTGACGAGCCCATTTGTAAGTAAGATATTAAGACTCGACTGTACACTGTGTTCGTGTTTTCCTCTGAAACGATAAGTTCCGTTGGAGCAGCCTTTCAACGCCTCTCTCTGTCTCTCGCTAGCAAAGTTGACCCAGACAACAAAGTAAAGCTAGTTTTCAGCTACGAGCCCGACACGAACCCGACGTATTAGCCAGATGTCCCTTTACTACGGTTCGGAGCCGCGGACCTTCAGTAATAGTAATAAATCACATTCATGTAGTTGTAAAAAGCATGATAATATATTAAGTAATCCAAAGTATTCAGAATACGTTACTCTCATTGAGTCACGTAACGGAATACGTTACAAAATACATTTTGGGGCATGTAATCTGTAATCTGTAGTGGAATACATTTTAAAAGTAACCTTCCCAACACTGTGTACATGTTACAGCCAATAAACCAGAAGGATGCACACACACATGCAAACGGGGTGATCTGAGTCCCTGATATTGGCTTCAGCCTATTAGTATTATTAATATTCTACTTTTCATTTTGAAATCGGTTGTGCATCTAAGGAATTCAAATATCACCCATACACAGGGATTTCATAGTAAAACACAGTGAAAATAAATGAGTTACAACATCTTGTTGGACTCCAGCGACAGGCAGGTACTGACAGAAGCAACAACTCAGGTGTGAGAGGAATTCGATGAGGTATTTCAGTTGGCCTCTTTTTCTCAAGTACTGGATTTCTAACATAGCACACTGTGGAAACAGTTCAAACAGACCTGAAGCATGTTAGAACAATGTCCAGTCTCACAACAGGAATCCCTGAATGTAATCAGGATGACCCACAGACAGCTGTGAGTCACGTTCTTTCCTTTGACTTTAATAAATACCTGCAGCCTCACACATCCATCCTGCTTCTTCCAGTTTTCCAGTTCAGTGCAAACCAGAAACACTGATATATTTGATATATTCTGTGATACAAACAGCAGCTTGTTTCAAGTAAAGAAGTAAAATGAAGGTTTACATTTTTTCCCAGCACAACCTGCTAATAGAAATAGAAAGCGTGCTTTTGGGGAGCTAATAAATTATTTTTCCAGTTCAAGTTGAGCTGAGGGGCTACATGAAGAGCCAGCATCAGAAAAATCATATTTCTGATCATGCAGAGATACTCTGAGTGAAAGTGTGGAGCTGGAAATGACCAGAATATCAAAGTCAGTAACTGACTCTCCATGCAGTATTTTTGTTGCTTGTGATGGAGTCTGCAAACTCAGCGAGACCTGAAATATTACAAAAACTAAAGTCGTGGAAAATTGTACAGTTATGAAGCTTATTTACAAAAGTGAGATTAAGAGGCACAGATGGTGCTTCAAAAACAAAAACTGAGAAATGACTTTAGATGTTTGCCTCAGTAGATCTACCCACAGGTAAAAGTCTCCATGTAAAGCATGCTGTATGATTTCTGTCCTCTCTCTCCCCAGGACAGTCTTCTATACCTCGAGGGCTTCAGTGCAGCTTTTATTGCATCCTGAACATTAAAACCAGCTGACAGCCAACATAAAGGAGCAAAAGTAAACATCCTCAGATATGTTCAGGTTGTCTTTGTTTCCTTTTCAAGTTGTGATTGCTTCAATAGGTTTGGATAAATGTGATCAGTAACCAGCTGTCTGCTGAGATGACTCTGAGCACGGCCCCCTCAGGGCTGATCACGCTGCTGTGATGCATCTGCTGAATCCAAACGCAGACTTCTTTTTATGTTTTTGTGACCGGCGCCGCTGTGGTCCTGCACGGAGACAGGCTGCTACAGATTAAGCAGCTGTGATGTCCTGTCAGCGTGCCAGACGTGAGATCAGGACCAGAATATGACAGAACATGAAGTCAGCGAGCGCCGGTGCAGCGTTAACGATGCAGCTTTACTGCAATAATTACAAAGATTCCAATTATTAATCAGCGACAGGACCAACAGTTTCTCTGGTTTGGCACAATCGGTCTTCACATACAAATGCGCTAACGCCGAGGCCATTCTGCACTTCCTGGCACCCTGTTTGACACTAATGAGGGTTAGATGGTCAGTTAAAGATGAAATATGAAGCAAAGGGACCATTCAGGATGGATTGGAGGCTGAATGTGACCTCTTCCCACATCGTTCAGTCTGATGACTGAAACTCAAACGAGTGTTTGCACTTTGGCTCATCGCTCTTGTCTTTAAGATGATTTTTTTTTAAAGTAGGCTGTAATATTTTTTAAAGCACAGTACAAACGTCTATGGATGAAAATGTTCTGCTAATTATGTTCTACCATTGACTCAGTAATGACAAAACCAGGTGTTAGCATTAAGATGTAGTTTTGGGATGTCTTAAAGTGGTGCTGTGAAATACAGTCACTGATCTTATTATAAATAATTAATTATTAAACTGAGCTTGTTGGCCACTGAGAGCTGAGCAGCTGGTAAGTTCATATTTACCAGAAAACTCTGGCTGTAAGTGTTCCTGCTGCCCACTAAAGCTTTTATCACCAGTGAAGACGAGGACATGATGAAGTCGTTAGGTGTGCCGTGTCTCAGCAGACTTCTGCACAGCCTGAGGAGCTGCATGAAGACCCTGCTCCAGGAGAACATGGACTATTTTAATCATGCTAAGCTACGCTCCTGAACACTGAGACTGATTTTACGTCTGCTTCATCACATCCCGGCACTCGGTGTGGAGCAGCCTCTCGTCACACATCATATATCTGTAAATTTGTAAATCTTTTGACGCTTTACTCGGGTTATAAAAAAATAAATAAATACATGTAACAAACTGTAATGAAGAATTTATGATGGACATAAACAGAAAGGAAAAGTGTAGACTATTAGTTACTATTAGTTACTAAATAGTGGAAAGGGGGTGGGGTTAAGTAAGGTCATGCTTCTTCCAACTCCTTTTTGAACAAGTAAGTTATTGATAATTATCATTGTTTTGTTTTCCTTTGTTTGTTTGCCTGTTGTTGTTATAACATTTTAACGTGTTTAAAATAAAGATACAATACTTTAATGCAAAGGGTTAAAATGCAACATTTTCACTCGTGGTAGAAAGTTGTGGGTTTTTTCCAGTTTCAACTTTGTGTCACTTTGCTGAAACCAACATTGTTGTAACTTTATGAGTTAAACAGGTGATGTGCTAAAATAATGATGCTCAATAAATACTCAAAGGCAAAGTTCTGCCATCTTCAGCGTGCTGTTCAAACATTTCCTTCGATATCGTCCATTTCCATGACCACACATCCTGCAACAGTGCCAACAAATGCACAACCTTCATTTCAGATCGTGTGTCTCTGTCAGAGTAGAACGCACAAAGAGGGAGGAAACAGCTACAGGAGGCAGCCGGCCAGGTTTGATTCCCGACTCTGTCGGGCTGCACTGTGAGGGCGAGATAGCCAATCCCATGTATCTCACCACTGTCTCATCATTTTTCATCATATGGGGACTGTGCCTCATGTGGACGTCCGAGGAACTGCAGGTTTTAGCTCAATTGCCAGTTTAAGAAATACTTTAATTTATTTCTATTTATTCATGAATAATAATTAAGGATCTACTTTAGGCCAGCATCCCTTTTAAGCCACAAAGATGTGTTCCAGCATGAACCTGCATCCCTGTTTGACGTTTCTGAGGTCGTCAGAAAAGAATCTCAACTTTCAGATCAAAGAAAAACACATCCAAAGTCCATCGAAACCCGACTGATTTTAGTCGGTTTAATGAAAACATCTCTGTGAAAGACAGCGAACGGCAGCTTTGATTTACCGCTGTTCTCCTCCTGTTCCACTCACATAAATATGATATATATCTTCAGCTTTCTCATCGCCAAAAAGAGCGATAGAACCCAGGAGTAAAGGAGTCAATCAGCAGTGTTTACTTAGCACTTGATTACGCTGACTTTTCGCTGTGAGCTAAAGACAGAAAATGTGCTTCGATGAATCAAAGCAGATTTAAGAACAGAAGCTTTATTCGCCACGAGTATTCAAGTCCTGCCAACTGGCCTCTTTAGACATTCCTCAAACTTGTTGTTTATGCCCTGCAGTTACTGGCCAGCTCCCAAACATCTGATCTGGAAGAGCGAGGGCAAGAATGTGAAGTGAAAGAAAGGCATGTATAGGAAGACAAACACACGAGCATCAAAAGGAATACCCTGAAGCACAACGCTGCCCAGACCACCCAAACACACCCGACTGAGGTGTGAATGTGCCTCCCGCGCCTGAATTAATAGCTGAACATTAAGACACACGACAGCTGACCGGGCTGCACCTGCACTTCCTGCATAATTCATGGACGTGGAATAATGAGCTCATGTGGCGTCACCGCCATAGGCTGATGACAAGTGGTCTATAATTAAATGTCCACACACAACAAGTGTTGAAACACACTGATTTAAACTAGCGCACACACACACACACTTATATGCAGGCAAGTTTATTCAAAGATGGATGGAGGGATGTGACGTGTCTGATTATCTCTCCAGGCTGTATCTGCCGTGTATTTTTAGACGCAGTGAACGCAGCTATTTAGTCATCAGCTGTTCCTCAGCGCTGCTGCGTTTCAGTAAAATATGAGTAAAACACTCAGTGGAGATCAGGAGAAAAAGACCTAAAGCAACAGTCAGAGTGTTCACAAAAGACCTTTCAACAGTCAGTGAAACACAACGTACTGAAACCGCAAAAGGCTCTTTCACCACTAGGGGGCCTTCAGATCCATCTGCTGACCTTAAAGGAGAGGTCAGAGGTCAAATGTGACGTGATAGTTCAAATCTTTGTACTGTACATTCTATAAACCAAACATATAGAATGTTATGAGGCTTTTTGTCAATTTTCTATCAATAAATTGTAAAGTTGAGCTTGTAAAATCTAAGGAGATGGATTGGTATCATGACCCCACAGAGTTTCATCAGAATTCATTAATGAATTTAATGAAATGTCATCCTGTGAAAAACAGAAGCTCCACTGCAGAGTTAACAATGACTCTAATATAACAATCACCCTGAGTTATAGTTGGGTCTGTAGGTGGTATACGGCACTTCTTCCATGTGCTGCTCATCAGGGTCGTCAGATGGAGACGAATGTTGTGAGCTGGAGCAGAAATAAAACTGAACCCAAGTACCAGACTGAACTGAAATGTAGGATAAACACTGACAGATAGCAAAGACACTAAGACAGCTACAGCGAGCAGATCATCCAAAAAGTTATTTAAGTTGGTCTGAAGCCCCCAGGGAACATAAACACACTGCTGTGGGTCCATCGACCTTTCCTCCACAGTTAGCAGGAATGTGTAATATTTACACTGTGCAGGACACGTGGAAAGTAATGTGGAGTGTACCCGGCACCTCCAGGCACAGCATCTAAACAGTTTGGGACGTGTCCTCCCTCCCAGCTTCACCCCCTCTGTAGCTCTGTCAGCTGTAAATGAGATTATAGTAAAGAAGAAGCATTCAGGATCCACAGCCATCAAGCTCAGATGACGCAAAGCTAAGAAGTGAGGTGCATGGTGGGTAAATGTTATCAGATCACCTGACAATCTTTGTCAGATTTTCCATCCATCCATTTTCTCTCACTTACCCAGGTTGTGGGGGCAGCAGCCTAACCTAGGATTCCCAGACCTCCCTCTCCCCAGCAACCTCCTCCAGCTTCTCTGGGGGAAGATGGAGGCATTCCCAGTCCAGCTGACAGATGTGATCTCTCCAGCGTGTGCAGGGTCTGCCCCGGGCCTCCTCCCAGTAACCGAAACATCCCCAAGAGTCATCCTTATGAGAAGCTCAAACCACCTCAACTCTTTTCGATGTGGAGGAGTAGCAGCTGAACTCCTGATCCTATCTCAAAGGAAGACGCCCAGCCACCCTTTTCCGCCGCTTGTATCCACAATCTAGTTCTTTCGGTCACTACCCGAGGTCGTGACGATAGCTGAGGGCCAGGACGTGGACCAACCGGTAAAATGGGAGCTTCGCTTTTACACTCAGCTCTCTCTTCACCAGGACGGACCGGTGCAGACCTCGAGATACTTTGGGGCGTTCATGTTAATTCTTCTGAGACACAGCAGACCTGAGAAATCCATCCTCTTTGTGCTTTGAGATTCTTAGAGCCACAGTAGAGCACGAGGCAGAAAAAGAGCTATACCTGCTGCTAATCACACAGTTTATGTGCTTTTGAAATAATATTCTGATGATTGTTTCTATTGGATTTCTAATGGTTGTTTTTAATTTTCCAAGGTATAGTCATTATTTGTTCAAACCGCTGAGAGACCATTAGTTACCCGCTGTGTCAGTTAATCTGAAATCAACAAGCCTGATGAAACGCTGAAAAACAAATGAAAAAAGAAAAAGTGTGAGAGAGAGAATTTAAAAGAAAATCTGAAATATCAGCCAAAAGTCCATGAAGACACAAACATGGAGGGGAGCAGAAGCTTCACTCATACGCAGCTTTGATCTTTTACTGATATTACACGCTCTGCGGGATTGGTCGATACAGAACTGACAGCAGCTCCCAATAACCCGAAACGGCTTCAGAAACACTCGACAAATATTCAGCTGACCACGTACGCACAACGTCTGAGCGGCCAAGGCCACCCAGAGAAACGCCTCCTCTCACCATCCTCGTTAGATTCGGGGGGTTTCTTGCTCCCCTGCCTCCGTTCTCCTGGCATCAGTTTGGTTTTTTAGGTACTTCCTGTTTTACTTAGATAGTGAAGACTGTTCGGCCATCTCGGGAATCGCTTGCAAATACATTTTTTGAAATTACCACCTGAATATTTGGTACCAGTGTTGACATTTTTGATAAAGTCTAGACAGCAGCGACCACCCCGAGGCAAAGCATTTAACCAGCATGCACCGCGAGAGGGATTTTTCCCCCTTTAACCGGTTTGCATCCCAGTGTCACTGTAAATATTGGAAGGAATCACACATGCAGCGGGAATCTCGGCATCACTCGGGCACCACTGTGCACATGTGGGAATGAGATTTGCAACTCTGTGGTGGAGGCCGTGGTGTTGCCACTGCACACGGAGAGTTCCTCCCTCGCTGTCTGTCCGTCTGTGACTCAATCCTTTGATGTGTCGTCTCCATTTATTCATCGTCCATAAGGACGGCTGAAATGAGGCTTCCACAGATCTATTTCACCCACACATCGTGGGATTTTATCACAGTTTGCTTTCAGACGCTGTAGACGGAGTTGTATTAAAGGTGCAGCAGCTGAATTGATGTTCTTTCCACAAGCTAGGAAGGCAGTGGATTAAACAGAGAGTTTCCACCTTAATACGTTTGTTCTGTCTGCTTCTACCTGAGCTCAGGTACAGAGGGAAACCTGCACTGACAGAACATGTTAAGAATCCCGAGAATCCCCCCGCAGCTGCCTCCTCTTCCTCCGCCCACCCTGTCTGCGTCTCTCTGTCTTACCTGCTGATTTATGGATCGCACACACAGACACGTACTCGTCTCTCACGCTGTGCAATACCGCTGTCAACAACAAGGACCTGCAAGGTTAGCAGATAACAGTAATCCATATAACCTGATGCTCCCTGTAAACATGATTAGAGCTGAAAAATTAGTCAGCTCATTGCTGATCATTTCAATAAGCTCTTAAAAGAAAAACACCATCCATCCAGTCTGAAGTTTTATCCTTCTTCCTGTGTATTTCTGTGTATTTCTGTGTACTCTCGTTGGGGTTTGATGAAGGTGGAAATGTGTGTCGGAGACTAAACGAGTTCAGGTTAACAGATCCAAACACAAAGAGGAGTTTCAGGTCTGTTCTGCCACTGAAGGTGGAGTGCTAACATATGAGCTAACACTAGCTAGCTCGCTTATTGCAGAGCAGCCACAGACTCTGTGGGAGCATCACACACATACATATGCTCAGTAACACCCAAATAAAATCCTACAATTTCACTCAGCAGGTCTGTTATTACATTAACCTCATAGGCACCACATTGTTGGTCAGATAATGTCATTAAAAGGCTCCAACAGCACAAACACGGCCCAGAGGTCCAGTTCAGGTGAAGCTAGCAGACAGCTAGCAGCTACAGATGCCTGCACTTCCCTCCGTATGAAGAATGAAATCAGTTATAAACACCAGAAGTTTGTTACAGCAGGCTGCATAACTGAGACTCACCAGCTTTAACAAATCACAATTACTTTATGGCCCAGAACAAGCAAATGGATTAGACAGCCTGACATGAACACAGGCATATAGATCACTGGATTAAAGCAGTGACAGTGAATGTGTGTGTGCAACTTCTAAACTTCATGCAGAAGCATGCAGCAACATTTTTACTCCTTGCTGGGTTTAGTTTGGGTCAGCTGTTATTAACCGTCGCTGCAGGTAAAGTTCAGGTGCACAGACCCTGTTTCAGCGACCAAAATCAAATCCACACATACGCTCAGACACGTTAAGGCTTCCTGCAGTGAACTCAGTGCAGGATGGAGACAAACTGGGAGTCTGTCTGATGTGTCATGTCAGGTCTTCCTCCTCAGCAGGAAGGAAATGAAGCAGGAGCCTGGAGTAGTAAACATCAATTCACATTTACTCTTCCTGTGCCTCCAACAAAGCAGTGATCTCCAGCGCTGACAGAGAGGCTAAGTTATAGCACAGAGGACTGAAAAATTGTGTGTTAATGTGTTTTTGGTAATGACATGCAGATAACATCTCAGAGTTTTTACAAATGGCGTCCATGTTTCACGTTTTGTGTCCATGAACATTTCTGCTGAACAAAACATTCTCACATTATCAAAAGCGTCCTGCTGTGCTGAGTGGCTCTTCATCGTGTTTTTCGTGTGCATGAATAATTGTTCCACAGCTCTGAAAGAATGCATAAAAATGTTTTCCATAGCGGAGATGGTCTCTCTTTGTGGGAACATCGCTGAAGGAATGAATGTGCTTGAACTGGTTTTCAAAACATGTATTCTATTAATCATATTTGAGTCGGCTAACTGCGCTTCTGCTCGAGCGGGACTTCTTTGTACCAAAAAGAGAACTTCTTGGAGTACAAAGTGTGGTTGAAGTGAAACTAAGCGCATGTTTCTTCTGAAAACCCGCAGTAACAAAAGTTTTTATCGATTGTGGCACAACACATGATGATGTGCTGAGAATGGATTGCAAAAAGATCAAAATCTGATCATTCAAAGATCCCAGAAAGTGCAAATACAACTGTGGGAATGCCAGAGGTGGCAATTACAGACAATTAGCATACCAGCCATTGAGATCCTGGGATTTCCGTGGAATTTCTGCCTAAATCCACCTGCAGGAACCTGTGATTTTTAGCTTGTGTTGGCTTGTGTGTACAAACTGAAGACTGCGTAGCCCAGAGGCTCATTTTAGTCATTGGACCTGTTGACCTTCAGTGAGCCAAACTATGAAAACTATGGCCCAATAACCTAAAAAACACCTATAAATTATTTTAGTGTAAAGAAGCGTGGCACATTGTCTGTGTGCCTCGGTAACCTGAATGAACCAAAGGAAAAAACACTATTCTTGCCTAAAACTCAGAGTTCAGAGGAGGTTTTAGTTCATGGAGTGTCATCTGATCTGAAAGGGTCCAGATCATAACCCAAAACACACCCACACAACATTCCCAAAATATTCCAGCAAGTTTTACTAAACTCTATAAACATGCACATTTAATAAACCAGCCTGATGATGTTAATTCAATTAAAACTTTACTATGAAAAAAAAGCACTTATTTCACTGAATACTTTTTGTTAACTAAGACCTTTCATGGCATCACTTCTTTACTTTGCTTTAGTCCAGCAGGCTATGGGTGAAGAGTCATGTGCTTCTTCACAGCTGTCAATTCAATTCAATTTTATTTAGAAGCGCCAAATCACAACAACAGTCGCCTCAAGGTGCTTCATATTGTACAGTAGATCGTACAATAACAGATACAGAGAAAAACTGAGCAATCATATGACCCCCTATGAGCAAGCACTTTGGCGACAGCGGGAAGGAAAAACTCCCTTTTAACAGGAAGAAACCTCCGGCAGAACCAGGCTCAAGGAGGGGCGGGGCCATCTGCTGTGATTGGTTGGGGTGAGAGAAGGAAGACAGGATAAAGACATGCTGTGGAAGAGAGACAGAGATTAATAACAGGTGTGATTCAATGCAGAGAGGTCTATTAACACATAGTGAGTGAGAAAGGTGACTGGAAAGGAAAAACCAGCTGAAGGAGGCTGTATACACACATTGCAGCCTTCATAAATGACCTTTACCCTCTGCTTCATCAGACTCTATCACTGTGCACAGCATTCAGTCAATAAAAACAATTATTGTATAAACCTCTCTCTAAGTGGAGTACTTTTATTATGGGGGGCACTGCAAGAGTCCCAAAGGCCTACCACACAGCCTGATGGGCAATAACAGTGAGACAACTGCTACGGAAAAAAAGCTAAAATATGAAAACTAGAACAGCTGATGGGAGAAGGAGGGTGGTGACGCCACCGTGTGTCTTCATTTTGTTGGGCAAGCTAACAAACTCGACCTGTTAGCAGTTGTTAAACACGTGGGAGGCTGTGAGGCGTGACAGCCTCGTGTGGACATTAGAGGAACTGCAGTTTAATATTTCAGTTTAAAAACAAGAAAATGCTGTTGAAAAATGATCTGACTGAAACTTTAGGACAGCGAATATTTAGTCCTTTGCTTTAACATAAACCTGCAGTTGTAGCTCTCTCTGATATGAACTAAGCATGAACTTGTTTGCTGGGATAAAAACAGATGTCAGGATGACAGTTATGATTTTACAGTTATTGAGAAAAATTGTGTGTTTTGGAGAGTGCGACTAAATTTAGTCTGTGTCTGCTGTTGCATCTTTAATGCAACGAGACTGCAATCAAAAGGCGGATTAGCATCAGCAGACTGTCAGCGTTTGATCGCTCGTCTTCACTGTTCTCCGGGTTAAATGTTCGGCACAGCCTGACATGTTTGGCTTCATCAAAGCCCGCTCTTACCCATGGCTTTACTTACATGCAGTGTGTTGCTGCTGCTTTAATAAAGTTAAAATGAGACAAAAGAAAAGAAAAGCATCTCCTTTTCTCCTCATTAAGCCACACTCTGACTGATGTATTAAACCTTTGCTTTTACAATCACACTGCTTTCATTACTCTGGGACAGATTGTTTCTTTCATCTTCCTTCTCCTTTGCTCCGTCCTTTCTTTGTGTCGCTCTGCTGTCTTATTGTCTATTAAAGATGTATTCTGTGAGACTCGGAGGAATGACAGATCAGGGCTGATGAGAAAATGAACAAACGTAGGGATGAAAGTAGGAGCTGCGTGTGCTTTAGGATGTGTGTGTGCACGCTCTGTGTACAGCAGCGTTACAGAGATGGTGACGCAGATTGTTTCCCTCGTGTTGAAGCACGACGTGGGTTTCCAGAGACTGCCGACCCCCCTCAACCTGACACACACACACACACACACACAACATTTGACTCAGAGTGTTCCTGCATGAAGATGATGTGAAAAAGCGCCATCAGCAGTACATGAGACGTCTGTGAAAGGCAGACCTCTCAATCTGTTTGGATCACTGAAGCTTGATCTCTAATTATAGTCACAGTTTGTTTCATGTGCAAACATTCATACCTGTTTACAAAGATCACATTTAGTGTGCCAGAAAAGATCCATCTGATTTCCTCACAAAGGTTCACAGACACGTCGATCAGACGCTGATATTTCTCGTGTCGTCGCCCAATCGTTTCTCCTGCAAAGCTCGAGTTGTTGGCGACGCGATCACGATGGGAGTGTGACTTATTGATTTGTGATATATGCTTAATGACTGGTAAGACTGGTTTGATATGCGTTTTATTGGATGTTCATCATCATGGTTACAGTAATGAACAGATTATACTATTCGGACCCTCTGACCCCCATTTTTCCCTTAATGTTGATCTTGGTCCACTGGAAAAGTTCAGAACTCCGTTTGCTAAAAATTTAGGAGTGTTTCTCGATAGCTCTTTCTCATTTGAGAAATAAAACTAAATTTCCCCTTGTGGGACAATTAAAGGATTATTCTATTCTATTCAAATAAATTCTGCTATTAAAACCAGCTTTTTCCAGCTGAGGGCCATTGCAAAAACCAAGACCATGTTGTCATTTGCTGATTTCGAGAGAGTGATTCATGCATTCATATCATCTAGGCTTGACTACTGCAATTGTCTCTATTTTGCTATTAACCAGACCCCACTCTCTCGTTTGCAGCTAGTTCAGAATGCGGCGGCCCGACTCCTAACAGGCACTCACAAATTTGAACGTATCTCCCCTGGCACGTTTGCACTGGTTACCAGTACGTCGTAGAATTGAATTCAAGATTTTGTTGTTTTGAAATCTCTGAATGGATTAGCTCCATCTTGTCTCTCGGACCTTTTAACTAAAATACTCCAAGCAGAGCTCTTAGGTCGGCAGATAAGTTGCTCCTGGATATCCCCAGAACCAGACGGAAAAACCGAAGTGACCGAGCTTTTGTGGTTGCTGCCCCAGGCTCTGGAACAGTCTGCCCCTTAACATTAGGTCATCGTCAACACTTGAGATTTTTAAAACCTGTTTGAAAACGCATTTGTATTCTCTACCTTTCACTTATGACTACTCTTCCATTGTATTTTCTATGAATGTTTACTATTTTCATTATGTACAGGACTTTGGTTCAACCCGTGTTGTTTTTTAAACGTACTTATAAATAAATTTGATTTGATTTGAGATGTTTACTGTGTGGGATGTTGATTCCAAAAAACAAAAGTAATGTTAAAGTCACATTTTTCCCATGGCATGCTAACTTTATATTTCTGTAAGTATAAGTAATTTTGGGGCTGTCTCACATCACTGCACCTCTTATTTTTATGGCTTTCAGAGATTTATTTTCCTTCCAGCCTGAAACTTGAAGCTCAAGTGAGAAAACTGTAGTTCCTGTAATGTCCACCAGGGGCTGGCTCCTCTGCTGGTCAGGCCTACAGACTCAAGTTGAAACATCCAGATGTTTACAGGCTGATACAAAACTACTGGATGGCTTGGTTGTTACATTGCGCTTTCGAGTCTAAATGAGCACTCAAGCTTGTATGAACAGGTTATACGGGCATGTTGTATAAAGTACTTACTGTCTAATCAGACGATGTCTAACATCAGCCACTGGTCAATGCATTAACTTGAGGTTGGCATCTTTCCGAGGATATTCGGCATACAGACTGGATCAGCCAGCAATCGAACCACCCCCCTTCTGATTAGTAGATGACCTGCTCTACCTCCTGATCTACAGCCAACCCACACTGTTTTGGTTGTAGTTAATTTTGCAACTCTAGCTGAAGACAAGCTGAGGAGATGTTCACGTCTCAGCTTGGGCGTCTCCCCAGACGATCTAGAGGATGTATCTGAGGAGACGGCAGTCCGGGCGTCTCTGCTTACACTGCTGCCCCGAGAGTCAGACCCAGAGGCATAGATGAGATCATGCTGATGCTTTTACGCTAATTTCCATTCAGTCCCGCTTTGTTAATATTTTATTTTTCTGTTTTGTTTCACTTTTAACTTTATGTGACTTTAACTTTTCTATAATTCTCCATTTAATCCATCTGCTTCCATCAGAAAGCCCCCGGGCCTCCACCTGTTGTTTTAATGTGTTATTTGAATAAAAGTAAGTGAGTTTAGTCAGGTTGACAGTGTGTGTGTTTCAAGCAAATGCCAGCTGACAGTGAAAATTGAATTTCCCCGGTTTATCTGATCCACCATTTCAAACAGGCCAATTTAAACCTGCAAGGTAGGAAATGTGTCAATTTATGTAGACATTTACAGTCTATACAAACGGTACAGAAAGCCAAGCAAGGCTTAAACTGTAACAATGATTACTGTGGGCGTTCAGCTGTCAGATTACAGCCTCATCTTATGAAAAAGTCCATACATTCTTAATGAAAGTTGTGAGAAGTTTTCCCGCTGAAGCCTGCATCTGCTGAAGGCGTGCTGAGAGCTTTGAATAGGACTCACAGAGGCCTGCAATAATGAACCTGATGTAGCTCAAAGCAGTGGAAACATTTCAGACAGTGAGGGAGACGGAGAGGGGAAAGCAAACGCAAAGAAAAGCCTCCGATTTTTCACTGACACGGCTTTCACATCGAACGCCGTTCGGCAGGAAGTGACCTTTAACCGCCTTTCAAACTGATATCTGTCATCCCCCTCCGATGGGTTTTTAATCAAGTCTGTCACCAACGCAGATTATATGCTTTCCTCGATCCCCACACAACAAATAATCTTCCAATCATGGCATTTCTTTCCTGTTTTATATTCTGTCTGCAGCAGCAGATGTGAAGCAACATTCATGTCTCAGCACACGTGATAAAAAGAAGAAATCTATCTTACAACTGATGACACTGCTCATTAGAGCAGAAATCTTTCATATTTTATTTGATTATATCATATTTAAGAAACACCAGCAGAATAATCAAGTATTTAGTGGAAAATGTTGTCAGGGAGAGCTGTGACTGCTCAAAGTGCAGACATGCAGGCAGGACTGGACTTAAAAACGGCTTTATTGCTGTATCTACGGTGACACGACAAAACCGGGAAGGCTAACTGGCAGAAACTAAACACACATAATGGGACAGGAGATTTAGCACAGGACACACAGCAAGAGGGAGATCTTGGTGGCGCTGTCACTTGGTGTTCGCTCTCTCTGCGGTAGAGTATCACTTCCTGTTCCTGCTCAAACACAGTGGTGTTTCTGAGTAGCTTATCTACTTAGCAATTTAATTAAAAACTGTTAGATACATTCTTTTTTCATTGTATAATCTTCACGTGCTTCATCCGAAGCACACTTTCTGTGTACTCACTCCCTAACTTATAGCCAAAGTATTCACTCACTGTGTCTGTACTGTTTCGCTAGCTTAGCTTAGCTCGTAGCCAACTCGTTAGCACCATGGCTACTTCACCTGTCCCTCCTGCACTTTCCTGCTCATTGTGTCAGATGTTTAGCTACTCCTCGGCCTCCTTTAGCAGTAATGATACCTGTAACAAATGTAGCATATTTGCAGCTCTGGAGGCCAGGATTACTGAATTGGAGACTCGGCTTCGCACCCTTCATTCACCCGTAGCCAGTGTTGGGGAGTAACAGAATACATGTACCGCCGTTACGTATTTAGAATACAAAATATGAGTAACTGTATTCCGTTACAGTTACCGTTTAAAAAGGTGGTATTCAGAATACAGTTACTTTGTTGAAATAAATGGATTACACGGCGGTACTTTCCTGTTTCATATTGTCGCGGGTCAGGACTGTTTGGGTTTGTTTGACAGCTACGTTCTGTTGTTCCAGGCGGCAGCGTTACGGTTGCCATGGTTACAGGGTGACGCTCTCTCTCTCTGCGTGTTTCCTGGGTGAGAGAGCACTTTTTTGTTGTTGTTGTTGTTGTGCTAAGCTAAAAGGCAGAATGCTACAGGCATGGCCCTAAAGAATGTAGCCTCATGGGCAGTGTAGTCCGTGCTGCAGCGAGAATGGACTACCATACACGTTATGTGTCTGTGAGCGAGGGAGGGAGAGAAAGGAAAAGTCCGAGCTGTCACGGAGCAAAAACGGGAGCTGGAAGCATGTAAATATAATAATAACCACTGCAGCCAAGAAGAGTGCCTGACGAGCCCATTTGTAAGTAAGCTATTAAGACTCGACTGTACACCGTGTTCGTGTTTTCCTCTGAAACAATAAGTTCCGTTGGAGCAGCCTTTCAACGCCTCTCTCTGTCTCTCGCTAGCAAAGTTGACCCAGACAACAAAGTAAAGCTAGTTTTCAGCTACGAGCCCGACACGGAACCCGACGTATTAGCCAGAGGTCCCTTTACTACGGTTCGGAGCCGCGGACCTTCAGTAACAGTAATAAATCACAGCAATAGTACATTCACGTAGTTGTAAACAGCATGATAATATATTAAGTAATCCAAAGTATTCAGAATACATTACTCTCATTGAGTAACGTAACGGAATACGTTACAGAATACATTTTGGGGCATGTATTCAGTATTCTCTAATGGAATACATTTTAAAAGTAACCTTCCCAACACTGCTCGTAGCCGACTCGTTAGCACCATGGCTACTTCACCTGTCCCTCCTGCACTTTCCTGCTCATTGTGTCAGATGTTTAGTTACTCCTCGGCCTCCTTTAGCAGTAATGATACCTGTAACAAATGTAGCATATTTGCAGCTCTGGAGGCCAGGATTACTGAATTGGAGACTCTGCTTTGCACCCTTCATTCACCCGTAGCTAGCCAGGCCCCTGTAGCTGGTGCAGCCGAAGATAGCGTAGGCCCCGCTAGCTGTTCCCCCGCAGACCCCAAGCAGCTGGGGAAAGACGGCGGCTGGGTGACGGTGAGGAGGAAGCATAGTCTTAAACAGAAGCCCCAGGTACACCACCAACCTGTTCATGTGTCTAACCGTTTTTCCCCACTCGGCGACACACCCGCCGGGGGTCAAACTCTGGTAATTGGTGATTCTGTTCTCAGACATGTGAAGCTAGAGACACCGGCAACCATAGTCAATTGTCTTCTAGGGGCCAGAGCAGGCGACATTGAAGGAAATTTAAAACTGCTGGCTAAGGGTAAACGTAAATACAGTAAGATCATAATTCACGTCGGCAGTAATGACACCCGGTTACGCCAATCGGAGGTCACTAAAATCAATATTGAATCGGTGTGTAACTTTGCCAAAACAATGTCGGACTCTGTAGTTTTCTCTGGTCCCCTCCCCAATCAGACCAGGAGTGACATGTTTAGCCGCATGTTCTCCTTAAATTGCTGGCTGTCTGAGTGGTGTCCCAGAAACGATGTGGGCTTCATAGATAATTGGCAAACCTTCTGGAGGAAACCTGGTCTTGTTAGGAGAGACGGCATCCATCCCACTTTGGATGGAGCAGCTCTCATTTCTAGAAATATGGACAAATTTATCAAACCCCCCAAAATATGACTATCCAGAGTTGGGACCAGGAAGCAGAGTTGCAATCTTTCACACCAGCCTATTAATCAACCAAAGACCCAGACAGACTTTTAATTAATTTGAAAGCCTGATGCTTAGCCTCGTCCAACCCAGCTGTAAAACTCAGAAACCAGTCTTACTTGTTATCATCTATCGTCCACCTGGGCCTTACACAGAGTTTCTCTCTGATTTCTCAGACTTTTTATCTGATTTAGTGCTCAGCTCAGATAAAATAATTATTGTGGGTGATTTTAACATCCATGTAGATGCTAAAAATGACAGCCTCAACATGGCATTTAATCTGTTATTAGACTCAATTGGCTTCTCTCAAAATGTAAAAGAACCCACCCACCACTTTAATCACACTCTAGATCTTGTTTTAACATATGGCATAGAAACTGAACATTTAACAGTGTTTCCTGAAAACCCTCTGCTGTCTGATCATTTCCTGATAACATTTACATTTACAATAATTGATTACACAGCAATGGAGAGTAGACTTTATCACAGTAGATGTCTTTCTGAAAGCGCTGTAACTGAGTATAAGAATATAATCCACCCACTGTTATCATCTTCAATGGCCTGTACCAACACAGAGCAGGACAGCTATCTGAACGCTACTCCAACAGAGGTCGATTATCTTGTTAATAATTTTACCTCCTCACTACGTACGACTCTGGATACTGTAGCTCCTGTGAAAACTAAGGTCTCAAATCAGAAGTACCTGACTCCGTGGTATAATTCTCAAACTATCTCTAATAATCAGCTATGTACCACAGGCCTTCAAGCTGGCTGTAGTTAAACCTTTACTTAAAAAGCATCTCTAGACCCAGCTGTCTTAGCTAATTATAGGCTAATCTCCAACCTTCCTTTCATATCAAACATCCTTGAAAGAGTAGTTGTCAAACAGCTAACAGATCATCTGCAGAGGAATGGCTTATTTGAAGAGTTTCAGTCAGGTTTCAGAGCTCATCACAGCACAGAAACAGCTTTAGTGAAGGTTACAAATGATCTTCTTATGGCCTCTGACAGTGGACTCATCTCTGTGCTTGTCCTGCTAGACCTCAGTGCAGCGTTCCATACTGTCGACCATAATATCCTATTAGAGCGATTAGAGCACGCTGTAGGTATTACAGGTACTGCACTGCAGTGGTTTGTATCATATCTATCTAATAGACTCCAATTTGTGCATGTAAATGGAGAGTCCTCTTCACACACTGAGGTCAGTTATGGTGTTCCACAGGGTTCAGTGCTAGGACCAATTCTGTTTACATTATACATGCTTCCCTTAGGCAGTATCATTAGAAGGCATAGCATAAATTTTCACTGCTATGCTGATGACACCCAGCTCTATCTGTCCATGAAGCCAGGTAACACACACCAATGAGTTAAACTGCAGGAATGTCTTAAAGACATAAAGACCTGGATGGCCGCTAACTTTCTGCTTCTTAATTCAGATCAAACTGAGGTTATTGTACTCGGCCCTGAAAATCTTAGAAATATGGTATCTAACCAGATTCTTACTCTGGATGGCATTACCTTGGCCTCCAGTAACACTGTGAGGAACCTTGGAGTCATTTTTGACCAGGACATGTCCTTCAACGCACATATTAAACAAATATGTAAGACTGCTTTCTTCCATTTGTGCAACATCTCTAAAGTTAGAAATATCCTGTCTCAGAGTGACGCTGAAAAACTAGTTCATGCATTTATTCCTTCCAGCAGATTTCTCCTGTATTGGCTTCCCTTCATTGGCTCCCTGTTAAATCCAGAATTCAAAATCCTGCTCCTCACATACAAGGTCTTAAATGATCAGGCCCCATCTTATCTTAATGACCTTGTAGTACCATATCACCCTATTAGAGCACTTCACTCTCACACTGCAGGCTTACTTGTTGTTCCTAGAGTATTTAAAAGTAGAATGGGAGGCAGAGCCTTCAGTTTTCAGGCCCCTCTTCTGTGGATTCAGGAGACAGACACTATCTCTACTTTTAAGATTAGGCTTAAAACTTTTACTAAAGCATATAGTTAGGGCTGGACCAGGTGACCCTGAATCCTCCCTTAGTTATGCTGCAATAGACATAGGCTGCTGGGGGATTCCCATGATGCATCGAGTTTTTCCTTTCCAGTCACCTTTCTCACTCACTATGTGTTAATAGACCTCTCTGCATTGAATCATATCTGTTATTAATCTCTGTCTCTCTTCCACAGCATGTCTTTATCCTGTCTTCCTTCTCTCACCCCAACCAATCACAGCAGATGGCCCCGCCCCTCACTGAGCCTGGTTCTGCCGGAGGTTTCTTCATGTTAAAAGGGAGTTTTTCCTTCCCACTGTCGCCAAAGTGCTTGCTCATATGGGGTCATATGATTGTTGGGTTTTTCTCTGTAGCTATTATTGTAGAATCTATTGTACAATATAAAGCGCCTTGAGGCGACTGCTGTTGTGATTTGGCGCTATATAAATAAAATTGAATTGAATTGAATTGATGACGGTGGACGGAGGGAGACGCAGACACTAAATACAGAACAAAGAATCAGGACAAAGAGGAAACACCTGGAGATCATGGCTGGCAACAATCTAACAGGTGAGACCGAGGCAAGCAACACTGAACATGACGTAGACAAGACAAGAGGCTTTCAGAATAAAACAGGAAACACACGCGAGAGAGTGAAGGACAAGAGAGGGTGAGGGCCACGAGAGGGTGAGAGAGCGAGGGACAAGAGAGGGTGAGAGAGCGAGGGATGTGAGAGAGCGAGAGACAGAGAGGGTGAGAGAAACCAGACACACAGCGAACACAACAATAACGACTAAACACGATTTAAAAAACCATGAACACAAACAGTGGGTCAACGGCCGAGGTTCCCCAACAGATGTAACCTGAAGAAAGTGTTTGCTGCTGTCTCAAAATTCAACAACATTTAAAGTTTTTATAGTATTCAAAGTTTTCCTTCAGTCACAGGAACATCACGAACAACAAGAAGGCTGGCTCTGACTGGCAGGTTTTTACCATGGACCGGTAAATGAACAGGTATCATATGGCAATTTCCTTCTCTGTGTACTCAAAGTGCTTTTTACACTACAAGCTGCATTTACACACACAGACACACACACACACAGACAGACACACACACACACACACACGCTGATGGATGGATGCAGTTTGTCTGTGGACACTTGGACATGCAGACTTGAAGAGTTTGAATCAGAAACTTGCCAATGATTTCAGTCCAGCTTTCAATTGTTCATCTTTCACATCCAGTTGCACAACAACAGCCATCTCATGACACTAAAACATTTGTAAGAGAACCCTAACACAATCCCCTTTGCATAGCACTCGGTGACAGCGGGAAGGAAGAACTGCCTTTTGATGCAAATGACCTCCATTAGAAGCCGGATCGCCCATCATCTGTAGATGAAGGCTGAGCTGAGTTGTCAGCTTTTCAGCATTTTATTTTGTTTAAACATCAACTCAGCAGAAGCACCAGTCATCACGCCGGGTGTCACGCTGATGCTGAGGCTGTCGTTGATGTCGTTTTGGGACCACAGACTAATAAAGAGGGGCGTAACTTACAGCTCTGAAACGTGAAGATGATGTAGAAGTGCCTTAAACCTGTATTCAGGACAAATTTATCAGGAAAAAAAGGCAAAAAAGAAAAAGTTTTCTTTAATCATGGATCAATACTGCTTCATGTTTCAAGGTCAAGCTGGAAAGAAATTCACATATTTGAATTTCTGGGATCAATAACTCATAAGAACACCAACAGCACCTCATTGCAATGATGTCATTACAGCACAGAACAAACAACAAGCATAGTTTCATTAAACCTGGACGACAAACACCGGCCTTTATTGTCTACACTTCGCTTTAGCACACCGTGGTTAAACATGGCCCTCTGCCCTGAGCTCTGCAATGTTTCCTGGTTATACTGAATAATAGTTTGAGCCTATTTTAGAAATTTTGGTCAGAAACAAGGATTATTTATGGTAGTCAAAGGAGTTGCAAAGAAAAGCGTCTGGACTTCTTTAAGTTGCTTGAAGACGTTTCACCTCTCATCCGAGAAGCTTCTTCAGTTCTAAGGTCAACTGAACTGAAGAAGCTTCTCGGATGAGAGGTGAAACGTCTTCAAGCAACTTAAAGAAGTCCAGACGCTTTTCTTTGCAACTCCTTTGACTACGATGACCTGGATGACTGAGAACCTTCACAGACATTATTTATGGTACAGTCATTGGCCATAACTTGTGATTGACAGGTGGCATCATGGTCAGTCGCATCCCTCGATTGATGGCGAAAGTGAAAGCGCTCATCTACCTTTTATACCATCTTTGTTTCAGAGTAAAAAATGCAGAAAGAGCACACAGAAAACCTCAGTGCACTGATTTCACCCAGAAATGATCCAAAAGGCCAAAAGACTCGGTGATAATTTGGACTTTTTGCGTTCACATGCTGCAGTAGCAGCATCCCCACGAGTGTCACCTCAGGCAGGAAGCATCTTTGTCCTGAAACAATCTCCGTCTAAGCACGGCAGCAGCGAGTCACACTCGCGCTGTCACATTTTTCCTGCAAACACCCACAACAACAAAGAAGCTCCAGCTGTGCGACGCCGAGCGCTTGTGTGTCTTTCAGCCACAGTAAAGCTCGTGTGTCTGCGTATGAGAATATTTTCCTCTGTGAAGAAGAATCAGCTCCTGCTCTTTCTCAAAGGGTAACCAGCTGTGTTGACAGAAGCAGCTCATTCTCCTTTCTCCCCCCTCTCATCCTTCTTCCTCCGTTTATCCCACACAGACACACACCTACATCCACGCACACACAAACACTCTCACCGAGGCTCGGCAATGAATCTTGTCAGTTTTAATAAACGGTTACATCTTTCAGGCCGCTGACGTCGCAGCGAGCGCCAGATCAGAGCAAGGGTGGAGCGGGGACGTCCTCCCGCTGAACAACATCAAATCAAACTGAACTCTGACTCCTCTCCGAGCTCCGCGGGACGGTGTACGAGGAGGCACCGCCAGTGCATGGATGCCGTGATTTGTAATGCCCGAGAGACGGAGTGACAGTGTGAGTGTGATGAACAGATTACACTGTAAAATCTAATTAGTTCCCAGAACTCAAAAAATTTGAGGAAACTCGTTGCCTCAAATAAATTGAGTAAAGCTTAGCTAAAAATGACTAAATTAGAATAACTTATTTATTTTGAGTACTCTGTACAAGCTCATTTGTTCCCAGAACTCAAAAAAATTGGATCAAGTTTACTTAATATGACCAAGTTAGGGCAACTTACTCATTTTGAGTACACTGTACAGTCTTCTTAGTTCCTAAGCATGACGTCCGAGCGGCATTGAGGAGAGTGAACACAAGGAAAGCGGCGGGGCCAGACAGCATCACCGGCCGTCTGCTGCGCTGCTGTGCTGACCAGCTAGCAGGTGTGTTCACTTACATCTTCAACGAGTCCCTGGCGAAGTCTGTGGTCCCCACATGCTTCAAAAGATCCACCATCATCCCGGTGCCCAAGAACAGCAAACCCTCATCCCTGAACGATTACCGGCCAGTTGCGCTGACCTCGGTAGTAATGAAGGTGTTTGAGAGGCTGCTGAAGAACATCATCTCCTCCTCCATCCCAGACACCACAGATCCGCTCCAGTTCGCCTACCGACCCAACAGATCCACTGAGGACGCCATCGCCCACGTCCTGCACACCACCCTCAGCCACGTGGACAAGAAACAGGGTAACTATGTGAGAATGCTGTTTGTTGATTACAGTTCAGCGTTTAACACAATAGTGCCCAGCAGACTGTTCACAAAGCTGAGGGATCTGGGACTCAACAGCCGTCTGTGTGCGTGGGTGTTGGACTTCCTCACTGGCAGAACTCAGGTGGTGAGGGTGGGTAGGTGTGTCTCCGACAGCATCACCATCAACACAGGAGCACCACGGGGGTGTGTCCTCTCGCCACTGCTCTACTCCCTCTACACTTCAGACTGTGTGGCCACCCACGGCTCCAACACCATTGTGAAGTTTGCTGACGACACAGTGGTGTTGGGCGCCATCTCCAACAGCGATGAGGTGGTCTACATGGACGAAGTGAAGAATCTGGCATCATGGTGCCAGGACAACCACCTCCAGCTGAACGTCGGCAAGACCAAGGAGCTGCTGGTGGACTTCAGAAGGAGTCAGCACAGAGACTACAAGCCCATTATCATTAATGGAGCTCCAGTGGAGAGGGTGCAGTCCTTTAAGTATCTTGGCGTCCACATCTCCTGAGACCTGACATGGGCTGCCCACATTCAGGTCCAGACCAAAAAGGCTAGGCAGCGCCTGTACCACCTACGACAACTGAGGAAGTTCAGGGTCTCTCCAAAGATCCTCAGGATCTTCTATACAGGCGCTGTGGAGAGCATCCTCACACAGAACGTGACATCGTGGTTTGGAAACAGCTGTGTGAAGGACCAAAAAGCTCTCCAGAGAGTGATCCGTACAGCAGAACGCTGCTGCAGGATTGCTCTCCCCCCGCTTCAGGACACCTACACCAGGAGATGCCGGACTAGAGCAACGCAGATACTGAAGGACCCGTCCCATCCTGGCAACAAACTGTTCCAACTTCTACAATCTGGTAGAAGGTTCCGCATCATCCGGGCAAGGACAGAGAGACTCAAGAGGAGCTTCTATCCTCAAGCCATCCGGGCCCTAAACACACACACACACACACCCGCCCTCTCACATCATCTATAATTGACTGAGACTCTCCTCCAGACACTCAATTCCTTTAACTTTAAATATGTTTATATTGTCCATTCTGTAAAATAGTCAGATGTCTATTCATATTAATGTACAGAATTCACCTGCTTGCTGCTACTACTGCACATTCACCCAATGTATATATATATATATATATATATATATATATATATATATATATATATATATATATATATATATATATATATATATATATATATATATTTATAATGTTATTCCTCTACCCCCCCCCCCCCCCCCCCTTTTTTTTTGCACATGTTGAGGAGCGTGTCAGGATACATTTCACTGTGTGTTATACTTGTATAACTATGCATGTGACAAATAAAGAACCTTGAACCTAGAACTCAAAAAAATTGAGGAAACTCGTTGCCTCAAAAAAACTAAGTAAAGCTCACTTAAGACGACTGTTAGGACAACTTATTCATTGCAAGTCTGCAGTATTAAGAATAACTTGATATTTCTGACTGTGCAATACTAATTGTTTACCTACTGACAAACATTTCAAGTTCAACTAAATGAAAAAACAATTTGTGGTAACCTGAATATGATTACAAATAATTAACAACAATTTTTGTAATGATGTTAAAATCAGCCCAACTTTTATTTTCAAACACAACAAAGTATAACAGCCAACATACTGGACATGTTCTGCTGAACAACAAACAATTATATTGCCATCACTGTTATAATCTTACAATGAAACAAAGTCTCAGATTTAATTATTCTGAAAATAAGTTTAGGCCTAACACAAGTTTGTTTTGTACTTACATTACTTATATAATCAAAATAAAATATTTATTGTTCTGTCACAAGTGCAGTCTCTGATTTAAACAACACATTTGTTTTTCATTCCAACACAGGAGCTGGAATGTTGTATTATTTTAAGGATGCTTGTTTCCAGTCCAGGCATTACTGCCTGAATGACTGTCATGGATCGAGGTGATCCAAATGTAGGTGCAGAAGAAAGTCTTTAACTTCCCTTAAGTACAGTGGCAGTGGATGTGGGTTGGAGATGCAATGAGCTTGAACCTGCAGGTGACCGTCTTCACTGACCACACCATCTGTGACGGAGGACTCATCTCTCCTGGTGTCCTGCAAGCAAACAATCATATTTTTTGGAACATGAACTTAATTGCTTTCTTAAAACATTTTTTCTGCATTTGGTATAGAACAGACTCCAATTTAGACAATCTCAGGCTCCCTCCCACCCGGAGAGGTGACATTCAATGTCCCAATTGTCAGTCTGGATAGCCCTGACCACCACCCAACACACAATAATGTCATGAAAGCATCATTTTAAAAAGGGCTATGCAAACATGGCCAATAACTTTCATTCTAATGATGTGCAAAATGATTTGGGCACAAAACAAATTTTGCTGTAAGAAAACTTGCAGACTTCACTATATACAGTGTAGACCAGGGGTCCCCAATCCCAGTCCACGAGGGCCGGTGTCCTGCAGGTTTTAGATCTCACCCTGGGTCAACACACCTGAATCACATGATTAGTTCATTACTAGGCCTCTGCAGAACTTCAAGACATGTTGAGATGGTAATTTATCCATTTAAATCAGCTGTGATGGATCAAGGACACATTTAAAACCTGCAGGGACACCGGACATGGTGGACTGGGATTGGGGACCCCTGGTGTAGACTCTCTAAACCACAGGTGTCAAACTCCAGGCCTCGAGGGCCAGTGTCCTGCAGGTTTTAGATGTTTCCTTGATCCAACACAGCTGATTTAAATGGCTAACTTACCTCCTCAATGTGTCTTGAACTTCTCCAGAAGCCTGGTAATGAACTGATCACTTGATTCAGGTGTGTTGACCCAGGGTGATATCTAAAACCTGCAGGACACTGGCCCTCGAGGCCTAGAGTTCGACACCCTGCTCTAAACTAAGTTTGGGGGATGTGATCTTTCAAGAAGTGCAGACCAAACTGTTGTTGTTTGTTTACTTACACAGCATGTCTTGTAGAATTAACTGGAGTCACCAGCAACAGCATAGTGCAGTCATATCTCAAGTCTAATAACAGAAGACAGGAAAAGATCAGTAAAGAAACAACTTCCCCAAACCAAAGCACAAATAAAACAATAAGTAAGACAGGCTGATCTAAAGTATGATTAAAGTTCAGCCTGATTAATATAAATGTCACTGACAGCTGCTAATATATTGGAAAACCAAAATACTTACTGATGTCTTTCTGTCCAACAACAGGAGTGCTGGTCCCGAGCCTCAAAGACAGTAAGAAGCAAGCAGAGGGAGAAAAAACAGAACATTTTTTAGAAGTTGATTTGATCCTTAATGGCTGTGCAATCATTGTAACATAGAGTTTGCTTATGTTGTTAAATAAAGGCTAGATTTGGCATTAATAGATGCCACAGATGTTCTAAAGCTGCCACAAAGCATAAAAAAATGGACGTCTCTGAAAACATCAGAGCATTTTTGCAAATATGTGATGTCTTGATAAATCGAGCACATATTTGAACTTTACACAGCTACATTTTCACCTGAAAATATCTTAAAAGTTTATTTTGTGACCCAGAAAAAGTAATAAGTTTTTTAGCCACGCTCCTCCGCCATTGCCGCGCTTACAAGTACGCACAGGCTCCGACAACCGGCCGACAAATGCGATCCTCCTTTTCCCCAGATTACCCTTTCTGGGTCACAAAATAACCTTTTAAGATATTTTCAGGTGAGAATGTAGCTGTGTAATGCTCAAATATCTACTTAATTTATCAAAATATCACATATTTGCAAAAGTGCTTCCACGTTTTCGGAGAGCTCTGTTATCCACAGCGCGATAGCTGACCGGGAGGTCAAGGCTCGATAGAGTCCGGGAGCACAGCTAACTCCTGGCGTATTCTTTTCAAACCCCCTGCGGTCTTTTGCTACTCAGGTTAAACATTCAATTCAATTCAATTCAATTTTATTTATATAGCGCCAAATCACAACAACAGTCGCCTCAAGGCGCTTTATATTGTACAGTAGATAGCACAATATTAAATACAGAGAAAAACCCAACAATCATATGACCCCCTATGAGCAAGCACTTTGGCCACAGTGGGAAGGAAAAACTCCCTTTTAACAGGAAGAAACCTCCAGCAGAACCAGGCTCAGGGAGGGGCGGGGCCATCTGCTGTGATTGGTTGGGGTGAAAGAAGGAAAACAGGATAAAGACATGCTGTGGAAGAGAGACAGAGATTAATAACAGATATGATTCGATGCAGAGAGGTCTATTAACACATAGTGAGTGAGAAGGTGAAAAGGAAAAACTCGATGCATCATGGGAATCCCCGGCAGCCTACATCTATTGCAGCATAACTAAGGGAGGATTCAGGGTCACCCGGTCCAGCCCTAACTATATGCTAACTATATACACAAACATGATATATATATATAGTTAGTTAGTTAGTTAGTTAGTTATGGCTATGGATTGAAAATACCCCCCACACCCCACCCCACCCCTAACGGCTGCACCTCCCAAAGAATTTTGTCTGGGCTCTTATCTCACTTTTTTATTTCAAACGATCAACAGAAAATTTCACCGACATAGTTTTATGTAAGGTTTTTAAGGCTGTGGTGTTAATTTTTAAGTAACATGAGCCCAGCGGCAGCAGCAATGCTAGGCTAACACTAACTAGCTAGCAAGATTTTAAACCTGGTGCTAAACTAAGAGAAGCCACAAATCAGTTTGAATAAGAGTAAACATTTACTCACCAAGTCAGTGTATCAGGTAAAGATCCACAGCAGTGACAACAATAATATCTTGAGCTGACGCTTCTCCAGGTTTGCTCAACATATTCCATAACAAATGCACCGTGAACATGCGGACTGATCCGCGAGGGAGGAGGACGGTAGTTACGTGGCATTTTCAAAACACATCTTTCATCCTTCCGCACAGAGAAGCAAAACTTCCAGCTTACTTAGTTTTTCTAAGTTAAGACAACTCAAATAAATTGAGTTTATAAGCATTTTTGCATAAAAAGTACTGGTAACTTATTTAAATCGAGTTCTAATAACAAATTGATAAAAATTGAGTTCAGCCTATTTAATATTTTTAATTAACACAATATTACATTTTACAGTGTAGAAGAAATGAGAAGAAACAAACAACTCAGCAGTTTCATCATGTCTGAGATGTGCGTGCTCTTATCTGTGTGAGAACCAATTTCAGCCTGGCTTGTTTGTTGGAAGGGGTTAATCCTGTCCAGTCGGATCCTGACAGGTTTTGGTTTACAGTCTAGTGTCGTACTTCCAACGCTTCATGTGTGTTTAGTGTTGTTTCCCAGCCCAGACTTGAAATCTAAGAGGAAATGTTCACAAGAACAAATCAGGGATTTCAAGCTGTCTCTGTTTATTAGTGTCAGTGAGAATGAATATGTAATATGATGTGTTTGAAGCACAGATGCTTCTCACACAATCACGTGCACATGCACTCTAGAGTTTTCCACCATATCAGATGTGATACAACCACCGTGGGAAAAATGTGAATCGCCCGAGTCTTGGTGAGCGTTCCTCAGACATTTGCTCACCTGCAGGATGCTGGTGGATGGAAGATGTGGACCTCTCTGCAAAAACTTGCAAGTTGGAAACGCAGGATGTTTGCTTTCAAAGAAAAAGCTGTACCTCAGCGCTGCAGCCAGCATGGTTCAAACCTGACTTTAAAAGCTTTAAAAATAGTTTAAATGTGCAGCCACAGATCAGACGGACCGGTGAGCCAGCAGCAAACATGAAGCACAATTACACATCCAGACTGGCCACCGTCACGGAGGTTCAGCAAGCAACAGGCACAGTCTATGAAGCGCATCACTAACAGATGTTTTAGGCTACAGATGTTTGTCATTTGGACGACGTAAAGAATCACAAGAAAAGCTTAACGTAAAGTTAAAGCAACCGCTGTTCTTTTCCATCTTCATATTAGGCTGAGCTGAAGGTTTAAGGTCAGATCCATAAATAAGTGCTGCTCAAAAATAGTAATGGATTACACATTACTCATTACTCTTTTAATGTAATCAATTAAATTACTTTCTCAACATTATTACTTTAAATAATGTTCTTACTTTTGCACCTCTCATGTGATGACAGTGGGGCACGTGGCGTGTCTTATCATTAGCAGTTAACAGCAAAACCTTCAGGCTACAGTCGCACACTGAGACAAATTACAACCGTAATGAGGACACACACGAGAGAAACAGACTGCAAAGCTGAGCTCTGACACAGAGACTGTAAAGCAGACACGTACAGGTAGAAATGAAGGTTTCAGTAAAGTCTGCTCATCACCTGCTGCAGGTCAGGCTCTGGCTGCTGGACTGGAGTCTGCACACAGTCAGCTTTAACATCACTGCTAGTTTTGCATTAGCAGCACTGGAGCTGTTTCAGTCCTGGATGCAGGCTGCACTTTTATTGTGCAGTAACAACAAAAGCAGTGTCCACATCTCCGTTCGTCAAAAGTTTAAGACACCACCAGTTTCCTACAGATGAAGTGAAATCAGGTCCAAGTAGCAGAAGAAAAAGAACGCCGTCTCCATCATGCAAAGAGGTTTTTGTGTTTGTGTTTAATATTTTAATTCTGTGACATATTAAATGCAACAAAAAAGCAACGAAAGCGCAAAGTTAAAGCATCAGATAATTACATTAAGCCTGCAGAGAGGTTACATGCAGTTAAAGATTTCGAGTCACACTGACGGGCTGTGCCACCTTCATTATAAGGCTGACATATGTTTATCAGCTCATGCAGTTTTTTACGGGCAAAAAACACTAAACACTAGTTCAAGAGCAACCTTAGTAACAAAAGTAACAACATGATTGTAACTGTAATCTGAGTAGTAGCCTGTAGTAAGTACTGAAGATGCTACATCAGTCATCAGGCCCAGATTATCACCGTGTTCACGTCACACGAAGCTGCGGCCTTAATTTCAGAGGAGAGCAGACTGTGAGGAGACAGAGGACAGAAATGAGTGGAAGTCAGTGTAAAGTAATGTGAAGTGATGAGAACAGGATTGTGTGTGTGTGTGTGTGTGTGTGTGTGTGTGTGTGTGTGTGTGTGTGTGTGTGTGTGTGTGTGTGTGTGTGTGTGTGTGGGCTGACGTCAGCAGCTCTCGGCTCGCTGAGTTGCCATGGTGACCGGTTGGCTGTGTTTCGGATGCCCTGTGGCTCGGCGCTCTTCTTGGCTCCGTCCGAAAGCCCGCTCTCTGTTTACTACATTTACAGCCCGCCATTTTATCTGAGTGTCCCACTTCTGAGGCCGTAAATGTAGGTGGATATTTATACTGCCCTAAAAATAAATCCACGGCAGGATACAAAAAGAAGCACACAGACACAGTCTCTGTTAACCGTCCTCTCCCACACCACTAAACGAGCATCTCCTCTGCTCGGAGCGAAGCAGCTCGAGGAAATGAGATTCGTTCCAGAGGCCGAGGCAGAGCGACGGAGACGCTTGCCTCTCCGAGTGCGCCTCTTTCTGTCTCTCTCTGGAGCTTTAACCTTTCAGTCTCATATATATGACAGTTAAATAATTATTGGAACACACTAGCAGGAAGTGATGGTGGTCAGTGCCGAGCTGGCCGACCGCATCAGAAATCCAACGTGACGACAGTGACTCCAAACGGCCGCACTGAAGCTAGACATGGAAGAAAGGAGGGGAAGTCACGGCATCTGAGAACGAAGACAGGGCTGCAGATTTTCAGACCGTCTCTCTGGGAATCTTCAAGGCTGTGAAAACTGTCAGACTGTAGACTAACAAATGAAAGTAGTGTGAAAAAGGAAAGGCCACGCAGCTTATCAACAGCACCATGAAGTTAGCACAGCATCACTGATGAGCCTGCGAGCTGTGAAACTGACAGTATTTCCTCAAAAATATGAAACGTGTGATGTGACACACTCTCATCATTATTCACTGTGAATGCTAAATGCACTTTAACAAAATGAGACCTTCCTCTGAGAGTCTGTGTTCACACCGCTGTGTGACGTCTTCATCAAAGCTCGGAGGATCCGACTTTCTCCTTCTGTTCCAGCATCAACAGTTAGCAACACGAGCTAACATTAGCTTAAACACATCCAGTTATCACTAGCATCAGCAGCTGGTCATTTTTCAACATGAGCCTTTAGCTAACATTAATCACTAGTTGTCACATGAAAACATTATTTTACAATCTTTTGTTAACAAGCGTATAAAAAGAGCAAAATCAAATATCAGCAGATGAAGAAGCTTCAGCACCAAAAACTCTGAATTGTCCCTGTTGGTCTCACCTGAGCGACCGTTCTCCAGTCGGTAATCAAACACCACACAGTCAGTGTGTGAGTCTTATCAGTGCCTCGCGAGGAAACGTATCACCTGAACCTCAGAGCACAGAGTCAGATTTGGAGTATTTAATGGTCACTCAGATCGGGGTAACACGTCAGCAGTTTAACATTATTATTAAGCAGTGATGTCACAGTGAAACCTTTGCAGCAAACTGTTTTTAACTTTAATGTATGCTGTGCAAATGTGACTTTGAGTCTTTTCAAATATTTGTGTGACTGCTGTGTCTAAAGAGACCTTAAATTGCAGGACTGGCAGACTTATTTTTTAATTTTGTAATGAATTTTCTCACCTGTGTGTGTGACCTCTTCAAGGTCCCAAGGCTCTGATCGTGTCAGAGATATGATCAGAGGCAGTAACTGTTGATAATGAATTTGGCAAACTTTATTTTTCAAATTGTAAACAAATAGCGTCCATCAAAGTGAAAAATCACATTAGGACCCCGTACTGCTTTGGGCTCCGCCTCCACAAAAGGACGTCGTGCTGCTGATGACGCTCCACAGGAAAGCAGACAGTTTTCAGTTTCTTCTTTTTTGAATTGAGAGCATTTAGTGCTGGTAAAATCTGATATTTCATATTTAATATTGAAGTTAAACAGTACAGCTGCCCAAGTGCTGCATAATAAACTGGATCAGCTGAAGAGGAAAATCATGAGACTGAAAATATTTCAGAGAAGCCTATAATATTCTTACAAACACAGTAATACTATTTATAAGTTCTGAACCTGCATTGACTGTATAAACATTACACTGACAGTGGTTATAACAGGTCTCAGAGGATATATGACTGAATTATTTTCATGGGGACAGAGAGACAGAAAAACACTCTACCCTGCTTTTTTCCACATATCACACTCAGACGTATGACTGACATTTACTTTCTGCAGAAACAGCCAACATGGGGGCGGTCAGCGAGATATACCTCGGCTACACAGCATGTATCTGACATTCAACACGTCAGCTTTGTCACCTTCAGTCCATGTAACAGCCACAAGTGTCATTATTAGAAATAAGCTGTCATAAAGTGTATTAAAACAGGATTTCGTTTTCTGCATCGCTTTCGAGTTTTCACAATTAATTTATTCACATAGAAAGTCCCAAAAAAAGAACTTTAATTTGAACCATATTAGACAGATATCGTGGAAAAACAAACTGAAATAAAATCTTGTACGCACAACATAACGACGTCGTCGATGAGAAGAGGAAACCAATGTTGTACATGTAATTGATCAGTTCCTCCTAATAAAACAATCAGAAAAAGAACTCAAGGTTATTTTTTGTATAATTTAGAACAACAATTATGAGGATTTTAAAATTGCAAAAAGTGCCCAAATTCAAATTTTTAGCTAATCAGACAACATGTAGGAAAAGTTAAGACTGAGTTAAACTCACTTCTTTGAATTCTCGTCTCATTCTTTTCCCCCACAAGCTCCCACTCAGCTTGTCTTTCCACTGTGTTAGGCTCTTTCCCCTGACTGTTTTTTAAGTGCCGCTCTGAATAAATAAATGCTAAATCACCCTTTCTCGATGTGGTAATTCAAAGCACCGAGGGCCCGAGTGAATTTTAAGGAAAGATGTGGAGGCACAGACTTTCTCACGGATCCAGCTCCAGGCACGAAAACATGATAAACAGCTCCAAAAAGTGAGACGTGAAATGTGAAATTTCTAACAATCAGGAAACAATGGTGCAAAAAATACGTTTCCTCAAATTATGCAAAGTAAAGCAAAATATGAAATTCCCCGAGAGCAACAGGAGGAAACGGATTCACGGCCCACACTCGTACATTGAATAAGGTCAACAAGACGCCCGTGTTCGCCATATGACGGACAAATTAATGGGTGTTTATACACACAGGAGCATCACATGGATATGTACAGAAGACAAAGTTACTATATACAGCAATGCACACCCACAGCATGAAGACATCAGCAAGACACTCATGAACTCTGACATCAATAAACTCCGTGAAAATATACTTTTCTGATGACTGCAGGCTGTTCAGGAGAGAGGGGGAGTATTAATGTGTGTACATGAATATATATATATGTGTGTGTGTGTGTGTATATGAATTGAATTTATAGTCCCATAGCAATCAGAGCACTGGGGGCAGTGACACCCATGCTGGGCGAGTGGCTCCAGGAGATCCCAGGAACAACATCCCAGATCCCTGTCCAGAAGAGCGTAGTCCAAGGAACAGCAAAGATCCTCAAGCTCCCAGCTGAGTATGTGGGTCATACCCATGAAAAACTTCAAACAGCTCATTCTGTTATTGACTCTGTCATTTATTAGATCGGATGATCAAAGTCTGAAGAAACAAGACATATTCAACAGGGACGTCAGCAGCGTGTGGAAGAACCATACGCAGCCTGGCGCCTCCCCCTCGTGCTGCTCACCAGCAGGTCACACACTGCTGTGGGATGGCATCACATTTTTCAACCTTTGCAGATCAGCCGGTGTGGCTGTGCTACTCACTCTGGCATGAACGGAGCGCTAAGGTGATCTCAAAAGTGTTCAGTGGGGTTAAGTCAGGATGGCAGGTAGGCTATTCCATCCTCCCCCCTCCCAAATTCTGAGACTGCTCTGTGGGGGCAAACATTGTCTTCTTGGAGGATCACAGACTGTGGAGATACGGGAATGCCACCGGTTGCAGAATCTCATCTCGATATGTTTCTGCACTGAGATTACCTCCGATGATGACGAGCCTCGTTTTTCCACTGAGGGAGATGCCCCCACTAAAAGCTGTTACCCTATCAGCACAGCAGTCAGCCACACCTGTCCACATCCTTTCCACAGTTTGACACTACAGTCCAACTGTGAGCTAGCTGGCTAACTTAGCTACCTGGTGCTAGCTAGCTTAGTTACCTAGCTGAAACCCCCAGACACAGATATCTACTAATTAGTGCTCAGGAGCTTTTACAGACTTCCTGCTTAGTACAATATTTGTTAGTCTCATTCTGTTGCTCCTTGAAGTGCTAAAATGAATTTCCCATTACAATTATTTACAGTCTGAGTCATTATGCTTGAAACCAGAGAGAAGAAAAAACTGTTTTAAATATTTATTCTCTTCCATCAAAGTATAAGAATAAATACTGTGACTGTTTTTGACCCAGAAATGATACTCTGAGTGTTAAGAGCAGTCTGCAGCCTGCCTCACAGGGATTACTGCACATACACTGAGCTCATTATCAGAAACTTTGGCCAAGATTCAGGATAAATAAAAATAACAGGATGAAAACAATAAGAAAGAGATGAATGCGGAGACGAGCGACGGAGAAAGATCTGCAGGATATTCCTCCTGGTTATCCATCGGAGATATTCTGTTTAACAAAACGCAGCAACCCAAAATCGATAAGCTGACATTTCCAAAGCAAACAGTGAACACATTCACTCAAACACACACACACACACACACACACACTTTTATGTATTTGTTTCTCGAGCCGTCGCAGCATTTTTCACCCCTGTGAAGAAGTAGAAGGCCTGTGCCCTGATATGAGTGGGCAGTAGCTGAAAATCTGCAATGCATGTACTCAGAGAGAGAGAGCAGCAACACAACCCAAACAGATTAAATACCCTCGTAGTTACAGAGCAGCAGGTTTACCAAAGAAATAATATGTTTACATGCAAAGCAGCACCGCAAACAGCTTTCAGCAACATTTTAATTACGTTTACACGCTTCCAAATCGAGTCGCTTCTCTTAAATAACCCTTTTATACTTTGTTTAATTTATAATTAGCCTCATACGGGCATCGCACCGAGCCACGCTGCCTGCTTTCACATATTTGTCACCTTTGGCATGCTGAGTGTCAAAACAACTGAAAACTGATGTGTAAAGCACTTACAGTCACACTTAATCTAATGTAGGCATGTTCTAAGCAAAGAAAAGTGTGGGAATAAATTCTAAAATGTCTAAAATGTTAAATGCACACCTTTCCAAACCAAACTGACACAAATAAGAAGTTCCGTCTTCACTGAAATACAGAAATGATAAAAATCCTTTATTGGATGCAGGAGGATAGAAAATGTGCGCTAACCACAGCTGCGTCCTCTGAAAGTCTGTCATCCTTTTGATGGCATAATAATAGATGCAACATTTTTAAAGAGTGACCCACAGAGGTGTATGACGCATGTCAGAACACCTGCATCCATTGTTTCCCGCCCTCCAGGAGAAACCTGATGGCTGTCAACATGTCAGGCTGCACCTCCATCATTAGACTCTCAGAAAAGCTCCAGTCTCATTAAGTTTGTACATCCCAGCAACTGTTCCCTCAACACTTCCTGTTTCTGTAAACGAGTTTTGTTTGTGAGGTTCAGCTACACAGCAAACCATCCCGCAGAGCCCACTAAACACTGGACGTCAGATAGACGTGCAGATCGCGTTTATAGTGGGTCCGTTGGTCCATCACCAAGTCTGGACATCTATACAACGTCCAAACTAGGTCCACAATTTGGATGTCCAACCATGACCCAACTTGGACGTCAATATGAGGTTTAACATTTAGACTGGGTCATTTTTTTGATGTCCATGAAAGGTGGAGGGAATTTACATGATTAATAAATGTAATTTCTTTAACCTCCAAGGACCTGGCGTCCACATATGTGGACATCACATTTTGGGTTTTCTAGACCAAAATACAGAATTTTGCTCTACAAGGGCCTGATATCCGCTTACGAGGACGTTATACTGCCACTGTTCTATTGAAATTTAAACAAACCCCCGACCTTCCGATCATGATCACTCCCTTCCTTCACACATAACTGTTTCTGTACATTAAACATGTCATCCACCCTCTGGAAACACGGCAGCACAGAGCTTATAGAAGCATTATAAAAACGACGTCTACAGTGAGTCAAAGTTTGACACTGAAAATAAATATAAATAGCCCGTACATGGAGGTCATACGGACGTCAACACTAGACGTTCAGCAGACGTTACCTGGCGTAACAAAACAACCTTTCAGTGGACCAAAATCGTCCAAAAATGCCTTTTCACTGTGCGCACTGGGAGGTTGTGTGTGGTTTGGTTGGAAGTAAAAAGTAAAATGTCACAGGTAAAAAAAGAAAGCATTTTCAGCTAAAGACAGCAGCAGTGCTCTCTGTTCCAGCGGAGCGCTTTTTTTGACACCTTCAGCTTTTATTTATTACTTCTTCAATCAGCATGAAGTACCAGCGTCCACATTGTGAAACTGTAAAAGGGGACATAACAGTGACAAAGTGAGACAAACACAGACAGAAGAGAAGGGAAGAGAAAGGATGAGGGAGCGAGGAATGGAAGAATTAGCCCTCTGGGCAAAGCAGCTATCATTGGCTCTCAATATGCATCTGATGGTTTATTGATCGGTCCCTGCACTGAGCTCTGTGAGCCACAAAACACTGACAGAGAGGAAGACAGAGGGATAAAGCATGAGAGGGAAGTGTAAGCTGAGAGAGACAGAGAGTGAGCGGGTGATGGAGTGAAAGGCGATGATGGGGGTGAAAAGGAAAGAAAAAAGGACAAATTAAAAAAACTGTACGGATAGATGGACAGACAGGTGGAGGGATAAACATCCTGAACTGCAACGCGATCGCTGACATTTCAATCATAGGACTCACTGTTGTTAGAACACATTTCCTCCTTCTGTCTCTGGAAGCTGCAGTAAAAATGAAGAAAGCACCATAAAGTTAATGGAGAATGATACCAAAATGTTAGATTTTGCTGTATTGCCTTTGAGACATTTCCTGTCTCTAACGCAAAGGCCACGGAGCGAGGAGCATCCCGAACATGTGACATCGAAGCCGTCCACTGAAAACGTTATTCTGTCCTCTCAGACTGTGAGAACCCTCCTTAAACCTTTAACCACCACTAAAAAAAACCAAAAAAAGCAAATATCAAAACATCCTGCAGCAACAACACATTCAGATCAAGCCTGGCGTCAGATTCATTACCTTTGATTTAGAAAGACCAAAAACTGCAGGAGTGAAATTCAGTTTTAAGAAGCACTGATGCAGCAAGCTGTTCGCAGGTTGCCTCTGTGGTGGCCATCTTGTTTTCTCTGTAAAGAGGAGGCCCGCCTTAGTTGCAGCTCTTTTATAGGCCAATCTGAAGTGAGAAGGCGTGGTCTGAGAGTATTTAAAGCTGGCAGGAAATGGATAGGGGGCCATAAAGGAGAAGTGGCAGGCCCAATGGGACAGAGAAGGGAAAGGCAGATATTATTATGGCATACAGAAAATAGTTGGGCAGTATAGAAGAAGCTATAGAAGTAGAAGAGGATATAATCTCGAGAGTAAGATCTGGTCATACAGACTTGAATAGCACACTTAAAAAGATGGTAAACATGACACAGGGAATTGTGACTTCTGTGGACAAGAGGAGACATCTGAGCATGCAGTGTTGGAGTGTGATAAGTACAAGCGAGAAAGGGAAATATTAAAGTCTGAGTTGCAGGAAAATAGAGTTCAGCTAAGGGTAAGACACATATTTCAAAGGAGTGCTGGGGATGTAATTTATAGGGCAGTGTTTGGATTTTTAAGAACGGCAGGTGTTTATCTGAGACTGTAGGTGGAGAAACTGCTCCGACCCACACTCCAGTCCAGAGGGTGGCGGTAAAGCACCTAAAAGTTGTTTGCCAACCGCCATTAAAATGTAGAAGGAGAAGAAGACAGGGGGCCGTTTTGGGAAGTTGCTGTCTGTATGTGCAAGAGACAATAAAGTAAATACTTCAGTTGAGACAGAGTGATGTCTGATGTTTGCCTCACCACACCTGGTGGCGAGCCTCCTCTTCACAGGGAAAACAAGATGGCCGCCACAGAGGCTACCTGCGAGCACCTTGCTGCACTAGTGCTTCCTAACATTCAGGAATCACATTACAGTTAAAATTATGTCAGTACTTTTATAAAAGTCCTTCAGTTATATGGACAACTGGTGATAGAAAGAAAAAAAACCAAACAAACATGTTTGTTCTTCCTGCTCTCTCTCGCTACCATCAGCTGATTTCAGTTCGTGAATGAGAGGAGGAAAATGGTGGAGCAGCCCACAGCTGAGATATGAGCATTACGTTTAGTTTTATTTTATGAAAGAACAAGTTCACTACAGTAAAATGCAAATCTTGTCTAGGACAGAATCAACCTCGTTATGCTGCTAACAGAATATATGCTAGCATCTGCACAGACAGCATGCTAACGCTAAGCTAGCCAACTGTTGATAAAGCTGAGGGTATGCAGACTCCAGCATAGCAGCCAGAGCCTGGACTTCAAGCAGTGATGAGTCTTACTTACTAATTTGCATTTCAAACTTTTCTCTGATTGTTTTGTTTTTTGTCATTATGTTAACAAAGTTTGTCAAAATGAAAAAAAAAAAGATTGTAAAGTCAGATGTGTGAGGTTGTGCTGAAAGAATGACACAAATGAGGAAAGTAAACAGTTTTTAAGCAAGGCAAAAATGTCCAACGTTACAGCAGAAAACATTTTTGGTCTCTACAGATCATTTCTCCACTGTACAGATAAGATAAGATAAGATAAGATAACCTTTATTAGTCCCACGCGTGGGAAATTTGTTTTGTGGGACTAATAAAGGTTATCTTATCTTATCTTATCTTATCTGTACAGTGGGAGAATGTTCTTAGAACTTGCGTGATTCATTTAGATTAAGGTTTAATGTTTGCATTATTAGGGGTGTGGCCTCTTGGATTGACAGCTGAATAGTGAGCTGTAGCTGTTGTGGTTCATTACTATTAGCTGTAACAGTTAACGTTACACTCCACCTTCTGAAAAAAGGAGCACTCCTCTTCGCTGAGGTCAGGATCACCTTGCCTTTGGTTTACTTAGAAAAGTGCTTCAATTTTACTTCCCCCCATTTGTATCCAGCTGAAATCGAATCCTGGCAGGATCTCGCTCCGTGATGACAGACAGACAAACAGTGATGACAGACTGATGCCAGGAAGTTATCAGTGTGAATTTGTGTGGACTGGAGACGAGGCTCGCAGCTGGCAGAAAATCGGTGAGAACAGGAGTGGAGGAGGGCTGCCAGAGCAGTGCTAAAACTCAGGGAGGCACACTGGCAACCAATCAACTCATCCACTCCCAGTATCTGGAGTCTTGGCTCAGGTGAGATGCCATTTCCTATGCAACTGCTGTGCGGCTCCTTCTTGGCGCTGAACGGCTCTGAGAGATTATCTTGTACGGAGAGACGAGCCTGTGGCTTCAAGTTATACACACCGAACATGCTGATCAGGACAGGACGGAGGCAAAGCTCCTCTAAACCGAGCCCAGTGCAAAGGCTTTTCTACATGCACCTTTTTCCTCATGTAACACAATGACTTCACAGGAGGATAAAGAGGCTGTTTATCGGAGGGGAGGGTTCGTTGCTTCACTGTTGGACATCTGAGGCCACATGACATGAAAATAATGTAAGTCAGAGTAACGAATCGCCTTCACCTGGAAACATCTAAATCAAAAATACTAGTATTAGCTAAATTTGAATATATGTTTTTGAAATTTACATTTTAATTAGTAAACATGTTTGTGGTTTTTACATGTTTGTGGTTTTTAAACTTTTTTCCTACTCTGTTCTGTGTGTGTGTGATTTTAGGTCCATGGTGTTAACACAGCATGTCGAAATGAAAAAATAAATACTGCAAAGTCAGACATGCTGAAACACAAACAAGGCAAGTTAGACAAGGTAAAGTATAAAGATGGCTAATAAAAGCCACCTTTGACCCCAGAGGGTTCAATAAAACATGATGGTCCCATCAGGGTCACAGAGGAGCAGGAAGCAGGGCGGGTTCAGGCGGGGCTGCCTTGTAATAATTACTCTCGTGGTATCAGTCATGTGTTTGCTTTCAAATGACACAACTGAAGTTATTATAAATGAAACACAGCAGCTTCAAACATCATGGATTAGTAGTCGTGGTTTCTACATCGGAGCTGGAGTTTTTGGAAGGATTCCTTGGCTTTGTGAGATGGAGAAAAACTGTCTGTCGAACGCTGACACCGACACTCAGGAAGCCGTTATGTTCAGAGATCTGTACTGTACGCTCTCGAGCCAGAAAGCAAAGCCAGCTGCTTCCAGCTGTGTGCATCTTCAGACTTGTATTCTGTGGATTTGTAGCGTTGCTGTGGTGAAATATTCCCACAGCAGGAGGATTTGATGTAAAATTCAGTGGCCGTGTGAGGGAAAGCCAAAGCGTTGTGCTGCTGGCAGCCTTAAAGTCTTGGACTTCCTCAGGCGGATGTAGCATTGTGATTGCACCATCCAGCTGTTAACAACTGCATCCAAGGAAGAAGACTCTACTCACACCTTCAGCAGTTTGCCAGTGGCTTCATGCAAACCAGCCCTGGAAAACCAGAGCACTGGGATCAGATCTGAACAAACAGAAACTCCGCGCTCTCCCCTCAAAGCCTCCACTTTCAAGGCGTGAGAGGAGCCGGTGGAGATATGGAAGCTGACGTGTGCTCAGGGCAATGAAGTGTCGATCATTTACAGAGCACCACAGAGCCGTGCTTCACTGGATGAAAGTGAGGAAATTGAGGTGTATTAACTGACAGAGTGACAGATGTTAAGCCCAGGCGGCAGCTAACAGCGAAGCCTCCGGCAGCGTGGAGCTGCAGGATGAAGTTTCAGGTGTGGCCAGCGATGATCACAGCTGCCCTGCATGAAAACCTGCAGCAGCGATCTCTGCTTTTAAATATGAAAATATTCCACCGAGCAAATCACAGCCGCATGCTGGTTTAAATAAAAGTCCTCCCAGCATGATTTATGCAACCAGCTTCATCTGTGAATGAAAACAGAACCACACGGAGAACTTTACTGGAGAGGAACGGGCTTACACTTTTTTTTAGATATTATCCTACATCTGTAACCACTCCTTTGTGATAAATCACGACTCTAACGGTGGCAAAAAAATGGGTTTAAAAAACTGCTTGAAACCAAACAAGGTTTACACGAGTCTTAATGAGCGTTAGAGACACGCTACTAGTTTCCATTAACAGTCCAGAGCTCTACTTCAAGACTCCATCCATTCACCATCCACCTGTCACTCAAAGAGGCCACACCCCTAACAATTTAAACAGGTGAGTTATAAAAACATCCTCCCTCTGCACAGCTGTTATGAAGGAGGAAATGATCTGTAGAGAGCTGCAGGCTATAAAGCTGAAGCTTTTTGTTTTCCTGGTTTGAATTGTGCACCTCCTGACAGGTGAGGACAGGTGAGGTTTAGATATTCATGGCTCCCATGAAACCAAGATGAGCCCTTTTAAGACATGAAAGGATTATTTTCATGGAAAATAAGCTCTGAATGAGTCTTTTTGATGGACACAGATGAGGTGTGAGGAGAGAAAACTGAAACTATTTAGTGTCAGTATCACTGAGCATCAAACCGCAGCTGCTGCCCTGCTAATGTCTGCGTGCGACCAAAATACAGTCTAATTGTGCAGAATCATCACGTAACTGTGGCTCTGTCGCGTATTATAAAGCCTACATTATGTCCACAGGACACAATCTACATTCATGATGGCTTTCCTTTGTTTCTCCAGGTTTTGAACACCTTGTTGATGGATTTCAAAGCCAAGCTTCCCATTTCCTGCCAAATTTAGCGCAGCACAGCTGTGTACCTACTGCCTTCGATCCCCGCTGCACAATCACACAACGTTTAGACCGAGAGTGCTGCTGGTGAGGATAATCATACCTCGTTTTTTGGTGATAGGGTGTTTTCAGGGGAAAGCTTTTGAATTTGAATAGCGTCATCAGGTCACTGGAGGAAGCCTGCGAAGCTTTCATGTACAACAATTCAAATATCACCCGGTGTCCTGCTTAAAGGAAACGAGCCCTGTTTTCCACGCAGAGATTATGTAAAGAAGCAGTTAACACCTCCCGCTGCTTCCCTGGCGTCTTTCTCCTCTTTCTAAAATATTTTGAATGCTCTGAATAAGAGTAATCATGTCTTTAAGAGTCATTCGAAAATGAAATTCTGCTTCTTTTACAAAGATTTGAGTCTTTTTCAGCTGAGCGGGAAATAAACTGGAGTGATGGTATTTCTGTCACTTTATGTGGATCCTCCAAATTCCTGAGCATATATTTAGGGCTAGGATTTCTGTAGCCCTAAGCAAGATTTGAGATATAGCTCCAAAACACTTCCAGCACCACCAAATCACACACACTGCTCATGAGTAGATGAACACGTACACACAGACCTGTGCAGGTGCAGTCATGCCGGGGGACGATGTACAGTAGACCTGTGGTGCTTCGGTTGTGTCATGAGGTAAATGTGCCTGTTTCCTTAGACAAAGCTCCAAAACACTTCAGTAATGCCTCTGAAATGTTTCTACATTAGATTCTTATTTCTAAATATAGGAGAGAATTACATGGTTACATGTATCAGGTCTATACATTCAACACACAACAAATGTAGTTTTTACAAACTAAGCAGATTATCTAATAAGATCAGTCTGTCCAAATATGATCTGATGCAAAAACCGTGGCTAAAGAGTCAACCTGGAAGACTTTGGACAGATCACAGGTTTTGTGTTAAAATAATAATTTAAGCAGCACTTTAAACATCGGTAAATGAAAAACACATTAACTACAACGAATAATAAATTCATTATTTCTGGCTGAAAGAAAATTACTGTGGTTTTATTCAATTTAATTTGTTCAAACAACAACTTGCAAAACAGCAACAACAAACTAAAAAAGTCATCATCTAAACCTGTTCTGTCTTCCCAGCAGGTCCGGTTAAAATTAACTGTTTCCTCTTAAATATGTTCAAACACAACTTTGATGGGAGAAAATCAACATACTAATTTATTCACAGAGTCAGGAAATACAACATTCGGTTTATTTTCACTCTCTCCAATTTTCTTTTTTGTCTTGGAGTAAATATTTTTAGGAGTCATTTAAGCATCTTCAGGAATCAAAGTGCAGTTTGAGATGCGGTTGTTCGTTATGACGGGGCTGTTCCGATCTCGCCCGCCCTACGGAGACACTGGGGCTAACCCGACGTTAGCTTCCCAACCCGCCGGCAGATTCTGAGGATTTAAACTCTCCTTGTGTGAACTACACCGCAGCTACAGCTTAAATACGACCATCTTTATTTATATGTAAAAGTAGAACAACACAGGAAGTCATGTGCCCCCCCTAGTGGTTGTGACCCTCAACAACCACATGGACTGTGTATAACAGGGGCCACGCTGCATCCTCTCAGCTTTAAAGCTGCTTTTTGTAATCACCTTCTGTAGACTTTACCTTACACCACCAGGGGGCAGTGTTTGCCAGTCAGTATGTTCAGATGTTTTCACATGTTTGCTTCTGCTCTATTTAATTTCTTATATTTTATCTTTTGCCCTCCTTCATTGAGGGGCCTTTAAACCACCACGGTGATGGTCATTGGGGTTTTTCAGTGGATGTTTGGAATAAATCTTTTTTTCATATTTTCTGAGTGCTCCTGATTTCCATTTCCTGTTTTATTCTGGTAACTCCTCGTGTTCCTACACTTCCAGTCCTTGACGGTCTCCACCTGTGTCTGATTCGACCGTCTGCTCTGCCTCATTAGTTTCACCTGTTTGTTTGTCCTCACCTGTGTTCACCTTTCCCCTCATCACTTATCTGACTGTTGCTGTGAAAAAGAATATACTGTTTCCTATTTATTGATAAGAATGGATAATAATTCAACCTGGATAATTATGGAAGTGACGAGAGACGTTTAATGAGCTGAAGATACTTCTACCACTTTTTTTGACAGTTATTCCAAAATATCATCACCAGTAAATCTGGATTTATCCAGCGAACATACTAAAAAAACAAAGAACTGCTGAACTAAATCATCCAACAGTAAAGTTTATAGATGGTTTTTAAAGTGGACCTCTTGAGCACTTTTCCCTGTCATCTATCTCTGGTTTCAATGGTGGATTTTCATACTAAACGTGGCAAAAGTTTCAGATAATGAGGTCAGCCTCCAGTCATGTGAAAAAGAAAGTTTTCAGTGCATCGAGTCCTGTTAAAACTTTATTTCTTACCCTCTGAATTCCTATGGAAGCAGGAAGTAAAAGCCAGCTGTTCTTAATCATCATCAGCAAGTGTGAGCGTCTCCCTTAGAGTAGAAGTTTGGCGGTTTGCTGCTCAGGTGGGTGCGCAATGTTAAGAAAACTTTACCAAGTGAAAGGTCAAAGTTCATGACAGGTTTGAAAAAGCCTCCTCTCTCTAAACAGAACATGGCAGCACGGTTTGCCAAACTGCATCTGAACAAACCAACAACAAGACTTCTGGAACAGAACAGACGAGACCAGGGCGGAGACGTTTGTCCATAAAGCAAAGAAAACAAACTGCTCATGCTAACTTTATATGAAAGGATTCTGGAGTCAGTGTGAGGCCGTCTGTCCCACAGCTAAACCTTGGGACGGGACAGTGATCCGAGCACAGCAGCAAATCTGCAACAGTGGAGAAAGAAAAGAATCAAGACCTGAATGAGATGCTGTGCATGATGAATGCTGCAAAAATAAACACATTAAATGAGAGGAAACAATTTTTGGTTCCAGGAGTCTGAAACTGAAATGTCTTCCTTTGTGGTTTGATTTCGATTAGAACTGATTAAAAAAGAGAAATCCTCATTACAGATCACACACGAGGACTCAATGACCCTGTTTGTGTTTTTTAACAATCCTGGAAACGTGCCGTCTTCTCTCTCCATCGCTGCTTTCTGTGCCGAGCTTTTAACGGCACACATCTGAAGAGTCAGCAGCACCACCACATGGACTCTTCAGTAACTCAGGCCTCTCTGAGCTCTCACACTTCATCTGTTTTGTCTTGGCAAAAGCAGGCAGCAGCGTGTGATTCTATGACAGCTCCATTATCATCTCTAAAGCGCTCGTTCAACTATTCACCACATCGAAAATAGAACACATGGCTACAAGGCTGGCTCTTTGCAAGTCCAAGGGAAAAATCCAGCGAAAGACAAGAAATCAGAAAGAATTAGCCTGACAGACACGAACGAGGCCAAAAAACCACAAGACAAAACCCAATCAAAGCAGAAGGAAACCGACGCTGGTGAAACCCAATTCAAGTGTACCGCTTTAAAAGGCCAAGTGCCCTGAATAATGTAACAGCCTTTATCCTCTCCCCCGGCTAACAGGGCACTTCTTAACATTCTTAAAAGATGCTTTTCAATTAAGCCTGACTCGGTGGTGGCAATGTGTATGCTAATGTCCGTGTGTGTGTGTGCCCGCGCAACAATAAGAAAGAGAATAAGAGAAACACACAGTGAGAAGCAGGAAGCCTTGATTTGAATAAAATTAGCACTTCTTTATTTGAACACCCAATGGCACGAAAGAGACTTTTTAAATCAGCATAAAGATAAGAAGGTCCACACAGTCTGAAAGAGCTTCATTTATTTTCTTTCTACCTTATTTAAAATGAATAAAAGTGCTTTTATCTTAGTGTTAGCAGCCTGTAGGTACAGCACACTCTGACTAAAAACAAGATTCCTGCAAATGGGTATTTTCTGGAGATTTAATTATGTAAGATGGCGCCAAACCTGCAGTTCCTCTAATGTCCAGCAGAGGCTCCAGCAGAGAGTCAGTCCCCATAGACTCACTGTCATGGTCCTGGGTCTTTTGACCCAGAGGTTTCTGTTTTTTATTATTATGATCTTGTGTTCTAGTTTTCTCTGATTGTGTACTGTGGTTTAGACCTTTTAGTGCTTTGAGTTTGATTCAGGAGCACACACAGACCTCTCCGACATCACAAATCACATTCATATAATTAGTTTTAATTCAACCTGCAGGGTCACCTCCCGTTTCTGCATCTGGACCCTTAATATTTAAATCCCCAAAAATTAAATATTTCAATACAGGCTCATTTGAGACTAACAATGTCAAAGGTAAGCGAGTCATCCTGTATGGTCCATGACTTTTGTTAGTAAATATCGCACAGCTTTAGCAACAAACAGCACGCTGTGTTACTCGAGTTATACTTTGTGGCAAAGTGTCGGTAATGTCAGAAAGAGTTTTATACAAACGACTCGGACAGCATCTCATCTGAGCACACTTGAGTGTTAGTTCTTTAAGAGCCGTGTGTGTGTGTGTGTGTGTGTGTGTGTGTGTGTGTGTGTGTGTGTGTGTGTGTATTTTATGCTTCATGCATGGCGTTCATGCTTCATTGTTTTCTTAAGCTTTGCCAATCGCTCGTCTCTGTTTCCATGTTCCGGCTCAGCCTCGCTCTGTGCCTGATCTTATATCTAACAGAGTGTGCGTGTTTGTGTGTGTGCGTGTGCATGCATGTTTTTGTGTGTCTCTCTCTGTGCAGGAATCCAATGGTTTCTCTGGAAGGCAGCCAGCCAGGCTTCTGTTTAGTACATTATCTGTCCCAGTGCTGCCATGGTGCTGGTAACACACACACACACACACACACACACACACACACACACACACACACACACACACACACACACATCACAGCTCATTCGATTGGCTGCAGTCGTATCGATATCCAGAACTAAATACCCGTTTGAAAGACATCTATGATTTTGTGAGTTCATGATTGTGAAGGAAACAGTCTGTGTGTGTGTGTGTGTGTGTGTGTGTGTGTGTGTGTGTTTCAGCATATACAAGGATGTGTAAGTATGTCCTCATACTCTGAGTGTTTGCATGTCTGTTTACTTGTGCAGGTGAATGCGGCTCAACTCGTCTGTCAGGGACTCATGTGCATACATGTGTTCACGCGTGTGCGTGTGCGTGTTTGCTTTAACACTTTAAATGAGGAACTAATGCAGCTTTTGTGGTTAAATGACTGCAGTTCCTGAAAAGAAAGTATGTCACGGGTTCAGCGTGGAGGCGCCGCACAGCGTGTGGTGTTTTGTTGTTAATCATTAAAAATGAAAAAGCAAAGATGAAAAGCTTGGAGAAGCTGACTGAGACCTCCAGTTATTCCAGATGACTCATTTAAAATTAAGAAATACCTCAAATTACACATTAAATGAAGGCGTGGGAAATAAGAGCCAGGTTCACAGCAGCGGGACGACTCACTGAGGTTCCTCTCGGCACAGATTATTGGACGACTGCTCAGAGATGATGTCATCAGAGATGTTTGAGCTGTGCTTGAAAATCAGAGGTGGGAGATTCATTTTCCAAACAGGCCACATGAGAAAGCTGTGGTATGGAGAAGCACAGGTAAACAGACATGCAAGCATTCAGGTACCCTGAAGACATACTTGCACATCCTTGGCATGTGCTGAAACACACACAGACTCTTTCCTTCACAATCATGGACTCACAAAGACTCACAAAAGCATAATGTCTTACAAACAGGTATTGAGTTCTGGATATCGATACGACTGCAGCCAATCGATGTGCTGTGATGATATCTATGACTCAGAGCGACAGGGAGCGTGTGTGTGTGTGCGAGTGTGTATTCATGTCTTTGTGGGGACCAAAAATTGGACGTTTGCTATACTTGTGGGAACCAACAGCCCTTATGGGGACCAAAATGGCGATTTGTGGATTTAGTGACAGGGTTACAATCGAGTTATGGTTAGATTTAGGGAAAGCATTATGTTAGTTAGATGTCCCCACAAGATATGAATACCCGACATGTGTGTGTGCACGTGTGTTTGCTTTTACACTTTAATTGAGCAGCTAATGGAGTTTTAGTGGTTAAATGACTCTCGACTCTCACCAAGTCTTGTAAAGGTTTGGTGAAATCAAATCTACAGTAGCACTGATGGTCCTGTTTCACAGTGAAAGTAAAAAGATTTCTACGTTCACAGTGTAAAAAGAACTTCATGGATTGGGACCAAACAGCTGTGCAGCCTTCAGAAAACCACGTATCAGTGACGCTCATTGGAAAAAATACTTATACGGAGCATAAAGATCACACTCTGGAGCAGTGGAAATAAGCCATACTCCAAGATGAGGCAGGATCCTCTGGGAAAAAATGTGAAGGCCTGCTTCAGAAAGCATGACACATCATTTTCAAACAGAGCTTAATCCCATGGAGAGCTTTGGGGATGTGCAGGGAAACGACCTCAGTGGTCTAAGTATCCCATCCTCGATGCTAGAGCTTTGTGAAAAGTACGACTGTGGATGGAAATAAGTGTTGTAATGTTACTTAAGCTTAATGAAATGATACCATACAGAATGTGTGCCATCATCAAAACTAAAGGTCCAACAAAATATCAGTGTGTGACTGTTTTGTTTTTTGTTTTTTTTGGCCAATCCCAGCCTCAAGGGGCCTCAAGCCTGTGTATTCCCAGTGAAGCGGTCCCAAGCCTGGAGAAATGGGAGCGTTGCATCCGGAGGAAAATCTGTGCCAAGTCAAACAAGCATGTCCATCAGCTTTGGTGACCTTTTGGGAAATAAGCAAGGGGCTGCGTATCCCGTATGGGTGAAAAACTGATTTGGTTTCATTTAATGTGGACCTCTCCTGCACTTATGAAGATACAAAGGAACAAAAATGAAAAGCACCAGATTTCATCCCATGCGTACCTGGAGCAACTCTGAATATACTCGTAGCGTGAAGCTAAAAGATTTGCATGGCTTCATGATTTTCTATTTACTTTCTTGAGAACTGGTTGAGTTAATTTGGAATAACAGAATTAAAGCTGGAGAGGTGGAGAATGAAGAGGTTTGGGGGGCTTGTGACAAAGAAGTGCAGCACATTAAAAAGACGAGAGCCATAAAAGAGGCACTCGGACTGATACAGCAGCAGAATCATGGGCACAACGAGGGCTTTGTATAAAGAGGTGTGTGTTTGTGTGATGGGCTCAGGAGGTTTGTTCCAGCTTGTAGCTGCAGGCATGCGAGCTTTAAGACAGCCAAAATCATACGAACCACTTCAGACGTCTGTGTTTACATTCCTGTTTCCAGAGTCACCTGGCACCTCCTTCGCAATGACATCAGCGCGTTGTGAAAGCTTCTCCCTGCCAAGCCGCGGCTCAGTTTATAGCCCTGTAATTAAAATGCAGGTGGTGTCTCAACAGTAACACGATCGAAAGGCTGGAGGAGCATCTGTGTCAAATCCACTCGAGGAGTTTCTAATAGCGTGGTACCAGACTGTATATAAAGATGGATCTAGCATGTGTCTGTCTAACGTCCAGCAGGGGGCGACTCCTCTGACTGTGAAACAAGCCTGATTGTACAAAAGTCTTCACGAAAACAAGGCTCCAGCTCATGAGATACTCTGTCCTGATGAGCTTATGGTCTCAGTTGCTACTTTCAGGTCTGACTGAATAAAACATGGAGTTTGGAAATGATGGTGCCACTAGAGTGACAAAGAAGCAAGAAGCAGGATAATGGTGTCATTTCATTGTGTTTGGGAGTCACAACTAAAACAACCTTCCTTTTGTCAGGTTTATTAAGTCACACATACTGTGGTGTAAAAAAGGGCCCTCTTCCTGATTTCCTTTTTTTTTTTTTTTTTTTTAACATTTGTCATACTTAAATGTTTCAGATCAACAAATGAATTTAAATATTAGACAACGACAGAGATGGGCAGTAACGCGTTACTGTAATCCGATTACTTTTTTCGAGTAACGAGTAAAGTAAGGGATTACTATTGCAAAAAAGATAATTAGATTAGTTACTTTCCCGTAAGCACGCTGCGTTACTGCGTTACTAAAACCGTGATTTTTTTGCAAGAGTGTCTCATGACAGTGCGGCAGAGAGTATGAGCGTGCAGCGTTTAAAGCGTGGAAGTACTGACCTCACTTTGAGTTTGATTCTGTAAAAAGTGACAAAAACATCAGCGTCCGCTGCTCACTGCGTGGGAAGAAAACTTCTTTTTACAGCGAAAAAAACCCCTAAACTTCCGAGCAAGCACCGACAGTACGCTGCCACGGGAATGTGAAACTGCCGTATCCTTCCACTGACTGCGAAGACACACCTGCTCCAGGGCAAACCTCCGCCTGCCCCACTCCTGCTATACAGGTGAAAATAGAGCAACAGGACCGCTGAGTCTTTGATTTTATTTATTTACTGCTGTGTTTTACTTGCATCTATTTGAAAGACTGAGTGTAAACACAAAGAACTATTTTATTTTATATGCAGAAAATAGGTTTAAATGTTAAACAAATTTCTCCCAGTCAGAGAATGTTGCATATAATTTAATGTTTGCTTGCTTGTTAAAAGATTAAAACTAATAAAACAAGTTTAATTTGATTACATTTTGTATGATGGATTATGCAGAAAAAATAGAATTGGGCTGAAAGATCTATCGCTTTATTACCTATTCAGGTTGTAAATCTTTTTTTTTAAGTAACAAAGTAACTAATTACTTTTGAAAATAAGTAATCAGTAAAGTAACGGGATTACTTTTTGGGGAAGTAATCAGTAATTAGTTACTGATTACTTTTTTCAAGTAACTTGACCAACACTGGACAAGGATAACAAAAGCAAACACAAGGGGGAAAATCCAAATCTACATGGCCCTGTGTGAAAAAGTGATTGGCACTTAAACCTAATAACTGGTTGGGTGCCCCTTAGCAACAACATCTGCCTTCAAGCATTTGTGATAACTGTCAGTGAGTCTTTTCCAGCTGTGGAGGAATTATGGCCCACTTGTCTTTGCAGAATTGTTGTAATTGAGCCACAATGGAGGGTTTGAGCATGAACTGCCTTTTTAGGGTCATGCCACAGCATCTCAATCGGACTCAGGTCATGACTTTGACTAGGCCACTCCACTAGTCCAAAGCCTTTAGTCTTTCTAAAGCCATTCAGAGGTGGACTTGCTGCTGTGTTTTGGATCATTGTCCTGCTGCAGAACCCAAGTGAGCTTCAGCTTGAGGTCACGAACAGATGGCCGGACATTCTCCTTCAGGATGTTTTGGTAGATGGCAGAAGTCACGGCTCCATTTACCACAGCAAGTCTTCTGGTCCTGAGGCAGCAAATCAGCCCCAGACCATCGCACTACCACTACCATGTCCTACCGCTGCTATCATGTTCCTTTTCTGAGATGCTGCTAATTTTAAGCCAGATGTAACGGGGCTCAGACTTTACAAACGTTCAACTTTTTTCTTGTCAGTCCACAGAGTATTTTCCCAGAAGTCTTAGGGAACATCAAGATGTTTGAGGTTAGCCTTTGGGTTCTTTTTGGTCAGCAGTGGTTTTCTCCTTGAACTTTGCCATGGAGGCCATTTTTGCCCAGTGCTTTTCTTAGTGTTGAATCAAACTCTGACCTTAACTGAGACATGTGAAGCCTGCTGTTATTTAATGTTGTTCTGGAGTTTTTGTGATCTCCTGGATGAGTCATCGATGTGCTCTTGGAGCTTGGTGCTTTTGGTCGGCCGGTCACTCACCACTGTTCCAGGTTTTCTCCATGTGTGGATAATGACTCTCACTGTGGTTCACTGCAGTCCCACAGCCTTGTCTCTGTAACTCTTTCGAGAGTGACAGATGTCAGTGACTTTGTTTCTCAGGTGTTTCTTTAGATCATAACAGGATGTGTTGCTTGTTGAGATCTCCTAGCCTGCTTCACTTTGTCACACAGGTTCTATTTAAGTGATTCTGTGATTCAGCAGGTCTGCCAGTAATCAAGCCTGAGTGTGTTTAGTGAAAATCAACTCAGCTTTCCAAAAATGTGGTTAATCACAGTTAATTCATGATTTAACAAGAGAAGGAATTACTTTTCGACACAGGACCAGGCGGGTTTGGATAACTCCCTTAATCAATGAAATCATCATTTAAAACTCCATTTTGGATCAACTTTTCAAACATTTGTTTGATGCATCCCACGGTGCACTTGGGCCACTTTCATAAATCTAAAGAAGTTTCAACCAAACGAGGTCCTGACACACTCACTGCAAGGAAACAGAAGAGAAATGTGTGTCAGAAAATCAGTAAGAAGCCTGAAGACATCAAAAACACAGTGAGCTGGTTCGTTTCAGGCATAAAGTGGTTTGTTTGTTTGTTGGTGTCAGCTCATTTAGCTTTAAAGCTATACAAAACAAAGCTAATACATTCATATATTGCTTCAGCTGTTCTGATTCAGTTACAAATCAAAAAGAGTGGGAAGAAGTACACGCTTATTTAATGCCGCCCCTCTGACAAAAGCTATCAGTCAATATTTAATCAGCTTCATTACTGACATCATCTACAGTAATAATAACGAACATATTTCTAATATAATATATACACCACATCATATTATTATGTTTTTGTGATTCCATAACTTTGACTCCACACAACAAAACCAGTACCTCCAGTTCTGAAAAGTTAATTATATAATCCAGTAAGCATGAATAAAACGTCCTACACAGAGACAGTCACTGAATTTAAACATTTTCCCTTTCTTTATAACTCATATCTTTATAATATGTTTATATAATATAATACATGTTTGGACATTGCTTCAGCTCCACACATTGTGGTCGTACGCACATTCACAGCTTTGAAGTAAAAAAAAAAAACTTAAATTATAACTTCCTTCTCTGAAGAAAATAACATACTCTGAATATTTCCTGGTAGTTCGTTACTTTTTATTTTGTATTCGGTAAAGTTGGACGTTTTAAAATTAGAAACTAGAAACATGAAAACTAAACTGGGAAAGAGAACTAGGAAATGACTAGGGGCACAGAGGAAACGCACACAGCACTCAGGCAGTATGATTGTTACAGAAGTGTTAACAACACAACAACAGATAGAAAAAAACACAGGGCTTAAATACACAAGCAGGACAACGAGAGGACGAGGAACAGGTGGGAACAAAGCTGGGACAATTCAGACAGAACGAGACACAGGAAGCAAAGCAGAATACACTGACATAAGACAAGGACTATCAAAATAAAACAGGAAGCACAGCATCCCATAGATGCAGACTTGACATGGAAACATGGCAGACTCTGGAACAGAGGAAATACAAAAGCAGTAGACGTGGGACACAGGGAAAATCACAGGGAAAAGCACAGGGAAAACATGGGAACAGAGACTCACCACAGGCTGAGATAAACAGTAAGGGAGAGAGGACTAAGATCACTGAGAACTAAAGAAACCCAAAAACATGAACATCAGTCATCAAAGAATATAATTTTAGAAGCTGAAATACCGTGACATCATCTAAGGGTCAAAGGTCACTCTTTCAAGGATGCTATTGTTGACGTTTTGGACAGAGAAGTTTTTTTTTTGTTTGTCTCTTTTGTTGTCTGTTGTTGTTGTTATACTATTTTAACAGGTTCAAAATAAAGACACGATACAATAGAAGTGAAAGAAGCATCTATGTCCAATGTGAACGGCCATCTTTGAACGGAGGGCGGGGCTTACGACCCCAACTGTCTGCCATCTATAATCCAGTTTGGAGATCCTTCCCAGACGCCGTCATGCCCACTCACATTCTGGGTCAGTTAATCTCAGTAAGTCACATGATAAGGTGAGGTAGGGTTTCACAATGGGTTCATCCAAAACCTTGGCAGATTGTGACCCTCATCCTTTTTAACTCCTTGGCTCATGTGATGAGGGAGAGGATCAGTAGAGGGTCAGCCACTCCCACTAGGGCTTAAAATCTAGGACTCGACCATTTGGTGTTAAAACTGAAAAAGCTTCTCAGATGAAACGTCTTTGAGCTCCTCAGACTGCGATGACCTGGATGGGTGAGAGCCTACACAGACATAAAGCAGAAATCTCCAACAATTATCTGATCATATTACTTGAAATGCCTGACCTCACAGTTTCTCACTGGTGTCTGTATGACCTCAGCGTCAGCTTCATGCTGCTGAAGCCCAGCTGTGTCTGACCTTCCTCACACTGCTGCAGCGACGGGAAGCTTCCAGGAAAAAGTGATGACGGTTAAAGTAGATATAAGTGCCCATGTGTCAGGAAATCTGGCACACAGGTAGACATGTGTCAGGTTTTCGTGCTCGAACACTGTTTTTGCTCCTGTCTGTACAAACTTTTGGCTCGGTTTCATATCTGGAGCGTTTCCAAACATGTCAAACCGAAGAATCTGCCGATTGTGTTCCAGACAGAGATATCTCTGCTTTGATTGACTTCAGAACCTCCCACTTATCTCACTGATAATCACACCGACAAGACAGAGGGTTCAACTTTCCCTCATTTCATTGCAGAGTTGCATCACTCTCTGATACTTTTATCACCGTGATCAGATTTGCATGATGCAATGCAGTGACATGGTACAGAGGGAAAATAAAAAGTAGTGCAGAGACTCTTAAACAGTGACAGGTTAGGGACCAATGAAATGGATGCTCTTCCGCACTGTGACCTCCGTCCTCAGTTAATCTGCTGTTTTAAACACTGCTTATCTCCCGGGATCGCGCCAGCAGGTGACTGCTCTGCGCTGGAGGAATCACTCTGGCAGTATTGCAGCGCCTTATCGAGCTGAATTTCCAAAGTGCTTCAAATGAGCTAAAGTCACTCGAAGAGGGAGCGCCGAGTGAGACGTGAGTAATGTCTGAGCCCACTCGCGGCTCATCCTGAGTTTCCCGGTTCATGCATCCCGCACGGGTTCAGTCCCCAGGGCCTCGGATAACATTCACCCCAGAATCAGACGATGACTGGAGAAAAATGACAGAAACCCTGAAGGTGTTAGATTTTTGAAAGAGTTTGGCCTCCTCATCATCTTTTTGAAATGTTTACCTACAAACTCTTGGCACTGCTCATGTGCAGTAAATCTTTACATTTTTAAAAGTAGTTTTCAGGATATTATTTAAATGCAAACAACGAGGAAACTCAAAACTCCAAAGAGACCCGCGTCGACCGAAGATTGTTGACTTTTGCCCAACCGAGTGAAGGGACACTTTCTCTCAGCTGAACACAGAACACGCACACATACACATGTACACTGACACATACCTACACTCACCCCCCCACCCCCTCCAAACGCCTTCGAAGCTTCTGTCTTCTGTGTTGTGAGACGTGATGATTCATGTGCTACGGTGGTTTTTTTTCTGTTCTCAAACTGATCTCCCTGTTGGAGCTCAGTCTGGGGGGAGTTCTTTTTTCTCCTCATCTTTCCTCATGTTGTGGATTTTCCATTGCTATACCTCTCTGAGCTGTCTTCCCCATGTGATGCTGTGTAATGTATGTATGGTCGGAAGGGGAAGATGGCGCTGGCAAAAGGTCGGCAGCCTCTACCCAATTTCCTTCAGGGTCAACCTTCGGGATCAATAAAGTTTTAGTGAATTGAACTGAAATGGAGCTGGAAGATCCTGTAATGGAGATCAGAGCTGGACCACGAGGGAAGATGACAGAGATGACGCCTCCTGTTTTCTGTTTGAAGAGGAAACCCGGTCAAAATGTTTCAGCTGGAATGTCTCGAGTCAGACTTCCTGTTTGAAATGTCAAAGCAGAAGCACAAGCTCAACTTCACAATCCAAGGATGCATCAGTGAATATAAAGCGTGGATCTGTACTACGGCTGTGGTGGATTCTGACTTGCTAAACAAAACGTACACAGAGCGCCGAGCTCGCTCTCGCCGAGCTGATTTTTAGTGCAAAATAATGAAATCAATAAAACAGGCATTAGGTTGTGGTCCAGATATGGCTCTGCCTCGGAGAACATAAAGCCTGTTTTTATGACTGTGGACGTCAGGATGTGGACTGTTCGGACTTTCATTCGTCTCCTTCCTGGTTTTAATGATTTTATTTCATTTCTGAGTTTGTTGTGGATTTTAAACTGTAGGTTTCGTGATTTGTGCTGGGCTGCTGTTGAGCTTCGTTCATTTTCATTTCTAGCATTCACTACTTTACCACCTCACTGAGTTTGTCTGTTATGATTTTATTGTTTCATTATTATTTATTGTATTGTTTCCTAAATATTTTATTTGTTCACATGCTTACATCTGTTTAGTGCTATCAGTCTGTGGTAGATTCTCCTTGTGCGGCACACCTGGAATAAAATGTGCTTTATAAGTAAAGTTTTGCTCGCTCTGCACAGACTTCAGCATGTCTTTAAATGATCATCATCTCATCTCTGAGATGGTGAAATACGGCCGAGGCGCCGTAAGGCAGAGATGGTCTAATTGGCGAGAGTCGGAGCAGATCTACGTGTCGTGAAATCATCGGAGCATATTTCATGTTTGAGCAACACTCGACCCAGCACGCCATCAGAGTGTGTGTGCAGCCTTCTATATGATTCATGTCCTCACACAGAGCTTATGGCTTTCACTGCAGGCTCACTCTGAGCCCAAAGTCTAACCAATGTTTTAGAAATTCACCAATTCATCAGAGAAAAGTGGAAAACGCTGAGACCTTCTGCCAGCTCGGAGACTGCCAACATATTATCTGTGGCTCAGGGGAACGCGACAAAGCAAACCCCTAATTACGGACAATATAACAAAGCAATCTGCGCCTATTAAACGACATGAATCACTTTGATATGCACTTATACTACTGCCCAGAGTACCGGTCCTGCTTCCAGCCACAAACTCGTGCTCACTGCATTGTGCCGATGACCACGAGTAGAAAATGACGCCCCTCCTCTTTCCAATATCTGCAGGTAGAAAAAGACTTTTGGAGGATTAAAAAAGTCCACAAAAACTTTCACAGTTCAAACGAATTAAAGGTGAAGAGCATCTTCATCACTGAAGCTAAACATAGCAAGACCTCACCAGGTTGTATGTTGGGTGGCTGATGACCTTCGACCTTTGAGTTAAAGTCCTGTCTGTGACCACTTTCTGACTTTGACACGAGTCACCGTTTGGTTTGGTCATAAAATGATGTTGTTCTGTTTAGGGAAGAAAACTTGTTCTGGTTAAACTGTGCTTTTAAACTTTGGTGGGTTACAAAGTGGCTTGCAGACTGTACGGAGGCTAATGCCAGGAGGTTGCTTGGTGATTGTATTCCTTATTTCATCGACTAGAACCAACAGCTCAATCTGAGTGACCTCTTTCAATCGTGAGGCGCACAGGTCAGCTTATGAAGGCGTCGTGTGACAACAGTTGCAGTCAAACTCGGATTGACTGCAGTTACAAGTAACGCAATACTGTAATCCTATTACTTTTTTCAAGTAACGAGTAAAGTAAGGGATTACTGTTGCAAAAGAAGATTGAAAAAATTAAATTACTGTTACTTTCCCGTAAGCACGCTGCGTTACTGCGTTACTAAACCGTGATTTTGTTTGTGAGAGTGTCTCATGACAATGACGTAAGCGAGTGCGACGTTTGTGGTAACAGATGTGTGCAGATCAACAATGGATGATATATCGAGTGCGGGAGAGACCGTGCAGCGTTTAGAGCGTGCGAGTGCTGACATTACTTTGAGTTTGATTCTGTAAAAAGTGACAAAAACATTAGTGTCCGCTGTTCACTCTGCGTGGGAAGAAAACTTCTTTTTACAGCGAAAACCCCCCTAAACTTCTGAGCAATCACCGAGCACGCTGCCACGGGAATCTGAAATTCACAGAGAAACCCCCAGATCCCCCCACTGACATGATCACTGCGGTACAAATATAAATATTAAACTAATTTCTTATAAGTCAAAGACTGTTGCATATAATTTAATGTTTGCTTGATGCAATGTGCATAAAATTAAAAGATTAAAACAAATAAAACAAGTTTTAAAAAGAGACTTTTTCATTTGATTACATTTCATATGATGGGTTATGCAGAAAACTAGAATAGGGCTGAAAGGTCTACAGCATTATTCTGTATTCAGGTCGTGTATCATGTTTTTAAAAGTAACCAAGTAATAAAGTAAATACTTACTTTTGAGAATAAGTAATCAGTAAAGTAACGGGATTACTTTTTTGGAGCAGTAATCAGTAGATTACTTTTTTCAAGTAACTTGACCAACCCTGGTCTGCACCAATGAGGGCCACCCGTCTGCCACACAGTAGAGAAGGCGACTCGTCTGGTTCCAGGATGGATGGATCCATCAATCGATCTGAACTACTCATCCTATTTAGAGTCATGGGAGTGCTGAACTGTATCTCACCAAAGAGTTTTTCCAGGTGGAAGCGATCAGGGGGCAGACTGAGACAGGAAATAAAGCCATTACCAAATTAAAACAGGAAGACAAAGGCACAAACGCAAACATAAAAGTCCAAATTTACTCCCTGTCAGGTCATGGCAGGTTTATCTCAGCCCATACTCTGAGTACATTCAGCTGATTGATAATTAAAGATCAAGAAAATCTTCTTTTTTTCTCAGCCTATGACTAAACCAGTTAATCACCTGCCCAAGTATCAGGATTAATAATCTAACATCACAGCGAGGTTATTGTACGGTTGTAATACATCCGTGTTTTCTCTGCTTACACGGCTGCTGTGTGTTCATCCCGCCATGTTTGACTTCCTTTCTCCATGTCGGCATTTTTCCAATAAAACCTAAACTCATTAACTACTTTTTTAATTGAGAGGGAAAGAAAAGAGGAGGAAACTGGGAGAGAGTCTTTTTCTTCTCAAGAGCTCCTTACTTCTTTTCTTCCTGGCAACTTAATGGAGCTTAACGCAATTAAATTTAACATTCGGCAGTTTAATCCAGCAGTGTACCAGTCGCTTTTATTCTCCTCTCCATTTCCCACACTTCCACTTCCCTTTCTTTCCCCCTTCATCCGCTCTTGCTGCTTCTAACTTGTTACACCCTTCAGTCACTTCTTTCTTGTCCTCATCGGTCCATGACCTCACTGGTCTGTCAGGATATCCTCAGCTCATTGGTTGGGAAGAATTTCATTTCTTCAGCAGCAAACATGCTGATCAGAAGTGCCAGCTCAGTCCTTGGGGTTCACAGAGGAGAGGGTGATGGAGGAACAGCAGTCAGCGGGCGGCTCCGTCCACAGTAAACATGGAAGCACTGCTGCAGGTCTTATTCAGCTGCTCAGTTTCTACCTGAGAACCAGCGTAATCCTGGGATTATAAACCAGGCAGGAAACCCAGCTATTGCTCTCGACTGCTGTCGGCTTCAACAAATATGAAAAAATACTCATTTCATTTTCTCTAATCAATACATGCAATCGCAGAATTTTCTTCGTATCATCTCACAGTGATCAGCTTATTAAAGAAGAGTCTGTGTTCTGCTGTGATTTGCTAAAATATATACAGTAGAGAATAAACATGCATTGATTCAGTGGGTGTAAAAGGACACCGAAGCATCACTAAGAGTCCGATCAGAGAACCAACAAAGAAGAAGTGCTGTAAACGTAAAAAAGGATAAATAAAAACGTCTGGGACTGTCACATACACATTCACTCGTTTTAAAAATGACATTTTGAAGTCTTAACTTTAGCATTTAGCTGCTGCCAGGAATGACTTTTCACAAGAGAGGGGAGCGTTAAGTTCTCAGCTTAATTAACGCTCTGTAACATCCAAATCGTAGAATTTCACTCACCAAAACTGGAGCTCAGACTTCTCGGACGTCTTTTAATTACAGCATGCCAGCTGTCAGCGGCCACACCTCTAATTAAACCATTTAAACAGTTTACTTATGAACAGCATCTCCAGAACTGAGACCCAAACCTTTTTTGTCTCAGGCTGTAAATGTGTTCATTTTAACATGGGAGTCTATGGGGCCTGAGTCACTGCTGGACGTTGGAGGAACTGCAGGTTCTGATGCTTCAGTGCTGGAAAGCCTGAGGAACTTCCCATCTCCTCACAGCCACTAATCAGCTGTTACCTGCTGGGAATACTCGAGTATGTAAGAGTGTGCGAGGTCCCAGAGGACCTCAGGGTAACGTGCAGGAAGCTAAGGACCTGTCACACTCTGGCTAATGTTCATGACTCCACAGGAAGAACACTGAAGAACAACAGTGCTGAATGACACGCCGCGATGAGTAAGCCGTGCCCTCAAATTAAGATCACCGCTGTCCATCTGCAGTTTGCTGCAGGAGGATGCCGATGACACAAAGTGCTGCATTCCTGCACGGCTGATATCACTGATGGAACATCAAACTTTGAATTACAGCAGCTGGTTCTGACAGATGTGAGGACTTCTGTTTCTGAGCTGAATCTAGAGAAAGAGGGCCATGCAGAAAAACCACAGCAGCCCAAAGAACGATAGTGTTTCCACTGATCTGCTTTTCAGAGACAATAAAATCCGACAATGTTTCTGCTCATTTGTGTGCACAACAGAAAATTCTGATGAGTCTACATAATTTTATCTCGTGCATACATCAGATGCATTATTTTAAATTATACTGTACACAAGACATTGTTTCTGTGATTACTGTAACTTTCCTGCTTTGCTTTTTTCATGTCACGACAATGCACAATACCACATCATTATACACTATTCATTAGTTTAGTATTCATTCTAAAGCCAATATTTTTTTAAGCAATCCCACAATTCTCATTAGAGTCAATTTGGACTAAAGCTGACACTGATTGTTTGGAAGACTGCAGCTACTGTGCAAACCCCAAACCCCTCTGGGTGAGGAATAATATCAGAGTTGGGCTGAGAGAGATAATTTTCTGCACGTCATCCACCTCAATCAAGTGCTTAAAGACTGTAATCACAATAAGAGTAAATACACGGCAGAGTGCTGCCAATCAGGGTTTGATTAGAGCATTCACAAACAAGGTTAGCAGCAGATAAGGCGGTTAACTTTCTGTGTGAGCATGCATGCATTTTCCTGGTGTTAATTATGACTAATATGATTTCCAACATTTCAGTGCATCTGTCTGCAGGTTTCATGTTTTCCATTCTCACTAACAGATGTTGGTATATGAAAAATGAAGCATTGGGACTGAGGCTGACTGACAGCCACTTAACACCTCTGCAGACAGAATAATGTTTGCCTAGAATAATGTGACAGAAATCACAGAAAAAGAACAATTTGTGTGCGCCGAATTAACCGTCCATCAAATTTCAGCTTCTATACAAACAAACGCTTTTGGCAAACACTCTTAGTCAAACATTTGTGGCTTTGAGGACACACGTCTAAGAGAAAACTGGAGGAGGAAATGTTTTCAGGATTTTTATATAAATGTGACTCATTGCAAATGCTAGAAACACCCTGATTGTCTCTCATATTCAGAATCCCGTCTTCATTAGAGAACTCACGATAGATGATGAAGACTGCTGAGGTCAATACAGTCGGACCAGAGAGCGGCTGAAGGTCAGGTCTGGTGAATGGGAATTTAATTTTCCCATTCGATAGTAATGCCTCATTCACAGCCATCCAACAAAACTGTACACAGTAATTAAGAGCTCAGCATCATTCATGGGAAATGGTTGGAAAAGACTCGGCTCAATACGGGAGCTTTAAAAGATTCAAACTGATTCAGAGAACTAAACCAAACCTTCTGCCAGTGAAGACCAAAGATCTGTCCCTGAAGTTTAATACAAGAATAACTTGGGATATATTGAAATTCAGCGTATTCAACGTCAGCAGTATGGGCTAGCACTGTCCAAGCCCACCCAGAAAGATAAAGTCTCTCTGACGAAAGGAAGGTTAAAACTTCTTAACAGCCTAAAATAAGCCATGTTAGGGTTTGGTAATCTGACATCAACACAATGCCAAACTACAGACTAACTGTGTGTAACGCTCAAGCATCAAAGTTAGTTACACTAATGATAGAAATACCACAAAACTTTCCTTTCACCTGTGTATAAACTCTGCATGTAGGCCTTTGTCCCTGACTCAGAATCACAGCCCAGCCTAGCCAATCAAAAACAACTATCAGATCCACAATGGCTAAACACTTAGCATTATTTACCTCCACAGGTGCTACCAACCTGACACTTTTACTCAGTTTGGAGTTTAACAAAACTGGCAGTCAGTCACTGAACAAAAGCCATTCTGGTTTATGCAGAACGGCTCCAGATAAATCGAAGGTTTGAATCCTACTGAGACGTGAAGCCAAGTGTACGATGGTGCTGCAGCGATATGTCCGGCGGGACAAACTTGGCTGGGAGATCAAAGTCAAGTCAAAGTCAAAGCAAACTTTATTGTCATGTCTGCTATATACAGTACAGTATATAGAGAGACGAGACGACGAGGCTCCAGCTCCATTCAGTGCAAAACAACAACAATAAATATAGGAAGAGTAAGAAATAAATATGCACTTTAAGACTAAGGTAAAGCTACAGGGAATAAATATACACTTTAAGGTAAAAAGGATCAATAACAGTCTAAATTTACAATTTGCAGTTGACGATTTAAAGTGACCTTGAAGTGGTTTAAGATGACCAACGTAGCAGCTTTCCAGTTTACAGTATGACTGATTTAAAGTGACCAACATGAGCAGGATTCCTGAGAGTAGGGCTGTCCAAGGAGCAGCATCTGTCTTTACAAAGGCAGAGGTATGTGGAGTGCAATAGAGTTAACGGTTTGTTTGTTTGTTTGTGTGGGTGTGTGTTTTGGGGGGGAGTGGGGGAGCCGGTAGTGAGTTCAGGAGTCTGATGGCTTGTGGGAAAAAGATGCTTTATGTCCACTGCCTGAAGCATCAGTTTCATCTCATGCAAATCGTCAGTGACTTCTTCAGTACTTGATTATTCTTTAGAGGGCAGTGAGGAATGATGCAGGAAGGGAGCTGAATAACCTGAAGAACTATGAACACAGGTTAACCAATCAGGGCAGCACACAAAGTCAAAGTCAAGATGTAATCCACACAGTAAAGATCTCTTCAGAACAAAGAAGCAGATTAGGAGAGAAGACAGATAAAACCAGAGGAATATGAAGAGACAGGAAAAACAGGAAATCCCAAACAACATCAAGACTTACCGCAGAGACACTAATCCCTGATATGAGCTCAGTTTCACACAGAGCTGGACCTCCAGGCCACGATCTAAAGACAAGAGTGACAATGGACGGAGTCCAGGGGTGCACGAGGAGACGACCCTGAGGGGAAGATTGGATAAATTCAAACCACACATGGATTTTAATTTTTACCCATGAAGTTGTGCAGCTTTGAACAGCGACTCATGTTTGATTTCAAAGTAAAGGAAGGAAGGCTGACTTGTTCCAGAAGGTGATTTAAAGTAATTTTTCACACTGATATAGGATCTATTAAAATCTTCTGACTTTCTTCTGGCACAAATTTCACACGTTAACAGGAAGGACAACGAGGAGCTGCACAACAAAACAGGGACATCAGACATTTTCCTCCTCTCAGTTTTTCTGCTCAGCTTTCTTGCAGCCGCCGGTGAGAGGTAATATCTTTGAAAGATTGCAGATGTAATACTTTCTGTGTAAATGACACCGATGGATCATGTAATTCGCCCGTGGAGATTCATCATTGGAGATGAGAATGAAAAGATCCACGATTACTGCTGAGCAGAGCCCTCCAACCACAAATACAGCCAGGATGATGTCTGTTAACGTCCAGTCTGTGTGTGTGTGTGTGTGTGTGTGTGTGTGTGTGTGTGTGTGTGTGTGTCAGGGTAACAGGTAACATGATACTTGTGGATGCATGAATCTGATTTCAAATGCATGAGTGCCAGCATGTCTTTTTGTTTTTGCCTCTGAAAGTGCAGCAGATTATAATCATATCTGTAATTATCAGATATGCTGCAGGGAATAAAGTTATAATTACTGATGAAAACAAACAAACTCATTTCCAAATAAGTTGGTTTGTCATGCAAAATGTCACAAAAACAACAACGAAATCACAAAACTTGCACAAAGGCAGAAAAACTAAAACTAGATTTTTTGGAAAAAATAATACCAGCACGTTTCAAAAAATTCAAGGACAACAAAAGACTGGATCAGTTGTTCAAAGCTAAGAAAACAGCTGCTGGAACATCTGCCAGTTAACAAGGTTAATTAGTGACATGACTAGGTAAAAACAGAGCAGAGCACACAGGCTGAGAGCAGAAGGAAAGATCGAGGCGGCTTCTGTGCTTCAGATAAATGGTTCAATAATTTAAGAACAATGTCAAGTTGCAAAGATTTTGGGGATTTCATCATCTACAATTAAAGATTCAGAGAATCCACAAAATTCTGTGCACATGTGAGACAAGGCTGCACACCTCTGCAGCCCTGCATTACAAACACAGCTGATTCTGAGCTAAAAGCACTGCACGGGCTCAGGGACCCGACATGAAGCTCACACTCCACCATGCAAAGAAGAACAGAGGGACAAAATCCAGACACACAACCTCCTCCTCTGAGCTCACTGGAGATCTCTTTGGATCCGGGATGCTGCGCCCTCCAGGCGTAAAGATGAGAGGGAAGATCTGCAAAGGCCTTATCCTGTCCGCTGGACCGGATTTACGGGCTTTGGAGGAACCTCTGCTGCCAGCTGCCAGCACATGTGTTCAGGAAGATCTCAGTCTGTAGTAACCACGATAAACAGAAAAGTTGGATGTGATGTCATTGTGATAATGTCTTTAACGTCTTTTGGTTTCATTTAAAAATGAGTTTTATTTTGAAAGTTTGTCTGTTGGTTCAGTTAATAACGCAGCAGCATGAGAGGCTAACAGGAAGTGAAATCATACACACTGACCAGGAACGCAGTTTTTCCTTCCACAGTCGATTGTGAAACAGAAACTAGATTTCACAGCTCACAACAGAGGCCCGTGAGCTTTCTTAAATAAGCTACTTTAAAAACTAAATTGGGGCAGTAAAACGAGTCGTGCTGACTGCAGCAGGAAAGCGGGACACTTGAGTCCATAAACATGACCAAACAGACTTTTCGTGACTCTAACATGACATCGCTCGGCTGCAAGTTTACACATTAGCTGCCTTTTCTTCCTGTTCCTCGCCCTCCGTGTTCAATTCAGTCTTTGCCTTCTGTTTTCCGCCTCTCCTCCTTCCTGCATCCTCCTCACCCTCCATACTTCCTCCCCTCTGTTAGACCCCAACCCCCTCCTCCTCCTCTCCCCTCCCATCCCATCTGTAATGGTAATGCAGTGTTCCTCATTCAGCTCATCAGCAGAGCAGCGCCCTCCCTGGTTCTCCGCCCCTCCTTCTCTGAGTGTTTAATTGCATTAGCATAGGCCCAGTTGTATGTGTGTGCACGTGAGAGCGTGCACGTGAGAGGAATCGGAGTCGTTTAATAAGCGGGGATCCTCTCTTACTGTAAATCTGTCTCTTCTACACTGTTCCAAAAAATAGTAATGTCAAAGTATCTTACTGTATATTTTACAGTTTTGTACTGTTTTTCTAGGATATCATTAAATTTACATAAATAGACTGTGATTTTACATGTCAAATGTAAAATAACATAACATCACTGTAAATATAGTAAAACACAATTTACTTGTTTTTTTGGGGGGGTTTTTTGTACATATGCATATTTAGATTGTAAAAATACATTCAGAAATGTATCATAATTTCACAAATATTTGTCTGTTATGTGAAAGAATGATCTGTTAAATTCAAATGTAATACTATGGAAAAATATATAAAATGATCGAAAATTAATGAGAATAATCAATAATTAAAGGAGTATTTGAATTATAATTTTGCTGAAAATTTCATGTTATCTAGGTCTGATTCAATAATTCAGAGGTAACAAGTGAAAATATAATTAATAGGAATAAAAACTAAAAAAAACATATAAAACATTGTACGGCCACGCTGTGCTAATTATATATTTTCAAAAATAAATGTAGAGGTAGGAATTGCAATTAATATAAATCTCAAAGTATTCACAACATTCCTGAACAGAAATAGGCCTCTGCACCTGGGGTGAGGGTGTGGCCATGAAAACAATGTGACATGCCATTGGATGTTGGGACACATAATAACATGACGCTAAGCATCGGCCAATGAATGTGAACTAACAACCATAAGGTTGCAGGTATGGCTGCACTGTAGGAAAAAATCCTAATATAAAAGTATTTTACTGTGCGTTTTACAGTTCTGTTCTGTTCTTCTAGGATATCATTAAAGTTCCGTAAATAGACTGTGACTTCACATTTCAAATGTCAATTAACTATTAAATCAACGATTAACAGTGATTTAACGATTAAATCACTGTAATGTAATAAAACATAATTTTCATGATTATTAAATGTATCTGTCTGTACATATGCATATTTAGATTGTTAAAATACATTCACAAATGTATCATGATTTCACAAATATCTGTCCGTTATTTGAAAGATTGAACTGTTGAATCCAAATGTAATGCTATGGAAAAGTATATAACATGATCCCTATAAGCTTGTGTTACATCACATAAGTATTATTATCCTTGCTATTTAGGGCGATCGTGGCTCAAGAGTTGGCAGTTCGCCTTGTGATCAGAAGGTTGCCGGTTCGAGCCCCGGCTCGGACACGCTCGGTTGTTGTGTCCGTGGTCAAGACTCTTCACCTACTGGTGAGGGGCCGATGGTGCGATATGGCAGCCTCGCCTCTGTCAGTCTGTCCCAGGGCATGCAATCCATTATTATTTAAACCAACTGTTAACTGTATATTTCTGTACATTTACGTATTATTATTCATATTGCCACATTCATTGACCTTGTTTATAGGTAATTTCATTGTTTAATCACGTTAAAATGTTCCTAATTTAATGTCTAAAAGCACTTGGAAAAGGCAGAATCCCATGTAAAATTAGCGCAACAAACTCTATTTTCATTACTGAAAATAACTGTATTTTTATGGGACAGTTATTTTCTGTTATTTTACGGTAGTATTTATTTTTAAGATGGTTTTTTTAACAGTGTAACTGAGAAGGATGCCTTCCTTCTTTCCTGTTTTTCCTCAGGTAGTGAAGCTTTGAGGACATAAATCAAATGGTTTTGGCAACAAGAGCCGTTCCATATTCCAAGAATGAAGGAGGAAACTTTGTGATGGGGAGAGCGGAAGGTGGCAGATGGAGAGAGAAGCTTAAAAAATGAAAAAAGGAGGTGCACGATGACCACATGAGGCAAAACACCTCGACTGCTACCTGTGACGTCTTTTACAGTCTTTCCTGTTTATTCCCGTGATGGAGGAACTCCCATAATACAGTTTATTTAAGGTGGCCTGCTGCTGCTTATCCACCACAGTGGAAAGTACACAGTCCTCATACCACTATATATTCCCATATTTCTATCAACATAACTCAGAAGTAAGAAGTTTAGATCCAGTCATCATGGGCATGGATGTCGTGGTATTTTGGGCTTTTAATCATTTCTTTGAAATGTTTTCAGGGTTCTTAGTTCAGCTCATCAGCAGAGCAGGCGGCTCGGGTACAGCATACATCTTTAAGTTTGAAAAACAAGAACTGAGTGCACGAATCTGATTTCCTCCAAATCAGAAGTATACCTGCAGACTCAAACATGTGCATGCGGTCCGGAAAGTGCTGACAGCGCTTCACTCGTTCTACATTTTGTCATGTTACAGCCTTATTACACCGAGGATTAAAATCATTTTCACCAGAAAAATCTACACACAATATCCCACAATGACAAAGTGAAACAGGTTTGCTGGAAATTCTTTATTTTCATATACTTTATTAAAATTGGAAAAACAAAATCTAACAAGTACATAAGTGCTCATAGCCTGTGCCATGACACTGCAAACTGAGCTCAGCTGTTACGGTTAACGGGGTGGAGGACAGGACTCCGGGGATAGATGCACACAAGATAATTTATTATATACAACGTCCAACAAGTGTATGGACAAAAAGGTGCGAGGCAGTGCTATATACAAAAGGGTGAGGGGCAGGGCTTCAGGGGAATCCAGGAAAACACTCTCGTCTTTCTCCAAACAATCCACACACGACTCCAGGCTCTCTCCCCGACATGAGCCACTCAGGAAACACAAGGGAAAAGGGTCCAGAGGGTCTGCGCACAAAGAGACACTCGTTAAAGCAGGAACACAATAACACAGGAAAATACTTGTAGAAGCTGGGCTTGCACTGACGCGAGTCACACAACGATCCAGCGAAGAACAGCCGCTGTTCCCTGGTTTAAATGCCGGCCACACTAAGGAGGTACAGGTGTTTCTTCCTCCGAGGGCGTGGGCCGAGGGCGTGAACCCGTAATGAGTTCCGCCCCGGCGAGAGAGAGAGCAAGAGAAAGGAAGAGGGAGGAAGATCGAGAGAGAGACAGCTGATCAGTGACCTGCTGATCCTCCAGGCCGTGACATCAGCTGCATCCTGTTTCCACTGATCACCTGTCACACGTTTCTACGATTCGATTGGAGTCCACCGGTGCTAAATTCAGTTGATTGGACATGATGTGGAAAGGCTCACACCTGTCTCTATCTGACAGTGCAGGTCAGACCACAAACCAAGCCATGAAGTCAGAGGAACTGTCTGTAGGCCTCCAAGAGAGGATTGTATTGAAGCACAGATCTGGGGAAGGGTTTCTGCACCTGAAGGTCCCAATGAGCACAGTGGCCTCCGTCACCCACACATGGAGAAAGTCTGGAAGGTTCTGCAAAGGAGAATGGGAGAAACAGCCCAAAACGAGGGGTATCATAGTCTGAATAGCAGGAGTTTAATGTGATGCAGAGGAACAGAAACTAGCGCTGGTATCCTGAGCGCTTCATCTGTTTCTGACGATTCACTGGAGAAAACTTCAAAAAGTGCATTCAGGGCAAACTTTGAAGGCTCATAGCAGCATGCAGGTGGCTACTCAGAGCAAGTTAGAGAGAAAGGCCCTCATTTTATCTACATTTGATACCAGGATCAGGTTCTAGCCCTGATTCCTTTTGTTGTTCCTCTGCATCACTGACATTACACTATGAAGGACCCTGATGCTGAAGCCCAGTGTTATAAAGAAACATGAGATTTTGACACTCGGAGTGGGTGTAAAATTAAGTTGGTTGCAGTGTTTAACATAAATGTGTTTTCCTACTTATGTTTGAGGAATCAAAAAAATACCCTAAATTAAAAAGCACTTAATGGGAACCCGCCTTGGTGTTGTTCGAGAGCCTGTAGCTCTGAGGATGTTGAAATGCTGCACGGCGCCATTAAACACGATACTGTTAATACACAACCTGATTAAGTGGGTGAGGTGGCAGCACTGATTGATTTTTAATTTTCTATTTACCTTTCATAACTCCAACAGAGGCGATGCAACACTTTGAATTGTGCCTCTTTCCCAACTTTCCTTAAACTGTTGTTGCACCATCATAACAACACAGTAATGTAACATTTCCCTCCAGAAAAAAGGGAAAAAGCATCCCCTAACTATGGTTTCTGACCCTTTACAGCCAGAATTACCAGATAAGTAAGGGCAGCCTGTGTGACACCTGGTAAATAAAGGGTTAAATAAGTCCTTATCAAGGTTAAGAGCAGGATATATGCGATTTTCAAAAACACATTTCAACAATTATGTTGTTTTGGTGCTATTTTCAGGTAAAAACTGGGTTTAAATGATTGACTAACCTCTTCGTAGTGTTTTAAACTTTTTTGGATCGGGGCTGCACATCCATCCATGCAATCAAAAAGCATGTCTGTGATTGGAGCTTTACTCTGCTGATTCTGACAGTCGTGTAAGTTCAAGGATAAATGTGCTTTTCTTAAAGCATCGTTCGCACAGCAGAGGGAATTCAGTTTTAGCTTCTCCTTCAGTCACGTTCTTTTGGAAATAATTTGTCCCGCTTCAGTGACTGCGGTAAAAATAGCATTTTCAGATGATTTCCCTGAGCTGCCCAGGTCCAAACCGCTGCCTTTTATTCCGAGAATCTACTTTGATGTACAGCTCGGAGTCAGTAATTATATTTTAAACGCACACATCCAGCTTTCTGCTCAAGGACAGCTTTAAACACACTGCCTGTGACATTCCACTTAACACCGGTCTCTATAACCACTAATCCACGCCGGTGCTCATTACATCTGTAGTCATGCTTGTTCTGACTTTATTTTATTCGAAGCGAGCTCAGCTGTGGCTTTTGACACTTATTTCACGATCACATTATTCAGACTGTAGGCAGTAGTTAGATTGGGACTGCTGGGCAGATGAATCGGGAGGTATCAGAGATGTTTTGAAGCCACCTGAAGGGATCTGGCAAAGAGAGCGTTTCCCTGCAGGGGTCAATAAATAATCCCACGATTAACAGAGTCACTCCAACTGATGGGAAGTCTAGACAACAGCCACACCTGAGGCAATTCAAATGATTTGCCAACATCTTAGCTGGAATGAAGGGTTTCTATTACACCTGCACACATCTGAATATTTTGACTGGTTTTATTCTTCAATTTATTAGATTTTTTATTGCATTCCTGCTTTGTCTTTAGTTCAAACAAGTAAATCTGGACCATTTTGAGCAGAATGGATTCAGACAAGCTGCCAAATGTGAGTACAAACTTTAATTACATTTTTGTAATGACACGTTTCCCCTCCATGAAGGAACAGCTTGTTGTGATGAGGCCTCTGCATGCCTGGCTGATCCCAGGAACTCTTTGTTCCTCTTGCTTCCTGTATGGTTTCATGAGGCAAGTTTGTCCTGGATCACAGGCCAGACCAACTGCAATTCAGAAAACCCCTGAAAAGAAAAGTCCCAGAAACATCACCTGCAGCAGAGGTACCAGGTGGGGTGCAGGGCTAAAGCACTGAGGGTCTCGTTGATGAGCTTCTGGTGACTCTGTTAGACTTAGCCTGAAAAGCCACACTCGCCCATGCTCCTGCAGGGGACTTAAGGGTGATGGGAGTTTGCCCAACGAGTCTGCATGTGTTTTGTGAACTTGAAGATGGACCTTGTCCTTCAGTTTCCAGTCGGTGGAGCTTCAGGGGTTGGAGTGACAGGCCCATTGTTGAAGGCTGTGAAAGCGTGGGTCACATTGCCAGCATTGAGCCAGACTTGGATTATGTTAATACTCCTCACGGATGTAATTTGTAGGTGAAGCCAAACGGCAAAAGGTTTCCAGTTTGGGCTCTCAGAATGGCGTGCTGTTATCTTCCACTATGACAGTGGGAAAGGACGAGCACCTCCTGGTAGACGTACGAACATGAGCTCGCCACATCGAAAGAAGCGAGTTGAGGTGCATTGGGCATCTGACTCGCCTCCCAGATTAGGTGTTTTGGGCATGTCCGACTATAAAAAGGCATGAATGGCGAGAGGTAGGTGACAGCTCCTTTAACACATGGCTCTCTAGCACGTCACTGTTGTCATGGAAACGCAGGCCACATTTGCCACTAAAGACAGACCTCCGATACAAATGTATTTAGGAGCAGCGAGTGAATCAAAAGCTTGACAACATTAAGCGCACACAGCCGTGATGATGATGATGCTGGCACAGTTTCACATGGAGGCGGAGTCTGTTTATACACTGCGAAGAGCAAAGAGGCGGGGCCGTTACTGAGTCAGTGAGCTTTAAAGAAAACGTGTTTCTAGCGTCCAAAACAGCAGCTCTGTTCCCATTATCACCATTAAAACCTTTACTGGGAAAAAGTGAGCAGCAGTTCTTCATCGAAGCACCGGATCAACAAACTCGGATGTCCACCGCCGTTTGTTTTACACGGAGAAGAGTCTGCAGTTAGCTAAGTCTGTACATGGTTACATTAGACAGCTTGCTGTAAACTTGAGTAACTGTAGCCGTCCTGTTTACATGGAGGCGATCCCTGCAGCTAACAGGGTTGAGTATAAAGGGGGGCGTGTGGTGCACTAGACCAGATTCATTTTAATGCTTTCATATCATTTTAAAGATTGAAAGTGAAATAATATAAAATATTGTATTAATTAAACTTTGTTGATATTTAAACATAAAAAATACAAGCTTTTTTCTCAAGCCAGTAGAAATGTACCTGTTCATTAAAACTAAAATTAGTTTTTTATGCCTTAGTTCAGATTTCACATACATCTTATTTTATTGACTTTGACCTTTGACTGTACTTGAGATTATTTTTATTTTTTTCATTTAAAAAATGTTTTAAATGGGAAATGTTACATTACTGTGTTGTTATGATGGTGCAACAACAGTTTAAGGAAAGTTGGGAAAGAGGCACAATTCAAAGTGTTGCATCGCCTCTGTTGGAGTTATGAAAGGTAAATAGAAAATTAAAAATCAATCAGTGCTGCCACCTCACCCACTTAATTTAATTATGGCATGTGAATTGTTTTTGGGGACAAATAATTTCATTAAAATATTACAGTTTCTAAAATAGAAACCAGTGAGCAAATCATTTTAAATATTTATTATTGCCGATTAATAAGACAAAAGTATTTCTTATCTGATTACTCGATTAATCGATGGAATAATTGATAGATTACTCAATTACTAAAATAGTCGATAGCTGCAGCCCTAGAATGGATGGACAAAGTCTAATCATGAGAGCTGTTATCATTTAGGGCCATGATGTGATGAGAAACCTGACAGATGTTAAAGAAAAATAGTCTTATACAAGCCCGAACTCATTTTGATCATTTTGACCATCAGTGCCAGTTGTAAAATCGTTTATTAACCAAGTTAAAGTCTGTCATCTGGAAAGAGCCTGTTGAGGTACTTTTCTTGTCAAACGATCAAACATAACCAATTTAGAGGACAAAGTAAAGGTTATCTTCCATTGTTAAAGATATCTCATTGAAAAGTATAATAATTGTGGTAGAAAAGGGAAGCAGGAACACTTAGGAGCGTGGTTCAGAGGCTCAGACTTGATTGCATGAGCTAAAAACTAATTAAAGAGTTAAAATAACCTGAATGAAGAAAATCTGAAACTCCCTTTAGAGCTTCCAGACCTGAAAACCCCTTTGAAGAAAAGTTTCGGTGACGCAAGTCATCTTGCTTTTAGTTATTGCTGTACTTGTACACAGTGGAAAATTATAACTGAAACTGTCCAGCAGTGTACATGGTGAAAATACTGAGGTGGAAACATCAGCTGAATTCAATTTTATTTATACAATGCGAGAAGGACCAGAACTTTAAGCAGAACCCACAACAGCTGAAGAACCCGTTCAAGCGCTGCTACATCGAGTTCACCGAGGATGCAAAGGAGAATAACGACTGGCATCGCTACCAAAAGCTCACAATGGTGGAACTGAGGCTACGTCCACACGTACACAGGTATTTTTGAAAACGCAGATTTTTCTATGCGTTTGGACCTTTGGTCCACACGTAAACGGTCACTGAAAACGGAGATTTTTAAAAACTCCTGCCAGGGTGGAGATTTTCGAAAACTCAGTTTTTGCGTTTACGTGTGGACGAGGAAAACGGAGAAAAGGCAGCGTCAAAGGTGTGCGCCTATTTTGACGTTACACTGTGCGCCATGTTATTGTTTCAGTGAAATGGATTTCTACAATGGCGGACTGAGACAAAATACTGTTACTGTTAATTTTACTCACAGTTACTGTCCCTCCACACAGAGGACTCAATTCTGCTTCTATGCGCCATCTTTGTTTGCTCTTTCCCACCCAGGCTTCTAGACTTCTGATTGGTCAACATTTCTACACGGTTAGGAATATATCGCCACCTGTTGCTTTGGCATGTTCCTAGCAGCGTTTTCCTTTGTTTTTGCATTTACCTGTGGACGGGATTTAAAAAAAAAAACGAAAACGGAAAATCTCCGTTTTCAAAAATACCCGTGTACGTGTGCACGAAGCCTGAGTTTTAGCCCACAGGATGACACAGTATTAAAGAAAGTGTGGGCGTACCTGCTTTAGTCTCGTGCACATGTATGCCCCAAACTAATTCTGTACAAACACTGCAATCATTTATAAAAGAAAAAAGATCCATGCTGAACTTACAACAGCGTCTACAAGATTATATTCATTCGGATCAGTTTCATATTTTCCACCACCATCCATGCAGTGACTGACAACCAGAGGTTCTGCCCAGCACCGCTGGCTTCACAGACATGACTTTTGGCATCTTATGAAAGCATTTTTTCCCCAAAAACCTGAATATATTTTTCAGGCGCTGCTGGAGATGCACTCTGCTGTGAAGAATGGGCATCAGCATTTGGACTAATCTCCTCCAGACCACATCAAAGAGAAGACAGATAAAGTAGCAAAGAGGGTCTCTGAAGGTTTTCTGGAAGGAACTGGGGGGTTAATCTCAACCCGATGTTCATCAACGTAACTACACCAATCAACTCAGGTTCCCTCTCTCTCAGAATTTCCCCAATAAAAGGTCCAGATGGACTTCAGTCTCTGTTCATGAGAACTGTTCTTAAAGCTAATCCTCGAGTTTATTAAAGAGTTTATTGAAATGTATTTGTAATCCTGTTCATGCCCTGCCGCACGCTGCAGTCTCAAAGTTTGAAGTGTAAACTCTTCAACATGCCCAAAACTCCCTCACACCACTAAACACGAGCGCTGAAATGGCTCTCCGTGTGGACTAATCCTCTCCTGGCTCCGTTAGTGTCCACGTTGGATTAGGTTAATCAACATGATGCACCTCCATCACGTCAGCCTCTCCCTCTTTGCTCCTTCCCTCGATTTGTTCTGCTTTTCTTTCCAAACCGCGAAGTGGCCGTCTTTATTAACCTGCTGTCAGTGCGGCTTGTTGTCATGTAGACTAATCCTCCTGCAGTGCAGATAAGGGACCATCTTTCCTAAAGATCCAACAGATTGGTGCTTCGTTTGTTTTCCTATTGACTGAGCTCATCGACAAGGCGTCCCGTTCTCTTTTTAGTTTCACCGATTCCTTTTCTCCTTTTTTTCTGCACAGCTCAGTTTCCTCTCAGCTTTTCTAAACTCCACTTTCTGTTACCTGAAACACATAAAAACAGTGTGGTTTGTGTTCTCTTAAGTAGAGGGTAAAATCCCGAATATTTTAAGTTGAAGCAGCAGAGCTAATGTGCGTGTGTCCATCAGAAAAACTGTATTACAGTAATCACATCACTGTGTCATTGTTCTGCTTTACAGAAACGCACACAATTAGAGGGAAGCACACACACACACACACATCCCTGTTTCACCATCTTTGTGGAAACCTGTCACTACACAACACAGATGTGACATTTAATCTATTAATCTGCGTTTCAGGGCACAGATTTTCCCTCGTCGTTGCCTTCACTGGCACCGGGAGTCATAATCCTGTGTGAGCACAAGTTCTTACATATTTTAAAATACTGCTTAACAACAGCAGCTCACATCTTTGGATCTTTTAACTGATTTGTGTGTTTTTGAGGTGCATTTCTGACTGCACCCTCTGTAATGACCCAAATCTATTTAAAGGCGGACAGGTGGCATTAACAGCACAGGTCACGCTGCATGCTCCACATGTTTGATCACCGTCGTGGCCCTGCTGAACTTTACTTATGTTGTCCATTAGCGAGCAAACAAGAACAGAGGTGAGCAAACATGTACAACTTCTTATGTTTTTATACTTGTGGAAGCAGGAAGTAAAGAAGCTGCCAGTGTCAGAATGTGGAGTTTGAACCTGACATCAGTGATGTCTGTTCGTATTTACTGCCAGTCCCGAGCTTCCTCCAGCTAAGAGTGGACTGTGTGACCATGTACCTCACCTATATCTTAAGATTTTACAAAAAGGGCACAAAAATGTACCTTTGTTTTTGATCAGCCAATAATCATTTTATGACCCCTGACCCCTATCCAGTGAGTCTCTGGGTGGGCTTACCCCAACATGAACTGGGCAGCTCCAAGAGGAAACGCTGGTTCTACATTCATTTATTAACAATCAAGTATTTCTGCAGGTAGTGCGATGCTTTAATTACATTTTACTGGTCATACCTTTGTACTTTTACATGAAACTGCACTTTATTAGCTCTTTCCCACCTCTATATTTATATGCAACAGAGCAGCTTTGCATTCCTAAATGGAGCCTCTTATATATTATACTGGGCATTGGTGCAGATGTAATTGAACAGCATGTGGGCGGGGCTTCTGTCCCTCAGATGACCATTTGTGGGTTTCCCCTCTCTGTGAAATCAGACAGATCCCAGAGTAGAGCAATGTGTCTAGAGCAGTCTGCAGCTTTGGGCTCACAGGGAGCTCATTACTGGAAACTTTGGTCATGTTTAATATGAGCAATGAAATTGTCAGTGTGTAAACAGTTTTTTAATCAAACACACACACACAGCACAAACCTCGTCTGTTTCGTCTTCTCTCTGTTGGTCTGGGATTATTTATTTCTGTGCAGCAGATGGGGAGAAAGGCATAACACCTTCATCACTGACAAAGATTTGCATTTCACCTGCACAATGAAACACCACGGTGTACCTGAGAGTTCCAAAGATTTCTGCAGCATCGGTATCACCTCGTTCCAAAACGTGTAAACAACACAAACCAAAGCCTCCGAGACCGACTTCAAACCTGTGCTCATATACTTTCTGTCGTTTGTGAGTCGGTGATAACTGACCTGGTCAGTCATTTTGGTAATGAACCACCATCTCTGTCCAACAAAGTGTCCACATCCTGAGACTGGAAAATTAGATCCTTTAATGCTCAGATCTCTAAACAGGGCAGTAATCGTGGTTGGAAAAAGACTTGTGGTCATATGGAAGTGAATGGGAAAACTGCGCTCTGCTGGAAGCAGAGTGAACACCTTCCTGATGAGTCTTTGGCCTCAGCTGTTTACTTCACGTCACCCTGGATAAAAAATGAAGTCAGCTTTATGCAGTTTGGTCAGTCAAAGTGTAACAAAGAAGGAGTTATGCAGGGTATGCTTACTGGCCGAGGACATGTGATCGGCAAGTCAGCAGCAAATGAGGGTATTACCTCAATCAGACCACTCCCACATCGCCACATCTGGTTTTATTAAACAACACATTTACAACAGTGAAAGTACTCGTATCAGAAGATGGCTACACCCATCTTTTATACTGGTCACAGTTAACTAAAACTTTTTAATCTTAAAAGAAAATCACATTTTAAAACTTAAGATGAACGTCACAGACTGAATCCATTCACTTCTACTTATGCTGGAGGGGGGCATCATTGGGTTAAGTGGGGTACACCCTGGACAGATCACCAGTCTGTCACGGGGCTAACACAGACGTATTCACACCTCTGGGCAATTTAGCATCACCAGTTAACCTAAACCCGCTAACTGCACGTCTTTGTTTCCACCATCTGGCCTTTCTGTGTGGAGTTTGCATGTTCTCCCTGTGTTTGTCTCTGACCCACAGCCCAAAGTCAGGACCTTCAGGCTGTGAGGCAACAGTGCTAATCACCGCTCTGCAGCAGGCTCAGTCAAACAATCAACATTTTTGTTGAACTTTATTTTTTATCTCTAAAGGAGATTGCACTAACCAGACAAAGCGGAGTCATTTAACCCTTTAAAGCCAGTCGTATTTGACACATGTGGTTTTGTGAGTTTTTGAGACTTCTACATCATCAGCGTGACTTTTTTTTACCCTCAAAATGATATAAATTGCATGACACATTTTTAACGACTAGATTGCAAAAATATGGCTAATGTAGCAAATGTGATACAAATTAAAACTCATATATGCAGATTAAAATGTGATATACTTTTATATATTTTGTCTACAGTTTCAACAAACACTTCATTATCAAAAAACTAAAGATTTCAGTTTTAAAGGGTTAACAATGACTTCCTGATCGTTGATCCTGAACGTCAGAATGAACTTAATTAGAAAAATAAAGCTGTCGACAAAGAAGAAGGTGATCAATGGAAACACTTGTGTGATGGTCATTTGTTACGACTCTTGCTTTGAACGCCCACAGAAGACTTTTTCTTGACATTGAAACAGGGCTGCAATGATAGATACCTCAGCTTTGTCCTGAAGTTTGGGAATTACTCCTCTGCAGCATTCATGTAACTGCTACCACGGCCTCAGAGAAAAAAGAGAAAGCGTTATAAAAAAAGAGACATGGATTTCATAACTTGCCATTAAAATAATAAAAGAGAAATGAGCACAGAGGCTGAAGGAGAAAGGAGGAAAACATGCAGAGAGGCTGAGGTGCTTGTAAAAGTTAGACAGATAGGGAGAGAGTCCCCGGGGGTTTCTGCTGACACGCTGAATGACCACAGCGACGGCGAGAAGCAGATTGAATTCGCCAAAATAGCCTTTTTGCTGCAGTTCACTTCAACCCCCGGGTCAACCGTAAAAGCAGCCGCGCCGTGCAATATCTGGAAATTGATTTGCATTCAGGAAAAACCAGAGCTTCTTATCATCTCTCTCCCTGTGGGTCGGCACGGATGACAAGTTTAACAGGGGACACGGAGGGAGCGCTAAACGGAGTCGGGATTTCTTTCAGCCACGTTTGTGTGTTTTGATGTGAGAGGAAAACGGGCCGAGCGTGTCTTTAGATACAACAGCCTTTGCCGTCCGATAGGCTGCTGTCCTCTGGCAACCCGACCTAACAGCATCGCAGAGTTACTGTCGCTGCTCTTTTACCACACATTTGATTTGAACCTCAGAGGGAATAACATGCAGGATTATAGGGAACAGAGTGAGTCAGAAAAGGGAGGCATCAATCCAACTTTATCCAGTTCTGATACGAAAGATGCCTTAGCTGTGGGCCTACGATTACTGACGACTGAGAATCAGACATCAGGCTCGACTCGAACATTTCAGAACCTCACAGAGCTGATGGCGTGTCGAGCAGCTACATTTCACTTATTTCAATGTATTCCTGGGAAGATAGTCCTCTCTAAATGAGGAATGCAGATCACATCGAATGGGATGAGCAGGGAAATGACCTGATCCGGTCTGAGTCTGTCAACCTTCACCATTTGGGGTCCGTTCTGCAGCGCAAGTAGACTCCGACACAAACACTGACCATCTGCCAGGAAACGATTGCCTGTATTTAAACTGTTGCTGATGACCTGTTGGACTATAATCCAAAGATATCTATCATGAGCCATTTGGAGGCAGAAGGAAGATTCTTGTCACAGCGCAGAAGATGTAATCAGTTCGACCCAAGAGGACAGCAGAAATTACAACAAATATATCATCATAGCTCTACAAAGATATTTTAAATGGCCAATAATAATAATGCAGAGTCATAAAGATTCTTGTAAAATGAGTAATTTCCATATTTTATATATAAGCTTCATAAATCCTGTTGACTACAGTCTGTTTCAAAAACCGTAAATCACCTTTTGGCACAAACACCGGTTTGCATCCATTTGATCCATTACAGAGTCTGTTACTTCTGGGTCTCTCTGTGAACACATTCCCACATGAAATGTAATCAGATTACAATTGGAATGTCTGCAGCATGTGTATTCCCTCTTTAGAGTCTTGAAGTTATTTTAGTTATAACTTTTCAACATCAAACTTTTTCCCTCAGTGTGACTGAGAACATCCTGACTGATGATGGATCCGTTTGTTCAGTACAGTAAATGTTTCAGTCACACAGTTAGAAAGATGGAGATTATTCTGAGCTGATAATAAATCAGCGAAGTCATCACGACTGATCGATTATAAAAGCGATGACGTCAAATACAAAAAACAGCAAACTACCATCTAACTGGATTTCAAAGTTGTAAAAATATAAACTGTGACCTCTGTTAGAGAGTCAGTCAGATGATCCAGGTGTTGCTGGAGAGGAGGAGTCAGTGAGCAGGTAAAGCTCACAGAGTGTCCTACCTCTAAGTTTGAGCTAAACATGGAACTCGGCCCAGGTAATGACGCTGCATTCAGGGGAAACTCCTGTTACTGTGAACTGTAAACACACAGAGATCTGATTGCACGAGCTGGATCACATGTTCAGTTTGTGATCAGATTAAATGGAATCATTGTGTGACCCTCATTAGAAAGAAAAACCTGCATGTGAGAGCAGGTGTTCAGATCCAGACCACATGTTAAAAGCAGGCGTAAATGAGGCCAGAAACACTTCAAATTATCACATGAAAGCAAACAAACCCTTTGAAAGGAGAGACTCCATCAGTGAAAGGTTCAGCTTACATCGTTCAAAGGTCCACCCACACAGGTGCTGCTGTGAGAGGCTGATTAGAGCCCTCACAGGGCTGCGTGGAGGTGGACACTCCTGCTGGTTTGGTCACACCTTTGGGTGGTAGAAATAACTGTTTGTTGTCACTGATGACCTCAGCAAGTCTGCAGGGCCGCTATTGGCTCTGATCAGCCCCAATGAATAAAGCCAGCTGGTGGCTGCAGCACCTGCACTGATTTAACAGCTCAGCTCGGTCCTGCTCATCATGGGAAACGTTTCTGCACCACAAAGACAAATAAACTTTATTTATACTGCACGTTTCATTCCACATATATACATATAGATAAGAACAAACCTGTCATGGTCCTGGGTCATTTTGACCCAGCGTTTTGTGTTTCCTTGAAGTTCATTTTTGTGCCTTGTGTTTATTCTGATTTTGCATTAGTTTAGGGTTGAACTTGAAGTTTAGTGTTTTATCAGCCCTACCCTGTGTCTGTCCTCGGTGCTCTGTTCATGTCCCCGTGTTGTGTTGTAAATCAGTCTGTGTGTTTCCTGCTTTACTTTGAAGGCTCGTGTTCTGGATTTCCTGTTCTATTCTGAAGGTCTGTGTCTGTTGTCATTGTGTTCAGCTTGTGTCCTCCAGTCATCGTGTGTATTAGGATCAGCTGTTCTCCCCTCCTGTGTGTCATTACCCGATTACCTTGTGTGTGTATATTTAGTGGGTGTCGGTCTGTGCTCGTTGTCGGCTCGTCTGTGTATCTCTGTGTAGTCTGCGTTCGTCTGTATATCTCTGCGTTAATCTGCGTTCCATGGTGCTTCGTTCCTGTCGGTGTCTCTCTGCCCCGCAGCCCTTTTGTATGGTCTCAGGTTTGTTATTTAGTTTTTCCCAGTTTAGGTTTCCGTTAGTATTTGCCATGCCTCACTGCCTGTTTGCCACCCTGCCACTTTGTAAATAAACGTCACACTCTTCATCAGTCGGCTGTCTGCATTTTGGGTCCTCCTTTCACTCCTCAACACGACTGCTGCCCCAGCCGTGACAGTACGAGCCGACCAAACATGGACCCAGCAGCATCCGCATCCTCCCAGGAGTTTCGGGAGGAAGTAATCGACTCTGTCTCACGATTGATTAATCTCTGGCTCGAACGTGAGGGAGAGGAATTTCACCGCGCTGTAGAAGCCAGGCTACAGCAATTACTCTCTGCTCACCCCTGGCTACTGGACTCTCTTCATCCGCTCGCACAGGACTTCATTCTGAACGAGCTTCACCTTCACCCTTCAACCGCTACCGCTTCCCGACCCGGCCCGGCGGCGAATGTTGTGCTCTGCCCGCCGGGGAATCTGCGGCCCGGCCCGCCGGATGTGGAATTACCCGGCCGGTCGGTGCTATCCCCAAGAAGGAAGCGACGTTCACGCCACCGACGCCCATCGCCACAGCCGGACCCCGAGACTTCCGAATTGACGGCTGTGGTGAGTAAAAGAGACAAAAACCACGAACCTTCCAATTTAAGGACTGTTTATTCTGGGGCTGTTTTCTGTGCAGCCAGTGAGGACTATGGTGTTTTCCCTGGCTCACCTGCAACTGTCGTTTCCAAGAATGTGTTTCCAGGAGCCCTCTTAGCTGCCCAGCCTCTAGGAACTCACTTAGCTGCCCAGCCTCTAGGAGCTCAGTTAGCCGCACAGCAGCCACAAGCTCAGTTAGCCGCTCAGTCGTCACCTCCATCACATCCAGCCTCACAACCCATAGCTCAGTTGATAAAAGAATCATCAGCCTTATCATCAGCTCAGTCTCCAACTTCGCCACCATTATTGTTCCAACCTTTACCTCAGTCACCCTCAGATCAGCCACCTAGTCAGTCGTCATCTTCACCTACTCCTCCTGTACAACGAGCTGAGTCAATCCGACCTGAAAAGAACTATTTTTCATCCGTTCAGTCCAAGCAGAGAGACAACTCTAATAATGTAATCAGTCCTCAAACGCTGGTCATTCCAGAGACTGTGACGCACTCCAGGGCCTCCCCAGAGGCTGGGCTTCAACCCTCAGCCCACTCTGGACCCCTGGAGGCTAAGGAACCAGCTGAGGACTGCACCCAGCTGTCGCTGCCTGAGCAGGGCCAGTGCTCCGCGCAGCTGCGGTCAGCCATGTGTGTGCCAGGGGCCTCTGTGCCCGCTGGTTCAGTGACTGTTTCCGCTGGAGGGTCCGAGGGACCGCTCCGGCCTCCTGTTTCCGCTGGAGGGTCCGAGGGACCGCTCCGGCCTCCTGTTTCGTCCGCTGGAGGGTCCGAGGGACCGCTCCGGCCTCCTGTTTCGTCCGCTGGAGGGTCCGAGGGACCGCTCCGGCCTCCTGTTTCGTCCGCTGGAGGGTCCGAGGGACCGCTCCGGCCTCCTGTTTCGTCCGCTGGGGGGTCCGAGGGACCGCTCCGGCCTCCTGTTTCGTCCGCTGGAGGGTCCGAGGGACCGCTCCGGCCTCCTGTTTCGTCCGCTGGAGGGTCCGAGGGACCGCTCCGGCCTCCTGTCTCGTCCGCTGGAGGGTCCGAGGGACCGCTCCGGCCTCTTGTCTCGTCCGCTGGAGGGTCCGAGGGACCGCTCCGGCCTCAAGTGGCGTCAGCTGGAGGGCCCGAGGAGCCCGCCCAGCCTTCTGTCTCGTCAGCTGGAGGTTCAGGGGAACCTAACCAGCTTCCTGCCACGTCAGCTGGAGGGCCTGAGGAGCCCATCCAGCCGCCAGCTGCAGCCTCAGTGGCTTCATCCTCGCCAGCTGCAGCCTCAGTGGCTTCATCCTCGCCAGCTGCAGCCTCAGTGGCTTCATCCTCGCCAGCTGCAGCCTCAGTGGCTTCATCCTCGCCAGCTGCAGCCTCAGTGGCTTCATCCTCGCCAGCTGCAGCCTCCGTGGCTTCATCCTCGCCAGCTGCAGCCTCCGTGGCTTCATCCTCGCCAGCTGCAGCCTCCGTGGCTTCATCCTCGCCAGCTGCAGCCTCCGTGGCTTCATCCTCGCCAGCTGCAGCCTCAGTGGCTTCATCCTCGCCAGCTGCAGCCTCAGTGGCTTCATCCTCGCCAGCTGCAGCCTCCGTGGCTTCATCCTCGCCAGCTGCAGCCTCCGTGGCTTCATCCTCGCCAGCTGCAGCCTCCGTGGCTTCATCCTCGCCAGCTGCAGCCTCCGTGGCTTCATCCTCGCCAGCTGCAGCCTCCGTGGCTTCATCCTCGCCAGCTGCAGCCTCCGTGGCTTCATCCTCGCCAGCTGCAGCCTCCGTGGCTTCATCCTCGCCAGCTGCAGCCTCCGTGGCTGCACCCTCGCCAGCTGCAGCCTCCGTGGCTTCACCCTCGCCAGCTGCAGCCTCCGTGGCTGCACCCTCGCCAGCTGCAGCCTCCGTGGCTGCACCCACGCCAGCTGCAGCCTCCGTGGCTGCACCCACGCCAGCTGCAGCCTCCGTGGCTGCACCCACGCCAGCTGCAGCCTCCGTGGCTGCACCCACGCCAGCTGCAGCCTCCGTGGCTGCACCCACGCCGTCGCCTGGTCCAGCTCCGGCTCCGCCGTCGCCTGGTCCAGCTCCGGCTCCGCCTCGCCTCTGCCGGCCGCTTTCCAGGCCTTTCCGTTGGCATCATGGTCGTCGAGGACGGCCTCCAGATGGGACTCGCCGCCACCGCTGGCTTCGCGGCCAACCTGCGGACCTGTTTGCACGTCGCCGCCGCTGCCGTGTGCACGGTCGGCCGCCTGAACTGTTTCCCCGTCGCCGCCGTTGCCGTGTGCACGGTCGGCCGCCTGAACTGTTTCCACGTCGCCGCCGTTGCCGTGTGCACGGTCGGCCGCCTGAACTGTTTCCACATCGCCACCACTGCCTTCCACATGGTCGGCCTCCGGAGATGAACTGCTCTAGGCTCCTGAGTTGCCAGCCTCTGGGCCGGCCTCCTGAACTGTGTGTTGGGACCCTGTTCAAGGACTCCAGTGTGTGTGTTGTGTTTTGGACAATCCATGTGGTTCGCTGGAGTTTGTTTTTGTTTGGTTTTGGTCCCTCCGTCCTGGGCCCCCCGCCGCCCGCCCTGGGTTGGTTGTCTGTTTTTGTTTTGGGCTGTCTGGAGCCAGCCCTTGGAGGGGGGGTACTGTCATGGTCCTGGGTCATTTTGACCCAGCGTTTTGTGTTTCCTTGAAGTTCATTTTTGTGCCTTGTGTTTATTCTGATTTTGCATTAGTTTAGGGTTGAACTTGAAGTTTAGTGTTTTATCAGCCCTACCCTGTGTCTGTCCTCGGTGCTCTGTTCATGTCCCCGTGTTGTGTTGTAAATCAGTCTGTGTGTTTCCTGCTTTACTTTGAAGGCTCGTGTTCTGGATTTCCTGTTCTATTCTGAAGGTCTGTGTCTGTTGTCATTGTGTTCAGCTTGTGTCCTTCAGTCATCGTGTGTATTAGGATCAGCTGTTCTCCCCTCCTGTGTGTCATTACCCGATTACCTTGTGTGTGTATATTTAGTGGGTGTCGGTCTGTGCTCGTTGTCGGCTCGTCTGTGTATCTCTGTGTAGTCTGCGTTCGTCTGTATATCTCTGCGTTAATCTGCGTTCCATGGTGCTTCGTTCCTGTCGGTGTCTCTCTGCCCCGCAGCCCTTTTGTATGGTCTCAGGTTTGTTATTTAGTTTTTCCCAGTTTAGGTTTCCGTTAGTATTTGCCATGCCTCACTGCCTGTTTGCCACCCTGCCACTTTGTAAATAAACGTCACACTCTTCATCAGTCGGCTGTCTGCATTTTGGGTCCTCCTTTCACTCCTCAACACGACTGCTGCCCCAGCCGTGACAGTACGAGCCGACCAAACATGGACCCAGCAGCATCCGCATCCTCCCAGGAGTTTCGGGAGGAAGTAATCGACTCTGTCTCACGATTGATTAATCTCTGGCTCGAACGTGAGGGAGAGGAATTTCACCGCGCTGTAGAAGCCAGGCTACAGCAATTACTCTCTGCTCACCCCTGGCTACTGGACTCTCTTCATCCGCTCGCACAGGACTTCATTCTGAACGAGCTTCACCTTCACCCTTCAACCGCTACTGCTTCCCGACCCGGCCCGGCGGCGAATGTTGTGCTCTGCCCGCCGGGGAATCTGCGGCCCGGCCCGCCGGATGTGGAATTACCCGGCCGGTCGGTGCTATCCCCAAGAAGGAAGCGACGTTCACGCCACCGACGCCCATCGCCACAGCCGGACCCCGAGACTTCCGAATTGACGGCTGTGGTGAGTAAAAGAGACAAAAACCACGAACCTTCCAATTTAAGGACTGTTTATTCTGGGGCTGTTTTCTGTGCAGCCAGTGAGGACTATGGTGTTTTCCCTGGCTCACCTGCAACTGTCGTTTCCAAGAATGTGTTTCCAGGAGCCCTCTTAGCTGCCCAGCCTCTAGGAACTCACTTAGCTGCCCAGCCTCTAGGAGCTCAGTTAGCCGCACAGCAGCCACAAGCTCAGTTAGCCGCTCAGTCGTCACCTCCATCACATCCAGCCTCACAACCCATAGCTCAGTTGATAAAAGAATCATCAGCCTTATCATCAGCTCAGTCTCCAACTTCGCCACCATTATTGTTCCAACCTTTACCTCAGTCACCCTCAGATCAGCCACCTAGTCAGTCGTCATCTTCACCTACTCCTCCTGTACAACGAGCTGAGTCAATCCGACCTGAAAAGAACTATTTTTCATCCGTTCAGTCCAAGCAGAGAGACAACTCTAATAATGTAATCAGTCCTCAAACGCTGGTCATTCCAGAGACTGTGACGCACTCCAGGGCCTCCCCAGAGGCTGGGCTTCAACCCTCAGCCCACTCTGGACCCCTGGAGGCTAAGGAACCAGCTGAGGACTGCACCCAGCTGTCGCTGCCTGAGCAGGGCCAGTGCTCCGCGCAGCTGCGGTCAGCCATGTGTGTGCCAGGGGCCTCTGTGCCCGCTGGTTCAGTGACTGTTTCCGCTGGAGGGTCCGAGGGACCGCTCCGGCCTCCTGTTTCCGCTGGAGGGTCCGAGGGACCGCTCCGGCCTCCTGTTTCGTCCGCTGGAGGGTCCGAGGGACCGCTCCGGCCTCCTGTTTCGTCCGCTGGAGGGTCCGAGGGACCGCTCCGGCCTCCTGTTTCGTCCGCTGGAGGGTCCGAGGGACCGCTCCGGCCTCCTGTTTCGTCCGCTGGGGGGTCCGAGGGACCGCTCCGGCCTCCTGTTTCGTCCGCTGGAGGGTCCGAGGGACCGCTCCGGCCTCCTGTTTCGTCCGCTGGAGGGTCCGAGGGACCGCTCCGGCCTCCTGTCTCGTCCGCTGGAGGGTCCGAGGGACCGCTCCGGCCTCTTGTCTCGTCCGCTGGAGGGTCCGAGGGACCGCTCCGGCCTCAAGTGGCGTCAGCTGGAGGGCCCGAGGAGCCCGCCCAGCCTTCTGTCTCGTCAGCTGGAGGTTCAGGGGAACCTAACCAGCTTCCTGCCACGTCAGCTGGAGGGCCTGAGGAGCCCATCCAGCCGCCAGCTGCAGCCTCAGTGGCTTCATCCTCGCCAGCTGCAGCCTCAGTGGCTTCATCCTCGCCAGCTGCAGCCTCAGTGGCTTCATCCTCGCCAGCTGCAGCCTCAGTGGCTTCATCCTCGCCAGCTGCAGCCTCAGTGGCTTCATCCTCGCCAGCTGCAGCCTCCGTGGCTTCATCCTCGCCAGCTGCAGCCTCCGTGGCTTCATCCTCGCCAGCTGCAGCCTCCGTGGCTTCATCCTCGCCAGCTGCAGCCTCCGTGGCTTCATCCTCGCCAGCTGCAGCCTCAGTGGCTTCATCCTCGCCAGCTGCAGCCTCAGTGGCTTCATCCTCGCCAGCTGCAGCCTCCGTGGCTTCATCCTCGCCAGCTGCAGCCTCCGTGGCTTCATCCTCGCCAGCTGCAGCCTCCGTGGCTTCATCCTCGCCAGCTGCAGCCTCCGTGGCTTCATCCTCGCCAGCTGCAGCCTCCGTGGCTTCATCCTCGCCAGCTGCAGCCTCCGTGGCTTCATCCTCGCCAGCTGCAGCCTCCGTGGCTTCATCCTCGCCAGCTGCAGCCTCCGTGGCTGCACCCTCGCCAGCTGCAGCCTCCGTGGCTTCACCCTCGCCAGCTGCAGCCTCCGTGGCTGCACCCTCGCCAGCTGCAGCCTCCGTGGCTGCACCCACGCCAGCTGCAGCCTCCGTGGCTGCACCCACGCCAGCTGCAGCCTCCGTGGCTGCACCCACGCCAGCTGCAGCCTCCGTGGCTGCACCCACGCCAGCTGCAGCCTCCGTGGCTGCACCCACGCCGTCGCCTGGTCCAGCTCCGGCTCCGCCGTCGCCTGGTCCAGCTCCGGCTCCGCCTCGCCTCTGCCGGCCGCTTTCCAGGCCTTTCCGTTGGCATCATGGTCGTCGAGGACGGCCTCCAGATGGGACTCGCCGCCACCGCTGGCTTCGCGGCCAACCTGCGGACCTGTTTGCACGTCGCCGCCGCTGCCGTGTGCACGGTCGGCCGCCTGAACTGTTTCCCCGTCGCCGCCGTTGCCGTGTGCACGGTCGGCCGCCTGAACTGTTTCCACGTCGCCGCCGTTGCCGTGTGCACGGTCGGCCGCCTGAACTGTTTCCACATCGCCACCACTGCCTTCCACATGGTCGGCCTCCGGAGATGAACTGCTCTAGGCTCCTGAGTTGCCAGCCTCTGGGCCGGCCTCCTGAACTGTGTGTTGGGACCCTGTTCAAGGACTCCAGTGTGTGTGTTGTGTTTTGGACAATCCATGTGGTTCGCTGGAGTTTGTTTTTGTTTGGTTTTGGTCCCTCCGTCCTGGGCCCCCCGCCGCCCGCCCTGGGTTGGTTGTCTGTTTTTGTTTTGGGCTGTCTGGAGCCAGCCCTTGGAGGGGGGGTACTGTCATGGTCCTGGGTCATTTTGACCCAGCGTTTTGTGTTTCCTTGAAGTTCATTTTTGTGCCTTGTGTTTATTCTGATTTTGCATTAGTTTAGGGTTGAACTTGAAGTTTAGTGTTTTATCAGCCCTACCCTGTGTCTGTCCTCGGTGCTCTGTTCATGTCCCCGTGTTGTGTTGTAAATCAGTCTGTGTGTTTCCTGCTTTACTTTGAAGGCTCGTGTTCTGGATTTCCTGTTCTATTCTGAAGGTCTGTGTCTGTTGTCATTGTGTTCAGCTTGTGTCCTTCAGTCATCGTGTGTATTAGGATCAGCTGTTCTCCCCTCCTGTGTGTCATTACCCGATTACCTTGTGTGTGTATATTTAGTGGGTGTCGGTCTGTGCTCGTTGTCGGCTCGTCTGTGTATCTCTGTGTAGTCTGCGTTCGTCTGTATATCTCTGCGTTAATCTGCGTTCCATGGTGCTTCGTTCCTGTCGGTGTCTCTCTGCCCCGCAGCCCTTTTGTATGGTCTCAGGTTTGTTATTTAGTTTTTCCCAGTTTAGGTTTCCGTTAGTATTTGCCATGCCTCACTGCCTGTTTGCCACCCTGCCACTTTGTAAATAAACGTCACACTCTTCATCAGTCGGCTGTCTGCATTTTGGGTCCTCCTTTCACTCCTCAACACGACTGCTGCCCCAGCCGTGACAAAACCCAAGCCAACACCAGTCAATAAAAAAACAAATATAAAATGGTAATTAACAGACAAATGTGAGCAAGTCAATTAACGAAGTCATCAGGGACAGTGAGCAACAATGAAATCAAAGAACGAAGCAACACACAAGTTAAAACTGTCAAAGAAACTGAAACCTGGTGTTATAATTAAAACCAACAACAGTGAAAGACGATGAGACGTCAAATAAAAGGAAATAATAATTAAGATCAACAAAAGTTGAATCTCTAAAATTAGGCTCAATAAACAAGCAGAAATTAAATAAAATGATAACTAAAACAGGAAGTGACCTGTAAGCCAGTATATGTAGTAAAGGCATCAAGGGTCAAAAGGGTCAAAGGTCAAGCAGAGAGGGATGCTTCTGAGGTTTAAACAAACTGTGTTACTTTGGTTTCAGTGATTTAAAGTTTGCTGTTAAACTTATTCAAAAGACAGAATTCATTCTATGTTTTTTTCTTACTATCATTAATACTCATGAACAGTCGAAGCCCCCCACTGCGTCCCCCCCACAGTCTTTCTGTTCGACTGCAGGTTTGCCCCACCTCCCAGCAGCTGTGGCCCCCCACTGTCTCTGAACAGCGGGGGGCAGACTGAGGAAAAGTGAAATGAAATAAGAATGAAAACAGCCCCCGTGAAGTGAAAACTACGGCAATGAAAGAGATAGTTACTTTTAAAGTAAGTTTCATCCTCTGAGATGATTCTTCAACATACCAGCTGCGGGAGACGCATCACAAGTCGATCGCTTTGTGGTGATATAATAAGACCAAGCTGGACTGGGTGCAGAAATATGGTTGAGAACAGCATAAGATACCGACACATGGAGGAAAACGGGTGAACAGAGAACTCAGAGGCTCCTCCTTCATCGATCTGCAGCTGATGGTAGCGGCTGCACTCTTTGCACAGGGTCAGGGTTTGGGTTGTTCAATGATAACGGTCCCTAAATCTGACGCTCAAAGGAAGCTAACAAATGAGATGCAGCATTAATGGAGTTCATCCAACCTTTAAAGCAAAATTCCAGCTTCTTCTCTAAACTGGACTCCCGGTACTCAACTCAACTCATGATTAATGAACAAACCTGCAGGCAACAGAAGACTCAGAGGGAGAGATGCCCACCACCAGGCTTCACCTTCTCTGGCTTCAAAAGCATGTTGTGAGCCTTCTCCAGCCAATCAGCTCTAGGGATAACCCAGAGGAGGGAGAAGGTTAACGATGGCAGACAACAGAAGGATAACCGATGTCATTTCCTTTGACTTTGGTTTCAGCTCACATAAGAGTTGTGGTTGCTTCACACAGTGACTGGATGATGGGCGGAGCTAAGGTAAACTTCAAAGTGATCAAGCCCCCAAATCAATCTGAGAGCCTTGTTTTTAACGGTGGAGTACACTTTTGGATGTCCGCTGAACTTTCTGGAAAGATTACACACTGTATGCACAACACCGTCAGAGCCATCTTGGAGAAAGATGGCACCAGTTCCTGCATCACTGGGATCAACGACAGGTTTGAATGGCATGACAGTGCAGCTGACAGCATTCATCACCTCTTTGATTTCCAGTTTCAAACACGTGATCCTGTCCAACGCTGTCTTCACCTCCACACTGTTCACACTTCTAGCTACATTATGGAAGAACAATTTGAATCCACCTCTGATGTTCCTGGACTCTGCCTTCCTTCTTATGTCTACCTTCCTTCTCTGTATCATATTGCCCATGTCTCTCCCTTTACCAACGATAGTCCCCACATTTAAAGTACACCAGCTCCCTGCTGGTCAGCAGCACCAGCCAATTCAGTTTGTAACGATGGCAGCAGCTACAGACATGCTGGACACGGCGGCGGAGGACACTTACATTTATAAATGTATGTTTGTTTGGAAGTAGCAATACAAATGTCAAGATGAAAAAGTTAATGGAAGTTTAATTGTACATGTCAAGGTGAATTTATTCACAGTCATTACACGTAGGTGACTGTAAATGCACAGTCCTGCTGATTTTTAACAATATTACTCTGTCAGGTCACAAAATAAACCTTTTAAGAAATTAAAAGGCTAAAATGTAGCAGTGTAAACTCCAAATATCTGCTCGATTTATCAAAATCCTTTATGCACAAAAGTATTTTTCTCTTTAACTTTATTTAGCTCCACATCTAATACAGCACTGAATAACTGAATTATCTGCCTCTTCCTCTCCTCCTCCTCTTCCTCTCTTCCAGGCAGCAATGTCTTCTGCAGACGAAGAGCCGTCGGCCGCCATCGCGGCCGCCCTGACGTCTGCGTTATCGAGTGCTGTGTCAGTTGCCATGCCGGTTGCCAACCAAACCCATCTTTTCTCTGATTGGATTGTTAAATTTGTGATTGACATGACATTGGCCAATCAGATGAAAGGAAGAAAAATAGGGTCAAAATTCGTACTTGTAACTTGAAACTTGAGTGCAGAGTTTCACACGTATTTTTTGGCTAAGTCCACACACAAATCTGTTTTACACATACAAATCTTTTTTACACACACAAATCCTGATTTACAAGTACAAAATATTTATGACCACAATTTGAGCCCATACAGCTGATACTAGAAAGTAATATTAACTGCGTTATTCCCATCACTGGAATAAAATCAAATCCATCCAGGAGTCTGGGAACCTCTTGCTGCTTCATCACATTTTGAACTACAAGTTTTTTTCTATCTTTATTAGCAATTCAAACATTACAGAATTAAATGAGCAAAAAACAATGTCAGGGGGTTTCGTGTAATAACAGTTAGACACAGGGTAGGGGTTGAATCACAAGATATTAAACAAGAAGCATAAGTTTATAGTTTTAATTGCTTTTATATTATGGGAATGTTGTATAGTTTTAAAATATTGTCTGGTTTCATTTATAAATGACTGAAAAAACGGTTTTGTATTTAAAAAAAATGGATTTATGTATATGAAATTTCTTTCAAAAGTTTTTTTATTAGACAAAGGTTTCAATGCAATGTATACAATAATACAAAATGCTTCAAAAATTTTCAAAATTTCAGTCTTGTTCCCACCCTAACCATTAAACAACAAATAATTGGCAGCCTGCTGCCCAACTAAACCAAAAACACAGAGAACCCCCCCCCCCCCCACCCCCAAAAATGTTATTGTTTGGCTTTTGTCAGTGTTTGGCTGAGACTTTGTAGTCTTCACACAGCTGAACAGAAACATGATGAAACAGAAGTGTGAGATGGTAGAGAATATACTCCAATGTCCTGTCGTATTTTAGGGAGTAAGGAGCAGACGGCTGGGTTCATCAAACTCCTCCGTGACAATGAACACCTGTTCTCCGGTGCCAAAAACTCAGCCTCTGTGGTTGGAGGTACAGCAACAGTATGCACGTATAAATCTGTCGGGCATAATGGAGAGTGCTTTTCCTTTCTTTTAGTTCCAAGTTGATATATTTTGCTGTGGATCCTGTTCAGGGATTAACATGATTGACATGTTCTGATATATTCTGTGTGTTAGGGCAATTCTGGAGAAGACGGGCCTGGTGGGAAAATCACCCCGTTGCAGGCCAAAAAATAAATAAAAAATGGGACAATCTAAAAAAACCAAAACAAAGTATGTACAGTAGTACTGAAATATGTATTAGTCAAACTTATTCATGTAGACCTGTACTGTTTTGGTCAACTGCCACTTTTGATTTCACCTGCCTTTAGGGAGTATCCCAGGTCAGGTGAGGAGGTGAGTGGGAAGACCACTGCTGCTGCATGGTCCTGGTTTGCCCTCATGGATGAGGTGTTAGGACAGAGGCCTTCTACCAGGCCTCCAGTCATAATTGTCTCCATCCAGGAGGACACTCCAGGGCTCAGTTCAGCAGCGGGCAACCAAGTTCAGGATGAGGAACGGCAGGAGGATGAGGCCCAGCTGGAACCAAGACCGGAAAAGAGAAAGAGGGACAGGGAGGATGAATCCTTGGAATTAATTAGAGAGGACATGAGACTGGAGGAAAGAAGAGCTGAAAGAATGGACAGGCTGATATGTTTACTGGAGTAAATACAACCCATTGTACAGAGTTACACTTTATTTGAACGTCTGTGCAAAATATGTAGAACAAATACAAAATGATTAAAGTTCTGTAAATAAAAGTCGTGGTACAGAGTCAAACTTTATTTGAATTGTTGGACAAACGATGTACAGCATTAACAGAATGTATAAAGTCCTGTAAATAAAAATCATTGGTAATGCTTCAACTGTATTTGAACTCATACTGTGTACAATGTAACAATTTATTTTTAACTGAATTAAGAACTTGTCTGAACTGAGGGAATACCAACAGTGAAAAAAAAACCCCAACAGGATTATTAATCAGTAAGACTTATCATTACAGTCCAGGATTAACCTGAGTGTCCCAGTGTGCACAGGCACGTTTAACTAGGCCTGTTATTTGGCTGAGCAGGAAGTCTCGGGCGGTGCTGCTGAACCTGCTGGACCAGGACCAAAGACATGAATGGGGTGCCACAAGTGAGACCGTTGGTTTGCGTTTCCAGCTGAGCATCATACAGCGTGGTCGCCAGAAGTTGTTCAGGGATGCTCGTTTCCAGCGTCCACCGCATCATCACAGGTCTAACTGACGGCTGCCGTGGTACTAATGTATGCAGAAAGATGCAAGAACAAAGTGGTGCACACAATCCTGTTAATACAGATATGACAAGTAATATTCTAGCACTACTAAAAGCATATCTGCCTGTTAACAATAATCGTGGTCCTGGGGTACCTCCTCCAGGGCGGACACCTCAACAGATAGCTGGTCCCACCCGAGAGCACCACTCACTGCCTCCAAACCAGTCTGCCCCCCATCTTGAGCGTCATCCTCGGGCTCATCATCCGGGGCCATAACGTCACCAGCACCGAGGCAGATGTTGTGCAGAATAGCACATGCTGTTATGACCTGAAACAGATGCTTTGTGTTGTAAATAGCGTGTTTATACATGAACATACACTGTAGTTTCCATTATGTAATTATGATTATTCAAAAATCAATGGCAATGTATTCTACTGACTTACATGTGGTACAAAGGTGTGGTGCACCTCCAGCGCTTGGAGGAAGATGGCCCGGAACCTCGTCTTCATCATTCCAGGGCACGCTCTATAATACAGCGTGCCCTGGAATGATGAGAGTTGAAGCGCTGGGCTCCCACACCTTGGACTGGCCTCTTGTAGGGAGTGATGAGGGGGTGTGGATGTTGGAGGCATGACACTCCATCTGCAAGGATGAAATGCCCTGGAGGAGGGTACATGGCCCACTGGTACAGTGGGCTGGAGTCATGCACTGACCCCGGCCAGCCCGCATATGTATCGATGAGGCGGCCCTGATGGTCACAAATCGCCTGCAGGATTATGGAGGGGGACAATTTCCTGTTCCTGTAACACTGACCATCAGAGCCGCTGGGAGGCTTGATGCGGACCTGGCAGAAGTCAATTGCACCAGCAGCTTTCAAAAGGCTCTGTGTCTTGCCAGCTCTGCAAACCCATGAAACACGACGTGTAATAATAATAATAATAATAATAATAATAATAATTCATTTTATTTGAGGGCGCCTTTCTAAAACCCAAGGTCACCTTACGAAGAGAAAAAGACATCAAAACCTACTTGTTTAAACTGGCTTACTTGCTTTAATACAGATTTTACTTGCTGTCAAATCATGTTTTTTTTGTTGTTTGTGGTTGTATTTTGCTGGTTTCTGTATTTAAATTTATTAGAGACTTATTGTGACTTAAATAAGGGAAGGGAATCTATATTTCTTAAGGCTGAAGGAAGTGAGTTCCAGAGCCGAGGAGCAGAGCGACTGAAAGCTCTGTGCCCCACAGTGGTAAGACGAGCAGAGGAACAACAAGATGAAGATCTGAGAGAGCGGGAAACAGTGGTGATATGAAGCAGATCACAGAGATGAGGAGGGGCAAGGATATGAATACACTTAAACGTGAGAACTAAGATTTTAAAGTTTATCCTGGCTTCTATGGGCAACCAGTGAAGCTGTTGAAGATTTGGGGTGATATGGTCTCTAATGGGAGTCCAAGTTATGACCCGAGCTGCAGAATTCTGAAGAAGTTGAAGTTTATGGAGGGACTTATCAGGGAGACCAAATAGGAGGAAGTTGCAATAATCGATCCGGGAAGTAACAAGACTATGGACAAGGATGGCAGCAGCATGGGGAGTAAGGAAGGGACGAAGTCGGTTAATGTTACGTAAGTGACAGTATGCAGACCGGGTTATGTAATTAATGTGAGACTGAAATGAGAGAGTATTACCAAGTATGACACCCAAACTCTTTACCTGCGGGGAAGGAAGGATGAGGGAACTTTCAATATTAATGGAGAAACTGTGAGATTTGGTTAAGATAGAGGCCGTGCCAACGAGTAAAACGTCTGTTTTATTACTGTTACGTTTGAGAAAATTGGAGGAGAACCAAGATCTGATTTCCATGTGTAGATCTTCAGGGGTCAGAGGGAGGTGGATGACCTGATGGTGAATGGCCACCACCTCCTCTGTGAGCCTGTGGACAATGCGGTGAACAGTGGAACGGGGTATTGCAAACACCCTGGAAACAACTCTGTAGGATGCTCCACAATTGTGGCACCCCAACCATGTCTCCGATCCTGGTTAAGTAATTCAGCAGCACTTTCAGAGACTCCCTGCTCAGGCGAAAATCAGGCCTCGTGTCCTCATTATTAAAAAACCTGTCCAGGACTGGGACACTCAGGTTACTCCTGCAGTACAGGGGTCTGGTCTGGTGAAGGAAAATATGGAAAATAACAGAAATTGTTTTATTGTTGGCATTATTATGGATGTGGCTGTTGTTGTTTACAAAAATGAGTTTACATGTGGAAACATTATCCTCATTATTGTACTTGAGGGAAATGTACTAAAGTGTACTGTAAAGGATGATGGAGCAAATATTAACATCACGTCTACAGTGGTAAATATCAGAGTTTTAAGCTAGCAAATCGTTTTCAAATACATACGTCAAATATCAAGGGGGAAAAAATGAATACATGTATTTTTCACTGTACCTGAACGTGGTTATGTCTCAGTCGCAACGACGACTGATTTGTTGATTTGTCTGTGACGAGTGATTTGTTGTAGCTCTTTAAGCAGAACAAAGACGGGAGTAGCGAGTATGTTTTCCGCATCCATTTCACTGACTGGGAGAAGTGGTAAGGGCGTGTACAGCTGGTGACGCAAATCTGAAGGCTAGATCGTCCCATTTCACAAGCCTCGCACTTCCAGCCTTCTCGGTCTTTGGAGGACGTGGCCCATGTAGACCGAGAAGGCCGGGTCTGTCCTTTGTGGATCTCCTTTATCCAACATAACATAACATGTAACATAAATAGACTATGATGAAACATGATGACAGGATGCAGCTACTGAACTGGTTGTTGGACACTGTGCTCTTGGACAGGTGAAGACTGGAAACGAGGTTTCAGTGCCTCAGCCCCAGTGCTGTGTTACCCGTCACAGCCACAGTTTACCATCCTTTAACGACTCAATGCACCACAAAGCAAAACGTGTCTCAGAGTGCTGGTCATGAATATGGCAGTGAGTGTAGCGGGCTTGATCTGAATCCAGCAGAGCACCTTTGGGACGCAGAGATTAGCAGGATGAATGCACAGCAGAAAACAGTTGGAGAAAAAAAAACTTCCTTTGATGTGATGAACCATGTCAACGCGGAGCAGAATCAGGAAGGTTTCCAACATCTCGTCAAGAACTGACAGCAGAGGGAGGCCTAAACCATTACTGATATGCTGTTCCTATTAAAGTGCATGCTGGGTGTAATGAGGATTTTGTGCTTTGTAGATATACATACATTTCTGAGGATGACTTGCCCTGTCACAAAGAAAAAAACTGTAAGACGGGAAACACCGATCCACACTGCACAGATTTAGTATTTTCAGAATAAAGGCTGTAAAGTTTTCACGTTTGCCTTCCGGGACACACCACAGGAGTGGAAGTTGTCACCTTTGTGACTTGAGACAGATGGGAACTGGAGCTTTGTATTTGTGACAGGATCTCCTTTTTTCCTTGGCATAACGTGCTGCTTTGAAAAAAGGATAAAAACAAAAAGCTGCAGTTCTGCTAATGTCCACATGAGGCTGGCTACAAAAGTCAGTCTATCCTGATAAACCTCCTTGTTAAAATGTTCAGCTTGACAGCAGAAACTGAGATGTTGATTATACTTGAAGACAGGAAGTGGGACATGACTGTCGCATGAGCAGAGAGGAAGAAATAGATCCTGATCGAGCCGGAGCTCACCTCTCCCTGAGGTCCTCACACAGACAGTTAAAAATGAGGAAAAATAGGGTGATTCATATGATTTTACAGCATTGAAAAGTGGTCTGGCAGGAGGTACAGAAAAACAGTGGGACAGGCCTAGCAGACATGTATCGAGAGAGAGCAGCCTGAAGACGTAAAGATCTTCCTGATCCTTACATGGAGTGTTTTGTATTTAGGCCTTACACTTTGCCTTGAATAACAGACTAACTTCATATCCATTTGTCATCTCATCCTTTGAACACTGGGACACGGTAGGTGAACATATTAAGAGGTTTCATTTTAAAATGTCGTACAGTTTATTAGCTCTATAAACTTAATCCCTTAATCGATGCTTATATTCAGGGCTCTCGTGTGACATCATGAAATATTGCTCAGAAGCATGTTGCCTCCATTCATTCAGCTCAGTACGTTTCTTTAGTGCACTGTTGCTTCCATTAGCATTAGCCTACTGTTCATCAGACTGACTGGTTATTGTTTCCAGTTTGATACTGGACTGAAACATCCTTCCTTCAGCTCTGCTACTCAAACACCAAAAACAAAAGTCCTGCTGATTATGTCCCACAGCTGATTAGTTTCCTTATGATCTTATTTATTACATGTTTATTTTATATTTCAGTACCTGCCTTCAATTTAATGATAAATTATTTGACTTTAGTTCATCCATGTTTGTTTTTTGGGGCTATTTAATAGTTCTTTCATATTTTAGCCATAATCGTGTTCTGATAAACATTTTTAACTGAAGACCAGGTGAAAAAAAGTAAGTCTAATGTTAAAATAGAGTTACTGCAGTAATCTGATGGAGACGTTATTGGATTCTTTCTGTCTGCAAAGAGAACGTTGACAAGCTGCTAGTAATTAATAGGACAAATAAAAATGATACAAATAATAAATTAAAGTTACTGTGAAACTGAAGCTATTAAATGTTTCTGTGGGACCAGAAGTTCAGACCTGATGAACCTGATAAGTAATCAATTTCCTTTTATTGAATATCTCAGATATGGATGACACTTTCTGGAGGCAAAGCAAACAAAAACACACACGACAGGACTGCACGTTAAAATCCAGCCATTAAACAAGCTGTTAGACTGCAGTTTTTAAAGTGCTCATGCCTGAAGGTGACAGAGGCTGCTGTGGGTTAAACCCTGGACCGGTCACAGGTCATCCTCGCATAAAAAGCCATTTTAGTCACCGGCTAATCTAAACACGCACGTCTCGGGACTGTGGGAGGAATCTGCAGAGGGATCCACAGAGCCAGCTGGAGGGTTTAAACAAAAACCATCTCACTGTGACGTCTCAGCACCACGCCACCTCTTCAATCCTCTCTGAAAGCAATTTCATTGTAAAGGAAGGTGGAGGAAATCCCCAGTCTGTACAAACACTGCATCCAGCTATTAGGCAGGGCTCAGCAGTAATCTCAGACAAACAGGTCTATTACAAGCTTCTTACTGCAAACTTTCCTCTTTGTGTTGTTTTCCTTCTGATGAAGCACAAAGGGAATTTCACTTTGAGGGATCCACGCCGGATTTGACTAGGGGTGTTTTGCCGATCTTTGCAATATAGTTACAAGAAGTTTGAAGATGTGAGACAAACTAAACAGTCTGAATTAGGAACTTTACAGCTGCCACAGCACGCCCAGGGCTCGACACAAGCTCGGGTTAATTTGCATGGCTGCCATTGAATGTTTGTTAGCTCTGAAATCTGTTAGTTTCATCTACAGCACGCATCATAAACCGTATGATGTTGGCTATTCAAACGCAGCTCAACAGATCTAATCATTATTTCCATACACTTTTAGAGCAAAATCCACTTTACACAAATTTAGCATCAATAACTTGTCTATTATAAGTAGTATTATTATTAATAGTAGTAGTACTGCTACTGTTCGGTCCAGCAAATATAGTTATATGGTGAAGTTATCTTCCAGGTCAAAAGGTCGCTGTACGACAGTAGAAACTGAACCGCAGATGGATGGAAAGTAGAGAAGTCAGAGAACTACATCGAGTTGACAGGAAACGTGTGTCTGCAACTTTAATTTAGGAACCACATTGTGGGCGTCTAAATGGAGCAAAATAAAATCCCCATACAGCGCTGACAGGCGTGGTTAGGCTTGCAGGTGATTTGCTAAAGTTACACAGTTGTGTCATGGTGTGCTGTGTGGCCGGCAGGTTGGGACCCAAATGCAGGACTCTCAGAGTCCGGACTTAAACTCAAAATGCAGCTTTTATTGCTGTAAACACTCTTCATGGAAAGGAACACTTACAAAAACGCTAAAACGTGAAACCTAAACTAAACACAAGGAAACACAGCACAAAGAGACGGTACCACTTGACACAGAGCAAGGAAAACACGGGGCTTAAATACACACTGGAGTAATCAGGGGATGGCAGACAGGAGGGAAACACAGCTGAGAGAAATTAGACTTAATGAGACAACTGAAGCAAAACTAGAAACACTGACATGAGACACGGACTCAAAACAGTGGGTCACTGACCCAGGACTGCACAGGACATGCTGTCCAAAATCAGGTGCAGTCAGTTCATTGTCAAGCACAAACCCATCAAAAATGCATTTTATCCAAGTTAAATATTGGTGCAGTTTAATGTCACAAACATTAGTAAATCCATTTCAACGCTTCATTTAAATTCTCCTCCTTTTATTTAACCTCACAGACAGTCTTGTCACTGCACTCTCTTGGCAAACATGAAAATCCTTTTTTAACTGAAAACTCATTTTGCTAATGGAGTATGGTCTCTCCGATACTCCATTAGCCTGGTTTAAATCATACCTATCTGATCACACTCAGTTCATTCAACTCAAATCCTTTACTTCTCAGCCCTTTCCACTGGCGTGCCCCAGGGATCTGTCCTGGGGCCCCTTCTTTTCATTATCTACCTTCTACCGCTTGGACACATTCTCCGTAAATACAATATCCATTTTCACTGTTATGCCGATGACACCCAGATTTATCTGTCCACTAAACCTAATTCTGCTCTTCCCCCATCCTTCCTCACCCTCTGCTTAGTTGAACTAAATTCATGGTTCTCTTCTAATTTTCTCAAACTCAATAGTAATAAATCCGAGCTCCTCTTGGTCGGCAAATCAACATTATCCAGAACCAACAGTTTCTCTATTACTATCAATAACTTGCCGGTCTCCGTTTCTTCCTCTGTGAAAAGTTTGGGTGTCATCCTCGACAGTACTCTATCTTTCAATTCACACATTAATAATGTCACTCGGTCTGCATATTTTCAATTGCGCAACATTAATCGTCTCCGTCCTTTTCTCACCTCACATGCCACTGCCATTCTTGTCCATAGCCTTGTTATTTCCCGGATTGATTATTGTAATTCACTTCTTTTTGGTCTTACTCAAAAATCCATCCACAAGCTTCAACGCGTCCAGAACTCTGCTGCCCGTATCATCACCAGGACCCCTTCTGTCCACCACATCACTCCTGTCCTGCAGCAGCTTCATTGGCTCCCGGTCAAATATCGTATCAATTTCAAAATACTCTTGTACGCATTTAAAGCTATTCATCATCTCTCTCCTCCATATCTCTCTGATCTGGTTAACATCACCGCTCCATCTCGTTGTCTCAGATCTTCTTCTTCTCTTTCTCTCTCCGTCCCCTCCCCCCGTCTTGTCACCATGGGGAGCAGGGCTTTCAGCTGCTCTGCTCCACGACTCTGGAATTCCCTACCTCCTGATTTAAGAAATATCTCTACCTTCTCTCTCTTTAAGTCCCAACTCAAAACCCACTTGTTCAAATTAGCTTATCCCACATAACCTCTCCATTTATGTCTTATGCTTTTATGATTGTGTAAACTCCTTGCTTTTATGTTGCTTTTTACTCTACTGTGTACAGTGACCTTGAGTGTTTTGAAAGGCGCTTTCAAATAAAATGTATTATTATTATTATTATTATTATTATATTAAGTTGAATGTGAGGAAGCAGCAGGTTGGAGCGATTAGGGTTAGAGATGGAAATGTACTAAGATGATGGCAGGAGTACTTTGAGGAGCTGATGAATTTAGGAAATAGTGAAACAGTGAAACAGGAAGTGCAAAGGATTTGTAAGGAGCAGAGATGGGCAGTAACGCGTTACTGTAATCCGATTACTTTTTTCAAGTAACAGGTAAAGTAAGGGATTACTATTGCAATAAAGGTAACTTGATTACTTTTACTTTCCTGTAAGCACGCTGTGTTACTGCGTTACTAAAACCATGATTTTTTTGTGAGAGTGTCTCATGACAATGACGTAAGCGAGTGCGACGTTCGTGGCAACAGCTGTGTGCAGATCAACAATGGATAATATAACGAGTGCGGCAGAGAGTATGAGCGTGCAGCGTTTAAAGCATGGAAGTACTGACCTTACTTTGAGTTTGATTCTGTAAAAAGTGACAAAAACATTAGCGTCCGCTGTTCACTGCGTGGGAAGAAAACTTCTTTTTTACAGCGAATAAAACCCCCAAAATTTCCGAGTAAGCACCGACAGTACGCTGCCACGGGAATGTGAAACTCCCAGATCCTTCCACTGACCGCTGCGACACACCTGCACCAGGGTAAACCTCCGCCTGCCCCAGTCCTGCTATTCAGGTGAAAATAGAGCAACAGGACCGCTGAGTCTTTGATTTTATTTATTTACTGCTGTGTTTCACTTGCATCTATTTGAAAGACTGAGTGTAAACACAAATAACTATTTTATTTTATGTGCTGGAATGTGCAGAAAATAGGTTTAAATGTTCAACAAATTTCTTCCAGTCAGAGAATGTTGCATATAATTTAATGTTTGCTTCATGCGTAAAGTTAAAAGATTAAAACTAATAAAACAAGTTTTAAAAAGAGACTTTTTCATTTGATTACATTTTATATGATGGATTATGTAGAAAAAGTAGAATTGGGCTGAAAGATCTATCGCTTTATTACCTATTCAGGTTGTAAATAATTTTTTAAAAAGTAACTAAGTAACTAATTACTTTTGAAAATAAGTAATCAGTAAAGTAATGGAATTGCTTTTTGGGGGAAGAGCATTACTTTTTTCAAGTAACTTGACCAACACTGGTAAGGAGGAAGTGCTAATAACTTTTCAATTACAACTCAATGAGAAAGTGGTGGAAACTTTCACCTTGAGGCTTCAAAGTGACACTGCACCACCCAACAGGTGGTGTCCTGTCCATGTTCATACAGTCTATGGGAGAGATGGAGGCAGATGATCCACTGTGCTGACACCTGAACAGAACAGCTGAAAGAAAAACAAATCTGTTGTGCCACACTTTTCAATCTTTGAATTCAAGTGTGAAGTTTGAGGTTTCTTGTGGTCTATCATTTGTAAACTTTTACTAAATATGGAATATTTTTATAAAATGCATTAGTATTTTTCCTACGTCTTGACCTTTCACTCAAACACCAGCAGGACACCTAACTTTAACTCTCACACTTATACAAATACCCCCCTACCTGGGGGGTCAGCAGGTCTTTGGTGTGTCCCTCCCCCTGACAGGTAGATCTGTTATCGGTCAGTCTGGTGACACAGAGGATAACAAAGCTGTCTGAGTGTTGGTAGCAGATAACTGATTGGTTCTTTTGTGTGAAAGAGGTGGAGCCTATTATTTGGAGCTGTGGCTGCTTCAGATCACAGCCAGCGTGGAAACGTATTTGTGCTGTCGTCTGTTGTGATGTTTGAACTCACTTTAACTACATAACTGTGAAAAGTGTGATTCTGATTCATGTTGTGAGCAAACTATTAACATCTGTGGATGTAAAAGAACCAACGCCAGAAAATCAGACGAGTGTTACATGAAAATCTGCTCTTACAGATTCTTGACTGCCATCTGTCCACTTCAGTGCTTCAAATCTTTTTGGGGAAACTACTTTTGTAACATTTAAAAGGCTTCCCCTGAAAACAAGGTGAGCCGGAACAAAGTGTGAAACACAAACTGTGATACAAACAGGTTTTTTTATTAACTGCTCCACCACTCCTCCATCTAACCTACGAGTACTGTCAGCTTCCTATATATCCAGTGTGTTCTGACAAAATGACAGGATTGACACGCAAGAATAACAGTCAGTTACCAAGAAAAAGTGTTTCACTTACTAGTTAAATACACGTTTTTTTAGTGGCAGAACAATAAAAGCATGTTCTATGGCCTAATCTTAAAAGTAGAGATAGTGTCTGTCTCCTGAATCCAAACTGGAAGCTGGTTCCACAGAAGAGGGGCCTGAAAACTGAAGGCTCTGCCTCCCATTCTAATTTTAAATAAAATAATTAAATAATAAAAATCATTAAAATTTCACATATTGCTGCACGCACATTTTTCTTGAACATAACACAACATATTGAGTTGGTGCAATATTCTGTTACAGTTTTTATCTTGGGGTCAAAATGACCTTTAAATGTGTGACGATGATGATCTCACATGTTCTCCATGCTCTACACGTCATACATGACTGACTGGGACAGATTTAAAGTGACATTATCGCGACATCAGTTTGATATCCTCATTTTGGAGTCGCTCATTTGCTAATGTTTGATTTCATTGATGCCAGCGTCATTATCATCTGTTTGTGTTTGGCTTTTTTCCTCCTTTCTGTGAGATAAGAAAGGCTGGCAGCCTCTGCTTCCAATATCTGAACAAGTCACACTACATAACACGAGTGTGTTAAAATCTCTGTCATACGCTCTGACAGCGAATGGATTTGGTAACAGCAGCAGTCGGATGAAACTAACAGGGAGATTTGTTTCCAGCGGCTCAATTGTTGGCTCACTTTTTACATTTCAGTCTTGTTTAAAAATGATTTCTCTCTCTCTCTGTTTTTATCTGTAACCTGTAAATCCTTTTATAAATTAACTGAACAAAACAGGCCTTTAACCAGACTCCATTTCAGCAACACTGTCAGTAATTTAAGTGCAGAGTGATTTCTGAAAACAAAGAATTGTGCCATATATGTTTAATAATTATTTTAATAAATAATTAATGAGTTTCCCTGTGTACTCTGAAACCTGTTGGAATACGTATTACTGCTTTCAGTGTATCGTTTATGGAGTAATTATAACGTTTAGTCCTGAGGTTAAACATGTAACCACAGCGTTTACTGAATAATGTATATTTAAATTAAACTGATCGTCTGTCTCATGTTGTGATCCAGTGAAAAATAAAGATAAAAATGGTTCAACATCCTCCTTCCACTTATTGTAGCTATTTGCCAGCTGTGGCATTTAGTTCTTTTTATTTAATATTAAACAATCTCAGATTTCAACTCAATGCTGTCATTTTAAAAAAGAATAAATAAATACACCACTACTACTATGCTATAAATACTAAATACCTGGGAAACGTCTGCTTTGACAATGTTTGTTGCTTTCCTGCGGCGCGTCATCTGCAGCGTATCGGCCGTCTCACCCACATGTGCACCTCCGTACGGGGAAGGAGGCGATCAACAGACTTCTGAGAGTATTACATACATGAAAGTGAGGAAAATACTACAACTCTGAATGAAAATGAAGACAGAAAAAAAAGCTTAATGTTTTAATATTAAATATCAGGTATTAATTCAATTCAAAGTTTATTTGTATAGCACATTTAAAAACAACAGAGTTGACCAAGGTGCTTCACAATCAGTTCAGAACAAGAGAAACAAACACAGATAAATCAGAAGACAATGAATTAACATTAAAAACATAAAACCGGCCTGATGGTACTCAAACTGAACTCGAGTTAAAAGCCAAAGTAAAAAAGTGAGTTTTAAGATTTCAAAGACTGAATAGACTCTGAAGTACGAATATCCTCTGGCAGATTATTCCAGAGTCTGGGTGCTGCTACTGCGAAGGCCCGATCTTAGAATAATTTATGGTATTAGCATGGTGTAGTGCAGTGGTTAGCGTTGTGGTCTCCCAGCAGGGTTGGAGTCCAGCTGGAGCCTTTGTGTTTGTGTCTGTGTGGAGTCTCTCCGGCTTCCTGCCACAGACCAAAGACATCCATGTTAGGAAAACTGCACAGGGTTAGCTTAGTTAGTAATTCTAAATTAGCTGTTGATTTGAATAAGAGCGTGAATGCTTTTCTGTCTCTCTGTGATAGAGGTATGAGTGTACTCTACTTTTTGGATCAGGGTGCTGGTCACACATCAGGCTTTTTGGACAGTATCATACATTTAGCTACACCCCCCCCCCCCAGCAGTATATGAGAGAGCTGAAAGCAGGTAAGCTAGTGTCAGTAAACGTTAGAGAAAGACAGCTCAGGGCTTAATCTGATCCCAAAACCACTCCATGAATCGAATGTCCTGCTGATGCTGACTGTACTTTAGCAACTGCTGATGCTGGAAGCAGCAGCGAGGTTCTGCAGTACTTGGAGCATAACTTCGCTTCTTTGTACTTTTCCTTTGCACTGAAATCAGCCCGCAGGCTGTTGTAGGCAACTTAGAGACTCCAGAACAATCGGATGTTGTTAGCATAAAAAGTTGCCTAGCACACGTTTAAAGTGCTGCGTGCGTCTCCGTGTGGATCCCATATGTCGTCTCAGGAGGGAGATTAGTTTCTCATTTGGCTGGCCGGCTGACCTTCAGCCACGTACCCCCATAAAGAAGAGAAAACTAATCTCAGATGCTTTCATTTTGCATAGGAGGTGAAAACTTGACGAAAAAAGTTTAATTTTCGGTCACTGTGAGTCCAGGGGGCTGTTGAGTTTTCATTAAACTAGGTTCCAGACTGCAGTTTAATGTACAGCTTTGGATGAGAGACTTTAAGGAGCTCCATCTCTCCATCCAGTCTGCAGGGACACGCCAGTTTTAATATCTTCCCCCCTCCCCAGCGCAGGAGCTGGGGTCTATTTCTGGTTTGTGTGTGCATCCTGTGTTTGCATGTTTGTGTGTGCGTGTTCTCCCCATGCAGGAGGCACTGTGTAAGATGGATGTTCAGAGCTGAAGAGCATTTTTTCCTCTCCACGGGGGCAGACCTTACATATAATAACCTCGAACCTTTCAGTGCCGCCTTTTTGGCCTCTCTCCATCACGCGGTGAGGAACTCTCTCTGTCCCCCAGCGTGAGCCGTCTGTCTCTCTGCTGCTGGCCGCTCAAAGCTGTCCCGTCATATTTCACTCTTTATGTCTCTCTATAGTCAGTTGTTGATTGCACTGTTTCGAGTGTATATGGGTTCAAACTGGATTACTGTATGTCTCTCTGCCTTTGTGTTGCTCTCGCTGTGCGGTGCTTTTAACCATCAGGGAAGGAGGCAGTGAGAATTGGCCATGACGAGTGTTCGGCTTTGGTTGGTTATGTACTTCAATGTGTCAGGGACATCAAACAGCTCGAGATTTGAAGCGTGAAAGGCTGTGCTTATACATCAGAGGACAATGGTCTTTTTATATGTTTCTTTGCAGGTTTCAGCACTTTGAAATAAATGTATAGAATATGAAAGTGCTTGTTCTTGCGTCATCGCCTGATTGTCGTAAATCGTTTCTGTTTTAAAGCTAATTCACTAATAGGAAAGTCTCCCATATGTTTCTATTCATTCTGTATTTTAGTTCAATAAAAGTTTTTTTTTCTAGAACTGGTTGTGTTCAGAAACCAGTTCATAGTTCTTCCAGCTGGCCAAATGACCAAAATCTCATATCCCGATATAAGACATTTATCGTCCCGACAACGATAAATATCACAAACATTTTACATTTTTTGTAAATTCTGTGAATCTCAGCAACTCGACTTGCGTGAAGTGTTTCCAGCTGGGCGTCGTGTACCTGGAGTCAAGTGTTAGTTGAAACGGCCGCAATTTTCTTTGTATTTACTACACGGCGTGTTCTAAGGTTTATTTTTTAGCACCTGACGGCTCTTTTTAGCTTCTCGTCTGTAAACACTCTGCATACTATTTCACGTGATTCAGTTTATTTTGAAAAATCTCAACAGGATCTTCAGCTTTATTGTGAAAGGTTTATGTGGAAAATAAGCGGACGGTGGAGCCACGCCATGGTTTTACCGTTGTTGTTGCTAACGACAACACTTAAAAACAGTCGCTTGTCCGTCCGTAGTGTGGTTATATTAAATATAAGAGAAAGAGAGAACCTTAAGGAATTCTACAGCGACCATCAAAACGATGAAAAAATATTGCCGTAAACAGTTTATTTTGCGACACCACGAAACAAACGATAGCGTAATGTGAAACGATAGACGTTTTCATATCGTTATCCGATATATATCGTTATATCGTAGGTACCTTCATTTTTGTGAAGGTCACAAATCCAGACTTTATTTTTTTGAGAACATACAGTCGTCCAAACTCTACAAGTTCCAATAATTCAAAGTATAAAGAGCATTTTTATGCTGAGTACTGGGGTTTCCTTCACTTTGAAGAACCTCAAAGACTGACTTGGAAAATTACCCCTGTGAGAGATTAGCAGCACAACAGTGGAGCCTTTGTATTTACTGTTGTGTGACTCTGATGTTTGAATGGTTTTTCTTTAATGTGACAGTGTACAGAGTGTTTGACAGTTATTTATTTCACATTAAGAATGAAAGAATTTCTCCCCTCGACTTCCTTTGTTTGCTCCCTGTTGTCCAATAGTGCTGTCAAGCTCACTCACACTAACTTCAATCAATCTTACAGTAAAATGAAAATGTTTAACCCAAAGTCCTAATTTCATTCCAGACTTGCTCAGTAATCATTTTCTTTACATTTGAGGTGGACACAAAGCAGCTCAATCACAGAACGGCGCGCTAACTTTTGTAGAAAGCAGTAAAGGTTAAGGTCTCTTTCATGGCAATAAAAAGAAAAAAATACGATTTGATGAAAGCCAAACTAACTCGGCATGTTATTCATAAACCACTCTTCAAAGGTTTGTCCCATAAAGGTCCTCTATGAGACCTGAACTGCCAACTTCCCCAAACATTACTGACTGATTCAGTGAACCAGACTAATTCCTGTTGTGCTTAAACATGTCCCATCACTACCATCCCCCCCTCGTCTTTGCTGTTGTGATGCATCGCTGCATCGCTGCATGATGCGGTGGTTGTGTGCAGTAGCTTCAGATTACATGGTGGCAACAGCCCCTTTCTTCACCTCCTTTATCGTCATGGTGACGGCCAAAGATTAAAGGCGTTTATTCGTAGGATGGCGAGTGGTGCGCTGGTCAACACGGTCGTTAAAATTAACCACTACTATCACTACTATCAGTTTTCTGGCGCGCTCAGGTGTCCAAACCATGATCCTTTCCTAAACCTCACCCAGTGTTTTTGTTTGAGTAACAAAAAGACTGATGATGGGTCACTGCTAGTTTATATGTTGTTGTTGGGGGTTTTTTGGAGCCTGTAGTTTGTGTTGCAGAGGATAATTGACAGCGTTTGCAGTCACGGGCACAAGGATCCTTGAAGTCTTACAACATGCTTCTATGAGAAAATCTGCAGTTTTATTTTCTCTGGGCCATTTTATCAGCTTTGGGTTTTGTTTTGAAGATGCTATGAGCATCTCAGTAATTTGAAACCAGACCTTTAAACTCACATAAAAAGTAAAGTCATCAACAGAAAAAACAGACTTTTTAATCACAGTAAGTTTTACCTGAGTGACTCATTACAGGCTTTCTGTGCTTTCACGTCACTTTGAAAACGAGCTTTTCCCACCACAGTAGTACGTTCTGATCTTTTAAACTCCTCAGTTGTGTTTTCTGCAGGCCTCCGAGTCTCTCGCTGTTATAAGGATGCACTGGTTTAAAAAACAGAGGCCGTCACACAGGATGTCAGGAACGCTCCGTGCTTTGCACTTGATCTTGTTCTCGGAGACGACAGGCAGACATGGGCACGAAAATTAAACTTTGATGGATGGCTTAGTTTAGTGATTTCCAAACACAAACACGCTTGCAACTGCACACTTTTTGGACGATGGTTTCTTTACAAGACAAACTAAATCATCCAGTTTCTAACAGTGTAAAACAGAGTGGTGACACTGAGCTAGTCTGATGATTTGACTCCTTTAGAGATTTGTTTGTCTTCTGGTGTTACCATCAAAATGATGGTCTGAGTGCTGCTTTTAGACTTCTTAGAGTTACCTTCATGGGTTATTTCACAGCTTCCCTGTTTGGTTTGGATAATCAAATCTTTTTGTTGATCTAGTCGCACTTTAATATCTCATACGTCACACGTGAAAAAACTCACCATCTTGCTTCTTTAAAGACATGCTGGTGATTTGAGCTCCACACACAGAAAACAAAAAAGTCCAAAAACAGAGACACAAAGTAAACAAGAAGCCAGGAGAACACAGGAACCTGACAGAGGGGAAAACAGATTATTGGGGAACAAGAGACAGCAAACAGGTGATGACAATGACAGGAAGTCAAACACGGAAGTTTATTCAGCTGTGTGAAAACTATAACTTTAATCTCAGGCATACCGATTTACCCAGGAACAAAGAAAACACTGAGAGAAGCCAAACACTAACATTTTAAGTTATCTAAGTGACTTATATATCATGTTTAACATGAGCAGCGAAAGACCTTCCATTTGTGCAACATCTCTAAAGTTAGAAATATCCTGTCTCAGAGTGACGCTGAAGAACTAGTTCATGCATTTATTACTTCCAGGCTGGACTACTGTAATTCCTTATTATCAGGAAGTCCTAAAAACTCCCTGAAAAGTCTTCAGTTAATCCAAAATGCTGCAGCAAGAGTCCTGACAGGGACTAGAAAGAGAGAGCAGATTTCTCCTGTATTGGCTTCCCTTCATTGGCTTCCTGTTAAATCCAGAATTCAAAATCCTGCTCCTCACATACAAGGTCTTAAATAATCAGGCCCCATCTTATCTTAATGACCTTGTAGTACCATATCACCCTATTAGAGCACTTGGCTCTCGCACTGCAGGCTTACTTGTTGTTCCTAGAGTATTTAAAAGTAGAATGGGAGGCAGAGCCTTCAGTTTTCAGGCCCCTCTTCTGTGGAACCAGCTTCCAGTTTGGATTCAGGAGACAGACACTATCTCTACTTTCAAGATTAGGCTTCAAACTTTCCTTTTTGCTAAAGCATATAGTTAGGGCTGGACCAGGTGACCCTGAATCCTCCCTTAGTTATGCTGCAATAGACGTAGGCTGCCGGGGATTCCCATGATGCATTGAGTTTTTCCTTTCCAGTCACCTTTCTCACTCACTATGTGTTAATAGACCTCTCTGCATCGAATCATATCTGTTATTAATCTCTGTCTCTCTTCCACAGCATGTCTTTATCCTGTCTTCCTTCTCTCTGTCACAGTCTGGCGGAGGCAGACTGTATGGCGTGACGCAGAGGACCCAAAATGCAGACAAAATGGAACGTGGAAAACACTTGAATTAACAAAAAGTGAGCCGTTTAATGAGGCTGGTAAAAAAAAGGTACAAACAAAGGGCAAGGCAAACTGAAGTAAAACTAACATTAACCTAAACTGGGTGAACTAAACAAACAACAAGAAAAACCTAGACATGAAACATGGCGTGGAGAACATGACGTGAACAACAGACGACCTGACAAAGAATGAACAGAAACACACAGATTAAATACACACAAGGGTGATTAGGGGAAGTGGAAACACATGGGGAAACAGCTGACACTAGTCTGACATAACGAGACAAAGGAAGCAAAGCTGACTACACTGACATAGGACACATACCTTCAAAATAAAACAGGAAACAGAAGACGCAGACATGACAATATAAATTTGACAACATAAGACGCACAGCATGAAACACATAAAGGGAGAGGGAAACTTAAATACAGGGGTAGAAAACACAAAGGGAATCTTATAAACAAATGAACTTAGCTACGCTAAAGAGCTTAAACATAACATCTAAATAAACTAAAACTCAAAACGCTGGGTCAACAGACCCAGGAACGTGACACTCTCACCCCAACTGGTCCCAGCAGATGGCCCCGCCCCTCCCTCAGTCTGGTTCTGGCGCTATATAAATAAAATTGAATTGAATTGACCGCGGGGTTTTGAAAAAATATTATAAATCAAAATATTATAAATTAAAATATTATAAAAAATAATTTCATTAATAATGTATTGAAAAAAGTAATAAGAGTAATCCTCTGAGGGATGCGGCCCCTAAATTGGGACACAGCCAATATGACGTATGAGAACGAATCATGGTGTGCATGAATCCTCTAATGTGCCTAAAATTGATCACGTTATAGTTTTGACCATTTTCTTAATGTGATTCTTAAAACTGAGATTTAAGTCAAGAATCATTTAAAGATATTTCAACTCACAATTTCAGTCTTCTCACCTTAATTCAATATTTCTGCAGACACACTTTCAGTCTTAAATTAGGGGAAGACATGACTGGTTAAGCCACTCCATGATCCTGCCAATGCATCTGTTAATTTTATTTTTTAGTTTAGCCTTCCCGGCTTCCTAGAGCATGCCTTTTAAGTGTACTTTCTTGCCCTCCCCTTTTTCTCTCTTTTGCTTATATTATTTTATCGATTTTATCTTTAAGTCTTGCTTGCTTATCTGTGTACTTGTATGCTTGGTTAATCAATGCCTCCCACCTGCTAGCTTATCTGCTTTTGTACTTTGCTGTTGTTTTATTGGATTTTATTGGTGAAGCACTTCGGCTCCCTCTGGTTTTAAATGTGCTGTACAAATAAAGTTGTATTGTATTGTTAATATGACCGTATCATCTGCATACATTGGCATATCAACACGATTACAGTCTTGTGGAAGGTCATTGATGTAAAGGATTAATAACAGAGGGCCTAACACAGAACCTTGAGGAACACCCACAGAACACTATCAGATAATTCTTTACTTTGACACACTGTGACCTATCAGAGAGATAAGACATCCAATTAATGAATTGAGATGAGAAATTTAATTTAGACAGTTTTAATGACACATGTCATATCATACCATACTCTCCCAATTCAAAGCTGGAAAATAACTATCAGAAAGGCAAAACCTCTTTCTCAGTGTATGCTGCTGCTTCATTTTCCATCATATTTGCAGAGATCTGGGAGATCTTGTGACTTTTTGGTGACTTACAGACAGGCTAACCTGCGCTTGACTAAAATAAAAAGACAGTTGATGCTTTCTTCAGATGCACAGCCAGACTTTAGAAAAGTGCTACATCCTGCAGAGCCGATAAAAATGTGAGGCATTTTATCAGTAACCCCAGTACAGCCTCAGAGCCTCACAGCGCTGCAGCATGGAGTCACTGAGTTTTGCACAAGTTTATACATCCATAGCATCGTACACACTGTACAGGGACCTGACATCGTGCTTTGCTTTAATTCCACATTGACTCAAGCCTGTGACTGTAATGTCAGTTAGGATCTCCATGTGGGTGAGCTCAGGTTAATTTGTGCGACGAAGATTACCGCAAGATCGAACCTATCGGGACGTCGGATTTTCTCTGGCGTGCTGAGCATGCAAAGACGAAATTTAGCACAGCTGAATAACAGTCGGCGTTTACGTGCTAAGGCCAGAGATGTGCCGCATGAGAGGGGGAAAAAAACTGCAAAGAGGCAGTAAAGACAAGAAGACAGACAGATAATTATGGAGGGACACAGCGTGAGAGGCGTGCAGACACGCAGACAGGCAGAGGGATAAACACACACAGAAGATGAATGTTTCAAAGCTCCTTTATGTCTTCGGGGAGCTATGAATCTCCTCATCCAGCTGTTACATATTTTCTATGCTCCATTTGCAGTGGGTGGACATCCGCTGTGAACCTGCTGAACAGCCTCACAAGTATTCCTCCTCACCTAAAGCGACATCTGGGTTTGGAGAGAGGAGGAGTGGTGGGAGGAGATGGCAAGAAACACAGGATAGTCTTCACAGCTTTAATGTGACGGGAATTTGTCACGTATTTTAGGCTTCAGCTGTGAGTTGTTTTGCTGCACTTAACCGGAGCAGCTTATAATAAATGACGTGTGAAAGGTCAGAGGCTTTCTCTCAGTTATTCCAATAAAGGTATTATTTCTCCTCCATACAGGAAAGAAGAAAGGCAAAAATAAAACAGGTAAAAACTGCTCTGACGTATGAAAACAATAATTGTGGAGGAAAGGGTGAATTAAAACACTGCATAAAAACAAGAATAAAACGATGGAAAAATGAGAACATAAAGATAGTTTTTGTTAAATAAAAATAGTACATGTACAAGCAGGACAAAGTCAAGTGGCAACTGAAACCTGCAGTTCCTCCAGCGTCCACCAGAGGCTCCACCAGCAAGTCAGTCCCCATAGACTCCCATGATTAAACTTGAGAGAAGAAATAAACATGTTTACTACACCTGTATGAGGGGACAATGACTTTAAATTGTATTAAGGCTCAACGTTTCCATCATTGGGGGCGTGGCTTCCTTGGCGACTGTAGCTGCTAGCTGATGGCGAGTGACTAACTAACCAACAGTCTGTAAATGCGGGTTAGTAACCAAGCTAGCTAGCATTAGTTAATGAGTTTACTAACATGAAGTTGAACCGTCCAATCCGGAAGCCTGTGGATCACTGTGTCCGTCTTTACATACACACTCACTCATTATTCTAATTTTATGCATTTACGCTGTGATTTTTTGTTTACTGTTTTATTGTCTTTAAAATATGATTAAACAGTAAAAGTAACAAGCCATGTAATGTATTATCTTGTGCGGGTAACGATCCCAACACAGATATAAAACAGTTGCACACACACGTGTGTGTGTAACTGTCTAATGCCGGCTGTTGTTCTGTACAGCGCAGTTTCCACTGGTGTTTTACAGGATTTGGGTTTTCATGTTGAAACATCAGAGTCTGCTGTGCACAGAGCTTCATTAATATGCAGCTGAAGTTGAAATTGTTCAAAGTAACCCGAGTCTGTGATTGGACACAGAAAAGAGTGTGTGTGTGTGTGTGTGTCTGTGTGTGTGTGTTTGTGTGTGCTCAGGGGAGTACGTGGGTGTGGTGCAGGCAGCGTAAGAAACAACCCCAATGCAGCACTAATGATTCATAAAGACCTGACCAACCCTGCTGGGAATCCACCACAGGTAGACTTCAAACACCAGAGAGGCAGAGCGGCGAGAACACACCCAGAGAAAGAAAGTAAGAAATGAACAAAGGGACAGATACTCAGCAGCACGTTACTGATGTGTTTTTGATGCTTTCAAATTGGGACTATGGGGAAGCAGTTTGTACATAATGAGGTGTGATTCTGGAGGACGCTGCACAGATGAGACTCAATCAAACTCTGTTTACCTCTGATTTTATATTCTCTGTGCAGGTGTTTTATTTGCATGAGGAGACACACACACATACTAAACAGCACGCTTCCCATTTCAACACGGACAATCAAATAAGATCAGATGTGAGTTATTGCCTTTCTACAAATACCTCACACGCAAGGTACATGCGACAAAAAGATGAAAACTGCTCATGTAGTATGCAAAGGACAGGTAAGCTGTACGGCACTGCAGCTGGATTATTATTGGGCTATTGTAATCTGCAACAACATCATCTGCACTGTCAAATATGAATCTACACTTAAAATATGAATAATACAGTTAGCTATTTAGACGTCATGACTTTCCACCTGTAATCTCCAGTTTCTGCTTTGTCACTACACTGCTGCTGGAATCAGTATTATAATAACCAATTCAGAATAAATAATGTTTCAGCATCCACCAGTATTTCAGACTCTTGTGGTTCAATTACAACTGGAAGGTTGGTCAAAGTTTCAATAAATGTGTCAGATTTTTACTCCTGCTGCAGATCTGTGGCTGTGGCGCTACAAATAAAAACAAAACCATAATTTAATGACATTTCATTTTTTCAGGTCAAGACAGAAAAATATGTCACAGGAGTGAGAAAGTGTAGCAGGGCCTTTAAAGGGAGATAGTTGGCTGATATGATGGAGACATAATGTAATAAAAGATGTTAGAGATACTGTGTGTGCTTGAGTCCAGGTACATTAGAATTGGACTCGAGCTGTTGTACTATGGTGTAGATAGGAAGAGAAAGAGTAGGGGTGATTCTGAAGGATGAGTGCATAACTAGTGTTGTGGAGGTGAAAGGACAGTCTGACAGGATACGGTGACTCATGAGAGTAGAAGAAGGTGCACACAGGTGGACCAAGGAGAGAATGTAGCCGGGCAGCATCAGATGATATTCAGTAGAATGGCTGAGGACAAGGAGACAAGGAATGAGGAAAGACAAGGAAATGGTCAAAGTAAGAGTTTAGCAAAGAAAAAGGGGGATAGTCAGGCAGACGAAGAAAAGTAGACATGAGTATATATATATACTGTGTGTGTGTGTGTGTGTGTGTATACAACAAACACAATTGTTTCCATAACTGCTAGTGTTGATGGGAATATCAATGTGTAGCTGGACACTAAGGAAGATTGGCTAGACAAAGCGCTGGAAAGGATGTGCAGCAGGTTAGTATGATTATGGACAGAGATGGAAATTTACTAAAAAAAATGAAGAGAATGTGCTGAGTAGGTGGGAGGAGTTCTCTGAGCAGCTTCTGAATATAGAAAATGATGAAGAGACAGTAGGATGAACTGGTACAGCTTTTGAAGAACAATGGTGATGTATAGAGCTGTAGTAACTTCTACTTAATACAGTTTACTCAAGAAACATAAACTGATGAGATGTACCATGAAGATATTGAAAGAGCTGTTTGTCTCAAACTCAGTAGTCACTGGAAACTCTCAGTCTGCTGTGGAAAAAGGAAATCCAGGTGAGTTTCTTCTGATCGCCTGAGGCCGTCATTATTGTGTGAACTACAAACACAGCTGCAGGTAGAGGAGGAGTAACAGCTGAAAGACATGAAATTCAACATCATATTCCAAAAGTAAAAGTAAAAGTGTGAGATAGCAGCAGAGAGCTGCCGTTGAGTCCTGTTAGAGTGTAGGAGAAGATCCCCCAGAGTCCATCAGGTTTCTCTCAGCACCACTGGTGAGTGCATCTGATCGCATTTCCTGTTTCTACACAAATCTTTACTCCACTCAGTTCATTTCATGCTAATTCATCTATTAGCGACACATCCACTGTCGAAACATTCGAGCTGCTGTTTGAAAATTTTGTGGATTTTGTAGATGACATATATACCTGTATAGACTATATATATACCTATATACCTACAATTGAGTGTTTTTATATATTGGAATAATGGAATTGGAAAACCAATACTCTGGCAACTCCTGTAATGGGGTTACCAGAGTATTTTTATCCCTTTTCCTCCTGCCCCATATCATCATACTGATAAAATGCTTCACATTTTTATCAGCTCTGCAGGATGTGGCACGTTTCTAAAGTCTGGCTGTGCATCTGAAGAAAGCATCAACTGTCTTTTTATTTTAGTCAAGCGCAGGTTAGCCTGTCTGTAAGTCACCGAAAATGAAGTCTAGTCAAAGTCAAATCAAAATGTATTTATATAGTACATTTCAAACAACAACTGTTGACCAAGGTGCTGTATGTTTAAGATAATTAAAAGAAATAATAAAATAGGGAGACATGATAAGAGTTAAGAAAAAAAATCATAAAAATAGAAGATTTGAGTAAGAAATAAGATAAATAAAAGTAGTAGAAACTCATTCTGATTTAAAAGCCAAGGAATAAAAATGGGTTTTCAGATGGGTTTTGAAAGTGTCCAATGTTGGGGAGGTCCTGATGTGAAGGAGCAGTCACAGCAAAGGCCTGATCTCCTCTTTAATCTGGACCTCTGATCCACAGACCTCAGGTATCTTGCAGGAGGAGGAGAATATGAATGAGGTATGAGAGTGCTAACCCATGCAACGGCTTAAAAACAAATAATAAAATCTTAAAATTAATTTGAAAACTAACTGGCAGCCAGTGTAAGGATGCCAGTAAGGGACATATGGGTTCTCGCTTGCGTGTGCCAGGTAGTAACCATGCTGCAGTGTTTTGGACCAGCCAAGATTCCTTGTGTCTTGACTTGTTGTTCCTGAAGTTTCCATAAATTCACTGAATTATTGTGACTGTCAGACAAAGCGAGTCTCTTTCTACATTATTTTAAACAAACAGAAGAGTTTTGGATATTTGCACACCTTTCACTCTCACCTGCAGGATTGGCATTTCAGCCGTTTCAGCTGCTCGTCACTCTGCATTTTTTTTTCAATATATTATTTTAATTTTTCCAGCATAGAAAACCCCATCAACGAACAAATACAGCTCAAGTGCTGAGATAATAGGATAAGAAATAGCACAATAATAATAATAATCAATAGAGAAAGACAAAAAAAAACAAAAAAATAAAATAAAATTAGAAACTACCAGTATCCATAATGAATTAAATGTCATGAATATGTAATAAACAGAGAAATTGCAGTGCCATGGTACATGTTCACATAATGTGAGCTTTCTCAAGGTAATTAAAAAATGGAGTCCAGGACTTTGAGAAAACATTTGCTGCAGATGTTTGTAGGTATCGAACTTTTTCCATTGAATGACTGATAACAGGTCATTGAGCCAGACACTGAAGGAGGGAGGAACAGCGGACTTCCATTCCTTTAGGATAAGTCTTTTCACAATCATCATTGGCACCCTGTGTGGAGTTTACATGTTCTCCCCAGGTACTCTGGCTTCCTCCCACAGTCCAACCACATGCAGTTATTGGGGATAGGTTAATTGGTGTGAATGTGGGAGTGAATGGTTGTCTCTGTCTACATGTTAGCCCTGCGACAGACTGGCGACCTGTCCAGGGTGTACCCCGCCTCTCGCCGTAAGACAGCTGGGATAGGCTCCAGCGCCCTCGCGACCCTGAAAAAGGATAAGCGTAAGTGAATGGATGGATGGATGTTAGTAACCTCTGTGGTCGGAGGACACAACAGCGCCTCCAAGTCACATGACCTATTTATAATAATACATTTCATTTATTCGCACCTTTAAGACCCTCAAAGTCACCTTACAATAGTACAAAACAGTAGCAACAATACGGTATAATAAAATTAATTTTAAACATAAGGTAAATAAGAAAAAAAAACAAGCATGAAAGTATAAAAGCTAAGCAAGGTAAAAACAGACTAAGACCGAATCAAGGGTATGCAATTCTGACTTTTGAGACGTGATTTAAAAGTGAGAGAGAGTTTGTGGTCCGGAGTTCTGGTGGAAGTGCATCCAAAGTCTCGGTGCAGAACAACTAAAGGCTCTGAGTCCCGTGGTAGTCAGGCGAGCAGGTGGAACTGACAGAAGGGAAGCTGAAGAAGAGCGAAGTGTACGATGGGGTGAGTACGTATGGAGAAGATCAGACAAATATGGAGGAGCGAGGTTATGAAGCGCTTTGAAAGTAAGAAGCAGGATCTTGAAATTGACACGGAGGTGAACTGGAAGCCAATGGAGCTGTTTTAGAAGAGGTGTTATATGCTCAGTGGATCTTATTCTGGATGCAATATGAGCAGCTGTATTTTGAACTAACTGCAATTTATGGAGGGATTTATGAGGTAAACCACAGAGAAGAGAATTACAGTAATCTAAACGAGATGTGACAAGAGCATTGACGAGTATGGCGGTACTGTGTGGAGTGAGTGAGGGACGAAGGCGATTAATATTATAGAGATGAAAATAGAAAGACCGAGTGATATTATTTATATGTGCTGTGAAGGACAGAGTGCTATCAAGGATGACACCAAGACTCTTAACCTGAGAGGAGGGTGTGACAACAGAGTTATCGATGGATAATTAAAGACTTCTGGTTGGGACTTTAGTCAGTTTGATCTGGTGCCTATTAAAATGAATTCTGTTTTATTGTCATTACGTTTAAGAAAGTTGTGAGTAAACCAGACCTTGATTTCACTTAAACAGTCAGAAATGGATGTGGGTGAGAGAGTAGCTGTATGTCTGGAGGATAGGTAGAGCTGGGTGTCATCTGCATAGCAGTGAAACTGGATGTTATATTTCCTGAAAATATTACCTAGAGGTAGGAGATAGATGATAAAAAGTAAAGGACCCAGGACAGAGCTTTGGGGTATTGAATTAACTGGCGTAGATACTGATCTGTGAGTGAGTAATTGAACAAACTGTGAGCAGCCAGAGAGATAAGAGGTAAGCCAGGTGAATACTGTACCATTGATGCTAATAGATGCTAATCTATGAAGAAGGATGTGGTGTCAAAGCTGCTGTAAGGTCAAGGAGAATGAGGATGGAGATGAGTCCAGAGTCAGCTGCAAGCAGAAGATCATTTGTGATTTTTACTAGAGCTGTTTCTGTACTGTGAAATGAACTGAACCCAGACTGAAACTGTTCGTACGAGTTATTTCCAGTGAGATTTCTACAGTGTTGGGGAGTAAAGGAATACATGTACCGCCGTTACGTATTTAAAATACAAAATATGTGTAACTTTATTCCGGTATTCAGGTGGTATTCAGAATACAGTTACTTTGTTGAAATAAATGGATTACACGGCGGTCTTTTCCTGTTTGATATGTTAGGCTATGCCCTCTCTATTTTTGGAAATATTTTTTTAAAGTATTGTTCAAAAAATGATTTAATATGAAAACAATAGGCAGAGTGTTACAGGCATCACCTTAAAGAATGTAGCCTGATGGGCAGTGTAGTCCGTGCTGCAGGGAGAATGGACTGCCATACCCATTATATGTCTGTGAGCGAGGGAGGGAGAAAAAGGAAAAGTACAAGCTGTCACCGAGCAGAAACAAGCGATGGAAGCATGTAAATATAATAATAACCACTGCAACCAAAAAGAGTGCCTGACGAGGTCCCTTTACTACGGTTCGGAGCCGCGGACCTGTTTTATATACGAGATCGCTGCAAAAAGTGCAGCCTTACCTAATGTCCAACCTTTATGCAGATTTAGCATAATGAATAGCTTCTTTATAATTTTGTATATGACTGAGATACGTGTCCTTATGAATAGTAAGTCCTGTTTTCCTGGAGAGACATTTCAGGTGGCGTCCAGTAGCTGTAACTTGGCGAAGTTCAGATGAATACCACGGGGTAGAGTGAGAGAAAGAAACAGTTCAAGTTTTCTGGGGAGACAAGGTATCTAAAAGGTGGATAAGTCAGTTGTTATAGTGAGATACCAGGTCGTCTATGAAAGCTGAGGCATCAATGGTAGGTAAATTATTATTGCCATGGGAAAGAGCTGACAGATCAATGCCCCTAATATTTCTAAAGGTAATTGAGCAGTTTTGTTTATTTTTGTACAGTGGGAGACTAACACTGAATAAAACTAATTTATGGTCTGAAAAAGGCATGTCCAATACAGCACAGTTCTTCGGGGTGACACCAGTACAGCAAGCAAGATCCAAAATAAGTCCTTTGGAATGTGTGGGAACATATATATGTTGGTGTAAGCCAAAGTTTTCCAGACAGGATATGAAATCTCTTGTGGATGAATTTGATGTGTTGTCCATGTGGATGTTAAAATCGCCCAGCAGTAATATGTTTGGAGATAAGAGTAGGATTTCAGCAAGAAAGAAAAATCACTTAAAAAGTCAGAGTTGGGTTTAGGTGGACGGTAAACAGCAACTAATACTGTGGGAGTTGGTCCATTAATTTGTGTCATCATGGATTCAAACGAGGAGTAGGCAGGAGCAGAAAGAGAGGATACCTTATACTTGCTGTTGTACAGGATCGCAAGGCCACCCCCACGTCCCGACACACGGGTTGGCAGGTGTAAACAAATCCAGGCGGAGTGGTGAGATTGAGATCGGCAAAATCATTTGGACGCTGCCAGGTCTCCGTCAGATGTATAAAGTCAAGTTTATGATCATTAAGAAGATCATAGACAAGAGGTCCCTTGCTGGAGAGCGATCGGACAATTAACAATCCATCGGAAACGGGATAGTCGCAGCTAGCTTAGCAAGCCAACCTAGCAAGACTAGCGAGCACACTACGGTCAGCAGTCCGTCCACCAGGCTTCCTTGTGGAGCAGCGGTGAGATGACCACAAGGATGGTATCGGGTTCCTGCAGTCAATCCTGTAATTCCGTCTGGATCCGCGGTGGACATACTTTCGACGCATGCACCAGGCGATGTCCAGATGCAGCAGTAAAGCCGGCGGAAGGGCCGAGAGGTGCTGGAAGCGTAGATGGAGTAGTTCTGATGCCGTGTACCTCAGAATGGAGGAGATGGGCCAGAGCATGGACTGCAGGACAAGCCCAGCGAGAAGAACTTGGAAGAACAGCACCTTAGCAGACATGATGTTATGCTGTCCGGAAACCGGCTGTCCGAAAAAAGCCTAGCAGCTAACAACTGATGCTAACAGCCAAACTGGTAAGGCAGAGAAGCACTTTACCTGGCAGACAATATAGATTCAGGGAATAAAACAAACTTGTGTTGCTGTACTAAACAATAAGTAGAGACAGTATGTAGAGGGAAAAGCGGCAGCCAAAACGCGCCAGCGGCCACTCCCTCCACACCAAGTGAATGAAGATTTAAGATGACGTAGCAACAAGATGCAGCCATGCTAAGTCTCAATTTGAACTTGTGTTGAAAGTTTGGACTCAAATTATAGTATACCAGTTTTTACATTTTATTGATCAGCCACCAAAACCAGAGTATCCAGAATACTATCATCATGTTTAGCGCGGGAAGAAACAGTAAAAAACAGCAAAACTTTATAAAGTTGCTTGAAGAGCAAATGCTATGGGCAGAAATCTGTGCCATCAGAAACTGAATTTGAATAAGTTAAATTTGAATCTGAATTGTAACTTGAATAAAAGCTTTTTAAAACTGAATTTGAATTAGTCTAATTTGAAATTGAATTTATGGTTTGAAAATGATCATCACTAAATTGAAATTGAATTTTATATATTGAAAATGAATTCATTTGCTTTGAAACTGCATTTTATCCTTTAAAAATTCAGCTCTCGAATAATTTCAGTTTCACTCTCACCATTCAGTTTCAGTTCTACAATTCAATTTCAGTTCCAAAATTCAGTTTTTTGGAACTTACTTCCGGTTCCGTTTCAAGAGTAAACGAGCGCAGATTAATAGAACTACATTTTGCCAGCGGACTGAAAGTGTTACTGACGGGAATCTACAGCGTCTTGAGCTGAATTCAGACTTCAGAAGTCATTCGTCATGTCGCATGACCAGCGGATAAACTCTCAGGTTGGTAATAAATGTATTACGTGTATAAGAACAAGCGTCATGTTAACAATTGATAGCCATACACTAACTTTTATGCTTATTGTAGCTGTTAGCTAAAAAAGCTAATTTAGCCTAGTTTACCCTGGATTTAGCTTTGAGAAACAAATATGATCGACTGTTTCTAGTAGAAATCCAAAGTTGTCATCTTGTACCCTGTCAGAGCCCTGTATGCTTGCAGAGACCCCTACAGTAGGGAAACATGCAAAACAGCGTCCAAACCTTTGTATTTGAGCTTTATTTATGTCTTACACAGCATCCCAACTCTTTAGCTAACTTAATAACTTTAGCTAAAGTGAATAGTTAGTCTAATTCATTAGTGCAGCATTACTGGATCACCTGTTTGAAGTGATATAATATGATATACAACTATCACTGAAGCAGCAAACTTTGTAAATAAACAACACTTCTCATTCTCTAAACGTTTGGCCACAGCTGTAGATTATACTATCAGTGCTTTTTCACTCTTGACAATAATTACATTTCTAAATTCTCTTTGTGCATTTACAGGTAAACAATATCTAATATTTTATCTAAATGACTGCTTTGTCTTTGAAAAGGTGAAGAGCCTGAGGCCGGTGACAGTCCAGTTCTACTCCAAGTACATCCTTACGGTGGCTCACAGGACAAGGCCACATTCCTGTCCTGCCAGAAGAGAAGAGAAACTTCAGAGTCTTCATGCAGTTCAACCACACCTGTCATGTTCCGTATGACAGGGGTCTCAAACTCCAGTCCTCGAGGGATGCATGCAACTTTTCCATGTGTCCCTGGTGCAACACACCTGAATACAATTAGTAGGTCATTAGCAAGAGTATAGAACTTGACTGCATGCTGAGGTGGCAACCCCTAACCCTACCTACTCAAGTAAATTTAAGTAAATATATGTATTTGGAAACATATACTTCTAAAATACTTTTATTGCACCATGTTCATTCACTCATGAGCTGCTGTAACGTGAATCAAATGGCTGAATTGCCAACTCAGCATGCATTCAAGTTCTATAGTCTTGCTAATGACCTACTAGGTGTGTTGCAACAGGGACACATTGAAAAGTTGCAGGACAGCGGCCCTCGAGGACTGGAGTTTGAGACCCCTGCCGTATGGTGTTCATGCAGTTTTCTACCCCACAGTTACAGCATGTCTGACTGCCTGTTCAGCATATGCAAAAATATATGATGAGTTTAAGCATGTGATGACAAAGGCCTTCCATTATGGTGTTTGTCATCACATGTCACAGACATCTGGATGATCATTTGGAATAAACAAAAAACTTGTTACTTCATCTTTTATCTTTATTATTATTATTGTTCTTATTTTACATTTTTCATTGTTAGGCATTAGGTTTATTTATAGTAGTCCTTTCCAACTTCTTTCCCTCTTCCATGTTACTGTGTCAGCATCTGTTTGGGGTTGGGAGTGGAACAGAAAGTAAGGAAATCCAAAGTGCAATTAAAACCAGGAGAGGTTCTTATATTTCAGAAGAAGGGATTAATTCAAAAGAAATGACCTCAATGCCATATTTTATTTAGGAACCCTAGAGAGCACTTTGCAAAATAACACATTCTTATAGTTTCACCCTCAGATGAGCCAAGCTACGACTGTCAGGGAAGGTGATGTAGGTACAGCGCATGTGAGGGTGGTTAAGTTAATGTCTCTTGTCTAGATGAAGGCACAAGAGGGATCAATGGCAAGGCGTAGAGATTCAGTATCTTCAGTCTTCAGTGGACACTCCATTTCTGGCACAAAACACCTGTAAAAGATGGTCGATTTAGGAGGTGACCTGACAACTTCAGCCTGTCAAACATAGCAATGGAGCAGTATGTTTAAAAAAAAAACTAATTAAGCATGCACTCAGTACCCTAAGAATTATTATGGTAGTTAAACACAGTGATAGTCACATATCATATCACTTCAAACGGAGGTGATCCAGTAATGCTGCACTAATGAATTAGACTAAATATTCACTTTAGCTAAAGTTATTAAGTTAGCTAAAGAGTTGGGATGCTGTGTAAGACATAAATAAAGCTAAAATACAAAGGTTTGGACGCCGTTTTGCATGTTTCCCTACTGTAGGGGTCTCTGCAAGCATACAGGGCTCTGACAGGGTACAAGATGACAACTTTGGATTTCTACTAGAAACAGTCGATCATATTTGTTTGTCAAAGCTAAATCCAGGGCAAACTAGGCTAAATTAGCTTTTTTAGCTAACAGCTACAATAAGCATAAAAGTTATTGTACGGCTATCAATTGTTAACATGACGCTTGTTCTTATACATGTAATACATTTATTACCAACCTGAGAGTTTATCCGCTGGTCATTCGACATGACGAATGACTTCTGAAGTCTTAATTCAGCTCAAGATGCTGTAGATTCCCGTCAGTAACACTTTCGGTCCGCTGGTAAAACGTAGTTCTATTAATCTGCGCTCGTTTACTCTTGAACCGGAACCGGAAGTAAGTTCCAAAAAACTGAATTTTGGAGCTGAAATTGAATTGTAGAACTGAAACTGAATGGTGAGAGTGAAACTGAAATTATTCGAGAGCTGAATTTTAAAGGATAAAATGCAGTTTCAAAGCAAATGAATTCATTTTCAATATATAAAATTCAATTTCAATTTAGTGATGATCATTTTCAAACCATAAATTCAATTTCAAATTAGACTAATTCAAATTCAGTTTTCAAAAGCTTTTATTCAAGTTACAATTCAGATTCAAATTTAACTTATTCAAATTCAGTTTCTGATGGCACAGATTTCTGCCCATAAAATGCTTCTTGAAGCATTTGCTCTTCAAGCAACTTTTCATTGTTTTTTGCAAAATCCTCTACTAAATGTGCTTCTGTATTTTTCTCAGTTAGACCAACCTCACTTCTCACTTCCACAACACTGTTCACAAACTCTTTACTCTATCTACATCATGGTAGAACTGTTTGAACACCTCAAGCACACCTGCTCTCCTGTACACACAATATATTTCCCAACAGGAGCAGCCATTCCCCGACTCTCTGGGAATGGTACTCATGGCCATTGATCAATGGTCATTGATCAGTGGTTGTTGATCAATCGTCATGGAAATTTGCATATTAATGATCAAGGAATTGACCTCCCAGCCTATTGTTAATTCAGTGGGCTGGTTTCAGTTATTGTGCATTGTACTGTTTATAAGATCGGGGAAACCTGCAGTCAGCTGAGACTGAAGAAGTCACCTGGATGAGTGACGAAACGTTTCTCCCGCTGAAAACGTCCAGATGAACAGAATCAACCTTTTGGGCAACAGCAGCACAGTTTCCACCACACCCTGTTGGTGAAAAGCATCGGACACGGGCCCTTGCTGACTTGTTTCCTTTTTTAAAATGAAATTAAAAGTGAATTTTGAATAAAATGTTTCTTTTCTTTTTTTTCCCTCAGAGTGCAGACATGTCTGCTGTCAGCTATCTGCGATCTGAAGCTCAGTTTCTGTGCTCCATCTGTCTGGATGTGTTCACTGATCCAGTCAGCACACCATGTGGACACAACTTCTGCAAAAACTGCATCACTCAGCACTGGGACATGAGTCAGAGGTGTCAGTGTCCCATGTGTAAAGAGACTTTCTGCACTAGACCTCAGTTAAGGGTCAACACATTAATCTCTGAAATAGTTGCTCAGTTCAGACGTAAAGCTCAGCAGAAAGCCAGCAGCAGCAGCTCAGAGCAACAAGCTGCCAAACCAGGAGAAGTTCCCTGTGACATCTGCACTGGAACCAGACTGAAGGCGCCGAAGTCCTGCCTGGTGTGTCTGACCTCCTACTGTCAGACTCACCTGGAGCCTCATCTGACAGCTTCACGTCTGAAAAGACATCAGTTGGTGGAACCTGTGGAGAACCTGGAAGACAAGATGTGTACAAAGCACGATAAACATCTGGAGCTGCTCTGTAAGACCGACCAGACATGTGTCTGTGTGCTCTGCTCTGTTTTAGACCACAAGAACCATGAGTTTGTTCCTCTGAGAGAAGAATATGAAGGAAAGAAGGAAGAGCTGATGAAGACAGACTCTGAGGTGGAGCAGCTCTCATGCTCTGAAGACCACCTCCACCCCCTCCAAGGCCTCTCACTGCTGAAATCTGTGGCTCAGGTGAAGGAGCCGCTCAGGAGAGACATGAAGAAGAAGCTACTTGAGGCTGAGCTGAAGAGCGTCCAGCAGTATGCGGTGAATGTGAGTCTTGATCCTGATACAGCAAATTCCTGGCTCGTCCTGTCCGATGATGGAAAACAAGTGTATCATAGTGATGTGAAGAAGACTCTTCCAGACAACCTGGAGAGGTTTTCTCCGTGTATAATGGTTTTGGGAAAGCAAAGTTTCTCTTCGGGATTTTACTTTGAGGTTCAGGTTAAAGGAAAGACTGAGTGGGATTTAGGAGTGGCCAGAGAGTCGATAAAAAAAAAGGGTCAACTCATTTTGTGTCCTCAAAACGGTTTCTGGACTTTATGGCTGAGAAATGGAAATGAGTACAGAGCTCTCATTGGTTCACCACTGCCCCTTTCTCTTCAGCCTGGTCCTGAGAAGGTGGGGATGTTTGTGGATTATAAGGAGGGTCTGGTCTCCTTTTATGATGTAGATGCTGGCACTCTCATCTACTCCTTTACTGGCTGCTCCTTCACTGAGAAACTCTACCCATACTTCAGTCCTGGTCTTCATCATGATGGCAGAAACTCTGCACCTCTGATCATCTGTCCTGTCAATCGAACTCATTAAATCAACTGGTTTTCTTTGATTGATTTTTATTGAGGGGGACAAATAAGCATATTCAGTGTAACACATGTTGCATGTTTTCTGTAGAATCTGACTCTGAATTAAACTCTGATTTCATTCTCATGGATTGTGTTCCAAACAGAAGAAATATTCCCACTAATCAAGACTCAAGCTGAAGACAAAATATCAGAGAATACATTTCTAAAAGCTTCATTTTAGGTAGATGATAGGTAGCTGACAGAGCTCAGTGCATCAGCAGATAGCAATGTGAATTCATCTTAAAGGCCATCGGCAGGTAATACCTGCGGTTACAAACAGACGTTGCAAGCGTACCCTCAGACTGACCTCGGTAAACACTTCCCTGAAGGGTCTAATGTTTCAGACATTCTGGTAAATTTTGATCATCTCTGCTGTCGAAAGGAGGATTATTCATTGGCTAATGACTCGTGATGGAGGAAGTAACTGTTGCCAATGAGTGTGAGTTTTCATACTCATTATCGAGAATGACAATGGAAGACCAAAATCTGTTGTGCGTCTTCAAGTCCTAGCAAATGAAGCAATGAAGCAGCCAAGCTAAAGCAGCATCTCATCACATAGCTTCCAAAGACCTGATTTTGTTGATCAGCTATCACTGCAGTTAACTTTGTGAAATCCAGAGCTCTGACCAAGTTGTTTGGTCAACTTTGGCGAAACCTGAACATGATGAGCTGCTTGTGCGATGGCTGTCTTGTGGGAAAGTTTTCCAGCGTTGCCATTTCTTGCAGACGTATTCTCGAGGAGACCACACACATCTATCCTTGAGGTCCCTGTCATGGTCCCTGTGTCTACCCGGCTGGCCCCACAAGGCTACATGTGTTTTGGTTTTGGTTTTGCTCTCTCTCCCTCTCTCTCTCATCGCTCTGCCTGGGTGGAGCTCACTGCGAGCTTCCGCTTTTGGCCCATGCACCTTCTCCTAATCACACCGCTGATTCATCATGTTCTCGGGACACTTCTTTAGGCAGTGGCTCTGAGCCCCTCGTCACTGGAGTATAAAGTTTGATGCGTCAGTGTAAATCCAGCTTGGTAAATTCTTGTGAATTTTGTCTCTTTGTGCTTAGAATTCCCAAAACACATATCGCACTTACTCTCAACAACCAGCAGGTGCTGCCGTGGGCACCTCGCCCATGCCAAAGCGCTCAAAGAGGGCGGATCATCCTCATGCAGCAGTCGCCCCCAGCTGCTGTCAGAGCAGGAGATGCTGACCCCTACGCGTCCAAACTGCAAATGAATCGCGCATGAGCTAATCCGCTGCTCCCGCCCTGACTGTAATGCAGTCAGTTCTTCTTTTACTCTTACTTTTTGTGCGTCACAAGGTTTAAAACTACTTATACACACACACACACACACACACAAAGTAACTCCACCAGAGTGCATATTTCGGGCCACTTTTGCTGGCACCAAGACCAGATAAAGGAGCAGGGTTGGAATTGTGACATTAAAAAAACAATAATTGCTAAAAGAATTTAATTTGTACTTCTAAATATATTCTAAATGCATTTAGGATGTTTTTTACTCACTTTTTTACTCACTTCCACGATGTTATTTATCTCTCCTACAACATAGGTTATAATTACATAAGCATGACCAATTATGCAAATTAGGCGATGACGTTATTGAGCAACTTTTAGCGACTTTTAGGACCGCCAACAGCGATTTTCCTTACTAGGAGTTGGCAACACTGCACGGAGCGAACGAGTGAGATCCATTTCCCTCTCCCTGACCTACCCTGTGGACCACTGGAACCCCTGGCTTTCCCTCCCACCTGTATATATATTGCACCTAGTGTTTTGTGTAAATAAAGGAACCGTTAACTTGTGAATCCAGTCTGTGCCTGAGTCCGATCCGTTTGCCGTGACAGGTTAGTGATAAAAGGATAAGGACAGCAAAGGATATAAGATGGAAGAACAAACATGTTCCCTCAACTAACTGAGTTTCTGAACAATAAGATGTTGTCTGTTGGTATTTTGAGGAAAATCACACCTCACATCACTGTGTGAGCACTTCAGCTCATGCTTCTCTGATGTGATCTGCAAGAGCTGCAACAGAACGCTGCCCAACAGGGAGGGCAGAAGAACGGCTCTTAGAATGATCCTGTGATAGAACCTTGAAGGGCAGATTCATGCAAACTCTCACACGAGTGTCCCAAACTAGCTGCTGAGGCTATGCAAATATTGCTCCCCTTTTCTACCACTTACCTCTGTGAATCATCATTTTCAACTCTGACTGTTGAAAATGGACGGGCACATTTATAAGTGGAAGATGATCTCAGAGTCTGTTTGTCATCATCCCTCCAAGAACAGAGAAGCTGTGTTGGGAGAGACAGGCTCATCCTTCTCGCTGATTTAGGGAGTTGTTACTGTTGGTGATGACTGGATTGACTGTGTGTAATAAAGGCTAAAGCAAATGTTTATAATAAGGCTAAATTGCTAGTTGCTCAGTTTTCTGCCAATAGTTTGAATAAAGACAGTGTGTTTATTGTATAGAAATTGCACCAATAAAATAGTATTTAAACTGCTATTCAAACAAAGTGGGTTCACTGGAATTGTTCCAGTCTTTTCGCTGTTTTGGAAGTGTTACAGTCTCACTACAAACTAATCCAGCTTCCTTCCACTGTACGAAGACATGCAGTTAGTGGGGTTAGGTTAACTGGTGATTCTAAATAACCAGAGTGTGTGAATGGTTGTCTGTCAGTCTGTGTTCACCTTGGCTGTCAGTTGTTCAACAGTTTGATATCTTTTTTCATTTTGAGACAGACTGGCATCGTGTCCTGGTTGTATATGTTCTTTGTATTATAGAGTCTTTAAGTTACAATATAAAGCACCTTGAGGCAACTGTTGTTGTAATTTGGTGCTATAGACATAAAACTGAATCAAACCCAGGTCTTTATGTCTTTAAGACATTCCTGCAGTTTAACTCATTGGTGTGTGTTATCTGGCTTCATGGATAGATAGAGCTGGGTGTCATCAGCATAGCAATGTAAACGTATGCTATGTCTTCTAATGATACTGCCTAAGGGAAGCATGTATAATGTAAACAGAATTGGTCCTAGCACTGAACCCTGTGGAACTCCATAATTAACCTCAGTGTGTGAAGAGGACTCTCCATTTACATGCACAAATTGGAGTCTATTAGATAGATATGATACAAACCACTGCAGTGCAGTACCTGTAATACCTACAGCATGTTCTAATCGCTCTAATAGGATATTATGGTCGACAGTATGGAACGCTGCACTGAGGTCTAGCAGGACAAGCACAGAGATGAGTCCACTGTCAGAGGCCATAAGAAGATCATTTGTAACCTTCACTAAAGCTGTTTCTGTGCTGTGATGAGCTCTGAAACCTGACTGAAACTCTTCAAATAAGCCATTCCTCTGCAGATGATCTGTTAGCTGTTTGACAACTACTCTTTCAAGGATGTTTGATATGAAAGGAAGGTTGGAGATTGGCCTATAATTAGCTAAGACTGCTGGGTCTAGAGATGCTTTTTAAGTAAAGGTGTAACTACAGCCAGCTTGAAGGCCTGTGGTACATAGCTGATTATTAGAGATAGGCTGATTATATTTATGTAGGAATGACATTTTGATGATTTGGAGGAAGTAATTATTCCAGTTAATTCAGAAAAAATCAATCAGAAAGAAAAAAGAAAGAAATATCAATTTTACTGAAGATAGCTGTGTGTAATGATACATCTGTGAGATGGTGCTGAATAATTTTTTCTCGAATGGCTACAATTTTATTTTCAGTTAATTCAGTTTTATTTATACAGCACCAAATCACAACAACAATCGCCTCAAGGCGCTTTATATTGTAAGGTAGACCCTACAATAATACAAAGAAAACTGTGATAAAGTCTACTCTCCGCTGCTGTGTAATCAATTATTGTAAATTTAAATGTTATCAGGAAATGATCAGACAAGAGAGGGTTTTCAGGAAACACTGTTAAATGTTCAGTTTCTATGCCATATGTTAGAACAAGATGCAGATTAAAGTGCTGGGTTCTTTATGTTTTTAGAAAAGTTGAGTCTGATAACAGATTAAATACAATGTTGAGGCAATAACACACTTTATTTTTCTTTTTATCTGAACTGAGCAGATAAAAAGTCAGAGAAACTATTCATAAGGACCAGATGGACGATGGAACACAGCATAGAGGTGATATAAGCTAGCTGAGTGTTTCAGGAGTGAAAACAGAAGTTAAAGTGATCCTGATTGTGTTTCAGTGGGATCAGTGGATGCTCACCAGCAGCAGCGTGTTCATTCCTGGTTCAGGTGCCAACAAATCAGACAGCAGCATTTACACAACGTTTAAACAGCAAATATTCATGGAAACAATGTGTTATCATCCAAACAACATGTGTACAATGTCTAAAAAACAGTGCAGAAATAACCAAACAGGCAGGATGAAAAATGAGTTTAGTGCAGGAACAGCTCGGGTTGAGCAGCTTGGTCACTTTTTCTGAGTCACCTTTAATAGTTAGAAAATTGACACACAGCTGCTGTCAGGATAGTTTCACTTATCAGAGTGCATGGATGTCTTTTATACCTGCACAGGTGACTTCTCTAATTACTAAAACTCTCAGTCAGAAGGAACCACACTGCACAGACGAGCCAGGATCGGAAACAGGAAACAGGATCACGAGTGAATGTGATCTTTGTGTGATGCAGGAAGAGCACATTCACATGCTTGCATGTAAAACTAATTAAACATCATGTCCACATTTTCTCCCGCTCCTCCGTCTGTGCCCCGCTCTCCTTCACCTCATCCACCGGCTTGCAAACGGAGCGCTACAACAAACAGGAAGCCGGCGAACCCCGGGGACTAACCAAACAAACAGGAAACAGCACATCAACAGAGTACCTAATTATGAGGATTTGCTTTGCTGCTGGTGATCATTAGTGGAAGCTACTGTTTCTAATGGAGTCACAGGAAGAATATTCCAGAGTCGATACTTTATTAATGCAGTCGGCCTGGCCTCTGAGCAAACCTTCAGGAACAATGAAGCACATTTGTTTACATCTCACTCACTTCATTTTAATATTTGACATACACTTCAATAAAAAGTTATTAGCTCTGAAATTAAGCGAGGGAGTTCTGTTTTTCATTCCAGAGGAACATTTAAGAGGAATTTTGTTGATTTCTGTTCGTTGCTTTTTTTTAGTTTCTTAATATTTAAGGAAAAAATCTGTTACAAATCTTTGAACTTCTTTTTTCTGCATGTGTGGAATATTTTATGTCAACCTTGCCCTGCCTGCAATTCATAAAGCTTGTTCCAGTAGTTTTTAATAACAAAAATCATAATGAAGAAAGTTTTGTGAAAAAACTTAGAAATTGAATTTATTCATAAAATGATTATGAGTCAATGTTAAAGTTGACATCTAACAGAACAAATGTGACTGAAATCTAAATATAATCTGAGGATGAATGAGAATTTCCTTAGTTAAGATTTGTGTGACTGAGTAACAGGACAAAACGATACATGATCAGTGAAGAACACAGACTGTGAAAAATGAAAGTAGCACTGGTTTTTCACTGGTTATTAAGAGGCGATGTACAGAAAAAAAATAGAAAAAAGTAGAACAGAAATTCATGTTGATGTGATATTGCAGAGTTCCGTGTGCGTGCACTGCTTCATCATGGACCGAGCGCTGTGAGGAAATATGACTTTTATTTGTTCACTTGTATCGGCAGTCCCCAACCTTTTCTGCACCATGAACCGGTTTATGTGCGACAGACCGTCCTTTAAGGTGTCGCGGATAAATACAACAAAATAAGACCAGTATTGATACCAAAAAAAAGAAAAGAAAATTTATTCATAACACACGGGAAAAGACCCAGGGAAACTGAGTTAACGATAAAAACAATCAAAAAAATAATTATAAAAACCGATAAAACCCCAGAAAACCAACGATTTCACACCCGAGCTTCAACTCTTGCGGCCCGTTACCAAATGACTCATGGACTGGTACCGGTCTGTGGCCCGGGAGTTGGAGACCGCTGATTTACATGATAAAAAAGAAGAAAAATATTGTAACAAAACTCTTTGATTCCTCTACAACAGTACCTTGATACAATCTCCATGGAAACGTATCGTGCCCTCTTCCTGTAACAGCAGGAAGTGTTAAATAAGTGCAGGCTGAAGAACGCTGTCACAGTTTAGATTCACTCAGACCTCTGACAGCGACCTGTGAGACGGCGCCATTCAGTCACCTCTGAGACCCCGAAGTGATTTTACACCTTCAGTTTTTACTCACCGAAGCCATTTGAGGAGGAGGTGTGTGTGTGTGCGTGCGTGTGTGTGCGTGCGTGCGTGTGTGTGCGTGTGTGCGTGTGTGCGTGAGTTTTGTGAGACTTTTGTCTTTTGTCCTTGAATTGAACTTCTATTGACAACTTGCTTTTTCCTTTAGCTTTATGCACAGAGCCTGTAATCCTAACACACACACACACACACACACACACAGAGTGATAGATTAGTCATTGGCTGATTACCTAAAGCTCACAAAAGGATGCAGGAAGGTAAAGTGAGGGGCCAGAGATGAGTCACTTTGTGACCCATACTTCTTTGTCTTCCTCTCTTTGTGCACAGCCACATTAAACACACACACACACACACACACACAAAGAGGAAGCCTCTCCTGGATGTTTTCGCAACAGCTTGTTCCTCTAATCTGTGACCCAACTTCCAAAACCGTCGGTATGTGAATCCTGCTGGAATGCCAAACAAACAGACATGTCTGAACATCACAGAGACATTTCAGCTGGAAGTAAAAGGAAAAAAAAGTGTGCGTGGAAAGGAGGAGGAAAACGAGCTGTTCACTGATGAAGAGGAGGAGATGAAAGGAAGAAGGGTGATTTGAAGTGTATGATAGAAAAGAAGTGGTGAAGGAGAAGAGACATGGAGAGAGAAAGGAGACAGATGGGTGGGAGGAGAAGGCCGGGAATGAAAGGGAAGAGAAGCGTGACGGTGAAAGGGAAGAGAAGCGTGACGGTAAAACGAAAGCTGGAGGGGGGTGGAGGAGCAGAGGAGGTGAGGACTGAGAGGAGAAGAGGAGCAAAGGGATGATAGAGAGTAAAGAACAGATGGTGGGAGAAAAGGAAGGATGAGGGGGGACAAAGATGATAACAGCAGGAGAAAATAGAGAAAAGATGAAATATCATTGGACTCAAACAGAATCAAGAGAAATAAAAGGAAGAAGAAAAGAGAGGAGGAGGAGGAAATGAGAAAGGTGAGATTTTGAAGCAAGAGAGGAAAAGAACAGAAAGCCTACGAGGAGGAGAAAAGGAAATAAAGAGGTAAAGGATTTTAGATGTATCCCTGATAGATCCTCCCAGACTACAGCGTCCCGCCGCTGAGCTTCTCCATATGATGAATGATGACACACACACACCTGAAACCAGGTGGCTGAGAGAAAAAACCTCAACGAACACAAGCAAACATACAAAAAGTGAGTTTGTGAAGGTCTGATCTTCCTGCTGATGCTAACACGGGTCTTACTTCACGATGAGAGCGCTGCTGAACGGGCCTTCCTGTTGGAGCCAAACATCCAGTTATTTGTTACTTTCTGACATTTTAAGGCTAAGACTTGTTTCAGCTTAGACTCTTACTACAAGTGTGTGTGTGTGTGTGTGTGTGTGTGTGTGTGTGTGTGTGTGTGTGTGTGTGTGTGTGTGTGTGTGTGTGTCAGAAGAGCTATAACTGTGTGTGTAATCATCTTTGTGCTAAACATCTTCCACTGAGCAGGACAGACTGTTGGATCATTCCACATCAAATCTGAGAGACGTTCCCACCTGACCCCCCCACAGAGTCAACTGATTTGTTTTTCTATAATAACTTTTGTGCATTAAATGAAGCAATGAAAATTGTACCTTGATAAAATGAATATTTTCAGAAACCAGCCACTGGGCGGGCCACGAGCCAGTGCACGCCTAATCCCAGTCCCAAGCCCAGATAAATGGGGACTGCGAGGTCAGGAAGGGCGTCTGGCAAATCTTTACCAAAGCAGACATAAAGATGAGATTAACAGATCAGTCAAGGGCCAGGGTTAACAACCACTGACTCTGTGCTGGCAGAAACTTGTGAAGAGGAGAGGGTGAGGCATGTTAGGGGGGAGCGAGATTCATGGATGTAGTGAAGGAGAACATGCAGAGGGTTGGTGTGACAGAGAGGATGCAGGCTTGGAGTGAGATGGAGGCCTAAAGGGTCACCAACAGAGTGAAACTGATTCTTGAAACTCAGTGAACATCACATGTTTCTGGTTTGTTAGTCTTCTTCCTTCTGTGCGGCTCTTTGCATCAGCAGTAACTGCCAGGGTGTGACTGTGAGGCCCTAATTAGTGCAGTTCATTGAAACTATCATGGCATATACTAGATAACATAATGTGATCAAGCGTTACCTCGGAAACATAATGAAGGCATGTGTACAGTATATATATGTGTGTGTGGGTTTACCTCTCAGTGTGTGTGTGTGTGTGTGTGTTTGGGCACTGTCTCGTGGGAAATCTGAAACTTAGAAGAGAAAACAAAGTCAATAAAAAAAAACAGGCTCACTTATCCTCTCTGGGCACCGGTCAAGGACACCACAGCAGCTCCACTGCTTGAGGCTGGAAGCTACATCCTCACTGTAGTGGACAGGAACTCAGACTTCCTGCTGCAGTCCAACACAGAATATTTATTCTAGTTATTTATTCTTTCCTTTTAACGCTGGACGTGTGAATATTTGCAGGGTTTAACTGTCACAGAGTTATTGTTAATGGAGTTTTATCTGAGGGTGCACGGTCAGTGTGTTTATGTGATCACAAGCGTCACATCGCTCCATGAAGTCAGCATCATAAACCCTGGCATGCAAATACATAATAAGCTAATAGTGATCTGAGTAGAATAACATGGAGTTCCCCTGAGAGTCGTTCTTACTCTCCTCTACATCCAAGGAGCCTAAATGTGCAGAATCGTGTACATGGGAACCTTTGTATTAGTATTTATTGACCTTAAAATCTGCCTACCTGAGAGTCGCATGCACATTACACCACAGTTTGTGCTTTTTATTAGCAGTAATGATAATCAGCAGTGTAGGACATTCAGCATTAATCTAACTCACCTTCACTCCATATTTTTCCCCTGGTCGTCCACACCTCATCTCCAGTGGTTTCATCCCCCACCAGTGGTTCAAATTAGAGATGATTCTGACTCAAAGGTGGTGACACTGAAGGCCTCACTCTTGAGAGTTGCTTTCTTAAGCAAGGGAATTAAAACTTCTTGGTATCATGTTCATGTTGTTCATGCTGTGGAGCATGAGCATAAGCAGAGCATGAGTTTGAGGGGCAGAGTGGTGGACGTTAAAGCAGGTAAAGCTTTCAGCTTAGAGACAACAAACAATACAGAGAAAACCCAACAATCATATGACCCCCTATGAGCAAGCACTTTGGCGACAGTAGGAAGGAAAAACTCCCTTTTAACAGGAAGAAACCTCCGGCAGAACCAGGCTCAGGGAGGGGCGGCCATCTGCTGCGACCGGTTGGGGAGAGAGAAGGAAGACAGGATAAAGACATGCTGTGGAAGAGAGGCAGAGATTAATAATGACTAATGATTAATATGCAGTATTAATAGGATTGAGGATACAATTGGCCGATATGAACTTCCTCCATAGTGTCACTGGGCTCACCCTGTGAGACATGGTGAGAAGCTCAGAGTAAACTCAGCACTCCTTCATATCCAAAAGGACCAGCTGAGGTGGTTCAGACTGCTGATCGGGATACCTCCCGGGTGCCTCTCTTTGAGGGTTTCCCAAGCAAGCTGGAGAGGTACATGCCTCACCTGACCTGGGAGTGCTTCGGGATACCCAGCGGGAACGAAATCTCATTGCTACAATAAAGCATGTCTGGATGTCCTCGCCAGCTACCATAGCGACCTTATTAAACATAACCTCAAGAAAACAAATAAGTGACAAGCAAAGACCGGATCTGACAGAGAATGCTCATTTGTTAGAGACTTGTCAATCATAGGTACCCCCACCTTAAATTATCTCCTGTTTCCTGTTCCTGTGTACCACAGGCCTTCAAGCTGGCTGTAGTTACACCTTTACTTAAAAAGCATCTCTAGACCCAGCTGTCTTAGCTAATTATAGGCCAATCTCCAACCTTCCTTTCATATCAAACATCCTTGAAAGAGTAGTTGTCAAACAGCTAACAGATCATCTGCAGAGGAATGGCTTATTTGAAGAGTTTCAGTCAGGTTTCAGAGCTCATCACAGCACAGAAACAGCTTTAGTGAAGGTTACAAATGATCTTCTTATGGCCTCTGACAGTGGACTCATCTCTGTGCTTGTCCTGCTAGACCTCAGTGCAGCGTTCCATACTGTCGACCATAATATCCTATTAGAGCGATTAGAGCACGCTGTAGGTATTACAGGTACTGCACTGCAGTGGTTTGTATCATATCTATCTAATAGACTCCAATTTGTGCATGTAAATGGAGAGTCCTCTTCCATTCAATTCAGTGTATTTATACAGTGCTAAATCACAACAACAGTTGGTGCTTTATATTGTTATACCCAACAATAATACAGAGAAAATCTCGGCAATCAGACGACCCTCTATGAGCAAACACTTGGCGACAGTGGCAAGGAAAAACTCCCATTCAACAAGAAGGAACCTCCTGTAGAACCAGGATCAGGGAGGGGTCATCTGGCCATCAGGGGCAGTTGGGAGCGATTCATTCAAGCTTTAAGCTTTTGAGAGGACAAAGTCAGGACACTGAGGTTAATTATGGAGTTCCACAGGGTTCTGTGCTAGGACCACTACTCTTTACACTATACATTCCCTTTGGTTCCCTTAGGAAGGTTTCAGGCACTCCAGCATTGCCTGATTTTCTTTTAGACCCAGAGGAAATCTTTTTTACAGTATCCATGCTACCAAAAAACTGCCCTTTTAAAATTTGCCGTGAAATTTCCCGAACATCCATCAGCAGTATTTATCTAAGACGCACTCTCTAATTAAAGAAAAATGGCAGCATTTTTATTTCTACTTTGTGATTTATGCTGACAAGGCGGCGGACACAGTTTCCCCAGCGGAGCTTTAAAATACGGCAAATGTAAAATTAAAATGATGAAAGGAGTACATCTGACAAACCGTTTCCCATCAGCAGCAGAGAATTACACACTTAGTGTCTGCCCATTCCAGTCTAACCTTATATAAGCTTATAAGCTTTTGATTGCTTTCATTTGCATTTACTTCCTGATGACATTGCCGCTTCGAGGCACAGCTTTGCATTCAAACGGATGAATCGGATGCTGCGCTTATCGGGAACATTTTAGCCTTTTTTTCAGCATTCTGTTCAAACTACGTTGGCCCTCCAGTCCAGGAAACAGCATCATAAACAAAAACAAGAGCGCTGACCTACAGTCGTGTTACACCCTGCATCTCAGTGATAATAAGGAACGCTATCCAGGAAGGAGAGGCTCATTACTATTTCTCCAGGCCGGGCTCAAAGAGGAAATCTTCTCTTCTTCGGTGGTGCACATGAGTAACGTGGCAGCTGTGGTCACACAGCCAGGTCGTTTATTTCACACAAATGAACGCTCCTCGCCTCATCTCGATGCTAAATTGTGTGGGTTGATCCGCTTAACGGTCTAACGGAAGCAGGGATATTGGTATTAATTGCACGCCAAGTCTGCACACACCCTCCCTCCACACACTCACAAACACACGCTTCTCATTGTCTTCTTTACCCAGTCTCGTTATTGTTTCAATTTACTCATCGCTTTTTTCTTTTTACCATTATTTTCTGTCTTAATTTTAAAATTTCCCTATTACAGCAGAGAACGGGGCTTTTCTCACTGAGGTGAAGACTTCTGAGCTCCTTCCACAGTTGTGATTTGGCATCATGATGTTTCTGTTAGACAGATAAACAATAACTGAATGATATCTGCAAACATTTAGATAAAGTACCAGCTCAGAAAAAACCCAAATGGAAGATACCAACGGAAAAAATCTCAACATCCACACTTTATTTTAGCTGAAGGTCCACACACAAAGTCTGAAAATGAAAGCAAAAACAGAACATCAGGCACCAGTTTTGCTCTCTGGTTGAGCAGGCGACTGTTTGCCACAAGGCTCGATGCAGCATTTGATTCTGAACCTCGGCTCTTTGCCGTGTCTTCTCCTAACTTGCCTGTCTGACAAATTTTCACAGTTTTATCAAATAAAGGTAAAAATATTGTATTGTACATATCGAGTCCAAAATTACGACATAATCACATTAGATAAATACTGAGCTGTTAATAGACACTTGCACTGTACTTATCTTTAAACAGTACTCATTACAGTATAATACAACCAACATTTCTACCTCTATTTATATAACTGTTCAGTAGCAACCAGCATTTCTACCCCTTACTCAATGTGCAATACCACCAATCACATCACACCTTATACTGCAATGATCCTACTCCTTACACTGTAGCTGTAGATATATTTATATATATTGTTGCTGTATATAATGTGTGCATTACCTCTTAAACTTTTATCTTTATTTATGTCATTCTCTGAATGTTAAATGTAAAAACCTACAGCTGCAAATGGAGAGATACCAAACTGTGTTTCATTGTTCTAGTAACAGTGATAATAAAGATCTATCTATCTATCATTCAGGCAACAGCCCTTAAGAAAAAAATAAATGAAAGACAGAAACTCCGAGGAATATGTCATCCAGGTGATTTGTCTTAAACTGACTGGACGTCTTTAAGGTTAAGTTCAGTCACCTTCCTTTTAAGCTCTTAATAGAACCAGGAGGAAGTCAGTGGGAAACACAGAAGGCAGTGCTGGAAGTCTGGACAAACAACAGGTAGGAGATGATACGACAAAAGGAAGCTGGAGAGTATCTGTAAGCAGTGTTGGGGAGTAACGGAATACATGTACCGCCGTTACGTATTTAAAATACAAAATATGAGTAACTGTATTCCGTTACAGTTACCGTTTAAAAAGGTGGTATTTAGAATACAGTTACTTTGTTGAAATGGATTACACGGCGGTATTTTCCTGTTTCATATTGTCGCGGGTCAGGACTGTTTGGGTTTGTTTGACAGCTACGCTCTGTTGTTCCAGGCGGCAGCGTTACGGTTGCCATGGTTACAGGGCGACGCACTCTCTCTGCGACTGTGTGCTTCCTGGGTGAGAGAGCGCCTTTTTGTTGTTGTTGTTGTTGTTGTGCTAAGCTAATTAGGGTTGCCAACTCCCTGAAAAATAAATAAGGGACACCTCGTGGCCAGGGCCGGGCAACCCAGTTGTCTTCACCCTTCCCAGTGTGGTGAATTTTGTAGCTCTTTTTTTTTGTGTGAAATTATTTTTTTAACCATTTGATTTGAATTTGATTTAAGTAGATGCATATTCTTTGTGATATGACCATATGGGAAACAAATGATCATTTAGCCATTTATTTTTAGCTCAAAATGACAACATTAACACAATAAAACAGGTCTCTTTCTTAAACAGAAGCCTGTCATGCTTAACTTTTGAGAATATAAGTAAATCTTTCTTTAAAAGAACTCTGTCCTGCTTAACTTAAAATTATATAAATTAATAGAAAACAATAGAACGAAAAACATTCTTGTAACAGTGCACATATAGTGCTTTTAGTACAATTGGCTTCAGTTGAGGTATTATTTCAGCTTTTCTAATGCTAATCAGCTGCTGCCGTTTGTAAACCCGCTTGTTCCCATGATTACGCATCATAACTCATCATCATTATTCATTATGTATTACTTTTATGTATTAGTCATCTATTTGTTGTAATCATCTATCCTTGCAGTTGTTTATTACACAAAATAAATGATATTATCACACTTCTGGCCACATAGCGCTGATATTCACTGCACATGCCCATATTAAAAAAACAAACCAGTGTTTACATACCATATCTGCTTCTGCCGTGGCCTGGTGGACAAAAAATTGGTTAAGGGTTCCCCGAGCTTTCACGCCCCTCATGTTCTTCATGTGCCCACCATTAGAAGCATGCCTATGGAAAAAGTGCGCCGGCACACAGTGCAGTGCGCTTTATAGGTGTTATCGTGCACTTTTCCAGCCAGGTGTTTTCCTTTTCCCATTCCTCCCTGTACTTTTGCAGCCTTTTTTTTTTCTTTCTCTGAGGGGAACAAACATTGCTGGTCTAATGCTGGGCTTACACTGTACGATTTTTGGCCCATTTTGAGCCGATTTTTGTGTCGTGTGATCGTTTTGGTGATCGGCCCGATTTTGGCCTGCATCGTGTAGTATACGTGGGGTACGTGCTCACGCGCAAACACGTAAACGTCGGTGAAAAAGACGGAGCAGCACAGCTGTGCAGCGTGTGATCTGGACACAAGTGATGGAGGCACAACTTGTAGTACTATGGTAAGCTCATCCGAGCCTTTTCGATGTGGCATCACAAAATTATCAGGACCACAACAACAGTGTAAATAGATTTACATTGCTGCTCAATCACAGCTGCCTGATCAATGTTTTTCATTAGCAATTTAGCAAAGTTGATGGTGGTGGTGTGCGTGTCTGTGTGAGTGAAAGACAGAGAGGGAGAGCGAGCGACAGATTTTCTGTTATAACCTTCATTTTATGGAGGCACAGTGTGAGCACTCAGGTCGCATCAGAGCATCGGGCGGTATAGTGTGAGACCCTGCATCGTGACCTACCAACTTATAACCCTGCGAGTCAATCGTGCAGTTTGAGCAGGAGCTGAATAACATGACTGGAAAAAATCGTACAGTGTATGTCCAGCTTTAGGTGTACTGTCGTCCGAGACTTGCACCGCAGTGTCGGCGTTTGTTTCCCTGTTGGCCATGCTTCTTGTTGTGGTCATCTGTTGTCTTCCGGTATTTTCTCCGCAAGCGACCTTTCCTCGACCAATGAGATAAGCGGTAATCTGAATTGTCATACTCGAATTGTCATAAGTCTGCTGTCAGCTCATTGGTCACAAAGCAGGAGAGGGGCTGGGAATTATGTTTTCAAACAAAGCGTTAATTCCATTAACATTTATAGACTACTTTTGATTCTCACTGTATTACGGGACAAAGTGCGTCCCTTATTAGCTCAATACGGGACGTGTACTTTTGTTTCTAAATACGGGACGATTCCGTTTTTTAAGGGACGGTTGGCAACCCTAAAGCTAATTGACTGTGTGCACGTTAGCATATGCTATTTCCGGTGCGAAAACTCCTGTGGGGAGCTTTGTTTCCGGTGTCCTATTCGCGCCTTGTTTACGGTCCAAAACAAGTTAAGCAAATGAATGAATCAAGCGGCGATTTACATTTCTATAGATATCTTGGGCATTTACCCAATATATCTGTAAATGATGTTCATCGACTTGTCGATATTTTTCCCCCGCGCCTCAGAGCAAAAGAGAAAAGGGATTCAAATGTTATATTTCTCAGCTGTCCCTCGTTTATCGCGGGTGTTATGTTCTAAAAATAACCAGCGATAGGTGAAATCAAGTAGCCAATTTTATTTTTTGACGGTGCAAAACGTTTTGTGGACATCGTGGACATACAGTGCTGCACTTCAGAGTCAGGACGCAGAAAACAATGTGACGTAAAAAAAAAAAAAAAGCATGCAAACCTGCACTAAAAAAATCCGTGAAACAGCGAGGTGAAAGGTGAACCGCGTTATAGCGAGGGACCACTGTAATTTTGAAGGTAAGTCACAACATACCCTTCGTAAATACTAATGTATAGAAACCCTTACCAGCAATCATTCATTTTTTGTGTGGCTTTTTTTTCACGGTTTGTTAACATGCTGTGTAGGTGTGTACTTGACTAGCTGATATCGACATAACGGGGAAACATCTGGTTTGACTATTGTTCACCTGTAGTTTGAATGCTGAACATTTGCCTGTTTAAATCATAAGAGCAGTCACTATACAGAGATGTGCTTCTGAATGTGGACGATGTGTCTTCTGCATGCAGTAATGCAGTTCTGCTTGTGTTGAGTGATGTAAACACCTGATCGATCTAAACTCTTTAAACGTCAAAATTGATCATTAGATTTTTTATGACACAACAGTGGTGAGTGTTCCCACCTTCTGCTCTTTGTAACTTAACGCCATCTTTCCGTTTTCGAGGTTTGGACATGATTTTGGAGTATATCTTCGCAGTAGCGATTGACCGCAAAGTAAAGCTACCGGAAATGTACAACCCTACATCCGGTCTCAAACCAGGAAGTTAGCATTTTCTCGTGCACAGGGTCAATAGGCAGAACGTTACAGGCATCGCCCTAAAGAATGTAGCTTCATGGGCAGTGTAGTCCGTGCTGCAGGGAGAATGGACTGCCATACACGTTATGTGTCTGTGAGCGAGGGAGGGAGAAAAAGGAAAAGTACGAGCTGTCACGGAGCAAAAACGGGAGCTGGAAGCATGTAAATATAATAATAACCACTGCAGCCAAGAAGAGTGCCTGACGAGCCCAGCTGTAAGTAAGCTATTAAGACTCGACTGTACACCGTGTTCGTGTTTTCCTCTGAAACTGTAAGTTCTGTTGGAGCAGTCTTTCAACGCCTCTCTCTGTCTCTCGCTAGCAAAGTTGACCCAGACAACAAAGTAAAGCTATTTTTCGGCTACGAGCCCGACACGAACCCGACGTATTAGCCAGAGGTCCCTTTACTACGGTTCGGAGCCGCGGACCTTCAGTAATAGTAATAAATCACATTCACGTAGTTGTAAAAAGCATGATAATATATTAAGTAATCCAAAGTATTCAGAATACGTTACTCTCATTGAGTAACGTAACGGAATACGTTACAAAATACATTTTGGGGCATGTAATCTGTAATCTGTAGTGGAATACATTGTAAAAGTAACCTTCCCAACACTGTCTGTAAGTTGAAGATGTTACAGTATTAGAGACAAAACTCCAACCAGCAGACGACCCCCTGTGAGTGGGAAGGTGGTGACTGTGGGGTGAAGAACTCCTTTTTTCAAAGGAAGAAAGCTCCAACAGAACCAGGATCAGGAACACACAGGTGAGTCAGCAACACATAAAACAGGAAGAAGGAAAACTGTCAGGAATAATAACAGAAGCTGAGAGCGGATTGAGCTAAAGAGTGGGAACAGTGGAAACAACATAAATCACACTGAGAGATGATATGAGGCGTAACGCGACAGCAGCAGTGGACGTGGAGCGTTCTGATTGGCTTAAAGCTTTCTGAGCGTTTAGGTTTGACCAGGTTCAGGCTTTGACTTGAACGAGTCATGCTGTGTGCTAGTGGGCTGTTTTGCAGTCACCCACCCTCAGGGTAACGTTTGGATAAACATGTATCCTAAAAAATGATTTATTTTGTTGCTGCACAGCTTTTTATCACGTTGTCTGGATAAAACAAAAAGAGTAAAGCACAATAAGACAGGAGAGAGTTCAATAACGTTGTGTTGTGATACGGCGTGTGCTACAGCCTCTTTGCTTCAGCGGCCCCAGCAGGTTGCCTATTTCCTGTTGGAGTTTGCTAAATGGAGAGCTAATTTTAGGGCTTTGCTTTGAACACAGACAGTCGAAGTGCCAGGGCTCATTAAGCAAGACAATTACACGTGTGTCTCAGTACAATGCCGCTACCTGATGTCTGATTTGGTTCAGGTAAATTACAGCAGGGTGGAGGGGATGCAGGCAGCAGCAGCCTGTCAGACAAGTACACTCACCAAGCAAAGGACACACACACACACACACACACACACACAAACACGCACGGTCATATTCTAATATCTCACCACTGTGCGCATGAAGAAAAATAGATTACAACGGACGAGAAGTCAATTTCAATCTGCTATTATCGCCGTGAGATGTGGACTGTGATTGTGTTTTAGTGTAATGTACACTGAGAGCGCGCTTCATCAGCAGCACTATTACACTTAAGCTAACACCACACTGCAGAGAAGCGCTTCCCTCTGAGGACAGCGAAGGATAAAGGAACGTGCAGAGGAACGCCGTTTAGTATTGATCTGCGGTCCCAGGAGAGCTGACCTCGTGGAGCCCGGGTCACTGGGTTTCAGTGGCTCCTTTACTCAATTACTCCACAGTTTTGTTTTATTGGATGGTTTCACATTAGTGTTCACTTTATGCGAGAAATTGTGTTAAATTTACACTAAAATACAACTGGACACAACTGATCAATACTCTTTACGGCTCCTCTCTAGTCATTAACTGCCATTTTCAGAGCAGGATGCACACAAGATAAGCTCGGGCAGTAACACACCCTCCATAATGTAGTTCAGGGGTGGGCAACTCCAGGCCTCAAGTGCCGGTGTCCTGCAGGTTTTAGATGTCTCCTTGAACCAACACAGCTGATTCAAATGGCTAAATTACCTCCTCAACATGTCTTGAAGTTCTCCAGAGGCCTGGTAATGAACTAATCATGTGATTCAGGTGTGCTGACCCAGGGTGAGATCTAAAACCTGCAGGACACCGGCCCTCGAGGCCTGGAGTTGGAGACCCCTGCTGTAGTTTGTACTGACATGTGCCAAACTCAGTTGAGAATTCTGGCAATTTTGTGGTAGTTTGATCAACATCCAAATTTTATTGGATTTATACTTTATTTAAATAGATGGCCTTAATTATTTTGTGACGTGCCTGAATTCAGCATAGAGCATGCATTCATCCAACCATCCATCCATCCATCCAACCATCAATCCATCCAACCATCCATCCAACCATCCAACCATCCATCCAGCCATCAACTTTTTCATGTACTCTCTGATGTACTCCCAGACCAAAGAAGTTATATGATATGAAGTAGAACTTCTACTTCTACCCTGGAACATGACGAAAGAATAACCAAGAAGAGCTAGAAACTAAACACAAACTAAACAATCTAATAAGAACTCATTAGCACAAGAAAACATAACCCACTCAGAGAACCTAACCCAACTTAGACCAGGTTTAAACATAAACCCGGGGTCAGAGACCAGGGCCGTGACAGGACCATGGTCTCCTTCTTAATCAACATTTAAATTCTGTGACCATCTTCTAGCTGTGATTCCTCCTGCATGTGCACAGCTGACTCTTTGCTGAATGACCCAGCAGCTTGGAACAGCCATTTTCTTCACATTCCTACATCAGGGAATACTGTCCATTTCACCAACTGTAGTTTGCTGATATATTGATCATTATTTATGTTGTGCAAACAGGCTACTTTACTTGGCTTTCATAATTAACTTAATGTTTCGTGTGACTCCTCATTTCCCACAATCCCTTTCCTCTGTGTAGAGCTAGCCTGGCCCAGACGCACAGCAGACACATTAAGGAGAAATACAGCAGACATCGGGAATAATCCCCGAGGTGAGGAGGGAACCCGTATTTACACGATGCTATACAAGCATCCATCGAATGGAGCTGAGGAGCAATATCCCTCAGGGGAGCTGTTTGCTTTTGTATGCAGAAGCCTCTGCAGACTTGTGTTATTGGACGTACGCAGGAAGCTGATGTGCTGCTTTGGGTCGGGTGTTAAAAACAGAGATGTTAAGGTGGAGGTTGCTGCAGCTGTTGGGAGGCGGTGCCAGCACTGTTCGTTGCCCTCTCAGGTCTTTGGTTAATGATCGCTGGAAGCCCAGCAGAGGGGACCATATGCTACATCTGAGGCGTGTGGAGGGAGAAGTTAGCGCTGCTGACTCCTTTTTGTCTTCCCCACGAGCAGATCTGCAGCCAGCTGAGTCAGTGTTTATGGTTCAGGCTCCATTTGCTGCTGGTTTACATGCACTGTAAAAAATATGATGTGGTGTTTGAAACTGAAAAACCTCAACGAAAACATTCAGCCAAGTCAAAAATATCAGGTCTTTGATTGGCCACTGCAGCGGTTCTCAAATGTGCTTCTTACAGGATTTTGGTTCCTCCATGAAAAGCATTTTAATCTTCCCTCCAACCAAAAAGAAAAGAAACACGAAAAATGAACATAATGCAATTTTAGATGACATAAGTATTACTTTATGTAGTTTAAAAGTTTGTTTAACACGGTATGATAATAAATGTTAACAGTTAAGGATTATTAAGGTATTAGTAAGGCCTCAAGCTGTCATTTAAATCTTTAACATCCCTGATAAATCATTTATAAATACTTATATTTTATTCATTCAATTTTATTTACACAGTGCCAAATCACAGCAACAGTTGCCTCAAGGTGCTTTATATGACCGAATTATAAAATGCTCTTAAATTTAGATTTACTTTCTGCTGTGCTTGGAGTGCACAAAGCGTTCCCTTCATCACAGTTAAAATACTTCACATGTGACTTGGTGCTCAGAGCGCACACACACACACACACACACACACACACACTCTGAGTACAGAGAGTTGGAAATACAATGTGATGCAAATCAGCTCCAAAACAACCAAAAAGGTGTCACATAAGGACTGCAGAGACACAAACATGGCACATCTCTGTTAGGTTCCTTCTTCCCTCCTGTAGCTCTCCGTGTGTTTCCTTCTCTGCTTCCTTGTTTCCTGGCTACCTGACTGGCACACCTCATCTCTTGCTGGGGTTGGATGGGTGAAAGCTGTAAGCGCAGTGACAAAACTCTGGCTCAGTCTGGCTCTTCAGCTCTTCACTGAGTCTTCACCCAAAATGTCAGAGCCAAGCCCCACGGATCTCAGTGTTTTTGATCCAACAAAATAGAACGTAACCGAACACACAGCAATGGAGAGAAGGATGCATCCTGAATTTGTTATTACATTCAGCCAAGCATCTTTCTGCAGAGAGCTGATGGGTTTGACTGGAGCAGCCAGGATTGGAACCAAAAGCAGACTCGCCACGCAGGATTTAACGCAAAAACTCAGCTTTATTGCTGGACTGTCAGAGAAATGCAAAAGCAACCTGAACTGTGAGTCTTGAAACATAAACTAACACACAGATACTCACAGCTAGGAATGAGGGAGAAGGGGACACTGGACAGAGGGAAACAGAGGGAATAAATACACGGCACAACGATGAGGGAACAGGAAACACACGGGGGAGCACAGCTGAGAGAACCAGGGAAGACCAGGGACGCAAAACTAAACACACTGAACATGGAACACAAGACCTTCACAATAAAACAGGAAATGAAGGACCGCAAGACTGACACATGAGTTTGACGGAGGAGTGGAGGAAGGACAGACGAGAGAGAGAGGAGACAGGATGGGAGGGGAAACAGAATGAAACATAAGGAGGGAAACAAAACGCAAGACTCATACAAACACATGAACACAGAGACAGACACAGGGGGAACCTAACAATCCAAGAAGTGAACAGGGACTATAAGAAAATCAAAATAGAATAACTGGGTCACAATGCTGGGTCAAAAGGACCCAGAACCGTGACACTGATGTGTTTTAAGTAACATTTCTGCACAGAACATTTATTATTACTTCTCTGGTATCAGACCATCTGTCAAAAGGCAGTCTAACACATTTCAGATCCCATTACTCGCTGAGTCTTTCAGTGACTGATACTGACTTTATGAAGACCTGCAGCCACGCGGCGTGGTTACACTAACTTTATTAACATGCAGACGGGTCAGGATCTCAGATTGATTCTCCTTCAGCTGCCTCTCATTGATCTCATCTGCCCACAGAGGCATGTGTGCAAAACCTGTGCTATTATTAGGTTAATGCTTTACTCGCTCCCTCATCATTCTGATCACTGCTGATCTATGAAGAGCAGCAATGATCAGAATGATGTCGTGTCGAACATTTTTAAATGAACTGCCTGCATCTCTGCATGCGATTGGTGGATCACCAGCAGAACTCTCCAGTCCCATCAGTGAAGAAAAATGAAGGAATTTCATGTTCCCTTCATCACCAGCTCTGCAGTTCTCTGTGGCGTGCTGGACATCAGCCTTTGTGCCAAATCCTGACTGACAGGGGTCCATTCCTGCCTTATCTGAGCTCTGTAATGATTACAGTTTGCTTGACTGAAAGATTCTGGAACAGATTAAGATCTGGGCAGATGCCTGGCCACGGATTCAAAATGTTAGTTTGGTGATCTCTAAGTTTAATTATTACTTTTGTTTTGGGACATGATGTCACCAAAATGCTGGAAAATGTTGAGATTTTGACCAAAATGCTCTGGTGTCAGTGGATTGTTGGGCTTTGAAGATGTTTTTAGTCGGTGAATCCTTTTAGAGGCTCTTGGACAGGCAGAAGGCCACAAACTGCTGCAAACCGTTTGGCATCACCAAAGTTATAGAGTGACCGTGTGCAGCTTCCAATCTTCTTGTGTTTGAAATGGTTGCAGACCAGGTCTGTGAGCAGTTGCCGTATTCAAAGCAACTTTTGTGCATCAAGACAACAATGACACAAAGTCAATCTGCTATGAGTTTGCAACTGTATTGGGGCAAGCTGGCAATGATGCATTATCTGTTCACAACAACAATGAACTGCAAGAATTGAGCAGAAACCACAGATCTGCTGCTGCCTACATAATCAGAGACTTACACAAACTACTTCCATCCAGAGTCCAGCCAAACATCTGAAACAGGAATTCAGAAATCCCTGCACGGATTGCGACGTAGTTGCTGCAACTTGTGTTCCCTTCTGTAAACAGACTGCACACCAGTGCACTCGGCTCATTCTGATTGATTGTAACATGTTAGCATTCTGCCTACGTTTGTATCGATGTGGGTCTTGCTCACATTGGCCACGACGCCGTGTCTTGGTGGTGGTCTCGCTCACATTCTCCAGTCTAGCGTCCCCACAATCGTTGCTGGTTCATTCCCAGCTTCTGCTCCGTGACGTTGTCTCAGCAGTGGTCATTTTTATGTTTTAGAAATATGCATTCCTGCTGACGCTGATTGCATTCAGTTGTTCTTCAGAGGCAAGTTCAAGCGTTGCTGCGAGCTTTGATTCAGAATTCCCAGCCGGCCGTGCAGCCACATGCATTTAAATAATTCTTGTTTGATAAAGCAAAGAAACAGGGGTCCTTTAATGTTTTGTACTCTTCCATAAGCAACACAACCCGTCACAGGAGCTTATTCCATTTATATGTGCCTCCTGGAAATATTTTACAACACTCTTGAAGTCATAAAGGCCTTTTGAAGCCGGCGCAATCCCATAAAAAGCGTAACATCTGGTGTGGGATTGTAGCACGGAGGTAAGCAGCACAATAAAATGTTTGCTTTATAATGCCAATGCTCGTTATTTATAAAAGTGTTCATGATTTCAGAGGCGGAGGTGCACGCTGACGAAGGCCACCTATCACAATGGCATGTCCACTCAGACATGCGCACGCAGCGGGGAAGCGTTAGGTCATGTGAACACGTGGGACGGATGGATGAGTGCTCACAGTCATTAATCACTATTTTTCACCTTGATTTTTGGACTGGAAGGGTCAAGTACCTGCACATGGTTCATTTGGACTTATCGAATGCTGACCTCATCAGCTGCACGGTGAAATTAACGCCATGCTCATTTTTTAAGAGCAAAGCTCCTCTAAAACCCTCACACACAGAGAGTAGTGTTGCTTGCGGATTGCAGCAGCTCCCTATCATCCAATAACAGACTGACATTAAAGCTGCACTCGGAGGGGATTTATTTGTCTAAGAGGAGATGGGGTGATTTGAATATAACCTGCCCAGGTCACCGATTTTAATTACCTCCAGTATCTCCGTGAACCGGCTGCTCCTCCTGAGTGAAGTTCCTGTACTTTAAAGTGAATCCTGGGTGGTTTCATCCTCTTTCACTTTATCAGCTCAGTGTGAAATTCGACTTTATTTTAAAGAAGCCTGAAGCCTGGAACCTGTTAGCACCAGGATACGGGCCTGTGTGAAAGCCAAACCGAACCACAGATTTAATGAACCATGATTACTTTCAGAGTTACAGGTGTAAACAAAGGTCAGCACTTTGTTTTCCCAGCAGAAATCCATATGAAATTTTCAGGGTTGGAAAACATTTAAGCTCGGTTAAAGTGTCTGAGTGAATGTCCGGACCGCTGTGCCTAAAGCTGTAAGACTGGGAGAACTTTCTGGTTTGACAGTGTAGTGGTTTACACATTCACATAACCAGCAAAACGCCCCAGTCAGATCCCAGCGGGAGACACAGATTTCTGGGGTCACATCAGGAAAGACCTGTAGCATAAAAATGTGCAAAATAAAAGTTCTTCTCAGTTTTTTTAAGTTTAAGTTTAATTGCAAGAATATTTTTTTAATTACTGCACAGAGAAGTCAGATAAACCTTTGCCTTTTATACTAAAACTTCTTCTTTCTTCCTTTGTGTAAAAATAGCTTTCCTGTTGGATTCTGAACCTCATGCAGATGCTCTCTTAAAGACGCGTTACAGCATATTTCTGTCAGTTTAGGTTGGGCTGCTGGAAAATGTTTGCATGCAGATCAGTCTTTATAAGAACCAACACTAGTCATGCTCATATTAGAGTTTCCCTGATATCTATTTTCCATGACTTTTATTTCCTGATAAAATCATTCCAATGTGAAATCCAATGTTGCACATTCCAAAGTGCACCTTTGGTGATATTCTGGCCCTCTTTAGCTGCAGCGTATTATCCACAAGCTGTCCCTTGTCAGCCTTTCTCCCTTCATGTTCCAGGTTTGCATGGTCCTAGAGTTCGGAGGGTAGTTTAGCCATGGTTTCCTTCTGCATTCTCGTACAGCCTATAATAAAGAGTTTGCCTTTTGTTTAAAACTACTTTCTGTTAACTTTTCAGTTCAATTCAATTTGTTTATATAGCACTCTTCACAGGATAAAAACCACAAAGTGCTTCACAGTTATATAAAAACAGAAATACATTTAAAAAAAAAAAAAAAAAAAAAAAAAAAAAAGGCAATCAAACATACAGCACAAATCTAAAAGCCAATCTAAATAAATGAGTCTTAAGCTGCTTTTTAGAAGAATAAAAATACAATCAAGGCAACATAATGATGGAAGGAAAGAATTCCACAACCTGGGTGCCACCGCTCTAAAAGATCTCTCTCCTCTGGTCTTAAAACGTGTTCGTGGGACTACCAGCAGCCTTTGATTAGATGATCTCAGGCTGCGAGAGGGAGCGTGGGGTTCTAAAAGATCAGGGCCCGTATCCCTAAAGAATCTTTGTGCAAAAAGTGGCTCCTAGCGGCCAAATTCTAAGAAAATTCTCAGAGTCATGACGTTTTCTTAGAATTTCCCCTAAAAGTGACACGATAATCCCAGTTAATATAAAAGCTATTCCTCAAGATTCCTAGCGCTTAAAAGGGCTCCTAAGGCGAGATCTGCTAAGAGCAGGGAAGAGGACTTTTAGTGGCTTAGGAGTTCCCCTAAGCAGCTGCACAAAATGGCCAACAGAAGAGACAGAAGAGATACCTTTATGTTCGTTCACCAACCGGGCTAGCAACAAACCTTGCTCCTCAGTCCAGTTCGGCTTGCAAGTCCTTTTTTTCTCCATTTTCTGTGTTTGTAGGATATTTGTTAACAAGCCTTTATAAATAGACCAGCCAGCAATCACAGACATTGATAAAAGCTGAGCCGTGTTACCCTCGTTAAGACCACACTGGACTTGTAACGTTGTGATTTCTACTTCATTAGGGACAGCCCCTTGAGATAGGCCATGTTGTTTTCAGTGGGGTCCATATGGGAGTGAAAGTACAAAATATGCCAGCTAGGATATTGATATGAGCAAATAAGACACAAATCATTATTTGAACAGGGTGTAATGAGTTTAAGTTTTCACATATTTTAGATTCTAATGTTAGGCTATAACCCCTACAGCTTACTATTCATTTTCCAGATATTTTCTTGAATGTGAAATATTATTTACAATTACAGTCAGCATAAGATTAGAGTGTATAATTATGTTTATTGATTTGAGGGTACATCCTTTGCTCATTCTCACCAAAAGCTCATTTCCATCAAACTTGTAGGATCAACCAATCACGGCTTTTGAAATGATGACTCATACCTAGCAACGGGGTCAACCACACCTCCTCACTAAGATAGGATTTTCCATCCATTCCTTGCTCAGAGTTCACTGAAAATGTTCTGGAATCACTTCTAAGCTAAAACTCCTGGCAAGGAATTTTTAGGTTAAGTTAGGAGCTCTCTGAGAGGATTCTCAGATTCTTTAGGGATACGGGCCCAGAAATGTAGGCAGGGGCGTTACAATTCAAAGCTTTAAAAGTCAGGACTAACATTTTAAAATAAATTCTGAAATGTACTGGAAGTCAGTGTAATGAGCATAAAACTGGTGTAACGTGCTCTCTTTTTCGTGTCTTTGTTAAAAGCCTTGCAGCAGCATTCTGGACTAACTGGAGACGGCCAAGAATCCTTTTGCTCAAACAAAGAAAAATGTTACAATAATCTACGCGAGATGAAATAAAAGCATGAATATTCATTTCTAACTCAGATTTAGACAAAGTTTGCAGTTGGAGTTTCTTAGCTGAAAGGGTTAGGGTTAGAGGACAGTTAGTAAAGAGGACAGTTTATGGACTTCCATCGGCTTAAAAGAGCAGTAGAGCTGAATATCATCGGCATAGAAGTGATAAGACACCTCAGGGAACTGCCTAATTACAAGTCCTAGGGGTAACATGTACAGGAGAAAAAGAATCGGTCCCAGAACTGAACCCTGCGGTACCCCACATGTCTGATCCTTAGAGTGTGACATAAACTGATTTGCAAAAACACTAAAAGACCTGTTAGAGAAGTAAGACTGAAACCACTCCAGAGCCAGAACGGACACACCGACTATGTCCCGGAGCCTGTTAATCAGGATGGTCAACGGTGTCAAAGGCAGATGTCAAGTCCAGCAAAACCATGACTGTGGATGCTCCACAGTCAGCTGACATCATAATGTCACTAGAGACTTTAAGTAATGCGGTTTCTGTTGAGTGACTTTTAGGGAAACCTGACTGAAATTTGTCATAGATTTCATGTTTTTCTAAAAAACCGGTAAGTTGATCTGCAACTACTTTTTCCAGAATTTGACAGTAATGGGAGCTTAGAGATAGGCCTATAATTCTTAAGCTAATAATATAATATCGGCTCAACAACAGCATGTTTACAGAACCCGGGGACCACACCTGTTAAAAGAGAGGCATTGCATATCTCTACAATAGAGGGGCCAATGACAGAGAGAGCATTTTTAAACAGCCCAGCAGGGAGAATGTCATTTGCACAAGTGGTGATTTTCATTGTATCCAGCAGGAGTCAAAGGTCATGTATGGTCATTGGGTTAAACACTGACAGTAAATGAGGGGGAGGTAGCCCAGAGACACAAACAGACAGTATTGAAGAACCAATGCTCATACGGACATTATCAACTTTATCCACAAAGAAAGTCATCACTCTCAGATATAGAGGTCACGGGTACTGGACCATGGGGGAAACAATAGAGTTTATGGAGTCAAACAGTACCTTGGAATTTCTCTTGCTTGATGAGATTAACTGAAAAAAAATATCCTGATCTGGCTGTTTTTATGTTTTCTTGAAGGGAAACCCAAAGTTCCCAAAGGTGGAGCCTGTGAACTTCGAGTTTAGTTGATTTCCAAAGGCGTTCTACTTTCCTACAGATTCTTTTGACTTTCCTTATGTCCCCATTTATCCATGGATGAGCTCGTTTTGGGGCAGATTTCATAGGTGCCACCGAATTTAAAAACTCCATGCAGTGATTGTTAAAACACTGTGTAGCAACATCAGCATCAGTGCAGCCAATGATCACATGAGGTCCAACAAATTAGAAAACATCAAAGCAACATCCTGATTTATGAACCGCTTATGGAACATGAGATTAGAAGGTGGTGTGTAAGGCTTCACACCACCATTGGCCTTCGCAGGATCCGATGACATAAACTTAGTTTGACCAAAAGCTCTAGCAGGAGCACCAACTGAAAAACTGTTTCTACCAAACTGCCCCTTGTGTGCAAAGATATATTCGGGGGATGTGCTCCCGAGACAACTGCTCTAGCCGTGTTCACTGCAACAGAAATTTCATGAATGATTCTCAAGAGAGAAACACTCCTTCAACCTAACAGGGAAAGCACTGATTTTAACTTATGCATATTCAATAATCAATACAGGTGTTCTCCAAAGTTTACACAAGACAGCACATCAACACTAGCTCCACCAAACCAACAATAGAACTTCATAGAAAAACATTAGCGCTAATATGACTGCCTACATTTAATCTTCCTAAACAATGTGGTCTCCCAAAACAATACACAGCAAACTCAGAATATCAAATCACCGCAAATAACCAAACTTATCAGCAATTAACTCAACAATTGCCTACAAGGCAAGTCCTAGCCAAGACAACTAGTTGTTTAAACAGATGAAATCAAACAGGACTAGTTGCAATCAGCTGCAAACAGACCAGCTGTCAAACTTTAGAAAGATTACCAAACCAAGATAATTGCGCAGACGAGCCCCCATTTGTCACAACCCGGCTCAAAGGAAGTGACAAGCAAGTGGGAGACCACACACAGGCTTTTAAAGGCTGTAGGATATATTTAATGAAAATAAGGTGAAGAAACTTAAACACAACTGAAACGATATAACAGCCATAACTGAAGCCTCAAATAAACATGATGGACGGAGACAGCCGCCCATGGTTCAGTCAAGGTGTCTTTATATACTGGGACTGGCCTTCTCAGGTGTGCTGCATCTATAATTGGGTCAGCTCCACCTACCTGCAAGAAACAGGTAACAGAAAAAGCAAAACAGTACAGAGGGAAGCTAAGATGAAAAATAACACAGGAATGGTCACTTACTTATATGTCCTTAACACAGACATTAGTTATGTCTTCAGGTTTGCTTCCTGTCTTGTTATGTAGGATTAGTCGCAGCTGTGGCGCCCTCCTGTTTCCCATTCCCTCGTTACTCCCTGGTGTATTTAAGCCCTGTGTTGTCCTCTGTCCATTGCTGTGCCGTACCCTCTCAGTGCTGTGTTTCCCCCGTGTTCCTGATAAATTCCTAATTCTCTGTTCCTGGTTAATTTTCTAGTTTGAGTTTCATGTTTTTAGTTTTGTTTTCTTGTATTCAGTGTTAGAGTTTTTCTCAGCTTCCACTTTCAGTTTACCTTTTTGTGTACGAGTGTGGGACTCGGGTCCTTCATTATTTCACAGCACAAACCACGACAATTTCAGGTCCTTTGTCCTCATTCCACGCGATCTGCCGTTGCAGACCATGACACACACATCAGTTCACGGATTTCAGGACCAACAAAATGATCTTTCATCTTCACTTTTCTTGAGACCAAACTTATTTCTTAAATGTGAGAATTTATCCCAGGTGTCCGATACCTGAAGCATCATAACTAAAAAAGCAGAAAGCTCAGGAAGGAAAAAAGTTTTCAGGTTTGGAGTAGCCATGGAAATTTAAGTTCAGGTGAAAGAATGTCCGTTAGCCCGAGGAATCACAGTCAAGTCATTTGACAGCCGATGGCCGCCCCTCCCTGAGCCTGGTTCTGCCAGAGGTTCCTTCCTGTTAAGAGGGAGTTTTTCCTTCCCGCTGTCACAAAGCCCCTGCTGATAGGGGGCTGTTGGATATTGGAGTTTTCTCCTCACTACTGTGGGGTCTTTATGTTACAGTAAAAGGTGCCTCAAGGTGACATTTGGCGTTATATAAATAAACTGAAATATTTGACTCTTTGGTTCAGATTTTATGAAGCCATGCAACATTCATGCAAACTGGGAACAACAGGCAATGACTTCCACAACATCAACAGTGATGATGCATGCAGCAAAACATTGAAAGAAAGGACCAGCAGACAAAGTTTCATGTGACTCACGCGCCACATAGAGACTGAACTTCCATCTGTTGCTGAAGCAAAAAGGCTGAGCGCTGATTTTTCCACTAAAGCTACTATTTATCGCCAAGGCTGGGGGTCATGTGTGAAGAGTTCGGACTGGCCTCGGACAAAAAGCTGCTACCACACAGAGAGCGGCAAGTGGCGATGATTCATCCTCAGACACTCGGGCAATCTGTTCTCAAAGGCAGCTCTGGTGTTCCCCTCAGTCATCTGCACTAAAGTAAAAGGAGTCTGTAACGAACTCTCAGGCAGAAAGCGACAGCAGGCCTGATGACTGCAGTATAAAAAACTGCTAAAGCTGCACTTTGATTCCTGGACGGTGTGTTACTGTCCTCTCTCTGCACTCTGGCACGCACATAAAGCTAAAATATGAAGAGGAAATAAGGAAAAGAGCTCATTTTCTCCCACCTGGTTAGTTTCTGCCCTGATGTTGAACAAAAATGGTGGAAAGCCGCCGACTTGATGATCCTGAGAGCGTACGGCAGTGATCTAAGAGTGAAGCCATTACTGACAAGTATCAAGACTTTATTACAGCTGAAATGCAACAAGTATGTATTGAATAGGGAGAATTATGGTGGTTCACATGTTTTCTCAGGCTGTGGATATCTTTGCCAAGAAAAATCACAAAGAGCCGGTTAACATGTCAGTGAATGTCTTAACCCTGACGTCACTTTATTTCTAACTGAATGCTCAAATTCATGTCTTCCTCCTGCTCAGTCTGCAAACTCAAAGTCAGAACCGTCTCACTGTGAGGTCACTTTGCTGCCCGCTGCACCACTGAGCCTCCTCAGCATGTGGGAACAGTAAAATCTGACTGAACAGTAGATGTGGCTCTTCTGCTTTGGCTCCCAAATTGCTCTTCAGTTAGTATCACTCTTCTATTTTAGCCTAATTTGGCAAATATGAATGTTTGTGCTCTTGGTTAGCAGTTATTTTTATGGATTTGTGGGTTTTAGGGGCTGGACAAAAGGTTGCAACGTTTTGCCCTCCACAGTGGAAATATGCTTTAAGTCATTGGCTGTCTCTGCCAGCTGGTCTGCGTGTCAAAAGGCCGTGGTGCACCTGCAGGTCTTCTCCAGCTGCAGGGACAGGTGAGCGGTCCTTCTGTGCCGGTTTGTTGTTGATTTACAAAGTCTGCTCTCACCAGTATCATTGAAATGCAGGTAGCTCCTTTTCCATCTGCACTCATTTCTTCACTTTTTCCTGACATGCTTTTCTCTCTGTCGCTATCTGGACATCCTTCCCTCTTTCATATAATGGTACGGTCCGGTTCCTTCTAGAGTGGACTCATTCACAAACAGGCCCAAATAAAAAAGGTCAGCGTGCACCCACAGAAACATTTACAGGAGGTGCACCTGTTCAACTGCGTCTCAATCAGCCAATCACACGACGGCATCTCACTGCATTTAGGCCTGTCAACATGGTCAACCTGCTGAAGTTCAAACTGAGCATCAGAATGGGAAAGAAAAGTGGATTAAATGACTCTGAACGTGACATGGTCGGTCTGAGTGTTTGAGAAGCTGCTGATGTGCTGGGGTTTCCTACCAACCATCCAGAGAAGAAAATACCTCATTCAGATTGGGTCAGAGAAAAGATCTGCAGAGGGATGATCACAAATATGGGGCATGATCTGCAAACTACATGTTTCCTCTTTCTGTGCTTTTCCTTTTTTCTCGGTGTTCCTGTAAATGTGAAGTTGATTATAACGTAGAGCAGTTTGGAGGCCGCCTTCACAGCACTGGGCAGAACGATCAAACATGTTTAACCTCTGCTTGTTCACCATCGGGTGTTCGGGGGCTTCAAACTGCAGGTGTGTCGGCAGAAACAAAAAGGTAATTTGTCTTGGTTGCTCTGAAACAGTCAGAAATGTTTGGCTGTCTTACCGAGGAGATCAGCAGCTGCTTGTTCACACACAGAGATTCTGCAGTAGACAGGACTTGTTGAACCTCACAGAACCTCCAGTGAAAGAGGAAAAACAAACCTCTACAATATGCTTTCGTTAGCAGGGGGGAAAAAACTGGACCGCTGTAGCATCTTTCTTTAATATGAAGTATTTCAAAGATTCCACCAGAAACAAGAAGTAACAAAACCTGTTTTATACTCGTTTCTATTCTATTCATCCAATTTCTGCTGCTTATCCAGGTTTGGCCTGCAAGGTCAACAGTGTAAGCAGAGATTCCCAGACTTCCCTGTCCCGAGCCACCTCTTCCAGCTCTTCAGCGTGAACACAGAGGCGTTCCCGAGCCTGGATCTGCCCTGGGGCAGCCTCCCGGTAGGACATGCCTGAAATGCTGCCCCCAGGAGCCATCCTACTCTGAAGTGTGAACCACCTCAACTGACGGAGAGACGTATTCTATCCTATTCTACTCTGATTGGTATATTTTTATGCTTAGACTGTAATAAAGCTGATTTCCTTGATTCACAGTTCAAAATAATCGTTTGTAGTTTTTAATGAGTCATCAAAATAAACCAAACTGTTAATGTAGCCTCGTTAGCCTGCTGTTAATGTTATTCTTCTTTGTATTAGAAGAAAAACGAGCAGTGTGGACTCTTCTGTGTTGTTTTTGAAATAAAACTGTGATCCAGTGTTTCTGTTTCAGGACACAGATGAATCCTCTCTGATGACAAACATCCTGTTTAAGTTCCTGATTCCTAATGTGCTGATCATCTCTTCTTCATCGCTGCATCTCCTGTGTCTTACCTCACCGCCTTTAAAGGTCGTCCTTTTGTTTTCCTAACTCTGCTGCCTCAGAGCCACAAGTCTGGCTTCTTCTTCTTCTCTGAGTTTATTGATGGTTGGCAAACAACAAATTGGTGCCATCAGCTGGTCTAGAGTTTGCAGCAGCGCTCGGGCTGTGCCTGAGAGCACATCAGAACCAGTTGAAGCTGAAACCTTCCAGTTCCTGTGAGCTACACCTCAGAGCAGAAACTCTGAGCTCACAGCGATTACCGTACAGACAGAGATTGTTATTAGAACGAGCAGTTGTTGTACAGCAGTCAGTCACATGTTGTAAGAACAAAGATTTCTATCAAACAAACTGTAGTTATATCATGTAGTCCGATTATCAGAACAAGTCAAACATTTCAGAGAAAATCATAAAAAAACTGAACTTTTCTTTGGACGTCGAGGAGCTTCCACCTCAGGCAGCTTAAAGAAGATCAACAAACATGAAGAGAAATCTCACAACCTCCAGCACAGAAAGTCTGAAATTTCCACCATAGATGACGTTTTAAAAAGACCTTTAGATTGACTCTGACTGACGTGACCACACGCCACAAACATCCAGAGAGTGCTGCTGAAATCAATGATTCAGGGATTTTATGTGTAGATACAGATGAGACTGAGGCTCCTTCAGTGTTTCAGTCAATTTGGACCAATTAAAAAAAGTGTCTTTAATTATAATCACTTTAACTTATCAGCCTACAGCATCAAATCAAATTAACCAGAACCATTTGCCCCCGCAGTCACTGAACACTTAAAGTCCCACTGCATGAGCCATAGTTGGTTTTTATCAATATGTAGAACCTTTAGTTTAGTACTGGAGCTCCAACCAACAACATGTTGAGCTGCAGTCAGTGACGTGATGGTGCCGGGGTCAGTGCTCGCCTCAGTGGATCACAGAAGCAGGAGCTGAATCCACAAACTCAGAGTTGGGAAGATTTGTGGTTCCAGCTGATCCGAGTTTAACCATGTGACTCATGGCTGGAATTGTCAGAACAGCATTTGCACTGATATGCTTGATGGAATCAGACCAATAAATGCTCCGATGGTGGGTTCAGTCTTTCTCTATCATGTCAGATCTTTGTATTTATTATATCTGTGAAGTTCTGTTTCCTAATCAAAGTTTGGATACTGCTGTTTCATGACTCCAGCTCAAGATTGAGACTTTAAAAACACACAAGAATAATTCATGGAGAGCTGAGCCATATGTGCGAGTCTTTAGCTACAGTAATACAGGAACAGAGGGACACATGCTGGCATTTGTGAGTGTCCCTGGGCGAGAAAAGAGGGTGCAGAACCAAAAACCTGCTTGTGATTACTTTAGTTTCTTGCAGATAGATGTGGTCACGTGGAAGATGGAGACTGGTGTGCAAACACTCACAACTACTTACTAAGTGGTAGCAAAATATGAAAAACTGTGACACAAACTAGAAACGGTGACCGTTCACCTTCCAAGTGAAAGATGTTCCTCACCAGTGTCACCAGCGCGCTTCAGCAGGTGGAACTTTTGCTTTGAGCATGAACAGTCTGGTTGCAGATAAGACGATGTGGAAATCTGCAAGACATCAAAGCACTCAACGGGCAGTTTCTGGTGAGTGCTGCACACCTCTGCAACCCTTTACGGCCATTTGGAGAATACATATTTTGGTTGCCAGGCAGCGGGGTCACGGACTGGTCTCTGTGCCCGTGTGACTGAGGCCTAACGTGGAGGTTTGTCTGCGGTGCGGCTCTCAGTCAGAAAGACGTCTATCGAACATGTAAAACATGGGACGAGTTTCAAACACTGAATGAAACTGATGTGTGGACCGATTCTGATGACATCACAATGAAGAAATGACATGATTTTATTATGTGAAAAAAAACTTGAAGTCCTCCTCCCAAACAAAAGCAAACACCAACAAAAAGACTCTGAGGTTTTATATCCTTGTGTCAGAAGGCGTCCCTGTAACCGTGAGAAACACAAGTTTGTTTGTTTTGTTTGTTTTTTTTGCCTGTCCCGTTTGGATCTTTAGCCATCAGAATTGTTGTCTGAAGGCCAAGAAAGGTGCCAAGCGGATTTACTTTACCAATTGGATCATCATGGCCTTGCCATATTGGTCCATTTGATTGACCTTTATTATAATTATGTATTTATTTAATTTGATTTTCGGTTGTTACAGACGGGACAGACATGACTGGGGGATAGGACAGGGAGAAAGAATGAAAGAAAGAGGGGGAGAGAAAGAAAAATAGAGGGGAGAAGAGATGGTGAGAAAGGGGGGGGGAGAAAAAAAAAGAAAAACAAACAAAACACCTGGATCACCTGTATGGAGATAAAAAAAAAAAAAAAAACAGAAGAGTAAACAAACAAGAAAGAGCAACATAATAAATACAACACCATCACAATAAACTAGCTAGCAGTAGATAACAGTAGATACTAAATATTACATGTTATTGTGCAGCACGCAAGATAGACAGCGCACAATGTGCTTTGAGGCAGCAGCCAAGAAAGGTGTAGTTTGTGTCTGTGAACACCTGTGTGCATCAGCACGCTTGTATTCAAAAGGTTTCTCCATGTAACGATCTGCTAGGGAGTGTGGGGAGCCATAGCCCCGTCCCCCAGGGCATGAAGCAGGTATGGAGGAGATCTAGGCCCCAGACACCCAGAGGCCCCAGAATACGAGGACCCAAGGATGACCACCAGGGGGGCAACCGTGCCACCCTCCTGGGAAGAGCTGAGGAGAGCTCCAAACGAGAGGTCACCCAGCAGCCACGGAGCAGAGGCCAGAGGGGGTTGGAGTGATGTGCCTGCGGCCTCTGCAGGCAGCCAGCTGTGCCAGAGAGGACCGGGCCTCCGGCCCAGAGGCCGGAGGCCTGAGGGTACCCCACCCCCCGGAAGGGGCCAAACCGGCCCAAAGGCACCAGGCCCCGCCAATTGGCCCTTTTTTTAATAATAATAATAATAATAATAATAATAATAATAATAATAATAATAATAATAATAATAATAATAATAATAATAATAATAATGGATTGCATTTATATAGCGCTTTTCGGGACCCCTCAAAGCGCTTTAAAATACCACTATTCATTCACTCTCACATTCATACACTGGTGAAGGCAAGCTACAGTTGTAGCCACAGCTGCCCTGGGGCAGACTGACAGAGGCGAGGCTGCCATATCGCGCCATCGGCCCCTCTGGCCATCACCAGTAGGCGGTAGGTGAAGTGTCTTGCCCAAGGACACAACGACCGAGACTGTCCGAGCCGGGGCTCGAACCGGCAACCTTCCGATTACAAGACGAACCACGATCGCCCCTTTTTTGCTCTTTTTTTAAAAATATTTAATCACAGCAAATTTGATCTGTATGTTTCACAGCTGGATTACCACTGTGCTGTATGTTTTCTGGTCTCATGTACAGAGACATGAGTTAGTGTGTCGGAGGAAAATATGAGAGAAGGCGTGGTTCTCTGGTTTGGCGTGTCTCTAGCTCCAGCGTTAGAAGTCGTGTGCGAGGTTCTGCTCGCTGATGTTGGTTTGAAGCGTGGCCAGTTTGGAGAAGCCTCGTTTCTGACTGTCTGCTTCTGATTCATGCCAGCTGGATCACATCTCTGCCAGTTACTTAATTACCAACTGCTTCATTGTTGCGGCGTATTTAACGTTCCACATGTTACGTCTTGACTTCCTGCCATCTTTGTATTCCAGCAACGTGTTTCTGAAACACATTCTAAGCAAACTGAGAAAGGAAAGCGAGGGATGGGACAGCTGATTATCTGGCAACCCAGGGCGGCCCCCCGCAGAGCCTGCTTTCTGTTGCTGGTCGCGTGTCTGCCGGTAACTTTAATAAGGTGTTTATTTATTCGAGGGCGGCTCATAAAAAGCTCTGCCAGCATCTTTCTTTTCTCATTGGAGACAAACAAAGTGGAAACTCCCGATCAAACACTGCTGCGTCTGTCTTTTTAAGGTCAGGTCAGCGTCTCATTCACGCTGGTTGTTTACACACAACCAATTACATATCATCCCCGGAGCCATGAAATACTGCCTATTTACCTTTAATCATTTATGTTTTGGCCTCCCATTATTTCATTCGCCGCCAAAACCACTTGATTAATAATTCATGTAGCCTTTATGTTGTCAAAAGTGACAGCGGCTCCGGTCACGTAAAACTGAGCTCGGAGCCAAACAAAGCACTTAAAGGAACAAGTCATTTTACTGCAGACGCTCTCCAAGCTTTAAAAAACAACACACAAAAGTAAATACCAACACGATACTGGCAGCTAACTGTGTGTGTGCTGGAAACTGTTTGCACTGATGCTGTGGAGCTCCATCAGCAAAAAGGGTTTTCCTCACAAACTCGGGAGAGTCACTGGGAATCATCCTCTGTCTCTGCTGAGATGCACCTGGACCAAAGTAACGCAGAGCCGCTACAAATAAGAGCAGCTCTTTAAAAAGATAACTGACCAGGAAAAAAACACTTTTTATTGACTTCATCTTAACAGACTCGACTCTCTTACAACTTCTTACAACCTGAGGAGAAGTTGGCGTCTTCAGTGCAAACGACAGGTGTCTGCAGCATCCAAGCAAAGCAATCACTGGGTCTTTTTCAGTGCAACCCCTTCTTTTTGACCAGCTCCGATGCTGCTGCAGACCACTCATCCTGGATGAGCCCCCACTTATGTTACGACCCGGCTCAAAGGCCGCAACATAACAAAGGAGATGAATACCAGAGTGTTAGTGAGAAGAGGTTTTTTCTTAAAATGGAATACCAGGTTGGCTAAAATGGCTGATGCCACCAAGGCAAAGACAAGTGAGCTCTCTGGGAAGCTTGCCTCAGGTATGTTTTTATCCACACCTGACTAGGTGTGGCCAATTGGCACCAGCTGAACACATTGAGATGATTAGGGGCTGCAGAGGGACGTAACAGACGTTCACAGAGATCACCACAACTGTGTGAATGAAGATCTCCAACACAGCTGAAGGAGCTCATCTTCTTCCAGTATACGGCCAGTTCAGCTTGCTCTTTCACCATCGCTCTGGTCTCACTAACATTCAGGAGCAGATGATGATCTCTTGCTGCCGTATCCTGCTGTATGCTAACATCATCTTAAAGTTCTCATAAAACACATGAACACTCAGAGACAAATGTGCTCACCGGTACCATGAAGGGGCAAACATTCAGAGGAATCATACATGTGAGATACTGTGATGACCTCACACGTATCACAGAAAGTTCCCTCTATGCACATCAGTCCTCATTTAATGGGTCTGACGTCCGTCCTTCAGCTCGCAGCGGACACCGGGTTCCCGAAACGCTCGGATGAACTCAATCTGGAAAGTGTGAGACTTCTGTGTTCACTTTTATCCTTTTATTTATTTTAGAGGCAGTGGTGCATAGTTAATTTCAAAGCCGCACAGCTGAAAGTCAGCGTTAAATAGCTTTTGCTTTGGGGGCACCGAGGACACGGCTTCCTGTTAGTAAGAGTGTGAACCGGGCTGAAAATGCATCAGTCGTTTTAGGGGTGGGGTCACCCAGTGTTATTTAAATAATGCAGTCAAACTGATCTATGCTTTTGTTAAAAACAGGGAATTCTGTTTTTAACATCATTTTAAAATTCCATTATGGAATGACATTTCAATGAAAAACGTCTTTAGTTTGATGCCGAGCTGCAGACGTTCTTTTCTGTCTTCATGACTGCGGTGAAGTCACAATAGTTGTGGTTTGCATCGAAGCCACATGTAGCAGGGGCGTGCACGTCAGGTCACGGCGTAGGGTTTCTGAGAGGTTTGCAGTTACCATGTGCCTACAGCACAGATTTAACAAAAAGCTTAAATCTCCTCTCAGACAGCTGCGTTTGCCACCCGGAGCTGGATCAGGTGACATCGGTGTGGTAGAAGTGCACCTTATAAACCTGACTCCATCCGAACATCACTGCTTACAACTCTGCGTCACACTCAGTGTCACTGTGGTGGACGAAATCCTGCTTTCACAAGTATGTGAGTTTCTTAGTTTTAGTACGTCTGTGACCTTCTTAGGTCAAACTGACCCCAAACAAAGAAATCAGGGAGCACTAAACATAACACACACACACACACACACACACACACACACACACACACACACACACACACACACACACACACACAGGGAACATGTTGTTTCTTCCACAGCCGAGCTTCCAACACTTCTGATGCCACTACAATGTCTCGCTTTGTTCTCTCTCACCATAACCACAATCACTGTGAGCCTGAACCAAACCTCAAACCGAGTCTTCACACTGAAATGACAAACATTTACTTTATGAGTCTGTGGAGGCGTTCTGCTTGTGAAGGCGAGGCGGGTTCCCACAGTACAGTTCTTGTATAGATTTATGTCCACACACAGCTGAAACGGGACCTTCTGCTTCCCCCTGCTGACACATTGGGACAGACTTTTCTGATCCAATCTCTTAGTCTGTGGAGGTGTTTCACAGGGGGTGCTCTCTACAAAGACAACACATTTTCTGGGACTTGGACATCCCCACGCTCCCAGGCAACACGCGTTCTCCAGATTTCCAGTGTTTGTCCGAGGTCTTGGCCTCATCCCAGCTGATGTTCTTTGGGATGTTTGTTGCCTGTGTAGTGTTCGGTGGTATCCCTGTCATTGTTGTTGTCATGGTACTGAGTTTGCGACGCATTATTTGTGTTTCAGTTTGTGGAATTATATTCTTTGATTATTGTTGTTCATGTTTTTGGTTTTCTGTGGTTAGTCTCTGTGTTCGTTCATCTCCTGTGTCTCCCCAGTCAGTCGTGTCTCCATGCCTGTCTCCTGTTTCCTGTTTTATTTTGATAGTCCCTGTCCTGTGTGCAGTGTATCTAGTTTAACTTGCCTCATTAGGTCTGATTTGTCCCAGCTGTGTTTTCACCTGTTCCCCGTCCTCTCGTTGTTTTTCTCTTTCTGTTTTTGAGTTTTTAACCCTTCTGTAACCATCATACCTCCTCAGGGTTGTGTGTTTTTGCTAGTTCTCTGTCCCAGTTTTCATGTTTCTAGTTTCTTGTTTAGTTTTCCTGTATTAAGTCTGGAGTTTTCCCAGCAAATAAAGCTGCTTTATAGGTTTACTTTTCCATGTTATAATGAGATTTATTTACAACAAAATCAAATGGCTGTTTTTTCATAAAATATATTTTCTTTGTGTCCTGGAATCTGCTGTAATTGGCAAGTTATTTTATTTGGTTATCAGCAACAAATCACTACTACTGCAGAAGTAGAGCGATTACACTGACGGAGCTGTCGAGGAGCTTTATTGTGAAAGGCAGGGACATCATACGAGTTCATCGCTGTTTTCATAGCAGTCGTTATAATAGATGTGGTTACATTTTTTAGATGTTTTGTAGGTTTCTGTTGTAGTCACATCCCTCTCTGAGAGTATGAGGGGCGTGACAGCAGAGCACATTACAGCGTTTTGGTTTGGCGCGTGAAGCAGCAGCAGCTTCACCTTCATCCACCACAACCAGCTGCTTCTTCTACACACATGGAGGCTTGTGCTGGGATGTAACATCTACTGGAGTTACTGTTTGGAAACAGGGAGGACGTCCTGTCCCAAATGCTTAACCAACCAATCAGCACGCAGCTGAATGCTAGTGTTTTATGGGTAAAAGTAGCTTAGTGGTGGCGTTCAGACAGCAACAATCCTGGGTTGGTTAAAAAATAAAATAAAATGTGGACTTTGATGAGGACTGAGGACTACCTCACAGCGCCCCCTGTGGCAGCCCCAGCTGAACTGCAGCCAACTTCTACACAACAGGATTAACAAGAAGCAGAATGGCTCCTCTACACTGGCTCCGCCTTTGGTGTGAGATTACTCGGAAGGTGACGAGCCTGCAGGAACACAGTGGCATATTTGTTTTAGGATCCTTTCCACCCCAGGAAAGTCACAGTAGTGTGCGATACCACCGAGGAGAACAGTGGGAGAGGCACGATATCACACAGGGGCAGGGTCATACGAGGGAAGCAAATCAGACATGCTCTGCACACTCACAGAGAATAAAAAAGAGTGACAGCAGCAGGATGGTAACACTGAGCTGAGAAAACACTGAAGCTTTATTGACTAATTGCAGCTAAACGCAGTGAGGGTTGATCCGAAAGGTGGGAAACATGATGAAAGAATGATTCCACCTGACAGGACGCTGCGGGGAGCGTTGCATAAGATGTCAGTCAGATAAGAACACGACGAGCTTCCTGTCAGGTTCCTTCCTGCATACCTGGAATAAAGAGCTGGGCACAAGCTAAATAAATAAAAAATCAAACACTTGCATCAGGTTTGTCCTTTTGCATGAATCTGTAATGGTCAGACCTTCTGATTTTCCTTATAATAGAATTTATTTCTGTCCCCTCGGCCTGTCACGTGACAGCAGGCATGAAAGCTTATGGAGCCATTCATAAGTTCATCATATAGCTGTTACATTCACATGAGTGAGCTCCTTTTTCAATAATCACTCACTAATGATTTCTGCTCCACAAACATCTGCTCATAAGACCGGTACGTTTCAATAAAAGTTCGCATAAGACCAAAAACTGCACTGCGGTGGAAAATATGAAGGCAGCTTCTCTCAGGTGGGTTTATTTCCCCTAAATTTGCCTTTGAGGTCCGTTAATGTCACAGAAGAGGCAAAAAATCATCTGAATTTAAATGCAGAAAGAAAGAATTAAAGGTATAAAGTTGAGTGAAAACAGAAGTGTGGGCAGCAGCTTCAAAAAGAGCAGACACTGCTTGTATCTCTGCAGTCAATATCAGCAATCAGACTTCATTACAGACGCAGCGTGGTGCCAGGAGCAGAGTGAGAAGTGTTCTGTAAGCAGGCTTTGTGCTGTCTTCTGCTCTGTGCTCTGCTTCATGATCAGCTTCTTAATGCTGCTGCTGCTGCTCGCCATTGTGCAGGCTGTTGGGTGGCATCTGTGCAAACTGCCCTTTAATTCTTGATATGGTTTAAGAGCCTTTCAGATATGGAAACGAGTCGGTGAGCTTTTGATCTTTCTGCTTCTAAATCCTTTGTTATCGCTGCATTCATTGCTCTGTGTGTTGCTTCCTGTGGGTCTCCATGGTGTAGTTGTACAGGTGAGCCGGTGAGAAGTGTCCAGGACAGGATAGTTAACCTGAAAAGGTCTAATTTTACCTCAGTAATGGTTTCCCAAAGTTAACTGTAGTAAAATGTCAGTACTTCATTCATAACATAAAAAGTTCTCTGCCAACGGGAATCCATCCATTTATGTAGTTAAAAAACCACAGCTGATAACCAGAAACTGTGAGTGACTGTAGTGAAAAAGAAACACCTGTGTCCGACAAATGTTTTGGAGGAGGTCAGAGAGACTAATGTGACCATGGCGAGGTAGAAGTGGAACTTAGAAAGCAAACAGAAGTTCTTAGAGGAGCTTGCCTGCCGAGGGCAAAAGCTGATGGAGCAGCAACTCTCATGGATTATCAGATGAAATAAATTCAACAGTCAAGACAAAGCAGAAGTAAAACTGATGGCGTGTCAGACACAGACATTTGCACAGGTCACTACTTTCCTTGACGGGCTGGTACGAAGTTGCAGCCCAAAGAGCGAGCTTCACCAAAAACTTCCTTATGATTATTTGGCTGCTAGGAGACCGTCGTGGTCGCCCATGGTCCATATTGAAGATGCCAGCTTCTCTGCAAACTACCTGCTGAGAGGCAGTAAATCTATGGAGAGTGCAAAGCAAACTGGAAAGGAGGCCGTTCATCTTCAAAGTAAAGCTGAGAAAGATAAGGAAGTAAACAGTCATTTATCAGGTCTACGCATTCCTTCGGGTCCCAAAAATCAAACACTAAGAGTAAAACTGCATGATGATGACGTGTTCATCTAATGACCTCGTCTGTGCAGAGCAAGTGTGACATCAGGAGCATGAACTCATGCTAGTCAGCTGTAAACGAGATAAGCATCATAACCAACAACGATCTGTGATACTCAGTCTAAATGAAGTGTAAGATCTGCACAACATGGCTTCGTCTTCTGCACACATGAAGTAGGATTACTCAGAATGAGGCTGCTGTTATGTGCTACATGTTAGGACCCAACAACACTGCAGGCTGCCCCACGTGTGCCTGGAATCACTCGGTGTGTGAAACTGACCTCAGTGCAGTCCAAGTTTAGGCCTGTAAACACTTTAAAAAGAAACCATGCACGTATAGTCGTGACAAATTAGCTAAAGACACCAACCCAAACACCCCACCGCACTCCACTCGCAACACCCCACAGCCCACTTCTCCCACCTCCTCTCCGCTGGCACATCAATAGGAAATCGATGGCTGTCTGGGAGAGACGGGGCCAGAGGTGGCTGCAGCAAAGCTATTGCTCCACCTGCTGATTGCGGCTTGCCTGGAATACCAAGATCGAGGGTGTAGGAGGAAGGGGAGCAGAAAAGATATGTGTGGAAGAGTTGGGGAGGGGGGCTTATTGACTGAAGAGGATATACTGTACAAGGAGCAGGGATTATCCCTCTCTTAGATGACTTCGTCTCCATGTCTCCTTCCCACTGTTTGTCTTTCAGTCCCTCTTGCTCGCTGTGTCTCCACCACTGATGGGGGTATTGGAATTAGATGGTATCATGCAGGGATCGCTGCAATCTTTCTGTCCTTCACAACTAAAGGAGGCGGACGAGGGAAGGACAGCAGCGGAGAGGAAAGGAAAACCTGAAGAGCTAAGGGAAAAGACAAAGACGAGGTGGGAAAAGGTAAAGTGGTTGATACCAGAGAGGAGGTGCTGGGTTCAACGGTCAAAGTGATGATGAAGAAATGAAGGGTGGAAGGGAGGGAGCAAAGATGTAGCGAAGACGACGACAAAGACAAGAACATAGAAAGGAGGAGAACCCAGATAAGACGACTGCTTGGTCCAAGAGTGGCTCAACTGCAGGTTTTATGAGCCGCTTTAGAGTTTATATGATTCTGCAGCTCGGGATCTGACCTTACACGGGTCACATGTGAGAAATATTTGTGACCATTCACCAATGCTGTAACCGAGCCAGGTCCCAAAAGTATCCCAGATTTGTCCCCAACATGTCTTCTATCAGGGAATGATGGTGTTTTCAGGGTCAATCAGTCAAAAGTCTTTCAGCTTGGTCTTTACCAGGTCTTAAGACTAAGAACTAAACAGCAGCAGTGTTTGGAGGCTTAGTGATGATTGTGTGCTACCTGCTGGCTAGCTACAGAACTATGAGTTGGCTAATATGAAAGCACATCAGCACAGGAAGATGGAGGAAGAGTGTTAAACTATTCACAGTGAAAGTTCATGTTGAGGGTCACTGATGAGCAGAAACAAAAACCATCATATGACAGGAAGAGGACGCAGAAAACAGACCAAAGTCCTGAATCTCAGCTTCATGTCCTCAGAGACACATTCTGTTTGAGGTGTCGGGGACGCTGTGAGCTGATGGCCTGTAGTTAGACTGTGAGATTTGAACAACAGAGCGTGAAGACGTGCTGCAGGTGAACAGAGCTGATGAAAAGCTGGAGAAGTGGAGAATGACCGCTCGCCTAAACGCAGGAGATGCCAGGACCTGGACGCAGGGTCGATACGTCATCACTTAACAAGCAGATTGAGAGAGGCAGAGAGGAATGGATGGACAGGGAATAAGTGATGAGTTAGGTGTTTAAAGAAGACAGTAATGAAATACCTGCAATAGGACACACCAGAAGGAAAGCTGCGATGTAAGAGAGGAAAAGAAGGTGAGGGGAAAGAGGAAGAAGGAAGATAAAACCTGCAGAGGCATGAAAAAGAAGAAGTGCAGGAGAGAAAGGAGAAAAAGCAGCATACTGCAGCATTATCACCTGATTTTCCACCCGCGTGCAGCCAGACCTCAAGCTTTAATTTGTTTTTCCAGTGAATTCTCAGAAGAGTTGGGAGGATTACAACCATGCAAGCATATCAATTGGCTTCCATGTTGTTAATGATGGAGAGGAAAAAGCTTAGAGAGCTCTAATGTAGCATTACTATTTTACTGTAATGACAGAAACAAGCCCAGTGGATGTAATAGATTTGCCTTTGATGGCGACTAATGGAAATTCCCTAAAACTTGAGGAAATGAGCACTTCAGGGTTATTTCTCCAAAGCGCGCTTTTTTTCCACACCACCACACGTGAGTCTGCTGCACATCAGCAGATATCGAGGGGCTAAAGTTTCACAGGCAGCTTGAAAGCATCTATCAAATTATGTGCTGCTTCTTTTGATCTAGTTTACCGAAGCGCGGATGTTGTGCAGCTCTCCGTGTGTGGTGCGAAGGTGAGTGTTTGTGGAGGAGAACCTGAGCTGCGTAATGCTTCAGGCCCTGAGCAGGTGAGCCGAGCACGTCTGTGTTTAACAAGCAGATCTTTTCTATCAATCATGTAACCCATTTACTTCCAGCCCTTCTTTACCCGTTCAGCACTGATCAGACTGAATGCACTGACTCTGCACTTACACTTTAGCACTCAATAATTTACAACTTCACCTCCAAACTTCACAGGACCGGGCCAAAGGGGAGCTTAACCCTGCTGGTTTAAAAGTGCCCTGTCAGCACTTCGGCCCTGTTAGCAATCTCAGGCAGCGTCGCAGCTGCAGGAAATCCAGATCTGATTTCTCTGTTTTCTCGCCCACACCAGTGCTTCCTCTTTTCTGTGCTTCATATGCACGTGTGTCATTTGGTGCTCGTTATTCGAGTGACGAGCAGAATCAGCAGCTGTGATGTGAGCTGTGAACTAGCTGCCTTGGACAGAGTTGCTGATATTACAGGGATAGTTCCTATGCTTAATCGTTGACTAATACCGAGTGACAACAATGCAAGATAAAGTTTTCAAGCAGATTATGAACCTGTGAATTATTCCATCCTCTCACCGTGATAATCACAAGCCATCAGCCAATGAGCCCCACCCCAAATGTTTGATTCATTTTGACCAAGACCATCAGCCGAGGTCAGGGCCGAGGACCGTTCTCCTACACACTTCTAATGCAGCGGTCCCCAACCTTTTTTGGACCATGGGCCGGTTTAATGTCAGACAGTATTTTCATGGACGGGCCTTTAAGGTGTCACGGATAATTACAACTAAATAAAATGATACGACCAAGACAAAAACTGTGGGATTTTGTAAATATAATAATAAACATGAATTCAGCTGTGTAATTGTGTAACTTTATTAGCAGCGTCCTCCTGAAATGCGCCAACAACACTGAGAGTAACATCCTCCTCTCTGCCCCTTAATGCTCTTGGGTCACTATGGTAACACGTGAATATTTCTTTCAAAATAAGACACACAGCTACAACACGGGAAAAGACCCGGGGAAACCGAGTTAACGATAAAAACCCTGACAACCATAAATTTCACACCCGAGCCTCAACTCTCGGGGCCCGGTACCAAACGACTCATGGACCGGTACTGGTCTATGGCCCGGGGGTTGGGGACCGCTGGGCTAAAGGACCAGGGGTCTTTGTGCAACCACAGCTGTCGCCCCCTGGTGGCCATTTAAAAGAATGCAGGTTTAAAAGGAATTTACATATACGTGTTTTTACACCTGGAGACTACAACCATCTTTACTGTCTAGAATAAAACACACACGTGCAGTAATGGCAGGAGAAAGATCTCACAGAGGCAAACACAATACATAAATATGGAGTACGCAACAATGACTGATAGCCTGACTGACCGAGAGGAAGGTCATCAGAACTGGGGTCCGTTCTTCGTACCTTGCTTTTTTTTTTTTTTTTGTCTGTCCCATTTGGTTCTTTAGCCGTCAGAATTGTTGTCTGAAGACCAACAAGGATACCAAATGGATTTATTTTGCCAAATGGATCATCATGGCATTGCCGTATTGGTCCATTTGATCAACCTTTGTTGTTATTATTTATTTTATTTTCGGTTGTTACAGATGGGACAGACATGACTGGGGGATAGGAAAGAGAGGAAGGAAAAGAAAAACAGAAGGGAAGAGGGACAGTGAGAAAGGGCACTTACAAAGACAAAGAGAAAAAGAAAAAAAAAATCTCCTGGATCACCTGTTGAGAGAAAAAGAAGAGAAAACAAGCAAAAAAAAAACAAAGCAACATACTAAACACAACACCATCATGTTAATCTAGCTAAGTGTGAACAGCAGTAAATACTAAATATTGAATGTTGTTGTGCAGCACAGACAGCGCACAATGTGCTTTGAGGTAGCAGCTAAGAAAGGTGTAGTTTATGTCTACGAACAGTGAACACCCGTGTGCACACCTGTGTGGATCAGCGCGCTTGTATACAAAAGGTTTCTCCATGTAACGGTCTGCTAGAGGGTGTGGGGGGCCATAGCCCCGTCCCCCAGGGCATGAAGCAGGCATGGAGGAGATCCAGGCTTCAGACATCCAGAGGCCCCAGAGTGCGAGAGCCCAAGGTGGACCACCGGAGGGGCATCCATGCCACCCTCCTGGGAAGGGCTGAGGAGATCCCCAGACGAGGGGTCACCCAGTAGCCACGGAGCAGAAGCCAGAGGGGGCTGCACTGGCGTGCCCGCCGGCTCTGCCGGCAGCCAGCTGTGCCAGAGTGAACCGAGTCGCAGACCCCGAGGCCGGAGTCTTCGTACCTCGCTTACTACATCCAAGATCAAATGACACATCCAAGATCAAATCATCGCGCTAACTTTGAGCTCGCTAATCCGGTTCTCCGAACACACCTGTTGTTGACGATTAGTATAGCTGGATGAAGTAATCTGAGATCACTGGGTGGCTTAAAAGGGGCTACGCATCGATAGTAGAAACATTGATCAGCAACCCTGTGATTGGTCGGCGAAGATGTCGAAGGAGCGCGCTCAGTATTTTACGGCAGCAGACCAAGAACTCTTGATTGAGGGATTTCAGGAGTTTCAGAGTTTAATTAAAACGCAGGGGAACACTGCAAAGGCTGCAAAAGCAAGGAGAGAGGGCTGGCAGAAAGTTGCTGACAAATTAAACTCGTAAGTGATCCATGATATTACATTATATCATGTGATATTATATTATACCACATTATATTATATTACATCATATCCTCTTTCACATTAGAGCCACAACAGGACCCACTAGAACATGGGAACAAGTAAAAGTGAAATATAAGAATATTCTACAGAATGGTAATATTTATCACTTATATTGCTTTTAGTCTCTTGAAAAGAGACCCTGAAATAACCTGTTTGTTTGTTCATAACAGCAACCAAGAAAAGGGCAGAGCAAATAAAGACAGGTGGTGGTCCTGCACCCCCTCGTCACACCCCGGCTTTTTGTACCGTGACATGTATTGACATTGTGGGTTTTTTTGTGTGTAGTTTTACATAACACTCCATCACTTTTACCTGTTCCCATGCGAGGGGTGACTGGAGCATGCACAGTAAGTTGGGAGATCGATCGATCGATCTCCCATCTATCTATCTATCTATCTATATATCTATATATCTATAGAGAGAGAGAGAGAGATCTCTCTCTCTCTCTCTCTCTAAGTAAATAACAAAAAAATCGATATCTCTCTATGAGCACACTGTCGCGCTGAGCTAAAGGATCCCGTCTATCCCGCAATATCCGCTGAATTCTGAAAACTCTCCTTATCAATCTTGCACCTTCCGCAATGGGTTGCTCGCATACAAACGGACAGGACATGGCTGCGACAGACTTCCCAAATCCACCTTCGCTTTTATAGCCGTGGTCTCTCATCTTGATTACACGAAGTAATTTACTATTACTACTCTAACATATGAATTACATCTGAAATAATCAAATACATGACATAGAATGATTAATAGTACATTTCCCTTTTTTTTAGGAAATGACCTGTATGTATCTGTATGAAATCAATAAAAGAATCAAATGCTGCATTATATTTAGTTACATTGATAATATTTATTTATGGAAAAACAGTGGAGAAATATCACTGTTGCTTTCGTATAACTGAAGCGGACATACCTGAGTGGCCGCGATCTAATCCTGTTTACATAAAGTAAGCCTGCTCCCAAGCAGGTTTACGCTTACGGATCTGTTGCTATGACAGCAAGTCCCGGATGAGCTTCGGCGAACCGAACGATCCAAGATCACGCGAAATCGTCAACAATCAAATCCAGCTAACTTACTTAGCGAGGTACGAAGAACGGACCCCAGGTTAACAACATCACGAGGAAAGAAAACTCAAAGGAGGATCTAACTTTCAAAATAAAACAATTAACTTTTATAAATTCACACAAACAGATCCACCCCCGAAAACATTTAGAAAAAAGCGTGAGTGTAACAGTCTAAGGAGCTTGGAAAGAAGTGAGGGTAACAATATAAATCCAACAGTCAATATTGAGGAACAGCAAGAACAAAGAGGAGAAAAGCTCAGGATAATTACAGCAGAAGCACCGGCGACACAAAGACCGGGACTTCAGATGGTTGCTTGTGTCAGTGGTGGTTAGTTCTGGTTTGCTCCACCCAAGAAAAGTAATCCAACCCTCTGCCGTCACTCCTCTTCCTCTCAGCCAATCAGGGCGTTTCGTGCATTAAGCTCTCAATATTCCCACAGCTGTATGCACGATGACAGAAGTTTTTAAATCATGTATGTTTCCCAGCACAGCGACGAGCCTAACAACACATTTACGCCTCAGCATGTAAACTGAGAACAAGTGAAGAAGTGGGTGTAGGTGATGAAGGCCTGGACCGTATGTATCAACAGATTCTGGTGAGAGGAACATCGAGTGAGCCGAGTATCTAATCAAACGCAAACATCCCAGAAAAATGAATGTTTGTCATGAAGTTAAACTGCATGTGATATTTCTGCTTACGCTCCTGCATAGACTGAACGACGATGCAGACACACGTGCAGCACTTCCTGCGTAGCCTCCACGTTAGTCACCTATAAACATCGCAGTTTAAGACCACTTCAGCAAGAATCCTTCTCACTCGCTGCAACTCGACCCACCGTTCATTTGAATATGGACGTGATGCCTTCACTTCCAGCACAGATTTGTCGCTTCTGGGAATGTGTGTGTGTGTGTGTGTGTGTGTGTGTGTGTGTGTGTGTGTGTGTTAGATGAGGCCCTCGAGGGAGACAGGAGGCCCTTCATTAGCTGTCTAATTATTGTGGAGATGTGTGACAGAGAGGAGGCTGAAGAGAGGGATATGAGAGAAGGAGATAAACCGAGCTTTGAATGCCTTTTCAGAATGTGCTCCTCCACCGTCTGGGTAAATAGTCCCATTATCCAGGTACCTTTTGGTGATATTCAAACAGGAAAGACAGACAAACAGCAGCTCTCAATAAATACACGATGCTACCCTTAAAAACAGGCACCATTTATTAAAGAGCTGCATGATATTTAGAAAAATATAGCAGAAATATGTGAATAAAGTAAGCTAGCACACATTTTTCATGTTTTTATTGCTAGTATATGAGCAGATTTTAGCTTGTTGTGAGCGTCTGAGTCTGTCGTTGCCTCGAGTAACACACGGACTCATTTCTTTGTGAAAGACTCAAATTTTCCACTAAAATCCAAAGATGGGATGTTTCTGCTCCTGCTGCCTCAGGGTCGCTTTGTCCAACAAACTATGGACATAATTAAATATGAGGCAGCATTAGGAAGCAACCAGGCTAATGTTAGCCTCCATTCTCTTGTGCTTATCCTTATCTGAACCACCACAGGTGAGAGGCGGGGTTACTCTGAGCAGGTCACCAATCTGACGCAGGGCTAACACGGAGAGTAAGGTTAGTATGCTAGCTGTAAATGAGCAGCACAGCATGTCTTTGACACTGGTAGCTTCATCACATATCTTCAGGTGTAGTTATACTGACACTCAGGTATACAGCATATATACTGATCTCTCAGCTGTTTACATCATACATGACATATAGAACATACAGCCGAGCAGCAGCGCAGTTCATTAACAGTCACAGTTGTAATTAACACCACGGACCTTCTGACTTCCTGCGGCGCTCCTCTCGTAAAGCGTTTGGCTAGTTCTGGTTCACTTTTAGCCTCTCTGCTCTGAAGGTCTGCACACTACCAGGCTTTCAGAGGTCATTGAGCATTTTCATTGAGGAGGCCATAAGTACTACTATGACTGAAGTACTTTACAGTGCTTCATTTCTCCTGCATTAGATGTGGTAGAATTGCTGTTGAGAGCTTTTAGTGCAGGTTCGATAAAACCCGAGTCACTGACTCATTGTTATGAGGATGTTAGTCACTCTCCAATTTACAGTTTTGGTTTGGTGGAAGTAAAAACTGTCGGTTTTGCCAGAGGCTTTGAAGGAGATGTATTGTATTCCCTCGCAGAGAGCCTGCTTTTCATTTTGCTCTCAAAGTTATGACTGAACAGTTTTTCTTCTTCTGCAATTCAAGAATAAATATGAATCCAGTTTTTTCCCCGTGCTGTTTACTTAAAACACATTTCAAACCAAATACTTGTTTTTCACTTCCTGTGAAGCTCATCGATAAATACAAATGATTTCCTTGTGTTTTATTTATGCACATAGATTTAGTTGAAGAAGCTCTGACGAGGCGAGTCACGATGCTAAATGAACTTCCATCCAGCTTCTTCACCATGTACTCTGATCCATTTTCTCTGTCAGGGTCCGGACATGTCTCGTTTTCCTTTTCCTCTCTTCCTTCTCAGGTGGAGTTTTCTTTCCTGCTCTTCCACCACTGCACCACCTCTCCATCATCTCATTTACCTCAGTACTTAAGGACCAGCTCACACCTCCACTCTATGGCCGGCTGTCGTTTGTTGGGGTTGTAATCAGGTGCTCAAATGTCAACCTTGAATGCTTGCGCTTACCTGGTCACTCGTTTTATTGTCGGTGAAATCTTGTGAGTCAGTGGAACACAGAGAGGTCCGTCCTCTTTTCTGGATGGCTTACCCGACTTGATCAAGGCTGTAAAGATTATTTAACAGATGCACCAAACACACACACACGCCGTCACCTTTTTCCACCTAGTAAGGACTGCATCACCAACTCCAACCACAGGTCCAATTCCACAACTTCACTCTGCAGCCTGATTTTGCCAGCAATTTAAAAGGAGGCTGTCAGGGGTCGTGTGCAGAGGCGAGGAAGAGATGACCCACACGCAGGACTCTTGGTGCAGAATGAGGAGGTTTATTGGAAACGGAGACAACAGAAGACAAGATGGCTGACTGAACTGAACACGCGACAAGAACAACATCAATGACACGACAGTGAACTGGTAAAACTGAGGAACTTAAATACACAGACTGAATGATGACGATAATTGGAAACAGGTGAGTACACAGCTGAACATAATGAAACAGGAAATGGAACATGTGGAAAAAACAGTGAACATGAACTGAAAACACTGGGTCAATGACCCAGGAATCCTGACAGAGGTGGGGTGGCTGTAGCTCATGGAGGTAGAGCAGGTCGCCTACTGATCAGAAGGTTGGTGGTTCGATCCCTGTCTCCTCCAGTCTGCATGTCAAGGATCCTTGGGCAAGATACTCACCCCAAGTTGCTCTCCGATGCATCTATCGGAGTGTGAATGTAGTTAGAAAGCACTAAGTATAGAGAAAGTGCTTGTGAGAATGGGTGTGATTGGGTGAATGTGGCATGTTGTACACAGCGCTTTGAGCACTCCAGGAGAGTAGAAAAGCGCTATATAAGAATCAGACCATTTCTTCCTGTTAAACGGGGTTTCTCCATCACACTGTGGCCAAGTTCTTTCTCACAGGGGGTCGTCTGCTTGTTGGGGGTTTCTCTGTATCGTTGTAAGATCTTTATCTTGGAAATAAAGTGCCTTGAGTCAACTAATATTGAATTGAATTGAATTGAATTGATTGATTGATTGATAATACTTTATTTATCCAGAGGGAAATTGTTTTAAAGGCTGCCAGATGATCCGGCGCCATCATGAGCACCCCTTCTGACCATACATAGAATACACAAACATAACATTGGAAAGACGGGTCAAAGAGGTACGAAAAAACTTTGGAAATGCACAATATATTCAATTCACCTGAACCAAACCATGCCGAGGAGCAAAGCATCACGTCTCACAAAGAAAATGAGTTAATATTTTTACTAACAGACCTGTAGTTTAGCTGATAGTGTTTGGCAGTACAGGCAGTAAAAACAACAGTAAAGGCAGATTTATAAGATCAGAAGGAGTACAGAAACTAAAGACGTCATGATTTTTTAACATCTGAAGACTCAAAATCCAGAAAAAGCATCTAATAGTTTCATCAGACTAACTCTGATAAAACTCTATTCTACTTGAAAACAAGAAGAGCCTGCAAAGAAAACACATTGGACGATTGTGCAAAAGCCCAGATTATGTTTTCTAACTCTCTGTAATATCTGTGTGCAGGGTCACTGTGGGACAGGGTTTGGTACGGGTGTATGGTTATGGTGGAACATCTGAAGTTCCTGCTTAAAGCTCACTGAACAGGTTTAAATTGCAGGTCTGTGACTGAACAAAAGTTTCATGCACTATTTTGACTTTCCAACTTTCTACATATCATCCATATGGACTTAATTTAGGAGATACTGGGCCAATCACAGCTGGCAGCGTCTGCCTACAGGTGCCACAGCAGTAAAATATATACATTCACCACCATCTTGGCTCATTTTAAAGAGGTTAAAAAGTTAATAACACCAAATGTTCCATCAGCACAGCAGTAGAATCAGTTTATACGCTGCAGTGAAATGAGGACAGTAATCGACACCTTCCAGTGCTGCAACCTTTGCCAGCTGACGTGCAAACTGAGAGTGTGTGTGCGGGTAAAATGGAAGGAGAGCGTCTGTGGGAAAACAGCCAGCCATGAATGTCTGTGCGGTCCTGGAGGACAAAAACACACAAGTGTGCACAAAGTAGGAAACTTCAAGGAAGTCCCTTCTTATTAACACGGGAGAATATCACATCCTTACAGAAAACATCCACAAGATGTCCCAGAACACATAATGACAGGTCACAAACATCAACTACATCCAAAAACAAGGACTCATGAAACACTGTGCAATATTTAATTTATGCGCAATAACCCACACTGTAAATATTTCTATTCTAACACAACAACCTGAAAGACTGAGGAAGAAAGGAAAGACTACACAGACCAGGATAATAAAACCTGTGTGAACTCAGTCAAGATGATAATGAAGGCAGGAAGAGAAACAAAGAAGGCCAGTAAAACACAGAGGATCACTCTTCAAAATAAAGCAGGAAGTAAATGCAAAACATCACACAAAGAATAAACTTTCCAGAGACGCACAGTGTCTGCAAAGTGTATGCAGAGTCAGTAATACCAAGACTCAGCTTAAAGAGAAAGACCATCAGTGTGTGTGTGTGTGTGTGTGTGTGTGTGTGTGTGTTATCAGAAAATCATTAATAAATATTGTTTTGGAAGACAGACGTCTCCACATTGGTGTTTTGACCATCGCAGTGTTGGTATTTGTGCTAAGCTGTCAGCTGTTAGCGTCACTCAGACACAGATACCTGCTGATTGGTGCTCAGTAACATCCAGAAAACAGAATATGAGGATTTCACCCAAACTGATCTCAGACTTCGTGGACAGTTTGTTAGTACACTTAACCTCGCAGCAGCCACATTATTAATCATTTTCAATCAAATACTCCAAAAGGCTCCAACCAGCAGCTACAGCCGCCTGTGTCAGATGTGAAGTTGGACGTTTTTACATGGAAGTCTATGGGCAGAGACTCACTGATGGAGCCTCTGCTGGACATTAGAGGAACTGCAGGTTTAGCTTCATGCTTCAGACACAGAAGTTGCTGCTTGGTTCCTTATTTCACCCGGCAGGTGTTGTGGCCACTCGAAGATAAAAATAAGGCATCTGGGGGCATTTTTGAGACAACTGATGAATGTTGGTGTCATAAGGTTTGGTGCTTCCAACTTAGTTTAGGGTTAAGAAAAAACCAACCAGATGGCACCGTGTATTTAAATGTAGTTTTGGCTGCCACAGCAGATTTTTCTATACACACTTGTGACCTCTGAGGCCGTGTTTGTATCTCTGGCTGGTGCTGATCTGGTGTAACTGAGACACATCAATGGGATCACTGGGAACTGAAATGAGCTGGAGTGGCTGGATCTGAATAAACAGCTGTGATGCAAAAAAGAATCTGAAAGAATGAGAGATAAATAAAAATAAAAGATTCATGACTACAGTGGTATGGTGTCATATGTGTTTCGTGTTACAGAGAGGTCGGGTCACAGTAGAACAGGCCTGGGATGCACTTCTGTGCAATTTGTACCACAAGATGGAGCAGTGAGCAAATGTACGCTTTATCTAACTTCAACAACACACTCTCATTGACAGTGATGGCAGAAAGAGAAAAGCTCCTAATGGAACAGGGTTAAAAATAAATGTCCAAAGTTTAACAGCAGCACATGTGAAAATATTTCACTTTTAAAAGCCTGCCCCCTGGTGGTGCAGGGTTTACCCTCTGCAAAAAATAACTACAAGTTTCTTTGAAAAAAAATTAAAGGATGCTTTTTTTTAGCTTCCTGCTTTAAAGACTCTGATCACTAAAGCAGCTCTTTGATGATCTCAACTTCCTGTTTCTCCATGCTTGTTTTTTTATTCATCCTTTCTCTCTTCTCACAAGAGGATGAAGAAGACTGTCACATTGTCAATCTTCACTGCAGTGCTAGCTGGCAACATTTCTTCACACCAATATGTCACTCAACGAGAGAGAGAGGGGTGAGCAAGATAGGGGGGTAGGAAAAGAAAAATAGTGAGGCAAAAAAGAGAGCGAGGAGAGGGCACAAAGAGATGAAGAGGGGAGATGGGAGCAAAAGACTGAGTGAGGAGACGGGAAGGCTGGGGGAGAAATGAAAGATGACCCGGGGGAATGAGGAGAGAAGCGTGAGGACAGACATGCGGACCGACAGACGTCACATGACAGCTAACTCTGTGACAGCAAGTCAACCACAAGCTTGTGTGCATATTAGAGCGCTGCTGGTCATAAATCATACATTTCACCCTGTGAAAACTGTCTCAGGCTGCTCGGTCACAGACAGGCAGAGACAGAATAAACCTGTTTGGGGTATTTCCCTCTGCAGTCATTTAGATTTGTTCTGTGCTGCGCTATTGCTGCTGCAGAGCCCAGCACTTCTTTCAACTCCAGTAAAACACCCAGAGTGACTGCTCTACGAGGTGTAGCAATAAAGTTTACCCTCTGCTAACCCTAACCCTGCTCTGCACACTGGGAAAGCTGCACCAACCATTGCTAGCAAACGGTGCTTTGCAGTATCACGCTAAAGCTAATGCTGGAATCCCAAGTGATCGAAATGATCATGATCTAAATCATAAACTGTGTACATTTTTGCCTTTGTACACACTATTTCACATATGTGTGTGTGTGTGTGTGTGTGTGTGTGTGTGTGTGTGTGTGTGTGTGTGTGTGTAGTCTGAAGCTGACATGTTTTTTTTGTCAGCTTCAGACTATTTTTTTGTGGACTTGCATCAGACGGTCTGTGCAGTCCACATAGTTGCAGCATTAGGATTAAAGTTGTATGTATGTAGTTTGAAATGCTGCGTCGTACCGACTCTAAATTACACCGTCAGGCTAAATCTTGATCTTAAGAATGTGTCGCAGAAGAACAGAACTGATAACATGTGGGAGAGTCTGAGCACGAAAGAGTGTTTTGGAGATCATTTGTTAAAAACAGGGCTAATATTTCAGCAGAGATTTACGTAGTTAAAGAATGAGGTTGCAGACACAAGTGTGAAGAAGTCTGACTCAGCCTCAGAGTACTTCACATCAGAGGGAGCCAGCTGAGGTGGCTGATTGGTTATCTGATCTAACTCCCGGAGGCTTTTCGGGTTCGCCCAATTGGGAGTCAGCTCACTGGGGAGGTTTTATATCTGACCTGGCAGCACCCCGGGATCCCGTAAGGAGGACCTGGAAAATGTCGCTGGGAAATAGAAGCTGTAGAACATCCTGCTTACCCTGTGTGACTCCACGTAAGCTGAAGGGATGGATGGAAAGTCAGGGAGGACGGGACAGAAAAGCTGTTTTTGTGCTGGGTCAAAGTGGAAAATAAGAGCATGAAGGGGCTGCCGAGGCCTCTTCGGGATCACTGAGAGTTTCTGACGGTGGGAGATAAAATCTGAAACTTTCTACCAGCACAGCTACATCGCTCCGAGGCGTCAGAGTGAGAAAGGAACAAACCAAATTGAGTCCTCTGGAATTAATTTGAATTTTGCAGACATGTCCCTTCTACTCCCTGAATTAGCCTCTGCTTCGCTCGCTCTCTCTTATTAGCCTGTTGAGGGCAGATAATTAAAAACACATTCAAATGAGCCAAAGATGGAAATGAAGAACAAATCTAGACAGACACAAAAAGGACAGACAGGCGCCCAGATCCCCGCAGACACTGATGCAATCAGTGACCTTTGGATGTGTGCACATTTACATTCACACGCGGGATAGGAGAGAATTCATTTGCCTTTTTAGACGAGAGGGAAACAGAGGAGGAGGCGAAAGGAGGAACAGCGACAGAAGTGATGGAGGGAGACACGAGGGAGAAACGCAAACCCAGCAAAGAAATGAAACTGAGCGTGAGCGGCAAATGTAGTGGATGGAGATGTGTTCGTGTTGCTGCTTTACCTCCTGCTGACTGTGGCGGTTACAGTCAATAAACATGTTTTCTCACTGTGTGTTTTTTCTCAGCGCGGATTCCCGTCTCTGCACACCTGAAAGAATCTGACTCTGTAATGAACTTCAAATCAATAAAGCAGATGGGAGGCACAGAGCGACTCAAACTGGAGTTCATGTCTCTGTGTTTGTGGCTTTCACACACATGTACGAGGAGCCGGTCGAATGATCCAGCCTGTCACCAGGTAGAGAGCTCTGGGCTGAAGTACCACAACCTGCAGTTCCTCTAACGTCCGCCTGAGGCTGGTGTTTACGCCCTGATACGAAAAATGTTTCTGCTCTGATGGTCAATTTTCCTCCTTCAAAATAGAAGAGCCTGTCCTTTGTCGATAAGCACATCGTGTCCTTTGAGCTCACTGTCCACCCTCAGACTGTGACGGACAAAACCATCAGCTAACCAAAGGTGGCCATTAATACAACTACGTCCATTTCTGTGAAGGTTCCCAGTCACACAGGTCAAGACGTCCAGTCGCTTTTCTTTCCAAGCTCCTTATATAATAAGTGAGACGCTGTTGTTTACCTCGTACTTCCGGTTAGGGAGGACGAGGCATTCCTCAGAGTCAGTAAATTGCTATTTGGCATCTTCAGTTGTTGGGTGGTGCTGACATTTTCCTGACGTGGTCTGTCCACATCGGGGATGCAACAGTAAAAACACAGAACTTGCTGAAAGCAGTGATTCTCAGTCTTGTGGACATCCAAAGTCTCAGTTAACACATCATCAGACAAGGTGTAATCAAATTTCACCAAACTAAGAAACAATAAAATGTTACCCAGCATGGAAACTCAACTTTCTGAACACAATAACTCGAGAACGAGGCAACATAAGATTTTCAAACCGATACCTTTGATGCATCGACTAAAAATCTTGGATGAGTTTGAATATCTCGACCTCAAAGTCAGAGATGACGTTTTCTGAAAATCTTGATGATAAAGAAGAAAGTCACGTGGCATTTTTGCCTTCGCTGGGAGGCTGTGGAGTAGTGCTGGTAACTGAAATGTTCCATCGAGTTTTAGCTTTAGTTAACTTCACTATAATAACCTTGACAAGACAAACAGCTGTAGGTAAACAGAGAGAGGGGCGTTTGGCCTCTGAGCTCCGGTGGTTTTGAGGATCTGGGCGACATGATGGAAACAAATGTGTAATCGATGGAAAGAGGAGCGCCTGCAGAGTCCAGGCCTCAGCAGGTCAGAAATGAGGAGGCTGAGGTTGGGTGAGGACGACGCTGTCTGCCTGGAGATCGAGACCTCGACCAGCCTGCTGTCGAACATCCGTCCTCCCACGTCTTTAACTCAATAAAGGAAGGAAAATGGCACAAATGAAAACAAAGTAGACTACACGACAGTATTAATCCATCCAATCTGTTTACACGGCGCACGCTCATTTTCAGACACAAAGAAGCAGCATTTCTCGATCTCTTATTCCACTGTGACGTCTCAGCTTTTAATAACTCGCCTCCATCTTCCTCCATCATCCATCTTTCCTTTTAAGGAGTGGTGGGCCCGCCACTGCTCCTGACTTGTCAACTGTGATTTACCGCGCCATTATAAGAGCCGGGTATAAAACACGGGGCTGATAACAAATGCATGGAAAATAAAAATCTGCAGGTGTTTGCACTGCTGGGTTTGTGTGCTTCTTCAGGCGAAAAATCAGACAGAGTTTACTGAGATCATTTCTCTTCTTCTCTGACGATGCCACCAATCTCTTTCTCTCTCCATCTCTCTTGATGCCGTCTTTCTTTTCCAACTCAATCTTTCACCGTTCCTCTCTGTTCTCTCTTTCTCCAAAAGCAACGTGCATTCCTCACTGTATGATTAAGAGAAAGCGGCAGTCAAAAATAGACCCAGACATCACTGGAAAAGCACATAAATAATACTTTTGCCAGAGGGAGAAAGAATAAAACGATGGCACGGCGTCTTATTCGCCATGTGTCTTTGGAACAATGTGATCTGTCTGTTAAAGCAGGACGTAGAAGTCGGGGCACACAGGGGGTGAACGCGGTGTATTCATCTTTTTAATATTTGAGATAACAGGTGAGATAACTCAGTGTCACGAAGTTCAAGCATTTCTTCTCTGACTGCTGAACATAATGAACTTCAGATTTCGAACCTCTCTATTCTCACGGGCTGTCGTGTGATGCTGCTTTGTCACCGTTACACAGAAAGCTTTCTTTGGTGTTGGTGCCGTGACTGCAGAGCGATACAAACCCTGTTTTAGAGACCCTGAAGTCTCCTGAGGAGGCAGCGGCGGCGTCAGCTGGTTCATGTTCATCTCCTTTTTGTTTAGAAACTCCTTTGGGTTCAGGAAACGTTTCTCGTGTGGCTAAAAAACTGACCAGTTGAGAGCGGCTGAGCTGTCTGAAGCCATAAACCGGTCACAGGACACTTTCTGCATACATGAGCCACACCAGTATCTTTCACAAACTGGCATAAATTGATACCCAGGCAATGATAATGGGCTCGACTGTTGGGCTACAAGACATGCTAAAAGAATGATGATGTTAAATCTCGTGTTGTTCCTGGTTTATTCCTACATGTTCCCTACACAACATGATTTATACACAGATCTGGCTGTTTTTTGAAAGTAGCAGGATGCTTGCAGTTTTTGTCCCCAGTTTGCTATCATGAAGTCCTGTTTTTCTTAGAGTGCACTTCATTTCAGGATGATCAATAAGGTTGTAAATCACGGTCTGCATTTCTGCAGAGAGCTGCTTGCAAATCATCAAGGCGTTAACAAATGTTGATGGGGAGTAAAATTATGTAAATGATGTTGAATATTTTCTAATTTACTGGAAAACTGGAGGTAAGCAGCAAGACAGAAATGACTAAAAACCCCAAAAAGTGTATCTGAGAAATGAAAGGACAGAAAACTGGGCTGGTGATGGTCGGACGATGAAGAAAGCGGTCATCTTCAAACAGAGCATCGCCCCGAGAACATTGCTGTGATCTCGGAGAGTTCACTGCACAGGTCCTCCGAGCCAAAGCCAAAGAAGCTGATGACATCATTCTTTTGATTTTTATTCCTCACATGAAACATTCAGGCTCCGGTGTGAGAATTTAAAGAGAAACATGATCTGATTTCTGACTGTAAATATGAGCAAAGGTGGATTACACGCAAAATATTTCCTCCTATAGGTTTTTAATCATTCCAAGAGCTCAGTTCAAACTGTTGATGTTTCCTATTTTTTAATTTGATGTTTGAATACAGCAGAGATGAAGCATTTTATACTTGATCAATCTCCAAAACTGAAAAATAAAGCAAACACCCAACCACCAAACACTGCAGTTCCTCTAATGTCCAGCAGGGGCAGCAGTGAGTTAGTCCCCATAGACTGCCATGTTAAAACTTTGCAGCTAAAATAAACATGCAACACATAATTTTGCCCCTCATAACAACTTCACAATAATCCACACTTTTAACTTACAGTTTGCATTATTAGGGGCGTGGCCTCTCTCACCTGAACTGGACCTGTGGACTGTGTTTGTGCTGTTGGAGCCTTTTGGAGCGATTTAATGACACCATCAGACCAATAATATGTACACAGCTTCCCCATGTCTTTGTTTCACACATGCCTTCAGCTGTAGTTCAGAATTTTGATGCTGTTTGATGAAGTCCTTGTCGAATTGAAAAGTGCTTGGTGGACAAGATTTAGAGGCGCTAACAGAGGAGTGTGTGTAACATTATATGCTAAATGCCTGCTGTGCATGTGAAGTCGTATTTCAAGAAAGAGAACCATCTTAAATTTTTTAATCTTTTTTAGCCAGAGTTTTAAAGTTTGATGTAAAAATCTTTTATTTTTCACAGTAAATGTGGGATGGAGGCAGGGAGGACACCACGGTGGGATAAAAGTCTCAGCAAAGAAAGCACAATATCCGTCTTGTAGAAGTGACAGAAAAACTTAAAGGGAAAAACCCTGACTTGTCCCCGTAATGAGGCCACTGCATCCTGAGGCGACGCTCTAAAGCCACAGATCGATAGCAGAGGAGATGGCTCTGACAAGGCTGACTCACTGAGGTTAAGACAATCACAGCATTTTTCAATCTGCAGGCCAGAGCTCACTGATCTCTGCCATCAAACTGGGACTCGACTGCTCCTCCACAGTCCTCATACTTGAATTGTTTTTTAACGCAGCTTTCTCTTATGTTGGGTCATTTACTTGGCATACCTGCTGCAGGTAGGCATGCCAACGCTCTTTCTCAGGACCTACCCACTAATGATTTTTTTTAAAATACTGAAATCAAAATAAAATCTTGACTTTTAGAGGGTGTGGAGTGTGGCACAAGAGAACAAACTAAAGCTAAGCTCGCTCTAAAAACAAGAATAACTGCGCTGCTTCATGAGTGGATCAATCAGGGGGCTCGGTTTGTGACCCAGCATTTTGATTGCTTTTGAGATATTGAGGTAATGTTAAGTTCTAGTCATTATTAGCTTGTCTTAGTTGAGTTTAGTCTAGTTCACAGGTCTCAAACTCCAGTCCTCAAGGGCCGCTGTCCTGAAACTTCTCCATGGGCGTTTATCAATATGCGTACTTGTGCGTACTTGCGTTCTCGTGTACTCGTGATACGTCATCAGTCGGAGACCAAGTACTGTTCCAATTCGAAGTACGCATCAGGCCGAGAACGCGAAAAAGTCCCGGATGTGTTCTCGATCCGCCCGTTTTATCGAGCATGCATCGGTGTAGACTTGGGACAGCTATATATCCCAGAATGCATTTCGTCCAAAACTCAACAGCAGACTCCCGGCACATCGTTTTCAACCCCCCCCCCCCCCCACCGCTCGCGGACTTCTCACTACTCAGGTTAAAGAAACTCCAGCAGCTGTCTATAGTATTGAGTGTCCACTGAAATAGAAATAAAAGCGTTCTAACATCTCACCTGCTTGTTTTTATTAAGGTATGTACACGTATGTACATGTACACTATTTTTATTAATAGAGGTTTCACTACTGAGGTTAAAAATGATATATAAGTCACTTAGATCACTTCTAAATGTTAATGTTTGGTTTATTTCAGTGTTTTATTTGTTCCTGAGTAAACCGGTTTGGCTGTGATTAAAGTTAAGCTTCATAACATGTTACTCACAGTTAAATTAAGAGGGGACGGCAGTAAAAACTCTGGACCTGTGACATCATCACGTACGCTGGTGTTCCAATTGTACACATCGCGAGTCCGTGCTCGCGTTCTCGGCGGGTACGTACTCCCGTGCGTTCTCGGCGAGTACGTACTCACCGAGAACGCAAGTACGTACTCGCGTACTTGGGCATTGATAAACGGCACAAAAAAAAAAATTAGTAGGTCATTAGTAAGACTGACTGCATGCTGAGATGGTAGTTCAGCCATTTGATTCATGTCACCGCAGCTCACTAGTGAATGAACATGGTGCAATAAAAGTACAATTTTTCAAACACTTATATTTACTTCAGTTTACTTGAGCAGGGTTAGGGGTTGCCATCTCAGCAGTCAGTCTCGCTAACTGTATCCAGGTGTGTTGCAGCAGGGACACATTTAAAAGTTTCAGGACAGCGGCCCTCGAGGACTGGAGTTTGACAGCCTGGTCTAGTTTATGTTCATCTATGTCTCCCTGTTTATGAGTCTTTTCCTGCTTGTCTATGTGGGTCTTCCTTGTGTCTCTATCCTCTGTCCCTGTCGGTGTGTGTTTCCTCCTCGTGTTCATGTCTCCTGTCTGTCATGTATATCCATGAATGTTTCCTCATGTCTCGTTCCCTCCTTCTCATGTCCTCTGTGGTTCAGTTTCCCTCTCTCTCTCCTGTGTCTCAGTGTATGTCTCTCCATGTTTCCTGTTTTATTTTGAAAGTCTCATGTTTCCATGTTCAGTGTGTTTAGTTTTGCTTCCCCTGTGGCGTCATGTTCGTTTGTGTCAGCTGTGTTTCCCCAGCGGTTTCCTCTTCTCTCATTCTGTGTATTTAGGTCCTCTGTCTCCCTCTGTTCAGTGTCAGGTCGTTTGTTCATCTCGTCTCATGTCTGTGGATTTTTCATGTCTTCACGCTCCTGTTCAGGCCATGTTCACGTCAAAGTTTTCATGTTTCATTTTACTTGATCCCAGTTTAGATGTTAGTTTAGTTTTCCCCCAGTTCACCTCGCCTTGTTTTCTGTTTTGCTGTCAGGCTAATAAACAGCTCGCTTTCTGCTACACTTAGTTTTCTTTCCCGTGTCTGCTTTTGGGTCTGCACCACAACACCCCGGCTGCTCCGCTGTAACAGGACCCTTCAAAATCTGGGAAGTCAGATTTGATGAATCAATTACATGATAAAATTATGATGATTTGCTAATAAAATAAAATGGTAATAGACTTTACCCATATTTAAAAGAACCGCATAAATTTGTGACCCACGCGCTGCATGTCATGGACAAACTATGGCATCAGTCAGGATCACATGAGAGTGCTGCTGCAATCAGATGTTTAATCGTTAAAGCCCTCACACAGAGACCTTACTCTGCCAACTTTGTGTTTCTGTCAGGGACCTAGATCTGAGCGATCCAGGGTCCCTGAGCAGTTATGGACCGGTATTTTATTATGTGTTTTTGGTGTTGCCGTCCCTCGTTCTCCCTGCTTGCAGGTATATGTGTGTGGGTGGGTGTGTCTGGGAGCACCTGTTTACAGGCACCTTCAGGCCTGGTAGGTGTGGCCCTGCCAAGTGGTTGACCACCTGAAGACCATCACACAGCTGGTCAAGCCCCGTCGGAGGAGCTACTTAAGAGTGTGGTGGAGCTCTCTCCGACGCTGATCATTGCGTGGCTTCACGTTAGTCTCTTGACCAGTTACTAAGTTTAGTCTGCTGCATGGTGGTGTGTCTGACGGCGGCCTCTCTGTTATTTCCCCAGGAGAAGTGTGGAGACGAGAGGGCAGTGAGCACGGGGTGCTCAGACACTGAGAAGCGGAGACAGGAACACTAGCACTGGGAAGAGGACATGTCACGGGAGTCGGGAACGCACTGAGGATTTATTGTTATGTTTACCATTTTCACTGTAAATAAACGCACTGGTTGCATTCAGAGCTCCGCGCCTGGGTCCTCCTTCCTCACATCCCCACGGTTGGCCGGCATCAACTGTGACAGTTTCAGGACAGTTAGTCCATCTGTACAAAGCATGTCTGTTTGTAATATTTTGTCACTGTGTGTACAGCTACAGAATCTTCTCTTTTATAAATACAGAAATAGAGTTTAAAGCAGCGCTGCTGGATCGAATCAGATGATTCAGGTTCTCATATTCCCTCTTAATAGAAACTCATCTCTCCAGTTTTCTTCAAAAAAAGAGAAAATCTTTATTGGAAGACCTCGGCAGTGCTATCAAACATTTAAAGTGTTGTAAGCGGCGCGTATGAGCATCACTGACTTTAATTAGAAGATGCTTTAAAACCATGCTGTGATCTGTGGCTCATTCAGGAAGCTCAGTTTCAGCTCAGCGGTGGATCCAAACATCAGACCGCAAACACACCAACACTGAGCTTTATTTTAATCCCAGTAACTAAACCCGAACACCCCAGTGACCCTGACGACCGGCTCGATGACGAGGTGAGGCACCTCTGAGGTCATTATTTGATTTTAACACATAAAAACGTGTTTTGCTTTTTACTCTGTGACAGTAAAAGATGACTTGTATGTAATCCTGTTTGCTTCACGCCGTCTTTGCTGCTCCACACGGCTTCCTGTTTGTTTGTGTGTGTGAGAGAGAGAGAGGTGGAGTGAGAGCTTGAACAGGAGGCCGGAGCTGAGCCGCCGCTGTCAGGCTTCTCTAACTACTCATTTAATCCCTCTTAACCCACACTTCACCGGGTGGCTGGAAGGCAATTTAGTTTCACAACAGGTGAAACATTTTGTTCTGTTTATTTTTCTTATTTCTTGTAAAAATTCACCAAATTGAACACACAGTGGGAAGACTGGTGTATAAGGAGGTCAGAATGACCTCGGAGCGGCTGCCCGCTCTGCACAAACACAGGCTGTTGTGTTGAAATGTGAGCCGCGTGTTCACAGTTCAAATTCTGGTGAATAATAAATAAACACAACATTTTTAAGATGGTTTTCAAACTTCAGCACTTTGCCTCAAACTGGAATTTTAGCAGTGCTGACATTATAAAAGTGACTTTCACCACAGCAAGCTGCAACTTTCAGTATGTACATCTGCAAAACATCAAATATTCACCTTTTCAGAGCAGATTATTCCAAACTCACAGGGCTGCTTAAAGCTAATGTGAAGGTGTCAAAGGTGAAAACAGTCAAATAATTTAAGATCAAATAAAAAATCATCAAAAATACAACAAAAACCCACAAAAAGGATCAAACAGATACAGCAGGTTAAAAGTCACAATAAATAAATGTTAAAGGGTGACAGACTCAGTCAGTACGCAGCAAGAGTACGAGGAGTGAAATTGTATTGCAGTTGGTTCAACACAGGATGAAGTGTGTTTAAATATTTATATATTAAAATGTATAGAAGAAAAAATACTATATACAGAAACTTGGTGTTCAGTATGAGCAACATATTCTCATTTTGGGTTTAGCAGACTGATGACTTGGGGGGGACGCTGATGCAGAACCTGGTGATCCTGTGCAAAATGTTGCAGAACCTGTTTGCAGAGGCCAGCAGGGAGAACAGTCCACGGTGGGGGTGTGAGGAGTCCCTGACCATGGTTTTGGCTCAAGACAAGCAAAGGGAAGAGAAATCTTCCAGTCAGAGGCTCTACAGTCTCACACAGACATGCAGCCGCTTGAAATGATCTCTGTGGTGTTTCTGTAAAACGTAGCGAGGATGGGCTGGCTCTCTCTCAAGTCCACAATGATCTGCATGTATGAAACATGACACTGAGATTAGCAGTAGCCCTAAACTGGATCGCTCCTTCTGAAAGTCCAGAAATAATTTACGGCGTTCGTAGAAATGGAAAATCCTTCCAAGTTTGCCGAACACAGAGAGACACAGAGAGTAGCATTAAGCTAACATTGTTGTGTACACTGTGGTAGCAGTGGCTAGCCTGCTGCTGCCCACACAGCCAATGACAAGCTTTGTTGTTTGTTCACCCAGAGGCCGCTCTGTGTGTGTTATTAATGAGACCATTACACACTTTTGTTGCTACGTCCATGTTTTACGTTGCTGTAAAATATGAAGCTCACATCAGGTTGTTTGCGCCCAAACGCCTCCCCCACAATGAAACGTCCTCTTTCCTCTGTGTGTCTACAGATACGCACAGTTTGTGCACATTACACAAATATGCTATCGCACAAAAAAAAGCTGATCTTCATAACCAAATCTTTGTTGTTCTCTTTGCACACTGAATAGCAACACAACAGAAGTACCAGCACAGGAGGGCAGCGGCTCTGGGCCTGAAACAATGCACTCTTCATCACCAGCCAGAGACCCCCTCCTCTCCTCAACACGATCCCCCGTCTCCCTCTCCGACCCCACACACTCCACATCCTCAGTGTTTCCTGCATCACCACAGTGCCACTCTGCAGCCAGAAAGAGAAAGCGGGCAATGGATGACATGCTTTTACAGAAACTGGAAGCGCGGAGAGGACAGACTGCAGATGTACGAGGACTGCACACAGGAGAGAGAACAGGACAACCCAGAGGCGCGTTTCACCCTGCATTTCACGTCAGCCATTCAAAGCTGCAGCACAGGACACAACAGAATAACCTCTGTTACCTTCACAGTGCAGTATGAGTGTGTGACTGATGAGAGCTTTCTTTATTGTGTTCTTTATTTTTTTATGCTTGCACAAATAAAAAATGTCAGATTACAGGACACATCTTGGAATTACACAGGAGACAGTCTGTTCCTTACAGCTGGCAGCAACACTTATCTCACTGCTTCCCAAAGACGTGCAGTGTTACAGGTACTGTCTTCTGAGGCTTTTGGCATGTTCAGTGAGAGGCTTGATCTGATGCAACAAGTCACCAAACTGATGTGCAGTCATGCAGATTTAGCTAAAGTGCATCTCTGTGTGAATAACATGCTCAAAGGTGACATTTGTCCTCCAACATCTCGAGTTCTGCTCTTTGTTAAGGAAGAGATTCTGAGTTTACCCTCTGCTCTCTTCTTTAACTCGGTGTGGCTGTGTGATGACATCACTGTCAGCGTGCGAGGAATGAGTGTGGTGGGCGTCGTCCTTGGTTCAAACCAGTGTTCCTTCTGTCGCCAAGATCAAGTCAGCAAAGAGAGCAGTTAGCCAACTACTGGAGCAGCACAAAGGTGTGATGAAGAAGGTACCTAAGAAGTATAGCTAGCTGCCCAAACCTGAGGTCTTAGAAACTGCCAAGCAAAGACTCACAGCCTTGGCTAACTGTCTGAAGAATAAACCAGCTATTCTCTACAAAACCATGCAAAGTGTACATTCAGCGAAACAATATGAGAACAGCCCCACCAAGGCTGCAATACTGGAAGAGCATGTGGGATCTGAGCATCCTCCCTGAACAGGGTCCCATAACCATCACAGTGGCAGAGTGTCACGCATGAAGCATTGGATGGCACCAGGCCCTGACATGATTCACACCTCCTGTCTGAAGAGACTGACTGCACCCCATGAGTGTCTGGCAGCACAAACGAACCAGCTGCTAATGGACGAGACACACCCACAATGGCTAACCGAAGGCCAGATAGTCCTGATCCCCAAGGACCCCCAGATGGGACCGCTCCCATCCAACGATAGGGAGGATCGATAACCTGCCTCAGCACCACATGGAAGCTCCTGTCAGGCATCATAGCGGCTACGATGAACAAGAACGTGGCTTCATACATGAAAGGAGACAGTCAGAGACACCAGAGGATCAGAACCCCAGCTACTCGAGACCGTGAGACCAGACCAGACATCAGAAAGTCGGATGGTAACAAAGAGAGGGAAGGTAGTCAGAACTGAGGGTTTATACTCCCGTAAGGCAACATTGCAGACATCGAGGAGAGCTACAAGTACCTGTGAGTCCCACTAAATAAACCCTGGTTTGGTTTCCCTAGATGAGTTTGGAGTTGTGGGTATGACGTGTATAAAAGCCAGACCACTGAGATCGGACGTGATGTGCTGAACACTTTCATCGAAATCTGTAACAAACACGTCCACCGTTAGAGTCACATCAGAGGTTAGAGTTCACGTTTGTATTTGTTTTTATTACATCATTTTATTTTCTTCTGTTTTTGGTTGGATTTCATCAGTGTGTTCTTCTGTTACTCAGGTACAGCTGTGCTTTGAAATATTTGAAACAATTTTAAAGAACTACATTGAACTTTGGAAGTTTTTCTCCCTCCAACACCAGCCTAGAAATCCTCAGACTACCTACATTTTCTGCACTAATTGGATCCGTGGATGGCTTACAGCCTTAGTTTGAAACTGTTTGAAATTGTTTTGGCATCTTCTTCTTATTTTACCATGACAAATATTCTCCGCAGCTCTCCTCCCTTTGCCTACATTCTTTCAAGGTTATCCTGTGAAAGGGGAAGGCAGCGGCACTTTGTCAGTTGCATGTTTCTTACGTAAGAGTGACACCTCAGCGGCGCTCTTATGTAAGAAACATATCATCGACCGGGCCCGGTGAATTTTCTCTCCCGTCTCAGAGGTGTTTCACCCGGCAGGGGAGACGGGTTCAAAAGCAACAGAGAGACAGAGAAGAATATTACAAACAGTCATCAGCCTGTCCTCGTTTGTCTGCTTTAAAAAACAAGTTCTTATCGTGGAGAAACCAGACAGATGGTGCTGACAACTGGCACACAGACAGACAGAGAGAGAAAGAAAGGCAGAAGGAAATAAAAGAAGGAAGGAGACAGATAAACTGCCAGACAGACTGAATGCCAGGGCTTCGGGTCTCTGAGATAAAAACTGGATGTTGCTCCTTGGACATGAAGGACTTCTCCCCCCCTCTCCTCTCTCTCGCTAAGCTCCTGCAGCTCCATGCTCGCTTGTGCAGACCATCTGGGAAAAAAGGGGATTGTTTTTGCCGAGGGACCACGGTGCCAGCTTCCTACACTGACTGATCTGAGGGCTTTGGAAAGCCCATCTCCCCCTGCTTCAAACACAATAAACAGAATGGATGAATGTATGCCATTGTACTGTATCTCGGAGGCGGGCGGGCGGAGGGGCGGGGGGGGCACAGTGTTTGGTTTCAGAGCTGGAGTGATAGCAGCACAGGGATAGAGGGGCTTAGAGGAAAACACGGAGTGAGAAACTGAGTGACAGAGCATCCGCTCACAGCAGAGATCCCAACATGAAATCTATTAGTCTGGACACCAGGTCGCATTTCAAGTCATATGTTTATGGTTACGTTTAGCTAAACTAAATGTGATTTTTCATCATTAATCTCATATGTACTGATTTTTTCGTACTTTTACCTCAAAGGATTTTCGTGTGTTTGATCCTTTTCCTCATTGTCTGCTCCAGCTTAATGTCACTGGCAGTGTTGTGCCTGCAGGAGCTCCTCGCAGACACTCCTGCATCTGATCCATGCTGCAGATCTGTACCTGCAGTAGTGAGCTATCCAACCACTGATCTGCATCAGTGTTAAACTGCTAAACCTTTTTTCAGTTTTACAGTTAACTAGCAAGACTGTCAGAGCTACTAGTTCAGCCAAGAGGAGGCTACTGCATAAAAATCAGATTGGATCAGATCAGTTTGGGATTTGGATCTCCTGCCACAGACTCACGAGTCCGTTGTCTTTCTCGGGCTAGTGGATAAAGATATAATGATGAACTAGTACTGATAAGGAAAAAATAGTGGAAGTGTCAAACATGCATATCTCTTAATGGTCAAACAGCCTTCACCAGGTGAAAATTAGGCCACGCCCTCAACCATGCAAACGTTAAGGCTTAAAAGTCAGGAATTAAAATAGGAAATGATCTATAGACAACAAAAACAGTTTTTGTGTCAGACTGCAGTCATGTTTATTAGTTATTATTAATCTCTGGCTCTCTTCCACAGCATGTCTTTGTCCTGCTTTCCTTCCTGTTTGTTAGCTAAACTTTGTCTTTGACTATAAAAGTCAAACAGTGTCAGAAATCAATAATAATATGTGATATATTTTGTGAGGCATGGGCTGAAGATGATTTTGCCAATTTTGGTGACGATTTAAAAATTAATGTGCTGTATAATGTTTTATATTTGACCCTGTCAGTGCCTAATTTCAGTCCTCTTCACCACTCGGCCTCAGTGTGCAGAAGAGGAAGATGTAAAAGGAAAGGTAGAAAGGTGGCAGCTGTGCCCACAGCTTCAGTGCTCAGCCTCTAATAACAGCTGATTCCTGCTACCGGCTGATAAAGCCATAGGTGTGCTGCCTCACCCTGATACTGCTGCTGCACACCCAAATCTCATTTTGACCAGAGATTGTCTGTTTTTATTTTTTATGTTTTTTGTGCAGGGTGGAGAAGAAATGAAGCAATGACTCTTAGAGGAGGAGATGGAGGCCGTAAAAATGATGCAGGTGAGATCCGTGCAGTAAGGATGCCATCTGCTGTCGGTGAGAGCACACAGAACAGGCTGGAATATGTAACTGGGACATATTTACCCCTTAATGGTCTCACCATGAGATGGTCTCTAACAATGAGACTTACACTTGGTGTAACAGCACAGTAAATAACTATTACACATATTTTTATTCATATTATTATCTAAGTTAACTGCCAGACTTGTATCTGTTTCTTTAATCAATAATGAAGGTGAAAATGTATCAGGTAGCTGACTCTGTGGTTTCCAAGTGATTTGATTGGTTTTGGATGCACTCTGTGTTTCAGTAAGAAGCTCGTGGGATCAGTAGCTGGCAGTAATTTTAAAAGATCCTTTATTTAAACCCAGAGTTAAACAGGAAGCTTGGACCAAAGTGTAGGAAAAGCAGCAAATGATCCCAGATCTGAAAGAGAAGAAGACAACCTGACAAAGAGAGACAGACTGAGCTCACAGAGAGGAGGGTAACGAGAACAGGTGAGCTGAGACTCTAACCAGGACAGGAAATACACAGAAGGGAAGTAAAAACACAGAAGAGCACACCAAGAGCCGACTTTCAAAATAAAGCAAAAGAGACAAGGGACAGAAAAATGAACAAAAAGCAACTAAGACTCCGTGCCATTAGGTTACACTGACTAGTGTCCATGGCTGTTTATTCTGAAGAAAACATGATAAATGTTTAAAGAATAAAGACAAATTTTAGAATCTGAAAACTTTTTATTCTTACAAAGCTATTATTTGGGAAAGCATTGCTTTGTTGTTGAAAAAAAAGAATTGAAGGTCAATATTATTATTTGATCACTATGGTGTCATATATAAACACTCTTCTTAGCAAAGCAAAATCAAATAAAGAAACATGAGTTTTACTAAATCAGTGCTGCAGCAGTCACAGCACAGTGTCTCGTGGCCAACAATGCAAACTAAATGCATTCAAAATACATTAAAAATCAATCAACAAACAACCAAAAATTCTTCCAAATATTACGCCACATTCACACAGGATGAAAGGAAAGAACAGTGGCACATTTTCACTGCTGTAAACAGGACTGTGGCACAGGACAGGCCCTGTGTTAGGTGTCTGTAAATAAGTACAGGCATGTTTCTATACAGGATTATGATGTACACACCAGCAACATTATTAGGTACACCTGTTCAACTGCTCATTATCACAACTATGTAATCAGCCAATAACATGTCAGCAACCCACTGTTTTTAGACTTGGAGGTGTGGTCATGGTGACCTGCTGAAGCTCAAACATCTCTCATGTCTATCCAGTGTGCAGGAGTTCTCTGGGAGGAAATGTCTTGTTGAATGGACAGACTGCTTTTAGTGATGCAAAGACAACAGGAACTCAAATAACTACTCTTCTGCATTCTTACAACCAAAGAATGCAGAAGCGCTCAGTTCGTCCCTGAAGCAGATGAACTTCTTTCTTTCTTTCTTTTTTTTTTTTTTTTTGAGCTTCAGCAGAAGAGGAAGAGCAGGAAACCGAGGCTATAATCACACAGACTGACCAGAACTGGACACTCAAATATTTATTTTTTTATGGTTTTCTTATTTGTTTCTTTGGGGGGGGGGGGGTTTCTCTTTTTTTAAGTGTTAGGTGTAGAATGATTTGATTCAATGAAAAAAGATCATAGGCAAGCTGGATGTGATCTGTCAAGCTGTCATGAAAACGGGAGGAGGACCTCAGTAAAAGCTTAGTTTTTCTTTATGATTGGGGGGACTTTTTATGGAGCCCACACTCACCTTCGTTCTGCCCCTGCACATTATTATAAACTGAACAACAGGCTCCATCTGTGAGGAGAGTGCTGCCGCTCAGAGGGCTGCTGGCCCTTTAAGACTCTTCCGGCGAACAGAAGGCTTTTATTTTGTAAATTACACCTGGTAAATTCCACTAACTAACCAAAGGCTTTTATGCTGACGAGTGCGTAATGGGGGGCGGGGGGTAGGAACGACACTTTTTGAAATGTCCTGATGAATTCTTGTCACTAACATTTGAAAAGTATGAAATATTTTAAAGTATACGAGTCTTTCTATAAGAAACCAATAGCTTTTACTTTGAAAGTTTGATATCATGGCACCCACCACCTTTTGTGATACTTAATGAAAAGTTTTCATAATTTTTCAAGCAAAAACTTATATTTTCTGGTTTCAGCGCCATTTATGGGTCGGTTTCCATTTTTTGACATACTGCTGCTGGCCCTTTTAGACTGCCCCGGTCGCCATGGTGACAACCAGGAAGCAAAACTGATTCTCTTTAGCATGTCAACATCTGCGACTTTCAGCGGTTCATTTGGGCCTTTTCTTCATCTTTCTGCTGACGTCCACCGACTGCGAGCCCTCTGAAACACGGACAGGTGAGCCCCAAAGTAGCGCAGCTTCTCTTCTTCGGTTTGTTTTAGCCTGAAATCACCGACAGTGTTTAGCCGTCGGTTAGCTGTGGAGCTTTTAGCCTCCGTGCTAACTGTTTGGTTTGGAGCTGCTGCAGGATCCAGCGGCGGTGCCGTCGCTGTCCGTGGTGCTGACAGAGCTGCAGCACTGACAGCTGTCCTCCTGATCCTTTCATTAGACTGCAGAACTAGGCCCAGGTTTAGCTTTATTCCTCCCTAAAGTTTGTCCGAGCTGTACGGTGCGTAAAGAAGCGTTCAGAAACCACAGATCAGCTGTAGAACAGAAGCTGGAACTCACTGTTTGATCGTCTGAAGGATGGGATGTGTTTTTAGCTGACAGCACTGCACTAAAACCTGTACATGCGTGGGTAACAAATCTAAGGACTGAAGCAGCACAACATACACTGAGAGGTCACTAAAAGGTCTTTCCCGTTTTAAATATTAAAACCAGTTTGGCTGCTGAAGTGCAAAATTCATCCAAATGTAATAATTCAAAGGCATTCGTATCAATCTCAGCCGACACAGAAATTCACTGTGAATATTTTTCTTACAGGAAAAAGGTTTTAAAGTTTGATCTGTTCTTCTCAGTTTCAGCTTCAGATTTTTCTTGTAGAATAGCTTAGCATGAGACACAGATCAGAATAATCCTTCTTTATCTCAGCTCAGCTCATCATGTCTGAGACAAGCTGTGTTACTGATCTCCCTTAAAGACAATTTTCTTCTGATTGGCTGTCTTTCACAAACAGAAGGTTTAAACAGCAGGTGCATGGGACTCTGCGTGATATCACAGAGATCTAAGAGTAGAAAAAACTGTTAGGCTCAGAGTGTAGGACAGTCTGCAGCCTGAGGATTTGGCTCACAGGGATTGCTATACTGAGCTCATTATTAATATGAACAAACACCACCTTCAATATGCCAGTTATAACGAGCTGCTGTGTGTGGCAGACAGGTCACTCACTTCAGACCTCTCATTTGTTCTTCCAGACGATGAGCGGGACCCCTGACGACACCAAGCCTGTGAGCTTCACTGTCAAAGCTCCGGTCTACCTGCAGATCGGAGATGCCAAAGCAGACACGGCTCACTCTGGTGTCTGTGTCGTCGACGTCAACCTCCCGTTTGGAAAGCCTGTTAATGTAAGCAAACGCAGAGAGCTTCCGAGTGCCTCACAAGATCTGTTACCTACAGCATCCTCCATGTTTTTTGTCTGACATGCTCCTGACGCTTTATCAACTTCTACTTGTCTTCCCAGTATCTAAACAGTGAACTTCTGCACAGTTCCTCAGACACTTTAAAAAAGTCACAGTGTGCTGAAGTGATTATTAACTTCAATAATGACTTCCTCCAAACCATCAACGTGTCTTTTAGACCCCATTCCTACAAAACTGCTCAAAGAAGTCCTGCCATTAATTAATGCTTCAATCTTAAATATGATCAACCTATCTCTAATAATCAGCTATGTACCACAGGCCTTCAAGCTGGCTGTAGTTAAACCTTTACTTAAAAAGCATCTCTAGACCCAGCTGTCTTAGCTAATTATAGGCCAATCTCCAACCTTCCTTTCATATCAAACATCCTTGAAAGAGTAGTTGTCAAACAGCTAACAGATCATCTGCAGAGGAATGGCTTATTTGAAGAGTTTCAGTCAGGTTTCAGAGCTCATCACAGCACAGAAACAGCTTTAGTGAAGGTTACAAATGATCTTCTTATGGCCTCTGACAGTGGACTCATCTCTGTGCTTGTCCTGCTAGACCTCAGTGCAGCGTTCCATACTGTCGACCATAATATCCTATTAGAGCGATTGGAGCACGCTGTAGGTATTGCAGGTACTGTACTGCAGTGGTTTGATTGATTGATTGATTGATTGATTATACTTTATTCATCCCGAGGGAAATTGGGTTAAGGCTGCCAGCCGTGCCAGCGCCGTCTTACCCATCCGACCATACATACATTACACAAACATCACATGGGGAAGACAGGTCAGCCGTGCGGTTCTCCAAGATCTCATCCGTGCTGCACTCAATGACCCATTTCGAGAAACTCACGCCTCGTCCCATCGTTTCAATCCCAGCGGGCAGCCTTGTGGGGGTTTGAACAGCCGGTTCCGCTTCCTTAATTCTTCGATAAGCCAGGGCCAAGCCAGCTCCGATCAGCAAGAACCCTGTTATCATGGTTCCGAATAGGTAGATATCTTCAGCACTCAGGCTCACCTGAGCCCAGACTTCTCGTTGAAGGGGTGTCAATTGCATTCAGAGACCAGTTGATCAAATCCATAATTGCTCTTTTAGGTTTAGAGAACAGACTGTGAGAGAGTGTTCCAGGGAAAAGTAATACAAAAAACACGAGACTAGACAAGGACACAAGAGGCTAAGCAGGGAAGCTAAGGGAGAGGAGAGGAGGAGGAAAAAAAAGTGCGACCGCCTTCGCCAAGAGCAAGATCATATCTATCTAATAGACTCCAATTTGTTCATGTAAATGGAGAGTCCTCTTCACACACTGAGGTTAATTATGGAGTTCCACAGGGTTCAGTGCTAGGACCAATTCTGTTTACATTATACATGCTTCCCTTAGGCAGCATCATTAGAAGACATAGCATACATTTACACTGCTATGCTGATGACACCCAGCTCTATCTGTCCATGAAGCCAGATAACACACACCAATTAGTTAAACTGCAGGAATGTCTTAAAGACATTAGAGCACTTCGCTCTCACACTGCAGGCTTACTTGTTGTTCCTAGAGTATTTAAAAGTAGAATGGGAGGCAGAGCCTTCAGTTTTCAGGCCCCTCTTCTGTGGAACCAGCTTCCAGTTTGGATTCAGGAGACAGACACTATCTCTACTTTTAAGATTAGGCTTCAAACTTTCCTTTTTGCTAAAGCATATAGTTAGGGCTGGACCAGGTGACCCTGAATCCTCCCTTAGTTATGCTGCAATAGGTGTAGGCTGCTGGGGGATTCCCATGATGCATTGAGTTTTTCCTTCCCACTGTCGCCAAAGTGCTTGCTCATAGGGGGTCATATGATTGTTGGGTTTTTCTCTGTATCTATTATTGTACCATCTACTGTACAATATAAAGCGCCTTGAGGCGACTGTTGTTGTGATTTGGTGCTATATAAATAAAATTGAATTGAATTGAAGTGAGTTATGATGATCATAATAGTAGGTGTCTGTCTCCGGCTCCAATCAGAGAACCAATCAACAGCCAGAATAAGAAGGATGATGATGCGCTGACACACAGTGGAGCTGAAGGATGTTTTGTAGCTAAAAGAAAAGCTGCAGACAGAGAAGCTAATAGTTAAACCATAACAATGATGAAAACACTCAACAGAAGGCTTTTATTTTCTAAGTTATGCCTGGTAAATTCCACTAACTAACCAAAGGGTCAAAAAAAGAGTCAAAAATCTGACATTTGGTGCTTTTATTCTGAAAACCAGAAACAAACCATCTTGATAGTTGGGTTTTTTTGACATAATTTTAATATAATTGGGCCTTGTATATTATCACTAATTAATCTTTCTTTGTCAGTGGGTTGTGTTCCGGCTGACTTTAAACATGCCGTAGTGAAACCTGTTCTTAAAAAGCGTTCCCTTGATCACTCAAATCTCGCTAATTACAGACCTATCTCGCAACTTCCGTTCCTGTCAAAAATCCTCGAGAAGATTGTCCTATCACAACCTCAGACCTATCTGAATGAGAATAACATCTGGGATAAATTTCAATGTGGGTTTAAACTGCGCCATAGCTCGGAAACGGCACTCTTGAGGGTCTTCAATGATCTTCTTTTAATTACTGACTCTGGGCGCCCCGCCGTCTTAGTTTTGTTGGACCTGTCTTCTGCTTTTGATCTGGTGGACCATAATATCCTCTTAATGAGGCTTAAACATCTGGTTGGCATTACGGGTATGGCTCTTAGTTGGTTTAAATCCTACTTATCGGAGAAGTCCTTCTCTGTCATGATGGGTACCTACTCCTCTTCCATTGCCCCCGTTACCTGTGGGGTCTGTGCTGGGTCCTATGCTGTTTTCTCTATATATGTTACCCCTTGGTTGTATTATTGAAAAGTACAAACTCTCTTATCATTGCTACGCGGATGTTATTCAAATTTATTTTGAATTGACCGAGGATGAAACTTCATCGATGCTTCGCTTCTTCAATTGTATAAGTGAAGTTAAAGACTGGCTGCTGAGCAATACCCTTATCCTAAATGACAAGAAAATTGAAATTGTAATATTTGATAGTCATACCCCTAGAGCCCATCTAACTGGTGTCCTCAGACCCTTCGCTGATTATCTTTCCGATTCCGCAAGTAATTTGGGTGTTTACCTGGACGGCTCCTTTAAGCTTGACAAGCATGTGTCCTCTGTTATTAAATCTTGTTTCTATCAACTCTGTTTAATTTCTAAGGCCATGCCACACTTACCATGTGAGGATCTAGAAAAGCTTATCCATGCCTTTGTCACATCTAGGTTAGACTATTGCAACTCCCTATACACTGGGCTTCATTCTTCCCTTCTTCATAGATTGCAACTCGTCCAAAACGCAGCGGCTCGCCTTCTAACTGGTACTCGTAGGTTTGAGTCTATCACCCCAATTCTCACTGGCCTTCACTGGTTCCCAATTAAACACCGCATTGATTTTAAAATCCTACTGCTTACTTATAAAATCATAAATAACATTGCACCCAGCTACCTTATTGATCTCCTTAGCGTGTATACTCCCAGTAGAACGCTGAGATCGTCTGACCACTTGCTCTTGGTGCAACCTAGGTCACGGCTGAAAACCAGAGGTGACCGTGCCTTTGCTTCAGTTGCACCTAACCTCTGGAATAACCTCCCTCATACTATTCGCACGTCTGACTCAATCCAGACCTTCAAGTCTCGATTGAAAACCCACCTTTTTAGCTTAGCCTTCCCGGCCTCAGAACATGCCTTTTAAGTGTTCTTTCTTGCCTTCCCCTTTCCTCTCTTTTGCTTATATTGTTTTATTGTTTTTATCGTAAGTCTTGCTTGCTTATCTGCGTACTTGTATGCTTGGTTAATCAATGCCTGCCATCTGCTAGCTTATCTGCATTTGTATTTTACTACTGTTTTATTGGATTATGTGAAGCACTTTGGCTACCTCTGGTTTTAAATGTGCTATACAAATAAAGTTGTATTGTATTGTATAATTTAGAGCAAAATAAAAGAAGCGCCTTTGCAAACAGTGAAGATCACTGATCAGTGGCCCTGAGCACCATCCACAGAGAGACGGCAGAGTGTTGCCCTGGTGGCTCTTCTGTGTGGTCCCATCATCTTAGCCACAGGCTGTTTGGTTTTTGGAGTACACTGTGTTACTCTGGATGTACCGGGGGACCAGATCCTTAAGGTGGATCAGTTTTTGGCATAACGTGTTTTGGGGTTTAAAAGCCACAGAGATGCGATTCCGATACTCCTGACACATGAGGGATCAGTAAGAGCTTTTGCTTAGGCAGTAGTTGTCCTTCTCTCCGTTTGTGCTCCAGTGGATGATGAGAGTCACACCTTAAATACTGATCCGTGGCTGCTTATTGTACACGTTGACTGTAAAATGTCCCCCATTAATCTCAGTCTGAGAAGGCTAGCCTGTCCGTTTTCATATCCTGCCTGATGAATTTGATGTTTTGTCAAGTTAGGACGTTCCACCATTTCACTGATCGCGCTGAGGTTTGATTGACCCAGGTGTCATCCACACACCTGAACCAATGATGTTTATGTGAAGGCAGTGACCATGTCTGAACTGAGGAGGGGGCCTGACAGTACCTGTCTGCCTCCGTCTTACAGCTCCATGACTGGAGCCTTCCCAACTCTCTGTGAATAGTACTCATGTTCACTGATTGGCAGTTTTGCACATTAACAATCATGAAGCAGATCTCGCCTCACTGTTAGTCAGTGGTGTTGGTGTCGGTTGTTACGCAGCTGTACGGTTTATAAGCCTGAGAAAACGCTGCGTCCAGGCTGACACAATCAACTTTCTCACATTACCTGCATTACTGAACATGCATCCAGACACTCTTAGATACTTTTTATTGTTTTTTCACATTTCTTAGACAAAATAATGACATGATTTCACAATAATATATTCAGTAACAGTAATTATTACGTGCAGCCTGACTTTGTTTGTGTTCGTTATTGGAAGTGAATTTTCTGCTGCGGGAGGAAGAACGTGACTAAAGTTCTGTTTGTTGTCTTTTCGCCCCCCAGCGCAAAGTTAAAAACCTGAAAGCAGCAGAACATCCCTCCATCTAGGCCTCCCAGCGGCAGCGCACGCACTCACAGCATTTGTTTAAATAGAGAGCTGTGCTCCTGTCTTGGGAGCGACTTCAAACATTTTGGGTGCTGACCCACTTTTCAGCATTTAGTCCTAATTTAAAGTCGTCTTTAATGCAGAGTGACTCCTCATTAGCTCAAAGCTGCGAGCTTCAAAGGCGTCTGCCTGGAGCCACTAATGCACAAAGGAGTTTTCAGCAGCGAGCTGTGCGCTCCGTTTAGGCCTTAATGCAGAGATTTGGCAGATACAGTGTTTCTTAGATAATAGGTTAAGACCCAGAATGGACGGGAGGTATTTCCCTTCCAGGCCCAGCGTGGTTTAATGAAGTTTCACTTCATCCAGCACATCACCAAGAAACTTTCTTTTATTCCCTCATCAGCCCTGTGTTCCAGTCACATTTCAAGAAATGCAAAATACAAATCAAGTCACAATTTAATGTTTCTTTTAATCAGATTATAACATCAGATAAAGCTAATATTCAAAGCTTTTGTTCTCGTGAGTGTGACTAGAAGACATGAAGGACAAACTGGAGCGAGCCGCGGAGGCTAAAGGGAAAAGTTGAGAGTATTTAATTAGGAGCGCTTCTGGAGTTTAGATTCTCTCTGTGTGGAAGGTTTTTACAATATATACACTCACAGATTAAAAGGAAGCCCTTATTAAATAATATTTCCAATTAAAGTGATCTCGAGCCCTGAGGAGGTCAAATTTCTGCAGATTGTTTCTGTTATTCGTGCTGAATCCAACACATCTGCTGTCATTAGTTCTGGTTTTCAGTCTTTTTTAAATAGAAATTAAATATATAAAATGTCCATGCTGTGATGGGAGCTGATGTTTCTCCTGCATCACTGCGTTTCTTCCAGATCGAGGAGGTCACCTTTAAGAACTGCTACACAGCCTACGTGACGGTGCGTCTGCTGAGGAGGAACCCCGAGCAGGAGGCCCCCGCCAAGTGGTGCACGGCCGTGAGAGACCTGCCCCTGATGGACAACCCCCACACTGAGGGGGGCTCCCAGGACTACTACACCATTCACCGGACGCAGGTGGGCTTCACCTGTTCTCACCTTAAATCTGGCTTTTCAGTCACTGCTACAGTTTAACGACAAAATAGCCATAAAAATATTAGACTGCAGACACGAGTTTAAGTGAACTCAGATTAAAACCTGAACTTTTCACAACACTTGATGATCAGTGTTTTCTGTTTACCATCTGATAAGTTTGTTGTACAGAAAAACGTCGTTTCCTCTGAGTTCAAACTTTACCCCTCTCATTTCAAACCTGAATGTAGCTTGGAAATCATTCTGGCATCATGTCATCATAAACAATTTAAAAGGCATATCTTTTTATCTTAAAATGCATAAACCGGTTGTTTCCTAATAATCTGATCCATTTCTATCTCTCAGTCAAACCTTCACAGCAGGTCGTGTATGAGACTGTGAGGGAACGCTACAGGTCACACGTGCTATTTGGTTTTTCATTCAACTTGTTTTTAGTTTTATATAATGTTGCATTAGTTTTTAGACAGTTTTTGCTTAGTTTGGACATGATCACTGACAGCAGAGTAACCTGTCCTCAAGCTGTCGGTGCATCAAAGAGCCAGACCTGTTGTGATGACCTTTAATGCTGCAGGTGTGCTGAGGAGGAACCTTGACGTTAAAAGTAGTTTTCTTTTATATCAGACCTTTTTTTTAAACTCATCCCAAGGTCATTGTTAAATAATTAAGGAATGACCTCCATTAGTTAAAAGAAACTGCTGCACTTATGACACCAGGAGAAACTGAGACATCTGCTGCTGAGGTCTGTTTTCAGCGAGCTGGAACATCTTGTGGGAGGGTATAATGCTCACAGTTGCTCATATTGATCTCTGTCTATGCACTTGTTTTATTTTCCAGCAGGACTTTTTACTCTACTTTCCACGCTCTGTTCAGAGTTAGAAAAATATGGTTGTTTGGGTTCAAATACTGTAATAATGTTGTGAGGAGGTGTGACTGCTCACTGTCACCTGTGCCGTGTGCCGGTTTCTTACTCCACAGCAGCCTGCTCTGAAACATGGACATCACTGACTGGTTTTCCTGCTTTCTGTCCAACAAACATCTCCCTGGACTTAAACATGATAACGGTGTGTGTTTAAAATATATCATTACCCTCCACAGTTTTAGACATAAGACAATTCTCAGCTCATAACAAAACTCACATCAGGAAAAACATCATCACTGAACCTGCAGTTCCTCTACCGTCCAGCAGAGGCTCCAGCAGAGAGTCGGTCTCCATAGACTCTACATATTACCCTTTCATCTAAACATGGTCACATCTAGTACCAGAAACCAGCTTGGCATTAGCCAAAACACTAACATTGACCCTTTGATATAAAGATCAGTGACAGTGAAGACACAGCCAGCAGAAATGAATCTTTCAGCCAGCTGGAGGACAGGAAGTCAAAAATATATGAGAAGCTGATATCTATGGTGTTATTTTTGTGCCACTATTCTGACCACACGTAAAAACAATTTGCAGGTGCAAGTGTTGCATTTTGAGGAGAAATTTATTTTGAGCGAAGAAAAGCTAAATTTGAGTGAACAAAATTCATTGCTGCGTGCAAAAACTGTATTTCAGTGTTTGCTATTATCCACACACACAATAGCAGCCCCCTCTCGCTCAGTTTTTGCATTTGTGCTTGCTCTCAATGTGTTGCTCGCGCTCTCAACATTTCTGCCCGTGCGCGCTCAACTCTTTCTGTACAGCGTTATATTTGTGCCACAAAACCAGCCAATCACAGACTTGGATGCAAAAAAATCTGATTGGCTGTTTTGGTCTCCAATCAGCTCGAAACGACGAAATGCAATATCCCAGAATGCATTTCGTCCAAAACTCAAACGAGGCAGTGGCGGAGGAACGCAGAGTGGCGGAGTTTGAAATATTACTCTTTCTGGGTCACAAAATAAACTTTTAAGATATTTTCATGCAAGAATGCTGCTGTGTAATCTTCAAATATCTGCTCGATTTATCAAGACATCACATATTTGCATAACTGCTCTAACGTTTTCAGAGATGCCTGTTACCCACCAGCTGACTGGGTGGTCACTCGGGTTAAACATAATATATAAGGCTGAACTGGCAAAACCACCACCAGGTATTACAGGAAAACCATAAAGCCTTTGAACTAAAAGAAACGCTGTTGTGACAGTGATGTACACTGTTGTTGGTATATATGTATGATTTGTATCATCTTCATGTTTCCCTCTCACCACATATCCAAACTGATATCATGAGCAGCAGCTTTTACAGCTGTGGCTCCAGCAAACATCAGCTGATACTAGAAATTAATATTAAATAAATTCTAACAGCTGATCAAGCTTAAACGTGCTGCTGTTGTTTAGCACAACATCCGCTGGTTTCCTCTTTCTGGAGCAAAGTGGGCGATAAACAAACAAGAGAGACGATCAGCTGATCATTGATCAGTTTCATGATTGAAGTAGCAACAGGAGAGGGAGGGGGAGAGAATGAGAGAAGAGGCAGCTGTGCAGCAAAGACACAGAATAACTCCAGCTTTGTGTCTTTTTCCATTCTAGCTGAAGTCCAGGACGAATCGCGTTGCTTTTCACCTCAGTATGGATGTATTGTAATTGGTCCAGCCCAGAGTTGATCATGACCAAGTGGCTAATCCACCACCTTTCATTGTTTATACCGTTACAAAAACAAACAAACATAAAAATGAAAAATCACCATCGGCTGTCACAACCCGGCTCATAGGAAGTGACAAACAAATGGGAGACCACACACAGGCTTCTAAAGGCTGTAAGACATATTTAATGAAAATAAGGTAAAGTAACTTAAACACAATTTAAAGGACATAACAGCCATAACTGAAACTCCAAATGAACAAGCCAGAGACAGAGCCAGTCAGAGCGAGAGAGAGAGCCCCAGCTGGTTCAGTCAAAGTGTCTTTTATATGCACTGGGACTGGCCTCCTCAGGTGTGCTGCATCTGTAATTGGGTCAGCTCCACCTACCTGCAAGAAACAGGTAACAGAAAAAGCAAAACGCAAGGCCAGCCCACTGGCCGTCACACGGCCCACCGGGTAAATGCCCGGTATGCCCAATGGCCAGTCCAGCTGTGCGGTCAGCTGGTGGGTAACAGGCATCTCTGAAAACATTAGAGCAGTTATGCAAATATGTGATGTCTTGATAAATCGAGCAGATATTTGAAGTTCACACAGCACCATTCTCGCATGAAAATATCTTAAAAGTTTATTTTGTGACCCAGAAAGAGTAATATTTCAAACCCCGCCACTCTGTGTTCCTCCGCCACTGCCTCGTTTGAGTTTTGGACGAAATGCATTCTGGGATATTGCATTTCGTCGTTTCGAGCTGATTGGAGACCAAAACAGCCAATCAGATTTTTTTGCATCCAAGTCTGTGATTGGCTGGTTTTGTGGCACAAATATAACGGTGTACAGAAAGAGTTGAGCGCGCACGGGCAGAAATGTTGAGAGCGCGAGCAACACATGGCGAGCAAGCGCAAATGCAAAAACTGAGCGAGAGGGGCTGCTATTGTGTGTGTGTGGATAATAGCAAACACTGAAATACATTTTTTGCACGCAGCAATGAATTTTGTTCACTCAAATTTAGCTTTTCTTCTCTCAAAATAAATTTCTCCTCAAAATGCAACACTTGCACCTGCAAATTGTTTTTACGTGTGGTCAGAATAGTGGCACAAAAATAACACCATAGATACCACATGTCTGAATTATACCAGATGTGTTTGAGACCCCAGGGGCAAAAATGTTTCTCCAACTAATCACACCAGGTGTGATCAGGTGTTACCTGCAGTATTACAGTTACTGGCCCTACACGAAGCAGTGTGACATCCCACCAGAGGTTTAGAAAGCCCCTGCAGGTCAAAGTTTGGGAGCAGCTCTGTAAAGAAACGAGAGGAAACGGGCCGCAGAGCAGCGTCTCGTTAGCCGCTCTGCCTCCTTGCTTCTGATGGCAGAAGTTGAGAAAACTTTGCCGCCTGTTGTGCTGCCAGACCGAGCTGCTGTGCCTCTGCTAACGACAGGAGGATTAACCGCAATCGTCAGATCTGTAAATCGATGTATCCCGCTGGGCATAAAAACCACAACAGCCGGCTCCAGTTTGTTTTCCCTCTCAGCTGCGGTGGCGTCGAGCCAGCCGGCTCCCCGAGAAACTCACAATAAGTTTGTAAGTTTGGAGACAATACACAGTGACTTATTCTTCATTTCCTCTGTTTATTCTCTATGCAAGTAGAGCCAGGTGGTGAATGGAGATTTCATTTTTGTTTACTTCAGTCAGCACTGCGAGGCTGATGAGTTTAAACGGTAATTGTGATAGCATAAATTATGTTCAGTCACTTCTTATGGGTTTAGTGTTTGTCAGATTTAGCCTTGAGGGAGATTCATTGTCTTCTGTTGCTGCAGTGATTTTTGCACCTCGTCGGGACCTCAGAGGACTCAAATGATTTGAAAAAATGTTGGCTGGAGTTCAGAAGAAGCAAGAAGATGCTCCCGCTTCAATTTTTACCCTTTTAAGTGTTTAATTTTCATAAATATTTGTCCTGTTTTAATACAAAAAGAGCTAAATGCAAACACTGGAGTCAGGCTGGTTACACAAAGCAAAGATGCATTTGATGAAACTTTCTGCAGGAAAGGGACGGGACAAGTCTGAGAGGTGCAAACACCAAACACAGGACAAAGGACGGTAAAGTTATCCTGTGATCGATCCAAATGGAGGAAAGGTTGAAAATAAAACAAAGGATAGATCTTTATTTGGCTAAAAGTTCACAGTTCTGCAGACTGCAAGAGAAGAAGAACAAAGAAGTTTAAAAAAATGTAAAACGAGAGCGGAAGAAAAACTGAGCCAAAACACCCTATCAGAGTAAAACAGGAAATGACCTAAAGAGAAACACTAAACACAGAGTCGAGAAGAAGCATCAGAACAAACATGACAACAGAAACTACAGACTGGACACACTCGGGGAACTAAAACTACCAGGAAGAACTCAACAAGAGCATCGAGAGACTGAAACCAACCCCAACTCATCTCAGGAATAATGTCAAAACTTTACACTTGTGCAGTCATGAAATCAGCAGAAATCAAACAAAAACAAACAAACAGGAGTTCAAACACAACAATTAAAAAGCAACAAATGAAACTGAAACTAAAAAGTCAATAAATACATTTTCAATGTACCTGAAAACGTTCTTATCAGAATCGCAGCAGCTTCTGTAAAGTTCTTCAACAACTTCGGTCGATGTTTTTGTATGTTGTGTTATACCAGCTGTCACGGGTAGGAGGCGGCCACACCCTTGGGTGGATGGATGGGTGGATGATGTATTCTGATGAGCCGGTTTTCCTCTGCTGTCGTTCGTGCCTCAGATGCAGGTGGAGCCGGATCACGTGGTGTGTGTGCGGCTGATCCTGAGGCAGCCGTCCTTGGCCTGGTTAACCTTCAGCCTTGAAGACATTAAAATATTTCCTCACACGGAGCCGGTGAGTTTGTCTAATGTTGTCGTTAACGTGCAGAGGAGTCAGGAGTGCAGGAAGGTAAAGTGACATTCATCACAGACTCAGTGAGAGAGCATGGAGACTATAATGAACTCAGTGAGGTCTGTTCACAGCGGCTCTGCTCACATTCATGTGCACAGCATCAGCGTGGTGCTGTAGGAAGCGTCTGATTTGTGGTGCCATTAAGCTTCACCTGTGCTTCCTGTTGTCAGGCCCTCAGGTAACATCAGCACGCTGTGACTTTGAAGGGAAACGTTAGTGCTTCTTCCAGTCCACCTCCAACTCAGCATCACAACACCATAAATGTGGAGGAGAAGGAGGAGAGTCAAAGTTTCAGTAACTCCTCACAGCACGGGCAGATGGGTGATATTTGAAGTTGACGTGGAGGATGTTTTGTTGATCCAGCTTGGCGCTCTTTAGCTGCTAAATGCTTCTCTGTGTTTACACTGTGTCTGCTGAGCGGCTGCGCTCACAGGGCCTTTTTCTGGCTCTCTCAGAAGGTTTAAACCTGTGTGAACTCCACTGATTCGCAGCAGTCAGTGGACCACATTTACACGTTTAAGGAAATGTGTGAGAAGGTGGAGCAGTGGTGCCAACCCTTCTATCATGATTTGAACTGGAACACCTCACAGCTTATACACTTAGCCTCCTCCTCAGGCTCTGAGCGTGCTCACATGCTATTAAACGATCCCTGCGAGTGTCACCTGCTCCAGTCAGAGACATTATTAGATGATAAATGGCGATAAAATCTATCAAGAACATAAAGATCTAACAGTAAATCAGACAAAGGATGAAGATGCAGGTTAATCTGGTGATTTCTGGCACAGAGCGGTAAATGAATGATTTCGTCTCTGAGCGCGCTCAGTGCTGCTGTTTAGTTCTGAGGTGACGGCTGCACATTAGAGCTGAGACACTTAAACATTAAAGCTTCTGGTCCCACAGGAAGGACAGGTGCAGATCCGATCAGAGTGAATGAATGTGATTGGCTGATCAGGTATTCTTGGTGTGTGCTCCGTGTTTCCAGCAGTGTGACGAGACTCAGCAGCAGATCAGCATCAAGCAGAGCAACATTTAGACATTTTCTAAACCCCCGGTTAAAATACACAGAGCTAGAGCTTCATGCTGTGGTTTTAGTCTGGTTTACCTGGTTTACCTTCCACAGGTAAAACCACCCAACATGCTGTAAATAATTGCATCCAGCTGATTTTAAAACGACACCCTGAACATAGGTGATGTGTTAGTTGCCGTGGTGATTCTGGTGAAAAAGTCATGCACTGTATTGTATGGACCACGTGCTGATGATTGAACTGATGTCAGAATCAGGAATAAACCGCAGTCGTTCCTGCAGCTTGTGGATTGGATCGGTGGGGGGAAGGGCCGGGATGTTGGGGTTTGTTGTTGAACCACCAGCAGGTGGAGCCAGAGTGAGAACTGAAGCAGAGATCCAACTGAACAACAAAGTAATAGAAACTCGGCTGCAGAGTTGAACAAACGCTCTTCCTCGTTCCAGGACCCAGAGAAGGAGGTTTCTGATTGGCTGTCTGACCTGACCCTCATTGACCAGCACCCTGATCTGGAGGTACGCACCGTGTTTCTGTCTACATGAGGGCGCTGAGCTTTGACAGCCCGATGGGAGTTTGCTGCATATTTTATTAGCTCATTTCTCAGTTTTCATACTTAAATTCAATTTCAGCTTCTTCAGGGCTGAAACGCAAATGAGGGTTTTATTATTCTGCAGCTAGTCTTCCTCTGGGCTCTGTCTGATTTGTTTTTGATAAGCTTCCTAATGAAAGAAGCTTTTCTTATTTATTGTCTGTGACTCCGGAAAAGAAACTATTAAAAAGACAAAAAGCAAATCCAGCTGAACAGAGACTTTAGTTTAGCTGCTGCTTTAGGAGGGTTTGTGTGTTGTGATGGTGCTAAGTTAGTATTTTTATTATTTTGTGTGTCCACCTCACTCACGTCCCAGTCCTGTCATGCAGTAGCATCGCTCAGCTTCCTCAGTTTTAGCAGCACTGCTGTTTATTTATGAAGACCTTCAGCAGCATCAGACACCAGTGAGGGAACAGGAGGAAGGATTAACGTCCTCCGTGTTCAGGCTGACCTCAGGCTTTCATAGCCTCTAAGCTCACTTACAGGTTACCTCTGTGACACGTTTTCTAACAAGTTTTTAACTGTGAGTCAGGAGCAGAGCTTTTTTATTGCTGTTAAAGAAACAAACTAACCGATGGAGGCAGCAGTAAACTGGCAGGTCCAGCTGCTCCTGCTGATCCAGAGTCAGGTCACGGTGGCTGCAGATAAGCCTTTTACTCCAGCCGACCTTTCCCATGGCGATGGTTTCCAGCTCCCGGGCTAGATGAGATATGACACAGTATCCTCGGCCTCCTTCAAGCAGAGGCAGAGGATACTGATCTGACTGCTGAACCAGCTCTGCCTCACTCCTCGCCTCATCTCCAAGCCCAGACGCTCGTGTGGCTGTGGAAAATAAAATCACCGCCTCTGTCAGCGCAGTCTGGCAGCTTTGATGAGACGGCGGCAGCAGCTTCAGCTTAACCAGCAGAAACACGTCTAACAGATGGCCCCGCCCCTCCCTGAGCCTGGTTCTGCCGGTTTCTTCCTGTTAAAAGGGAGTTTTTCCTTCCCACTGTTGCCAAAGTGCTCATAGGGGGTCATATGATTGTTGGGGTTCTCTGTATGTATTATTGTAGGGTCTACTGTACAATATAAAGCACCCTGAGGCGACTGTAGCTGTGATTTGGCGCTGGATAAATAAAACTGAATTGAATTAACATCACCAACGTCTGTAGCAGAGCATTTGGTGCTCATCAGTGATGCACGCCAGCTCGTGACGCTGTGAGGCGGTCTGATTACCAGCAGGTTAAAGAGACGCCGGCGAGTGCGTTTACTTCCAGATGACATGGGTTTTTGGCGTCTCAGCTGCTCGTGTGGTCGACCTGGTTAGAGTTTTTTTGTGTGGTCATGTGACTGAGTATGTGAGTTCTGATTTCTACTGATTGATTTAATTCAGAGCTTCAACTTCAAATGTTAAATATGATCCAGGAAGGTACGGGGGTATGATTGTGTCCCCGTGTGTCACTCAGGGCCTCCCTGACCCGCAGACCGTATCCTCCAGCATCCAGCAGATGTGGGCTCTGACTGAGGTGATGCAGACCAATCAGACGACAGCATCCATCGGACGGTTCGATGTGAGTGAAACACACAGTCAGCCTCATCTGTCCTGTCACGAGTGTGTTCATGATGGAGGTGATGTAATAAAATTTGGTTGTTAGCTTTTCTTTCATGTTCTCAGAGGTGATGAACATTTTATTTTATCAAATGATCTGAAATTACATTTTTGTGAAGGCACGTGTGTGTGTGTAGTCATGTGTGTGTCATTAGAAATGAGAGCAGAGTGATGATGGTGGTTCTCTGTGCTGCAGGTGGATGGATGCTACGATATCAGCCTGCTCTCCCTGACATAAAGAAGTTGGTGTGTGTGTGTGGGGGGGGGGAACGCTCGTATATCGGAGTTCATGATGGCGGCTGTAACAGCATGAAGAGAAAGTGCTGACAAAGACAGACAGGACGTCTCATCTCTGCTCGTCACGCTGGGGTCATTTCCTGCCCTGATGTCATGCTGTCACAGAATTTAAGTCTTCGCTGTAATGTGTATTTATTGAACTGAGAAGACCTGCGGGTCCTTCAAGTATCTGTATTAAAGACTCATTCACTAATAAAAAGTATCTTAAAGTAATAAATTGTCTCCTGTGTTTGCGTGTGATTTCATCACATCTTCAACCTCAGCTCTTCTTTATATTTAAAACCCTCCACACTGTGCTGGACTCACACACACATAAACGAGTGAAGTGATGATGTCAGCTGAAGAACATTTTTGGTTCTTTCTGTAGTTCTTGTTGATGGTTCCACTGAGCTGGGGAAAGATAATCTAACCTGTTGAAATGAGAATGACAATAAAAATGAGTCACTGCAGATAAAAACACCGAGGTCTTTTCATTTTTTCTGAATAAACGCAGGTAGAAAATGTTAAAGTCAGCCCAATAGGTTTGTTTGGCCTTCGTTTCATTCTGAGCTCACATGAGTCTGTTCCCTTTTCAACCTTAAATTTCATTTGTTTGAGTGTTTGGAGCCTGACAGTGATAAGACTCAAAGCACAGGAAACAGAAGCTGATTGGCTCACAGAAGGCAGGCAGGAAGATGATTGGACCAGAGCGATGGTGAGAAAACTGAGCGCTGTGACGAGCCGCGTGAATGGCCAGGAGACGGCAGAGGACTGCACTCTGTGTGTAACTGCCCACTGTGGACACTTGGTGGCAGCAGAGCGTCATTTCTGAGCTCCTGAACCTCCTAGGACCTGGCGTCCATATGTGGACATCACATTTTGGGTTATTTAGACCAAAATACTAAATTTTGCTCTACAAGGGCCTGATATCCACTTACGAGGACATTATACTGCCACTGTTCAATCAAAATTTAAAGCGAATATCCTCATACGTGGATCTCGTTTTTCTCTGAAACAAAAATCAGGTTAAAAAAAAAAATCACGTCATTCTTTGTTTTTACATGAATCAGGCCCCAATCAACCCAAATAGCAAAGAGAAATTTAAAATGCATGCCACGAAAGAGTTTGGGTCTTAGGAGGTTAAACCTGCTGCTTACTGAAGTCCCCGTGAGGACGATTTTACTCAGAGAGCTGAGGAGGACTGCAGACTTCCACCATCGAGTCAGTGAGGAAGGCGCTGACAGTTTAAACTTCAGGAAACATTAAAGTTCTTCACTGTTTTCAGGTGACAGCTTCTCGTCATGACGTGATCGAGTCTGCTCGTTTCTCGCTGCTGGGCGATGAGCAGCTTTGCATGATTCACAGTTCAAAATAATCCTTCTTCATCTCATCCTGTGCCGCCCCTCAAGTCAGCCACTGAAACGAAGTGTTTTAGCTCCGCCCCCTTAAAGCCAATTTTCTAATTGAAGGTCAGATGAAGATCAGATGAACAGCAGGTGGGTGGAGCTTCTGTGCCCGAGGGGCCCAGTTAATGATATCCCCTCCCTGTGACATCATCCAGAGCCAAGCATAGAAAAGTCAGAGTCAGGGATGTCAGGAGAAAAATGACTTTGGGGGAAAAAGAAAGTTTTGGATGATTTTTTTTTTCCCTGATTGGTGAGACCTGGGGGAAGAACTTTTCAGAAGTCATAAATCACACACCGGAGGTTTTATTAGCGATACTGAATCAGCCCTGCGAGCTCACGCTTTCAGAAATGTCTGCATGTTTTTCACATCTTGTGTTAGCTGTGCATGACTGAGGCCTTACAAAACAATATTAGTTTGGAGGTTTGTGGAGGAATATCACAGACTGTGTTTAGCAGCAGCTGCTGGCTGGATTCCCTGCAGTGCTTTATACAATAAGGCAGGCCTTATTTTAGCAGAACAACAGTGGCGGTTCTCGGGAGGTTTGTCCAACAGTGCAGACTGGAACCAAGACGATGAGCGCTGGGATTTTTTCTTCTTCTTGTTTTAATTTGCTGCAGCAGCCTGCTCTTTGTCATAGTTAAGTTTTGTTTTTTATCACACTGAGGGGGATTTTGAAAACTACAACAAACACAAAGCAGGAAGAAGAAGAAGAACGCAGCAGAGGACCTGAGGTCTCCACGGCTGGATTCAGAGGAGTGGAGAAAGGCCCGCTGTCTGCCTTCAGTGTGACGGAGGCCCGAGGCAGTTCACGGATGTGGTTTGAATGTTGGGAACAAACATTCAAACGAGTGAGGTGTTAGAGGAGGCTCCTGGGTGTCTCTGCAGAGACAGTAAATCCCCCCAAATAATCCTCCCTGCTGTCTCTGAAATTCACAAGATGAACTTTATGTTTTTTTCAGTCAGACTCAAAATACAGCCTGAGACCAAAAACTCACCAGGAAAGAGTTTTACTGAGCAGGAGGCTCGTTCTCTCCTCACAATCACACCCAGAGGAGTCGCCCCCTGCTGGACGTTAGAAAGAACGCAGGTTTGTGACACACCATCATTGGCTCTACTTTTCAGACCTGATAAGTTTAACGTTAAAGTAATTATAATTAATACTAATATCATGCTTGAACCAAAACACTGACAGAGAGAGAGGAAGTAAAAGGCTGTGAGCGAACGCTGAGGAGGAGGACGCCAAATTAATGAAGAAACACCAGAGTGACTGAGCCACAGGGGGGAGGGCAGATCTACAACCTGCAGTAAGGTGATGTTGAAGCCCAGTATATGGGCCAGATGCTGCAGACAACTGGATGATTGGAAGACCTGACCCCCCGACACACCTGGGACCACACCTGTAGCATACACACAGGAAGAGGGCGGTGGGAGATCTCCAGCTCCAGCAATTTATTTGAGTTGTCTTAACTTAGAAAAACTAAGTAAGCTGGAAATTTTGCTTCTCAGTGCGGAAGGATGAAAGATGTGTTTTAAAAATGCCACGTCACTACCGTCCTCGTCCCTCGCACGGATATTTTAGATCTGGTCATTTTGCTTATTAGAAACTTTATATATTGGAAGTTAACTATTAACAAGCTTGTAATGATTATATTTAAATTAGGTCTTTTTTTAAACACATATCTCTTTAGGCCTAAACTGACAGTGCCAATACCACACATTCAGACACAGTAGTAGATGGTGTTTTTAATACTATGTGTTTGTATGGGGCCTACATTGACCTTCTGTGTTGTAGGTTATAATGACTGCACAGCCATTAAGGATCAAATCAGCTTCTAAAAAATGTTGTTTTTTCTCCCTCTGCTTGCTTCTTACTGTCTTTGAGGCCGATCGGGACCAGCACTCCTGCTGTTGGACAGAAAGACATCAACTCAGTGGTAAGTATTTTGGTTTTCCAATATATTAACAACTGTCAGTGACATTTATATTAATCAGGCTGAACTTTAATCATAGTTTAGATCAGCCTGTTTTACTTGTTGTTTTGTTTGTGCTTTGGTTTGGGGAAGTTGTTTCTTTACTGATCTTTTCCTGTCTTCTGTTATTAGACTTGAGATATGACTGCACGATGCTGTTGCTGTGACTCCAGTTAATTCTACAAGACATGCTGTGTAAGTAAACAAACAACAACAGTTTGATCTGCATTTCCTGAAAGATCACATCCCCCAAACTTAGTTTAGAGGGTCTACACTGTATATAGTGAATAGAATAGAATAGAATAGAATAATCCTTTAATTGTCCCACAAGGGGAAATTTGGGTGTAACAGCAGCAAGAAAGACACATATACAACAAACAGCACACAAGACACAGAACAGAAACATACACAATTTTTATATATTTACATCAAGGACAAAGTCTGCAAGTTTTCTAACAGCAAAATTTGTTTTGTGCCCAAATCATTTTGCAGATCATTAGAATGAAAGTTATTGGCCATGTTTGCATAGTCCTTTTTAAAATGATGCTTTCATGACATTATTGTGTGTTGGGTGGTGGTCACGGCTATCCAGACTGACAATTGGGACATTGAATGTCATCTCTCCGGGTGGGAGGGAGCCTGAGATTGTCTAAATTGGAGTCTGTTTTATACCAAATGCAGAAAAAATGTTTTAAGAAAGCAATTAAGTTCATGTTCCAAAAAATATGATTGTTTGCTTGCAGGACACCAGGAGAGATGAGTCCTCCGTCACAGATGGTGTGGTCAGTGAAGATGGTCGCCTGCAGGTTCAAGCTCATTGCATCTCCAACCCACATCCACTGCCACTGTACTTAAGGGAAGTTAAAGACTTTCTTCTGCACCTACATTTGGATCACCTCGATCCATGACAGTCATTCAGGCAGTAATGCCTGGACTGGAAACAAGCATCCTTAAAATAATACAACATTCCAGCTCCTGTGTTGGAATGAAAAACAAATGTGTTGTTTAAATCAGAGACTGCACTTGTGACAGAACAATAAATATTTTGATTATATAAGTAATGTAAGTACAAAACAAGCTTGTGGTAGGCCTAAACTTATTTTCAGAATAATTACATCTGAGACTTTGTTTCATTGTAAGATTATAACAGTGATGGCAATATAATTGTTTGTTGTTCAGCAGAACAGTGTCCAGTATGTTGGCTGTTATACTTTGTTGTGTTTGAAAATAAAAGTTGGGCTGATTTTAACATCATTACAAAAAGTGTTGTTAATTATTTTTAATCATATTCAGGTTACCACAAATTGTTTTTTCATTTAGTTGAACTTGAAATGTTTGTCAGTAGGTAAACGATTAGTATTGTACAGTCAGAAATATCAAGTTATTCTTAATACTGCAGACTTGCAATGAATAAGTTGTCCTAACAGTCGTCTTAAGTAAGCTTTACTATGCAAACGAGTTTGCATAGTGTTTTTGAGTTCTGGGAACTAATTAGATTTTACAGTGTATGAAATGATGGAGAACAGGCAGAAAATAACTGTTTTTATGTTTGTTTCACTTTTTGTCTTTTGCATCTGATGTCATCATAAAACATGAGGTAACTGTCCTCTGGATACAAAACTGAAGCTGTTCTGTAAACCAGAGCAGACGGAGCCAACACGCCGGCCAAATGATCCACAAAGATGATGTAAGAATGTGTAAGTAAAGCAGACGTGTGTGTGTGTGTGTGTGTGTGTGTGTGTGTGTGTGTGTGTGTGTGTGTGTGTGTGTGTGTGTGTGTGTGTGTGTGTGTGTAGAATAGGTGGTGAGTCCTATCAGAGGAAAAGTGCTCTTGATTAAAGCGCACACGTCGTACGTTCTGGGAGGAAAGGGGGCAGTGCTGCGCCCCGCTGAGCTCCTGCTGAGTTTTATTTATTGCAGTTCAACATTTGGAAAAGCTTGAGGGACAAACACACACAAACCTCACACTGTGTGCACACATCTCTGAATGATGACAACAACAAACCAGGAAACAGTCAGGAAAGGATCGAAGCGAGCGGTCAAGTTTAGCCAATAATATTTAAAATAATACCAAATAAAGTCAAAGTGCTCCACAGAAAGAAAAGACAGCATTAATACGAGAGTCAAACTAACACTGCTGCCCATCAAAAAAGTTTAAAGACTTTTAAAAGACAGTAAAGATGCTGCTCTGAGCTCAGAGCCGCTCCACAGTAAAATCATGATTTCAGGAAAACTGAAAAACATGAGAGCTGCTGTTTCACATCAGCGTTAACAGACTCTGATGTGAAACTAAAACACAGCTCACGAGGAAAACACAGCTACAGCGCTGAATCCTGATCTTACAACAGCAAACATCATTTTCCATCATCATTTATGTCACAGAACGAGCCAGCTCGCTGCTGCTCACAGAGTTTTATTGGTTAGTGTGGGTGGAGCCTGTAGGTGTACCTCTGCCTGCTGACTAGATGCTTTAGCTCTGAAAGTCTGTGAGAAGTTCAGAGTGAGATGGTGCAACGTATGTTCGCGCATTCTCCTTCATAATAAAGCTCTAATAAAGTTCGGTGGTAACTCCTCGGCGTCACAACTTTGCTCTCGTCAGCAGGTTTGTTTCTGTTTGAGGACAAACCAGGACAAACACTGCCAGCATCTCACTGCTGGACCTCAGAAGTCCTCTTTTCCACAGATGCTGGGCATGAAAGTTTACTGCAGCACCTGGAGAACATGAATCATTTTATTGGAGCTGAAAGAAAATTGGACTCTTTTTTAGCTCAGTCTGACTCAAAGTGAGCGTTGGACCTAACAGCAGACTGGAGTCTCAGTGGTGCTTTAAATGTTTCAAACAAACGTATTTAATTATTTGCATTTAGCTGGAACTGTGCATGGTATTTTAATTGTACCCTTGTGTATCCGCGTCCCTCACGTAGGATATTTTGCTGCCTCTGAGACATGAAATGTCACACCGGTCTGCAGAAATAAACTCTGCCTTCGATGCACGGCTTCCAGCGGAGCTGCAAATTGGAAGAAAGGTTGAGAAAAATAAATCAGGTGAAAGAGGCACAAAAACAGAGAGAAACAAAGTGAGGAGGGACAGGAGGCTGTCTGCACCTCCACATACAAATCAGCATCTACCGAAGAGAGCGCAGCACAAATGTGCAGAGCCAGCTGCCCGCTCAAGTGCACTTGACATTTAAATTCATGCGCTGGCCCACTTTGTGCACCCCGCATTTCAATGCACTGTGGAAACATCTGAGTGAATGAATGTGGACGTTTGTGTGAGAAGATGAGTCAACCATCACCCCCAAAAAACCTCCATCTCCTTACTCCACCTGCACACGTACAGCCTGCTCCCACACAGTGGAGCTACGTCAGCTCTGTGAGGAGGCGACACAGCAAGACAGGAGCCAAGCTCACCTCCTTTATCGAGACCAGCGCTCCTTGCTTTTTGAGAGGCTGACTCTTTCAGACAAAGGGCCATTTAACAGTTAAGCACACGAGAATTAAAAAGAAATAATAATGAAATAATGTTAAAGTTTATATAAACTCTTAGTTTATACTCTCTTGCACAATGTCAGTCTTACTTTTACTCTTTTTAACTAACTTCATCTTCACTTTTCTTTGGTTTTATCCCTCTTGTGAACTACAAGAGGGATAAAACCATTTATCTATCATCTACCGACCGACCTATCAGTTTATCTAGTGGCCTAACCTGAGCTGTGATCCAGCTGTGCAGCACTTTGGAAGTTTGGATGAGAAGAAAAGATTTCTCACCAAAGGATCCTCCTTTCCTCCTCGCTTCCTCATATCTTTACTGAGAGGAACTGAAACCTCTCCCACTCTTCTTCTGTCATGACTCCTGCTGCCACTAGAGGGCAGGATGACAGAGTTGCTGTTTAAACTAGGAGCCCAATCTTTCCATTTTACCCTCTTTTCTTTTGTTTGCAGTTTGCAGCAGGACTTTTCTGAGCCGGTGGCCCAGATCCTCGGCCCGTCCTTCAGTTCACAGCATACATCAGCCGTTATGTCCTACTTTATCTCCTTTCCTCTGTCCTCTGCAGGCAGCAGCAGACTCACAGTGTGATTTATCTGTCAGAGTAAAGCAGCTCGATGTGGCTGTTTTTGAGAATTAATATCAGAGTGACAGAAGTTAAAGACCGTGGCGCCTCAGAAACCTCCTGCAGGGGTGTTTCTGGGCTCTCCTTCAGTTCTGTTGGAGGAAACATCTTCAGCGGTGTACGGCTCACCTGATTGGCTCGACTCCGTCTGCCCGTGTCATTAATGCAGAGTTTGTGAGCAGTTTAGCCTCTCTGAGTAAATGCTCTGGGACTTTGTCTTCCTCTCATTAACGTCCCGCCCAGCACACCGTCACTCTCCACCCATCACCGTCCTCCATGTTGAAAATCTGATTCAACACATGTACCTTTGCGTCGCTCTCCACGCTGAGGGATGCTTCTGCAGCTTTTCACCCCGACACCATGAATCATTTATTCAGATGAGGCTGTGACAGCGGTGTCACGGCCTCCCTCTGATACCTGACAGGAGGAAAAAGATGCTTCATGCTGCTCCATCGGCCACACGGGGAAAGTTAACCCTTCCACTGTGGACAGACCAGCTCACAGGAAATGAACACCTTTTCAAATCTGGCATGCACAAAGAGATAAAATTGTAACCTTCACTATCATAAAAATAAAAAGACCTTTCCATCATGTCTCTGCTTTTCTAGTAACATCATCTTATTGCATTGTCTTTTGTAAGACTCCACCCACTCTTTATCTGACCAACCAACTCACCCACACTGACCGCACTCAAACGCCTCCAAACTTCCATCTTAATAACTTTAACCAAAACGACAAACTATTTTACTAAAATGGAAAAAAGGGTTAGATTATCCATGAATCAGAGGCTCAGATTACCAACAGATCATGTAAAAAAAAGACTTTAGGGTTTGCAAAGCGCTTCAGTGTTTCGCTCCACTTAAAGCTGCACAAGCCTCATATTAATAATGTGCAGTGTTATTTGATTTTTCCCTCAGACTCAGCCTCTTCGTGCCCTGTGGAGAAAAAAGAGGAGAACGTATGAGCGCTGACCTTTACGCTGACATTTTAAAGAACAACGAGTGATCTCTGTTTCAGATACAGCAATAATACACATGTTTGTTCCCAGAGCACTTAGGGTAACGCAGCTTGTTGCTGAGGCTAAATGATGCATAATTAAAATGATGAACGTAATCATGTTGCCTTCCTCTGGGGCCGCGCGGCAAATCGTTTCTTCTCCTAATTGGAACACAGACGATTGGTTTTGTTTCGAGGGTGTGTGATTTGCGTCAGAGCTGATTCGTTCTCTTTGCTGCTGAAGATTTTTTCCTTTAATTCATTTGTTTTTGTTTTTGAGCAAATACGAATACAAATAGCTTTCAGATTAATATGCCAGTCAATCTGCAGGGCAGCCAACACTTAATGGGGAAAAACTCAATTTAAACTTTCTCAGACTGGTGGCAATAATATAATATTGCCATCAGCTTATATGCAAGCAGAATCCCAGATAAATGGGGGAGAGTTTGCCAGATTCAACAGGCAGATCATCCAGAATGAGATTTCCATACCAGATCAGTCGGGTTAACAACGATGGCCAAGAGAGAAACGGCAGTACTGCATGAGGGGCAGAGGAGTATGTGAGGGTGGTGCAGGTGTATGAGGACAGAGATACAGTGGTGAGGTGTGCAGCAGGAGTGGCAGGTGGGTTCAAGATGGGGGTAAAGCGAAGGTGGATGAGCTTAAATACCTGGAATCAACCGTCCAAAGCAACACAAGAGAGGTGAAGACGAGAGTGCAGGCAGGGCGGAGAGGGTGGAGACGAGGGAGGATTTGTAACAAGAGTGAAAGGGAAGGTTTACGAGATGGTAGCGAGACCTGGTGTGGTGGGTGGAAGCATACTGCAGGTGGATGTCAAACATCTGGATTTATGGTGACGGACCAAATCCAAAAACCCGGATTAGCCTGTCAGGTGAAGGACCTCGTCGTGATTAGCAGTCACGTTCCTGTGGAGGCCTTATTTCACTGCACAAACAATCTGAGCACCATTTCAGCAGGAATAAAAAAAATATGCTTTGAAAACTCTGCCTGTGTCCCATCAAAGTTCAAGTTCAGCCCAAGTCGCCCGAGAGCGAATCACATTCCCTCTGGAAAGTTTCCGAGCCACTCACTGTGTTCCTGTTCATTCGCCTGCAGGATGGAGCGATGCACATCATCCACGAGGTACGCGAAGCATGCAGCTGCTGGACGTCGTGAAGACAGAATTTGGACAGGTTTGGATTCCTGAGAGCACAGAAACATCAGCAGGTGCTGTGTGTGATTATTCAGAGCTTTATGGCTCCGTCACATCTGATGAGACCATTTGCATCTCCTTTATTTATGTGCAGCGGTGACTAAGTGCAGCTGCTCAGACGCCTCCAAATGTGCTCTCTGATTCTGACGCTGTATTAATTTAACACTAAATGGGGTTATTTGTGCAAACAAGCGATCCAGCGTCCCCAAGCAGAGCAAGCAGAAAAAAAAAACACATTTTCAAGCTGCAGGGTGGAAACAGAACAATCAAATCATGCATCATGTAAGAGGGGAGAGACAGCAAACACCCGGAGAGCACATTCCTGCACGACGAGCAGCAAACGTGGCTGATGGAGCCGTGAAGTAAATCACTGGTGAAATGTGTCATACATGCGTGTCACAGGACAGACTGAGGGAAACAGTGACGCAACAAACACTGCAAGAGGAAACACGACATCAAACTACGCTGATCTATGAAGAGTGTCCAGTTACACCTCTATTACAGCAAAACACCGGAAAACAGCTTGTTTCAGAGAGAGGGCGGACTGAGGAGCCAGGCTGAGGCCCAGGATCAGACAAAGAAGGATTATTTCCAACTATAAATCATCCAAAGCTGCTCAAGAATGGAAATAGATAGAGATGAGCAGATAGAGATGGGCACATCCTGATTAGCTAACCCACAAGAATCCAGCTTTGTCTTGGCCCAATGCAACACGATATGGCTCAATGACACAATCAAATCAGTCCAAAACCAGAAAAGCCAGCAGAAATAAATCAAACACACAGATTCGTCACAAAGCTCGAGCAGGTAAAAGAATCAAAGAGCAGACGTCAGTGAGAGAGGAGAGTTTCTGCAGCAGGAATCATAAAGAGCTCTTTATTGATGCAAACGTTGCTGGAAACAGAAAATGAGTCAAAGGGTGAAGCTGCATGAATCAAGGTTTAACTTTAAGTTTCAAGGATGCTTCCGTGAAGAATTCGATGCAACGACTTCTTCTACAGATGCATGCAGCTCCAGGTTAGAGAGGAGGGGGTTTAAGAAGAAGTGAATCTACTGTCAGCACACCAACGGCTACTTTCTTTGCATAAATGCTAACTGAATGAGACACAGGTGGAAAGCTTTCAGGTAATTGGAGAAAAGACAAAGATAGGAAATGCACAAGGAGAAATATTTGTTGTGTTAAGTGACAGCAAAGAAAGAGCCTGAACCTAATTCTGTGTTTGTGTACACATAGAAGTTGATTCTGTGTATCTGGTTGTTCTCAGTGGGAGAAACGTTTCATCCTCCAGGTGTCTTCTTCAGTCTCAGCTGTCTGCAGGTTTCCAACCTTACAAACACCAAACTCTGTCAGTGAACAGCTGATGTCTTTTAGGTGCTTGCTTGTGAGGTGCAGGGTGTTGCACCAGCAACCTCTGGACACCGGCTGGTTTCTGCAATGACAGAAATTCAGAGCAAACACATTTCACCGTCCTATTTTTACTGCAGTGTGACTGAGCTGAAGGTGATATTAACTTCCTCCCACATGACAAGAAAGCAGACTGTTATTAAAATTCATGCAAATAGAAAAAAGACTCTTTTTTTTATTGCTTCTTTCTTCGTCCTGGTCCGTTCAGACTTTACGGTCTGCCTCCTCGCCGTCTCAGCGTCATTCAGAGCTCCAGGAAGGTCACCCCTCAGGAACAGAGGTGTCCCGCCTGGATTGATGCTTTCATTTCCACATACTTACATGTGCTGTGTTACTGTAGCTGCGAGGTGAGGCCATGCTGCTGGAAGATAATTTGACAGCTAGATCTTTTCGGGGATTGAAGCCAGGCCTGATCGATGTGGCAGGCAACCTCATTAACGAGCATCCTGCTGAACACTCACCGTGAGGAGGAGATGACAAACAAGGCAAAGTGTGTGACGCACATACAGGAGCTGAAGTGATCCTGCGTTTCTGTTTACACACACACGCGCGGAAATGAGAACTCCACCACAGGCAGGTGCGCCTCTCAGGACATAACTCTGCATCAGACACACAGTTATGTACTCAGATTAGAGATGGCACGATACCACTTTTTTATGTCCTATACCGATATCATAAATTTGGATATCTGCCGATACCGATATAAATCCAATATAGTGTATTTTATAATCAATAAAATGTTTATTTTTTTATATCTTGCTGCATTTTGTATAAGTTCATACTCAAGTTTAAAAAACTAAACTAAACTAAAGCTATTCTGTTACACCTGTATGCAAAAAATACACTGCAGCCAAAATATTTCAAAGATCAGCAAAACTGATCAATCTAATAAACTTAAACCTGCACCATCCTCCCTATTCTGGTATTTTAAAGAGTACTTAGCGGAAATATTAAGCAACCTAACTAATAGGGTTGCAAACTCCCAGCAAAAGAAAAATAAAGGGAACCACCCCCCACCCTCCACCTCGTGATGCTTAACTGACGTAATCGACTTTAATTTAATGCACGTGTAAAAAAATGCACAGAAATCAATTATTTTTGCACAATAATTAAATAGATTCAACATCTTTCTTCAACAGAATTGCAGACTGCACAGATGGTACCTTCCCAAAAGAAAAAGTACTATAGCTTACTAGGTTATATTAGACTTAATAGTTCCTATATACAGTAATGGACTTCTATACATTTTACATCAGATGAAAACTTTGGTTGTAAGATTCAGATAATTATTTATTAAAAGTGAGACATGACAATAAGAAAGAAAAGTGTTGCTTTGTGCCCCCTTTCCTGTTAATGCCCTACCTGCCCCCCTGGCAAAACTTTGCTAGACACGCGCCTGCACAGTTACCAGCTGTCAGCTGATAGAAAAGGATCCTGGTGCAGAAAGTAATATTAAATAAATTCTAACAACAGCTTATCAAGCTTAAACGTGCTGCTGCTGTTTATCCGCTGGTTTCCTCTTTCTAGAGAGGCAGTGCTTTACAAACATTCAGAGATGAACTTACACACTTGCTTTACTTCTCTCTGGGATAACTTTCTCCGAGATTTAATGCCGGTTTGGAAGCACGTAGCGGCTCTAAATGCTCAACCAGACCGCCGACAGGTCTCGCACGCCACAGCCGCTCTATCACGAGACGCACACTGCTCCGACGTGCGAAGGTTTATGAGCTGGGAGGTGCTTTTGTGATATTTAATGGATCGGATTACATTTTTTATTCCTCTCCGATATCCGATCCAGTAATTTAGGTCAGGACCGATACTGATACGTAATATCGGATCGGTCCATCCCTAACACAAAAACACAGCCTGAGAAAAACTACGACTAACATACGCGTCTGTCTGTCTCACACACGCGCGCGCGCACACACACACACACACACATCGCACGCACACACACACTACATGAACACCTCCCAGTTTAACCTCCTGAGTGTGATTTGAGGTGCGTGCAGAGTCAGGATGGTGTTAAACAAACACAGGAGCTGCTGTTAAAGAATCTGATGCTTTCTTTGCTCTGCGGCGTCGAGGCCGTCAGGGAAACAGGAAACAGCTGCCGTCTCGTTTACTTCCCCACAAACACAGGGCAGCACGTTTCAGGTGACACCAAACATCTCATCACTGTTTCACTGCATTTCAAGCATTACGAGCTTATTGTTATTCTCCAAAGAGCATGCGTTCACAATCAAGCATCATGCTGTAATGAGGGGCGGAGCTAAACTTTGCACACAGAGGAGGCGGAGCATTCTTTCAGGGCTAAACTGTACAACAATGAGACAACCCCCAAAACAGGAATGGTGTTTCAGGTGGAGCACACTGACATCGTCATGCCCTCCTCATCTTTCTCGCTGTTTGTAACTAGTCTGCATTTGACCAGAGTCAGTGTCACTGCTGGGAGTACGAGGCCATACCTGGCCAGGTACACACACCCACACACACACACACAGACGTATGTGTGTCTCTTTCTCCCCTCATTTTCCCATCATCTTCCAGTTGTTCCCAGCAGATGGTTGCCCCTCCCTGATCTTACTCCTGTCTGAGGTCATTTCGTGTCAAAAGGAGTTCTTCCTTCACACTTTTGCCGACTTAGTGCTGCTCACAGGGATCTTCTGATTGTTGAGCATTTGTACCACTTTTCTTTGTACTGCCACACTTGGCACCTTGTGAGCAAAATGTGCAGCTGTTTGCACATCAAAGCAAAGACAATTAGATTTTGGTATGAGTACATATACATCATATTTACATCTTTTCTGTAATTAATTGTTTTTCTGCCAACTGCTGTAACGTTCAATAAATGGTTTCTGTTTATTTTGGATGAAATATCTGACCAGCATTGATCTGTATTGATCTGTATTGATCTGTATTGATCTAGTGGATAAGCGGCGGCTGATGAAACAGAACTTGTGTGTTTGTAAAGATTAAATCTACATTTGGAACTTTCCTCCGTTTACGCACCGCCATGTTCTCCCAGCAGGTGATGAACTCGAGTACTGAAACTGTAAAATACATTAACATCCAAACTTTGTGCAGCTGGATAATGCAACAATAACATGGGCACACCTGCACGTGCTTCAGCACATCATTTGGAAACCCCTGCAGTGAGGTGAGTACAGGCCGCTCACACAGATGTGTCATCATTTCGTTATTGTGCTCCTGACCTGCAACACAAGCAGAACCAGAGTCTAGCTTGAACTGTACAGTAGGTCCAAATCCACGACATTTCATTGAGATCGACTTAAAAAGCATCTCTGTAGAGGAGCGGTGATACAAAGGCACCCTTCTAATTTTTGATTGGTTTAATTTTTGAAGGCCTCGCGCAGGTGAAGCACCATAAACTGATTTTAAAGGTGGAGACTGAGTTCCAGTGACGCTGGGCGCCACTAGATGGAGCTGCAGCTCCTCCGTCCGTCTGCTCTCTCAGCTCTCAGCTCAGTCTGTCAGCGAGCTGCTGTTTTTGTCTGTCTGCTGTGAAATTTAAGGGATGAACTCTTTATTTTCTGATTGCCGTAAGCAAGTCATGCTTGTGCGTATACCATAAGGCAGGCGAGGTACAGCTTTCTGATCCCCGTCTTTACCAAATAAGCAATAACGCTGTGTCAGTGAGGCTGTAATGAGCACCAGTCTGCACCAAAATCCAATTTCAGAGGCTCTGATGGACTGTCGGAGCGATGCTAATTGCTCTCCCTCCCACCGACAAAGACTGGCAATCAAAGTCGACTTTTGTCATGCTCATTAGCCTGGTTACCGCCCATTCATCTCAGACGGGTTTAACCCTCGAGGAGCCTCAGCGTTGTGAGATGTGCTGCTGTAAGTGCTCCTGACTGAGCGAGCAGACAGGTGCGTGCAGGATCAGGATTAAGCTGCCGAGTTGGGATGATGATGCGATGCATGAACACAGCAAAACAAACACGACAGAGGTAGAAATGGGATATTGCACAATGCGTGATGCCATCCAGCCTGAGCGGGTTACACCCTCCACCGATTCAAATGTGCAGGGAAAGCATGAAGAATGGGGAGATTAGTTTTTCCTCTAAGCCTCTCACAAGGAGAGCAGGAAGTCATGAGGCAGCACTTTCTGCTGTATCACTGCTCTGCAGTCAAACTCCACAACCAGCAGCAACACCTGTGTCCACAGATGCAGCCATTATTTTCACATTATCCTCAGCTCGCTACAACATACTGCACGCAAATGTGCTGCACTCTCCTGCTCCTCCCTGCAGGAGAAATCCTCTTAGAAAATGTCACTTCTTCCTGCATCCGTCGCATCTTTCATCTGCATGATGGGTTCATTCTGACCGTTACTCTGACAGTTATCCATCTGGGAGCTTAAAATTGTTTGAGCACGTCCAAACATTAAGGATTAAGAGACAGCAGGCAAACTGACAGATGCACAAAATGAGCACGCAGACGTTTTCTCTCATGTGTTTCTTTCTCATTTTTGTCACTTGGTGTCTAAAATTGGTTGATATCAGTTTGTTTCTTCACCGTGGGTCTTTATTATTTTGATATTTTATAAGTGAAGACAGCTGTCCTCTGAAACAGGGTTCAGGTGTATCCCTGAGTTTTCAGGATTACAAAGATGTTTCCGATCTCAGGATGGAAATTCCCGGTTGGAATTTTCAGCCCCCCACTTGGAAAGTCGGAGTCGCCACACCAACCCTGGCTTAGCAGTCCAAGACGGTGGCAGTGTCGTGGAACTTAAGCCTTACTCCTCGTCAGGCGGGACTGTCACATAAAGACATGGTGAAGGCAGCCATATTTGGAGAGTGCTGTTTAAACTGGGCGAGCATCATTTCACAGAGGTGCTGACGTTCTGTTTTCGAGGTGTATTTCCTAAACCTGAGTAGCTTTTAGTGTCTAAACAGAACCAGTGAATCAAAGTGAAAATCAAATCGAAAACAAAAGCCAAATGTGATTGATCAGGTCAAACGTTCCTGACAAGAACTATCTGTGGAACCCCAACAAAGAAAAAGGATCCTGAAAGTCAAATGATTGTTTTAACATACAAGAGTTGAGGCCAGAGAGGTTCAGGTAAACTTGTTCAGGTGCAGTCACCTGAGAAGAAACACATGAAGGTCGCCTGAACACTGGCACAGATTAAAACACTGGGTCGGGGTTCCAAGATGAACCTTTTATTCTTTACCCAGTTTGCTGAAAAACCACAGGAGCGAGCTCTGCAGGGAGGCACATCGCTTTTGTTCAGGACCTGGGACGATCACAAGTCAGTGCAAAGTCAGAGGGAACCAATCAGCAGCATGAATGGGAGCCACAGGTGGACACCAATCAGAGAAGGACAAACATGGAACAGGAAGTTTGGCTGACTGGCACCTTTTTCTGCATCACTTATTCAAACTGAAGCCTTCCAGTAATCGCATCGTTCATTTTTACTGGTTGTATTTTTCTTTCTTTCTTTTTCTGAACGATTACCCGGATCATCAGTATGATGGAACTGGTTTTATTGTGTGTTATATTTGCTGTGTTGTGTATTTGTGTTGTATTGAATAACTCTCCAGGCGCTTTTTTCTTCTCTTTCTATTGATTGATTCTTTTTATCCTAATAAAAAAATGTAGAAAACGATTCTGCAACACAAACTTTCTCACTAAAAACTCTGATAGGGACGTGTAAGCGATGCTGAGGACACACCAGCGGCATCGGCTCGATTTTATTTTGGATTATTTCTCAGCTGTCGGCTTGCTGCCACATGCTGCAGTGAAACGAATCAGTGTTCGGTCAGCTTCACCCTCTGACTTCAGCCGAACCTCCGACAACCTCAGGCTGCCTTTAAAACACACAGACTGACCAGAACTCACATATTACACGTCACACTATAATTCATGAAGAACACTGTGTGAGCTTATTGGCTCCTGCATTGATCTGTTCATAAATAAATATTCACTATCTGCTGCAGATAAACAAAGAAACACAGCAGGAAACAGCTGATATGGAGCAGCTCATTTCCATAAATATTCCATAAATATTCCTGCCTTTAGGCTTCGTGGTCTGTCGGCTGTACCGAGTACGTCTGGCTCAGCTTCAGCACTTTGACCAGATGTGGAGTAAAAATCATAACAATCGTGGTTTAAGGTAGAGCTGTATCATTAACCCAATTTTAATCTCGATTGTTTTTTCAGCTTCCCACAATGAAATAAAGAGACGGAGTGATACTGAAACTGCTGAAATATTCCACCAATACAGGACAAAGCAAAAACTAATTAAGCGCTCCCTTAATCACCACCTGATGATGAACCAGCACCGAGTTCCTGGATTTACTCTGGATGAGTAACACCTCATTCAAACGCTGATTATACAACAAAACCCCAAAGTCCGGCCCAGCAGAGGGTGAACAGCTTGTCCTCGCTCGTTGCTTCAGATTTGGAAGAAGAAATCACATCCAACGAGTGCTGCGTGTTTGTGTCAGCACCACAAAGCTACACAAATAACTTATTTAACCTCCTGAAAACACTCCACAACCTGCAGCATGAGGAATGCACGAAAGCCAAGAAAAACAGTGCAACAGCTGCTCACATGAATCATCACATGTAAGCCATCAAAGCTGTACAGAGCATCAGCGTATCCGTCCAGCTCACAAAGACGCTGAAATCACCAGACGTGGGTCTATTTTCAGGAAAACGGTGGGCATGCTGGACGAAAGCTATTTCATCAGATGAACATCAGCCTGGCAGACTCTCAGAGCCTGATCCTGACCTCGGCGCCACCCGCGGATCATCGCTCAGCGTCTCTCCGAGTCAGCCCGCTGCAGGCGGCGAGCGGCGGTTTATCTGTCCTCCTCCTGAAACAGAGCACCCTGCAGACACTCATTAGCACACCCAGACAAAATGTTCCTCTAAAGTTACTTTGTGGGGGAAAAGTCAGTCTTGTTTCTGTTCACCGAGTGCCACCAGACCTCACTGACTGATTTACCTTCTCCCAGAGTGGAGCCTCTGTGTCCTCTTTATCTTCAGTGGTCAGCAGGGATTTGCTTTGCTGACTGGGAAACATTAGTGAGATAAGTGTGTCCCTCCGCCATCGCCTCGGGTTTCCTTTAGGGAGGCGATCATTCACTTGATTGACTCTGTGTTTTCCTTTCTTCCCGTCGGGATTGGCAGCAAATAGAGTTCATAATTGACTAGCTTGTTCTTGGAAAATGAGCTCAGTTACTGTCTAAGTGGCTGTGGTGTCTGAGTGGTGCCGGCGGGGTGGATGCGGCGGTTAGCTGGGGCTGCGAGTCCCGGAGGTGTCCCTGCCCTTTGACAGAGACGTGGTCGGAGTCACGATTCTACACTTGCTGCACAGATGCTGGAGGAGGTGTTCGTGCTTTTTGTGACGGTCTTCCTTGATTTTCTTCGTGGCAGCGATCATCACCCTGGCAGAAACTCGGACACTGTGTCTAAAGGTTCGGAGAAATGTAGCTGAGTGTTTGGATGTATATCCAGCTATAAGAAGATGAACAGACCCAGCGGGAATTACTGTTTATAAACTGGAGTGTTTGTGTGGAACAGACAGTCTGAAATTATTATTTGCCTTTAACAACGGAAGAACTGCTTTCTGTCACTTAAAAAATATATGAAAGGTTAGAGGTTTTCTTTTCAGTCCAGTCAGACAGGTCTTTGAACTGCTCCCAGAATCAGATCTCAGTCTGTTGAAGGCCCTATCAGTTACTATGGTCCTGTTCTTTCAGCTGCCTGCTGACCTGAGATCAGTTACATCTGTACCTACGTTCAACAACAGACTGAAACTATTCAGACTGAAACTATAGCCCCTTCTCCATTAGTGCCTACTTGGATCGACTCGCCACGACTCGACTTGGTTCGACTGGTTTTTCATTACAATCGAGTACCACTTAATGTGTGTGCCTGTCGTCATAGCAACACAGCCAAGCATCCCATGACATGGGGCGATCGTGGCTCAAGAGTTGGCAGTTCGTCTTGTAATCGGAAAGTTGCCGGTTCGAGCCCCGGCTCCAGTTGTGTCCCTGGGCAAGACACTTCACCCGTTGCCTACTGGTGGTGGTCAGAGGGCCCGGTGGCGCCAGTGTCCGGCAGCCTCGCCTCTGTCAGTGCGCCCCAGGGCGGCTGTGGCTACAATGTAGCTTGCCATCACCAGTGTGTGAATGTGTGGATGACTGATTGTAGTGTAAAGCGTTTTGGGGTCCTTAGGGACTAAGTAAAGCGCTATACAAATACAGGTCATTTGCCATAATTAGTAACGCTCCAACAAAGGTGGACGTCGATCCGTTGTTTTGCGTAGCCATTTCCCTCGTTGCTGGGTTTTAAAAAAATGTTGGTTTTCATTTTCATGAACATGACGCTTTGATGACTCATCGAATGACGCCACTGAACATTTTAGTACCTGCTTGGATCGCTTTGAACCTGAAAATCAAAACCACCATTTCTGAAACAAGGAAACGAAGAAAATAGCTTCAAAAACACACTGTGTTCCCGACAACAAGCCACGGACCGAGTAGCAGGTAGCTATAACAAAGGTGGACGTCCACTTTTGTTATAGTGCCTGTGTCGCATACTAATTACATCACAGGATGCTTGGCAGCATTGCTATGACGACAACCATGCACATTAGGTGGTACTGGATTGTAATGGAAAACCAGTCGATCCAAGACGAGGTGAGTGGATACTGATGGAAAAGGGGCTTATAAAACAATTCACTCAGGCCTGCAGTTAATATGCGTGTTTTTGTTTATTTGTTTGTTTTGCTTGTTTGTGTTCAGGTTCCATAAACCTACACAGGTTTTCATGTCTGTATCTTCTGTGTTGAACGCTTTGAGCACACTGAGTAGATTAAATGGAGGCTGAACTCTAAGATTCTCGTGGTTTGTTTCTTAAACCTGCTCGTAGCTCTGATTCAGCTGCTGTTCTGTCTGGTTATCATCATCTCAGTGGAATCACAGGCGCCTCTTTTTTAGCCACACCGTTCTAACATGTGTGAGCCTTTACGAGACTCACTCATGCTGTGTCGCTTCATGACGTATTTCCCAAAACTGACATAAGACAAAAAGCAGAATCCCCTCCATCAGTGTCCTGCAGTTAGTCTCCTGCAGGCACGTTACTGATCCAGAGGCAGAAACAAGGATAATAAAGATGATAAAGACGAGTGCTGACTCTGCTGTTCCACTAAATGTAGAGAGTCTGTGTTTCCATTCAGCCTCGTGCTCAGGTTAGTGCCATTCCTCATTAAGTTACCTGAGTTTATTTGTATTTGCTGCTCAGCAGAGTTTATTGAGTTACTTTGACTCAGATGTAATCCAGCTGAACTCTGTGCACTCACTCAGCAGCATCAGAGCTGAGCTGTGACTCACAGCAGGTTACGTCCTTGTTAAAAGCACATAAATGGATCAGTAAAGTCACAGAAAGCATCATAAGGTGATAACTCTCCCATACATGAGAGAGCTGCAAAGGCTGCTTTTGTCCTGAATCATGAATCACAGCTGAATGATTAAAGTAAATTGCAGCGTCCTTTACTAACGGCGAACAAAGCGACTGAAGTCGCAGCGATTTTCCACCTGTAATGTGAACACGAGACTCTCACTTCAAAAACACACTCATCACGCTCGGTGTGGGGGGGCTCCTGATTGCATCTGTGGGCCTCCACTTTATCTCGGTCCTGTATATAAGAATGAATCAAAGCTGCCCTCCGACGAGTTTCAAGCACAGTCCATTGATTTAAGACTGTCGACCTTATTGAGGCACCGCAGGACACGCCTGAGGAATACAGAGGTGATTCATCTTTCAGCGAGCTGTGGCGAGACAGCGTGGACTCAGCAAAGCAGCGCGGTGATGCAGGAAAGATGTTGGGGAAAGGCAACAAAGAGGCAGAGAGCGCACAGCATGCTGCAGTCACAGAGCGAGCATCAGAAACAGACGTTTCAGAGGTTTCAGCTCTGAAACATGAAGCCAATGACATTAAAGCTAAGGAGCAGCAGCTCACCGTCCTGATGAGTTTCTGCTCTCAGTCGCTGGTTTGACTGAATCAGACATGATGTTCATGTTAGAGACACAGAGGAGCAGGAAGCAGCGCAGCGGGAAAGCAAAGCTGTTGTTTTATCAGCTGTCTTATTTGTAATACATTTAAAAACATTATTAAATATTTGTTAGATACTTTATAAACATATATTTGGAATTTTAACACATTACTATTCAGCTGTTTTTCTGGCTTTTTAAATTCTTTTTTTGGTACATTTTATTAAAATTGTTGCAGCATTTCTACGTTTGAATCATTATTCTGTGTTTCTGACATTTCACCAAATCTGCAGTGATTATCAGTGAGTGCCAAACATTTCCAGGTGCAGTGGACACAGCTGTTTCTTTAACCCTCCCGCCTTCTGTGACACTCTGTGTAGTGATTAATAAAATGAAGCCCCTTTGTGCGCTCTCCACATCCTGCCTGTGACATTTCTAACAGTATAACTAACTGTCAGGACAAATATCTTCTCTGTAATTAAGATGTCACCCATTTCTGTCTCTGCTTATTTTAAGAATGTGATTACTGAACTCCTTCTGAGAAAACCTCCTCAGACCCCTGGATAGTTTCACACCAACTTCCTTGCTGCTGAGCATTTGATTGCTTATTTAAAAGTGGAAACAAACTTTTTCAGACTGAATCTGTGGTTTGGTTTTAAAATATTCATTTATTTGGTATTTTTTAATATATTTATGTATTTGTTTCTGTTCAGCGCAGCCACTGAAATCTCTCCTCTGAACCCTGTGTTTGTTAGTATGCAGATGACACTCTGTTGTACTTCAGTGAAGGTGATTACCAACTTATACATTTATTTGTTTGTTTTAACAAGTTTTACATATTACACCGTGAACATAAGATAAAATAATGACAAAACACATAATGATAGAAACAAAAATAAAGCAAGCCATAACAGAGGGGGAGGGGGGCAGACAGGAAATTAGCACTTCATGCCGTCAAATCCAGTGTATATGTTGCAGTTCTCCAAAAAGTTGTAGAATTTTGACCGTATGGCCCAAAACTTGTCCAGTTTGTTTCTTAATGCATAAGTTATTTTCTCCAGAGTTAGTATAGACGTCAGTCCATTAAGCCACTGAGAAAGTCTACAGATTTTTTTATCTTTCCAACACTTAGCAATACATCGCTTGGCTTCCAAAAGTCCGATCGTTAACAGAGCTCTTTTGTTTGCAGCAGGTACAAAATTGTTCGGGTATATATTTAAAATACATATTTTGGGATGAAGATTTATCAGCTTTTTCCAAAAGACTTTCACATGTGGGCTTTTCCATTCCCAAGTAGTTATGTGTTTCAAACCAGATCATCATAGTGTTTTTCAGAAAGGGGTTCTTAGTTTGTTTAATTAGTGTCTTCCTGTCAGCTGAGTAAAGATATAAGTTAGAGGGAATTTAATTTCTGTAAACTCCATAGAAACCCACGCCGGAGTCTGCTCATTAACAAAGCAAAACGCTGCTGCTCTGATTTGGGCAGCCCAAAAGTACCACATTAAATTTGGAAGTTGTAAACCCCCTCTTTCATATGGAAGGTAGAGTAAGGAGAGTCTGAGCCTTGGTCTTTTATTATTCCAAATAAAATTTCTGAATATTCAGAAACCAACTGAATCCTTGTCCTAAATGCTAAATGTTGGTGGACAGCCTCCTAGAGTTAAATATTGATGAGACAGAGGTATCTCAGAGTGTCACCAAAATGCACTCTATTATTTCACATTGTCGACTTCTGTTACAATGTTGTGAGTTTATAATAGTATCAATAAATAGTTTGTTATTCATTACCAGCTGTGTTTGCCTGTATCCTGCTATCGTGTTTTTGTGTAAAATATCAATAAAAATGAGGTTTGTGACAAGGATTATTTTCCTGCTGGAAGCAACATCAGAAGATGGTACACTGTAGTCATAAATGGATGGGCAGGGTCAACAGCAGCTGTAGGTTGTGGGGGTTACATGATGCTCAGAGCTCGCCAAGAGAATCTCCCCCACATCATCACGCCACCAGGAGCCTGAATGCTGATACTCGATAGATCCATGCTTTCATGATCCTGACTGATTGGACCAGGGTGTGAGCTTCAGTTTCCAACTGTGTTTTTTTTAACAGGTACAACATGTGTTAACGGGGAACCGTCCATCCAAAATATAAGATCTAAACATGCCAGGTTATAGTAAAGCTGCTAAATGACGTGTGCAGGCCCAGGACGGGTCACATAAAACTGTACAGTAAACAGAGAGACAGGTAAACAACAAGAACACACCGGGTTCCACTGACAGCCTCCAGCAACTGATCATCTGAGTTTCTGTTGCCTTCCTATCATCTCAAAGCAGTCGGTTTGAGTCTGTTTATTCTTCTGTCACATCAGCAAGGACATTGTACCTAATAATGTGGCCACTGGATGTACATATACTGAATGGGGATGAGAAGCTTAAGAATGTTAACAATTCTTAGTGTTATCTTGTGTTTTGATTTAAATCATTGAGTCTTCGCAGGAGCTACATTAATAAAGTTTTTATGATTTTTATTTGCCTGAGCTGCAGATCTCTGAGCGCGCACAACCACAGACTATTTCCTGGAACCATACAGTGAAACCTTTCCTCAGCTCATCTCCAGGACCTCTCGGTGCTCGGGCAGAATTACTCTGTCTCAGAGGTGACAAATGGATAATAAAAGACCTGATTTGAGGAAGCAGAATGGACGGCGGGATTTCTTCCTGTGGAAACTCCTTCCTCGCCGTCTTCCTCGGCAGCCACTTGTAGAGATGGCAGCCAATTTAAATGCATATCACCGCCGGTTAGACGGTCACAAGTGATGTGGTGCAGTTCAGCATGTGGCAAAACTGGTTTAGCAGTTTTCTTGGGAGCATTGGAGAGGCGATGCATAATCAGTCGCCCCGGCGCTTTGTAATTCTGATGCACGAGCCGAGCGCCTCAAATCTCCGCCCTATTAAAATGTAGCAACATAAGAAGGAGCAGCATGGGGCGCTGCTGTGAGGAGCTGCAAACTGATCGAAGCCTTCTGCAGACCAGATCTAATCAGACACCCCTGCAGTGTGTGTGTGTGTGTGTGTAAAGTAGCTGGAGATTCATATGTGCTGCTGCTCCTCAGAATCAGCACAATCAGCTCTCCTCTGCCGTCACAGGCCTGCTGTCAGATCACACAGATCGTAATGAGGGAGCATCTCTGCTGTGAATGTTAAACCCCACACTTACAGCGAGCCGAGGAGCTCGACCCGGCACCCTGCTGGGAGGTACACAGTCATTTTCCCCACTCGGCTGAGGAAGCGAACAGAAAGACACAGAGTGTGCTCATGTGTGTGAAATGTGTGAAATTATGTTGTCCAGTCTGTGTGCAGCCCACCGTTACTGCTGTTTGCATGTTTCCTTTAGTCTCTGTCACAAACACAGGAGTCACTGCAGGAATTCTGGGAAAAGTCACCAGAATCGAGCGTGGGAATGAAGGACTGACCGACTCACAGCGAGCACAGAAGACAGCCTGTGATAACGATCCAATCAGACGGCTGCATTAGCATTACAGAGGGAAGTAGAGTTAAAAAACAAGCCCCTCTGTTTCTCGATAGCTTCCAGTACAGTAAATGGAGAGCGCCTACAGGTTTGTACTGGAAAGTAAAGACTTTACAATAACACGGGTAAGATTAGCTCGTCTTTGGGGACCTGACCCTTAGCCTTAGTCATAGATACTCTCCTCTGCACACACAGCCGTGTGCAGTACGCATCACACAAAGGACAGAGTGGGATGCTGTTTGGATACTTACACATTTACACACATGATTATGGATGTGAGAGCTGAAGCACATCAGTGAAACAGACACGTAGGGTGTAGTCACAGAGAGTAGTTCAGCTCTCTGATGAGAACCTCGTTAAGCATCAGACCTGCTCGTTTACCAGCACAGAGTGGAAAAGGACACAGACCCACAGCTGGGCAATGCTGGATCAAATCCGGATGTTGGATCACGTCACAAGTGGAAACTGACAAAAACACATGACACACACTTCTAAAAGCCGCACTGGGAATCAAAACTAAACTTCTGAAAAATGCAAAACAAACAGAAGCATTGAATAAAACTAAAATTAAAAAGCTTGAACATAAACAACAAAACTGAAATATGCTTCAAACAACTAAAAGCAAAACACAATTAAAGATTCAGAAACTGAACAAAAAGACGTTTGGAAAAACAACGGAAAGAGGGAAAGAGGTGTGGAACAAAACCACACGGGTCAAACAACAACCAACCACACTGAAAACTGACACACATAAAAAAATCCTGAATGTACGTCTGAACTTTTTAATCTTTAATTTATTTAATTTTGTGCAGAAACAAACACACTGACCTAAGGCCGCCTCAGAGCTCCGCCCTGCACTCTGAAACAAGCGCAACTTATCCAGGACATGTTTGCCTGGTCTGGCTCATCTTATCCTAACATCAGCAGTCACATGAAGCTGCTTATCAATCTCATAAGTGTACCCAGAGTTTACCGACTGGGCTCTTAGCTGGTTCACATGAAAGGGGCGGTGCTGGCAGCATTTGGCCAATCAGAAACAAGGACAGGACTGACGCCAGCAGAGTGTCTTTTACAAAGGAAACTATGATTTTAGGAAAAGATGAACACAAATAGAGACAGGAGACATGATTCAGCAACACTTCAGCATTCCTGAGGGAGTGTTGCTGAATCATGAGGTGACTGAGTGCTCAGGGACATGGATTATGTATTCATAAATAATAAATTCACAAATAAATCTAATTATTGAAACTTATCACATTTAATTTCTTAAGAAAAGGATGTAGATGTGACGTTATCGAATTCCTGTCCACAATCTCCATTTTAGACCTTATTCAAGTGTTGATTATTATAGATTTATCTTAATTGTTCCCACATGTTTGTTCAGTGTCCTTTCAAAGTGTCCTTGGGCTCAGACGCAGCCAGAATCAAACCCTAAACGCTGCAGTTAGTGGAGAACCTGCTTATTGTACCTTAATACAAACACTGGTAACACTTTATAACATGACCCACAAGTATCCTTTAATTTCGTGTAACAAGTTTTGTACTATGGGCTCAAAATGTGGTCATAAATATTTTGTACTTGTAAATCAGTTTTGTATGTGTAAAAAGAATTTGTGTGTGCGTAAAAAAGATTTGTATGTGTAAAAAAGATTTGTATGTGTAAAAAAGATTTGTGTGTGTGTAAAAAAGATTTGTATGTGTAAAAAAGATTTGTGTGTGTGTAAAAAAGATTTGTATGTGTGTAAAAAAGATTTGTGTGTGTGTAAAAAAGATTTGTGTGTGTGTAAAAAAGATTTGTATGTGTAAAAAAGATTTGTATGTGTAAAAAAGATTTGTGTGTGTGTAAAAAAGATTTGTATGTGTAAAAAAGATTTGTGTGTGTGTAAAAAAGATTTGTATGTGTAAAAAAGATTTGTATGTGTAAAAAAGATTTGTGTGTGTGTAAAAAAGATTTGTATGTGTGTAAAAAAGATTTGTGTGTGTGTAAAAAAGATTTGTATGTGTGTAAAAAAGATTTGTGTGTGTGTAAAAAAGATTTGTATGTGTAAAAAAGATTTGTGTGTGCGTAAAAAAGATTTGTGTATGTGTAAAAAAGATTTGTGTGTGGACTTTGCCAAAAAAACCCCTGCAAGTTACAAGTACGGATTTTGACCCTATTTTTCTTCCTTTCATCTGATTGGTCAATGTCATGTCAATCACAAATGTAACAATCCAATCAGAGAAGAGATGGGTTTGGCTGTCGGAGGGGCACTTTTTTGAAATGCAGGTCCTTGAAGGGTGATACAGTTTGAAGCTGGAGGATCTCTATATAAATATCCGATAGCAGCTAGGTCCGCTAACTTTCAGCAGCTGTTGAAAGGATAAAGTTGTGGTATGTCAGTGGTTAGAAATACCATCATTACTTTAGGATTAGTTTAACACAAAGTCAGGGCTGACCCGGGACCATTACTGTGAGTCACAGTGCGCAGCATAAAAGTCCTTTCACATCGGACACAGGATGTGCTGCTAATGCTAACTGCTAACTAAAAGCAAAGGATCCAGAATTTGTTGCGCTGGCTGCTGGGCTCTGTGGGTTTTTGCAGCAGCTCTACCTGTACTAGATGCACCTGCTCCTTGTCGTTTCTATCTCTGACTTTATGTCCTCTACAAGAGTTTCGGGGGGGGGGGGGGGGGGGTTTGCTAGTTCTTCAAATGTTCAATAAAAACATGTATGCTAATTCATAACGAAGAAAGCTTTGTAATGAAGACTGTCATTTCCAAAACACTGCCCGCCCCCCCCGCGGTCCGCAGCGCTGTTGAAAAGGCTGTGGAAGTCCCTGTATTAAGCACATAGACCTGTGACACAAAAATCACCAAACTCAGACGACCACAGACTGTTTTCCTTCGTGGTGATGAAGGGAAACGCTGGGTTGGCATGTAAAAGGGCATTTATTCCCTTCAAAGACCTGCAGTTCAAAAAAAGCGTCCCTCCGACAGCCAAACCCATCTGTTCTCTGATTGGATTATTACATTTGTGATTGACATGACATTGACCAATCAGATGAAAGGAAGAAAAATAGGGTCAAAATCCGTACTTGTAACTTGCAGGGGTTTTTTGGCAAAGTCCACACACAAATCTTTTTTACACACACACAAATCTTTTTTACGCACACACAAATCTTTTTTACACACACACAAATCTTTTTTACACATACAAATCTTTTTTACACATACAAATCTTTTTTACGCACACACAAATCTTTTTTACACATACAAATCTTTTTTACACATACAAATCTTTTTTACGCACACACAAATTATTTTTACACATACAAATCTTTTTTACGCACACACAAATTATTTTTACACATACAAATCTTTTTTACACATACAAATCTTTTTTACGCACACACAAATCTTTTTTACACATACAAATCTTTTTTACACATACAAATCTTTTTTACGCACACACAAATTATTTTTACACATACAAAACTGATTTACAAGTACAAAATATTTATGACCACATTTTGAGCCCATATTGTACAGGTAACAACAAAATAATAACATAAAATTAAATTAAGTAATTTTAAGTACTGGGTTATTTCATAGTAAATTTCCGGGACAACAAAAAATATTTCCACATCTTATATCTTATGTACCCTTTACCTTCCTGCAAATTGCATGTAAGTACAGGGTCGTTGCACATTATTCACTATATAACACATACTGGGTACTTGTTTCATTGTTTCCTGCAAAAACCTGACGTGTTGCCCACAAATTGCATGTAAGTACAGGATACTATACATTAGTCACTCCATAACACGATCCCAGAAAGTACAGGCTGTGTTGGGGAGTAATGGAATACATGTACTGGTGTTACGTATTTAAAATACAAAATATAAGTAACTATATTCCGTTACAGTTACCGTTTAAAAAGGTGGTATTCAGAATACAGTTACTTTGTTGAAATAAATGATTACACGGCGGTACTTTCCTGTTTCATAAGGCTATGAACTCCATATTTTTGGTTTCCACGCCGGTGGAAACCCAAACAAAACACGCATTAAGAGGCTCTAATGCCCGTGATTTATTACTATTACTGAAGGTTACTCGTCATACCAACACCAGCTAGATGTTTAAATCTTAATATAAAATGAGTAACAGTAGGTGGACATTAGGTAAGGCTGCACTTTTTGCAGCGATCTCGTATAGAAAACTATTTCTGTATCAGTAATATTTAAGTATTTAAGTAATTAAAAAATCTAGTTGGTATTGCTTTCACAAGATTATTTCTAGCTAGCCGGTTGTTAATGCTATCCATCAAGTCTAACAGTCTAGAGTTAATGAACTAACCTCAGCTAACGCCAGCGTGAGATCATTATATTATCTTATGCCACGTCATACCCCTAATTAAAGATTGTGAAATTATTATGTAGTTTTAGTTTGGATTATTCTCCTGACTTAGAAGAAGGTGATAACTATTACAATTATTAAACTGATTTGTATTACATTAGACTTCTGATTTATTGTGAATGAATGATATTGTTTTATGATGCATTATACTGCTGAGGTATAAGAAATACTGTTTTCAGAGAGTCATGGCCTTATTTGTCTGATTAGAAAAGAACAGAACATACTGCACAGGAAGCCGAGGTCATAACTTAGGCTCACTGAGAGAGAGAAAGCATGTGGATGTTTAGGTTTTATGACTTTGGAGGGGGGCTGAGGGTATAAGAATGTGAGAAACGCTCAGACACGTCGAGATCAGGCGGACACCCTCCCGCACTCATCTCCTCTCCGGATGGTTTATGCTCAAAAGTGTTTGTATGGAATAATAAGAATTGTATGGAATAAAATGATTGTTGATTGAGCATTTATACACCGAGTGCTGTCCTTCCTTCAGCCCAAAGATGAAAGAATTGGGAGAATTTAACACCAGCTAACAATGTTAGCTCGGTGGTGAGTAACCTTCAGTAATAGTAATAAATCACACAGCAGTACTACATTCATGTAGTTGTAAAAAGGTTCAAGGTTCTTTATTTGTCACATGCATAGTTATACAAGTATAACACACAGTGAAATGTAATCTGACACGCTCCTCAACATGTGCAAAAATGGGGGGGGAGAGGAAGAACATTATATATATAGTATATACATTAAGTGAATGTGCAGTAGTAGCAGCAAGCAGGTGAATTCTGTACATTAGGTGAATTAAATAACAATAGACAATCTGACTATTTTACAGAATAGACAATATAAACATATTGGGGGGTGGGGTTGGTTTAGTTTAGGGCCTGGATGGCTTGAGGATAGAAGCTCCTCTTGAGTCTCTCTGTCCTTGCCCGGATGATGCGGAACCTTCTACCGGATTGCAGAAGTTGGAACAGTTTGTTGCCAGGATGGGACGGGTCCTTCAGTATCTGCGCTGCTCTAGTCCGGCATCTCCTGGTGTAGGTGTCCTGAAGCAGGGGGAGAGCAATCCTGCAGCAGCGTTCCGCTGTACGGATCACTCTCTGGAGAGCTTTTTGGTCCTTCACACAGCTGTTCCCAAACCACGATGTGATGTTCTGTGTGAGGATGCTCTCCACAGCGCCTGTATAGAAAATCCTGAGGATCTTTGGAGAGACCCTGAACTTCCTCAGTTGTCGTAGGTGGTACAGGCGCTGCCTAGCCTTTTTGGTCTGGACCTGAATGTGGGCAGCCCATGTCAGGTCTGAGGAGATGTGGACACCAAGATAAAGCATGATAATATAATAAGTAATCCAAAGTATTCAGAATACGTTACTCTCATTGAGTCACATAAGGGAATATGTTACACAATACATTTTGGGGCATGTAATCTGTAATCTGTAATCTGTAGTGGAATACATTTTGAAAGTAACCTTCCCAACAGTGAGTACAGGGTACTTGTTTCATTGTTTACTGCAAAAACCTGACTTGTTAATTACATGTACAGGTTACTTGCGCCCTATTCGTGGGTCGTGTTATACAGTGAGACCCAAACACTGAGCTTTTTCCTCGTCAGGTAGCAGCTTCAAACGAGAAAACAAGAAAAAGAACTTGGGTGTAAGATCAAATAACAAAATTTCAGCCATGAGAATTCAGCTAACAAAATCTTAGGTTTCCTCATTTCTGCTTTTAATGTAATCTACTGTAATGTCATGAGGGGTGTTATGGGGTGGCGATAGCTCAGGTGGCAGAGCAGGTCAGCCACTAACCAGAAGGTCGGTGGTTTGATTCCAGTCTGCATGCCAAATATCCAAGATAGTAACCCCATGTTGCTCTCCGATGCATCGTGAATGTTAGATAGAGCACTTAAAAGCTTAGAAGAAGTGAATGGGTGTGACTGGGTGAATGAATTAGTTGTATAAAGCGCTTTGAGTGCTCAGTCAGAGTAGAAAAGTGCTATATAAGAACCAGTCCAGACTATAAACCCTTTTCCATGTAGACAAGCTTTGCTGCAAACGTACCTGCGAGCAGCAGCCGGCTCACAGTTTCTGAGCAGTGGCTCAAAACCTGCTCATATAAATGAGCCACAAAGCGTCCCAGGAGAAATAAATCCTGAACACGACTTAATCTGTTAGAATAGATGTTACATCTGAGTCTCCGAGCTGCGCATCCATGTCTGAGAGAGAGCGAAAACCTAGAAGGTCATTTTCAAACATGCCGTGCTGTTCTTCAAAAATAATCTGAATTATAAAACAGTTTTCTGCAGGATAAAATATTTCTGTATTTTGCTTTCAGAGTTGCAGCTGTGATTCAAACGAGGACAGGAGATGGTGGGAATCCAGGGAAGAGTAGATTTTACTTTAATTGTTTATGTTTTTCACTTCAGATGATTAGAAATGGGCCCTCATTTTAGTCCAACCCAACTAAGCCTGATCACTCGGGGTCGGGTCCGAGTGCTTCGTGACTAGCTCATAAATCTGAAGGGATGAAGCCGCTCGAGTGGACTTTTAGAAAGTCATCGTGACTTGTGGATTTGATCGCTGTGGCAGAGAAAGGCATCCGCTGTGCTGCAGGTTTCTATCTTTGTGCTGCTGCTTTCTTTTCTCAGCAGGCAGCTCGGCCGACATGTCAGAGCAGCCGGCTGACAGCGCCTCTATCCCTGACACTCTGACTCTTCCTCAGACTGTCTGCCTTCCTCTGCCCACGACGCTTTGAACACCAACCTGCCAGCGGTGTGAAAAACAGAGTACGGGTGTGCCGAGAGGATTCTCATATTGATCTGGTTTGTCTTTCTCTCTCTTTACAAAATTAATGTGTTTAAAAAAGACAAAAATCTTTGCAGCATTCGTATTTTAGCTGCTGACACTTTGACATGCACTAGAGAAACAGTGTAAAGTGGAACTTCATTAAAGGATTACTTCAGCTCATCTCATTGTGGCTCTGCAGGTTGAAATAAATGCAGCAGCTTTAGTTTGCACAAGCACAACATTTCCTCCAGTCTGCTTCAGTCCAAAGTGCTGATGCTCATCTGAAGATGCTGCAGTGTCTCAGGTGTGAACCATGCTGTCTGCAGCACATGAAGCTCTTTGGTCAGTGCTGTGATGGGTGTATTTGAACCTACCAAACACTTTTTACTGCCAAAGTCTGACCACAGAGTTAGAGTGAAAGTAACAAGCAGCATCTCCTCAGCCCTGAGACACCAAAGACAACAATCTGTGAACAGCACCATCACTGCAAGACCTTTTATCACATTAATATTTTTATACATGTCTTTATATTTTTATTTGTTAATAACGCCCAGATACAGTTGTCACAGCTTCCTCCTGTAGCATGTTTGCCTTGGTTTGAATGTGTTTCCTCAAACTTATGAAGTAATGTGTGGAACTAAGAGACAGTAAAGGAGCTCTAATTCAAATCATCTGTAGTTTTAATCACTGCTAATAGCTGAGAGTGCATTCAATTCAGCTTTATTTACACAGCACCAAATCACAACAACAGTCGCCTCGAGGTGCTTTATATTGTAAGGTAGACCCTACAATAATACATACAGAGAAAAACCCAACAATCATATGACCCCCTATGAGCAAGCACTTTGGTGACAGTGGGAAGGAAAAACTCCCTTTTAACAGGAAGAAACCTCCAGCAGAACCAGGCTCAGGGAGTGGGCGGGGCCATCTGCTGCGACCGGTTAGGGGTGACAGAAGGAAGACAGGATAAAAGATATGAAGACTAGATTTATCAGTAATATCCAGCCACGTGTGTGTGTTTCTCTTTTGATTTTAATCTTATTAATAGTAACATTTGATGTTTCTGATTCATTTAGTTTGACCTAAACGTGGCTGGTCATGGTGAAAAGACGAGGTGAAGGAGCTCGTTAACGTTCTCCTGTTTGTTTCTCACTACATGTCATGGAATAGTTTCCAGAGAGACCTCAGCTTGAGCGTGTTAATATCTGAATTTAAAGGCATCACGCAGAACGTGACAAAGAAGGACGATATAGCTTTTTCTTTAAAAAAATATTTGTCTGTCCTGTTGAATGTGCTTCTTTTTCTGTTGCATTTTCATGTATTGTTAGTATGACTGCCACTTCAGTCAGGTCTCTCCTCCAAACGAGATTTGATCTCATAAAACAAAGGTAATAAAATAAACAACGATCCTGCCCTCACCTCTGTGACCCAGGGCTGTGGGCCATTTGATGATGTCACCCATTGGATGGTCCTCCACTTTGAAAAACGTTTTCATTCAGTATGACACAAAATGAGTGACTGTGCTCACAAACTCCAGAGCTTTTTCCCATACACGCCTATAGGTCAAGAAGTCTGTGTGCAAACCACAGCTACCGTCATCTGGTTGCCTTCAGGTAGAATGCATGTTTAAAGCACTTCCACATAGGCTTCACTTTTACTGGGTCTAAGGTCTGGGCTCAGTCTGAGAGATGGGGTGAAGAGGATTCAAGAGGATCTTAGAGTAGAGCTGCTACTCCCCTGGTCGTAGTGGTTCAGGAGGCCTCCTAGATGCCTCAGTGTTTCGGGTATATCGTGTGGGAAGGAGGCTGTGATGTAGAGGGTGGAGTGCAGTGGTTACAGGTGAGGTAAGGATGGACTGAATAAACGCTGTGAGGAAGTAAAACTGAACTTTTCCATCTAAAACAGAAAAAATGTAGAAATAAATCTGAAGCATAAGAGGAAGCTGAGTAGTGCAGTGACTTTGAAAGGTGTGAACAGAGAGTGAGGAGTTCCTATTTTCAGACAGAGCAGCAGAAGCTTCTGTGTGAATGACAGCAGCTACAAAACAGCCAACATGTTACATAAATGCATGTTTGTCGTGTTGCTTGGACTCTCACCCTCTGTCGGTTCTTTCCAGCGAGCGGGTTTACCCAGTAGCTTTCTTTGATATGTCAAACTGTTGCTGAGCGGCTCACAGATGACGATGTTTTATAAATCAGAAGCAGGCAAGCCTTTTTCTGCTGCTTGTTTCAAAGTCTTTTCTCTTGCTTACATGTGGTCGCCCGTATGTTTCTCTCTCATCGCTCCAGTCTCTCTCAGGTCATGTAACACTTTCTCTCTGCAGAGACGATTCTCTGACTTTTACTGGACTGTCATTCTTGAGGTGAAACTCACTGTGTTCTGTTGCTTTGTCTCAGGATTTCATAGCATTTCTAAAAGTTGTGAAGCTTACTAATGAGTTAGACCGTCACACAGCAGGCGACGAAGCTGAAGATTTGTGAATTGCTTTGGTCTGATTATGAGTTTTTTCTTATTTCTGTGCCTCCAAGCGCAACCATCCCTGCAGTCTCAGAAAGATCTGAGGCCGAAAGGCATAACACTGTGAGCTGTGGGCAGTGGTCTGGATGCAGTTTTATAGATTGTGAGGTCAGCGGTCAAATGCACACAAGTAGGTGTTCGTGAGCACTTAAAAATTAAAGCCGTAAGCGATGGTGATGGGACTCCTGCACATCTGCACACCTTAAATCTACAGTTGTGTTTTATGCTGTGTGTTTATTGCTCGACTCTCGCCGAGCATCTGACCTTTGGAATGGATTTGGCATTGTGCGTTGGAGTTACAGCAATTTTGTGCTTCATGGCAACACATCAAAATTGGCCATGCCACCAAGGTCCTGCCCTTTGATGAAAACTCTCTTCTGGAATACAGTAACTGATCAAGTCTTTTAAAAAAACAAAGGACACCATGGACTCCAGTGCTTGCTTCCCTTCATTGGCTTCCAGTGCATTTCAGAATGAAACTTAAAATCTTACTTTTGACTTATAAAGCGCTAAATGGCCAGGCACCGCACTATTTGTCTGACCTTTTGCAGCTTTATTCACCCTCTAGAGCCCTTCGATCAAGTGATCATTTACTCCTGACCTTACACGAGTCTAGGATGGTTCATAGAGGAGATCGGCGTTTGCGGTTGTTGCGCCAAAAATGTGGAACGATCTACCTCTCCACATTAGAAAGGCCCCAAGTGTTACTCTTTTCCCATCTTAAAACGTATTTTTTCACTTTGGCTTTGATACTGCATCAGAGTTACCAATTCTTTTATCCTAATTTTCTTTTAATTTTCTTACCTGTTATTGATGTTAATGTCACTGTTTAATTATTATTTTGTGCAGCACTTTGGTCAACTCTCTGTTGTTATTAAATGTGCTTTATAAATAAATAAATGAAATAAATGAATGAAATGGTCTGTATCCATCTTTTGGTTCACCTGACTCATTAGCTCACACATCTGTTGCCTGTGATTGGTCCGTGGACAGAGGTAGTAGCAGCATCTGTGGAACATAATGATAACAATTAGAAGTTCAACTGTGGAACAACGGGGATGGAAATACTGGAGGAGCGCAAACAAATGTCACATGACCTCAGCTGACTAACAGGTACAACCCCAGAAGCTCTTAATGTGAAGCGTTGGTGCTCTGCACCTCTGCAGTGTTCAATAACACTCTCAGGGGCACTTTCGTGATTTATAACACTGCTTAAACAAGTCCTACCAATACTCAATGGTTCAATCTTAAGTACAATCAATCTGTCTCTATTAGTGGGCTGTGTACCACAGGCCTTTAAGGTGGCAGCAATAAATTATTAATTTGCAGCTCCAGTCTAACTACAAAATGCTCAAATCCCTTCATTCATGGAAAGATATATTTCCATGTTTTCTTTCCTTGTTCCTGTTGCATTATGCAAATTGTGTCTGTCAGTTGCACAAAGTTCCCACAGAGTTTATTGTTCCATCAGAGACAGATATCACTTTAATTTTAATATTCAAATCCTGGCTGGTGCAAATTAAGTTATCTGTGTTCATTTTCACGGCAGTCTTTCTGAACACATCGAGGGGACGCATTGACGAGAAAAGACGTGAGTGTGAGTTCTGTTATGAGATTTCATGTTGGTGGAGCTGCAGAGGTGGAGTTTCTCACTATTTTTGTTTCACTGCATGTTTTAATATCTGAACTATTCTAAACTCAGATACAGCTAACCCTGTGTAGGACTGTCAGCAGATGATCAAGAACAAAATAATTCATTTGTCTGATATTACTGACACATGTACAAATGTTTGTTTGTTTGTTGTTTTCTTGGGTTACCTGGTATCAGTTTTACATTTTTATCAACCAATATGTTGCTGATCAAATATACAGAACCAAACATTTGAGCTGAACTCTCATGGCTGGGACAGAAATGTATCCACTGTGTTGATCTGGGATGAATGTTATCCTGAAAACAGGCTAAAATTTGGGACCGCCTGTGGCTAAAGGTTTCACACACAAACACACCTAAAAGATCTTGATGCATGCTCAATCATCCAGGCAAGTAAACCTCCAAAAGTTGATTCTGTTCATCTGGACGTAGCGTTTTGTGGGAGAAACGTTTCGTCACTCATCCAAGTGACTTCTTCAGTCTCAGCTGACTGCAGGTTTCCCCAATCTTATAAACAGTACATTTGCATAATGACTGAAACCAGCCCACTGAAGGAACAATGGGCTGGGAGGTCAGTTCCTTGATCTTTAATATGCAAATTCTCATGATCATCAACAATCAACTTTTTGGAGACACCTAAAAGAGTCAGACTGAGTCCAAACTTTCAAAGAGATATCTCTATATTCCTGAGAGCTCTGTCACTTCTCTGATGGCACAAAAACACTGTAATAACTGCTGTAACATCATTGCTCGAGTTGACTTCTTTCACACCACGTTAAGTCTTTCCTGTTTCTTCTATATCACCTCTATTACACATTTCTGATGGGAACAAATGTGCGTTGTTTGACGATGATTTGCATATTTCACTGATCCTTTGTCCGTCTTCCTTTGACGTGTGCAGTAAAGAAGAGCTGCTAATAATCTTTCATCTGACACGAGATGCAGTGGAGTCTGTTTCTGCTCATTCTGGTTGGTAAGTGGATCATTTCACCACGGCCACTGCAGTTCTTCTCTTTCTCTTTAGTTGATCAGCTCTATCTAAGATCTCTCCACTTTACCTGGACAGTGTCTGCATACAACAGACACTGTGTGTAAAATCACTTGTGGCTCAATCAGCAGCTGTAGATGAACCTGAGTGTAGGATTTGACCCTTTCTTGCCTCTGTCAGCACAATTTCTCACATTTCTAATGTTTTTAGGTCAGAGTCACTTCTTCACATGCCACTTTATCAGAGAACATAAGAGCTGGTATGAAGCACAGAAATACTGCAGAGAGAATTATACAGACCTGGCCGTAGTGTTTGACATGGCAGACATGAGAAGACTCCAACAATCCTCACAGAATCAAAGTGAAGCCTGGATTGGACTGTACAATAACACAGGAGCAAACAGGAAGTGGCATTGGGCTCTGCCAGGGGTGGAATACATCCACAATCAAAGCAGCTGGAATGATGGTGAACCAAATGATGGACATGGAACAAGCCCTGAGAACTGTGTGCTCATAACAGATAAGTGGGCAGATTACCCATGTTCTTACAGCTCGTGGTTCGTCTGCTATGATGGTGAGAATGTGTGGATAGGAATCCAGATTTTTATAGAATGACACAATGTGATTTATGTGAGAGAGAAAAGATGTGTGTTTGTGTATTTATTCATGTGATGAAGTTTTTCTCCTGCTCCACAGAGACAAACAAAGACAATAAAACATTATATTTGGTTAAGGAGACGATGACCTGGAGTCAGGCTCAGAACTACTGCAGACAACATCACACCGACCTGGCCAGTGGCTACGATCAGGTAGAAGGTGAAGAGATGATGAAGCTGAAGATTTCTGAAAACATTAAAAAAAACAACCATTTGTGGATCGGCCTGTTCAGAGACAGCTGGAGGTGGTCGGATGGGAGCGGTTTCTCATTCAGATTCTGGGATATGGAGTTGTTTACTGACAAACAAACCAACAACACATGTGCAGTGACTCTGTTAGACAGATCAGGAAGATGGAGCTCTGATGACTGTAACCAAACCAAACCCTTCTTCTGTTATGAAGGTGAGTTTTTACAGAGAGTCAGGAGCAGCACCACAGTCACTGACAAGGTCCAGTTGACTATTTTTTATTTGTATATAAAGTTGCAGTCATTTATTTATGTGTGTATGTACGAAATTCTGTTCAGTTTCATTAAATTTTATTCATATACCACTAATTCACAAAAAATGATTGCTTAAAGGCGCTTTGTATTGTAAGTTTGACGCTACATTAATACAAAGAAGCAAAAAAAAGCAAAACAAGACTCACGTCTGCGAGCGCTTTGGTGAGAGTGGGACTGAAAAACTCCCTTTTAAGAAACCTCCAGTAGAACCAGACTTAACTAAGGGAGGATTCAGGGTCACCTGGTCCAGCCCTAACTATATGCTTTAGCAAAAAGGAAAGTTTGAAGCCTAATCTTAAAAGTAGAGATAGTGTCTGTCTCCTGAATCCAAACTGGAAGCTGGTTCCACAGAAGAGGGGCCTGAAAACTGAAGGCTCTGCCTCCCATTCTACTTTTAAATACTCTAGGAACAACAAGTAAGCCTGCAGTGTGAGAGTGAAGTGCTCTAATAGGGTGATATGGTACTACAAGGTCATTAAGATAAGATGGGGCCTGATTATTTAAGACCTTGTATGTGAGGAGCAGGATTTTGAATTCTGGATTTAACAGGAAGCCAATGAAGGGAAGCCAATACAGGAGAAATCTGCTCTCTCTTTCTAGTCCCTGTCAGGACTCTTGCTGCAGCATTTTGGATTAACTGAAGGCTTTTCAGGGAGTTTTTAGGACTTCCTGATAATAATGAATTACAGTAGTCCAGCCTGGAAGTAATAAATGCATGAACTAGTTTTTCAGCGTCACTCTGAGACAGGATATTTCTAACTTTAGAGACGTTGCACAAATGGAAGAAAGCAGTCTTACATATTTGTTTAATATCTGGAGGAGTTTAACTATCTCAGCTATATTGTTCCCGAGTGACTGGGGAAGGGAGCGGGAGATCGACAGACGGATTGGTTCTGCAGCTGCAATGATGCAGACGCTGTACCTGCCTGTCATGGTGAAGAGAGACCTGAGTGTAAAAGCGAAGCTCTTAATTTCCCAGTCGATCTACGTCCCTACCCTCACCTATGGTCACGAGCTGTCGGCAGTGACCGAAAGAACGAGATCACGGATACAAGCAAGCTTCCTCCAAAGGGTGGCTGGTCTCTCCCTTAGAGATAGGGTGAGACATTCAGCCATCCGGGAGGGGCTGAGAGTAGAGTCACTTCTCCATTTCCAAAGTGGCTAGTTGAGATGGTTTGGGCATCTGACAAGGATGCCTCTTGGGTGAGGTGCTCAAGGCATGTCCCACCGGGAGGAGGCCCCGGGGCAGACCCAGGACACGCTGGAGAGATTATATCTCTCGGCTAGCATGGGAACGCCTTGGCATTCCCCCGAACACGCTGGAGGAGGTGGCTGAGGAGAGGGAGGACTTGGCTTCTCTGCTTAGGCTGCTGCCCCTTGCGGCCTGCCCTGAAGAAGCAGAAGAAGATGGATGGATGGAAGAAAGCAGTCTTACATGTTCTTGAATATGTGCACTGAAGGACATATCCTGGTCAAAAAATGACTCTTACATTCCTCATAGTGTTGCTTGAGTCCACAGAAATGCCATCCAGTTTAAATATGTGGTTAGAGACCACATTTCAAAGACTTTTATGTCCAAGTAAAATAACTTCAGCTTTATCTGAATTTACAGGGAAAAAGTTAAAGTTCATCCAGGTCCTTATATCTTTAAGACATTCCTGCAGTTTAAATAATTGGTGTGTGTTATCTGACTTGATGGATAAAAAAAGTTGGTTGTCAACTTTGTTGGGGACAAGATGGCGCCTGTGTTTGGCTTTGCCGCTGCTACAGCTCGCTGGAGGCGACAGTGTAGTTTTTCACTGTCGTCACTTGTCGTTTGCAATATAATTTTTGCTCTTTTGTATTTTGACTTTGCTTCTGCTGCTTTAATTTATGATCAAGATACACAGTTAAACATCAAAGACTCAATGGAGAGCTACTGTGACAGCTGGGACAGCTACAGAAAAACTTTTGACCCTCTTCTGGTGTGTTCCTCACCTAAGAGCGTGCTACTGTGCACAACCCGCGGGATTTCCACCCTCAAGAGATGAAAAAGGGTAAAGAGAGCCGGCGTCCATGTGAAACGGAGAAGGTACCGGAGGCTAGCTACTTGGCTGTGGGGTGACTCTCGGTGCCTGCGACCAGTTCCTCTCCTGTCGTTTGCTGGGGATGTTACGCCGCCGCCTTGGACCTGAGCCCCATGGCTCGAAAGCAGTTTGCTCACTGTGTCCATCATCCATTCTCCGTTTTGCTGATGAGAGCTATGTCTGCAAGGTTTTTTCCAGCTCTGGAGTCACCGCCCTGCCCGGCAGGTCCACAGGTTTGCACAGGTGTTTAATTCAAGTGCTGCTGCAGTCAGCTGTAGATTTCGCAAATAAGCCGTCATCAATTCAGTTCGCCCTGCTTAACGTTCGCTCTATAATGAACAAATCATTTATTCTAGATGATCTTTTTATTAAAGAGTCTCTAGATTTTATGTGTCTGACTGAGACGTGGCAGCAAAATAAGGATCATGTCCACTTGATTGAAGTTTGCCCAGCTGGCTATTCTGTCATTGGAACTCCGTGTCTTTTGGGACGCGGTGGCGGACTTGCTGCTGTTTACCAGGACAGACTCACATGCAGGCTGATGACCTCGGACTCCTTTTCTTCATTTGAGTCACAGATGATGAAGGTCGGTTCTCTGAAAACCTTTTATTGTATTTAAGTCTATCGACCTCCTGGACCTGCTGGAGTCTTTCTAACTGAATTTAATGACCTTCTGACATCTATCATTAAACTGGAGAAGGTTGTAATATTGGGAGACTTAAACCTTCATTTTGATGATGCTTCCTGTAACACTGCTGCTGAGGTCATCGCTATCACTGAGTCTTTTAACTTTAAGCAGCATGTTTCTGGCCCCACACATACAAAGGGCCACACACTGGACCTTGTTTTCTCCCTGGGTTTAAATATACATGATGTATGCTACTACTACTAATAATAATAATAAATGTTATTTATAAAGCGCCTTTCAAGACACCCAAGGACACTGTACAATAGATAAAAACACATAATAGAACAATGACACAATGAAGAACAATAAAAACAAAAGCACAAGATGTCTGTGAAGGTTCTCAGTCATCCAGGTCATCGTAGTCAAAGGAGTTTGCAAAGAATAACATCTGGACTTCTTAAAGTTGCTTGAAGACGTTTCACCTCTCATCCGAGAAGCTTCTTCAGTTCTAAGGTCAAATGGCCAAGAGTCCCAGATTTAAACCCAGTGGGAGTTTCCCCCCAAAGAGGGACAAAGGACCCCCTGATGATCCTCTAATCACATGAGCCAAGGTGTGAAAGCGGGTGTGGGACCTAATCAGCCAGGGTTTCGGGTGAGCTCATTGTGAAACCTGGCCCCACCTTGTCATGTGAATTCCTGAGGTCAGATGGCCCAGGATGTGAGTGGGCGTTAAGGCGTCTGGGGAGGGAACTCAAAACTGGATTATAGATGGCAGACAGTTGGTGTCGTAAACCACCGTCGTAAAGCACAAGATAAAATTAACAAACAGTGGATTCACAGTGAATATGCAGATTTGAACAGATGGGTTTTGAGTTGGGACTTAAACTGGGGTAGAGAACCAATGTTTCTTAATTTGGGGGTAGACAGTTCCACAGCCTGGGAGCAGAGCAGCTAAAAGCTCTGCTTCCCATGGTGGTGAGGCAGAAGGAAGGCACAGAAAGCTGGATAGAAGAAGAAGATCGAAATGAGCGCGCAGAAAAGGCAGTGCTGAACAGGTCAGAAAGGTGAGGAGGTGCGAGGTTATGACTGGCCTTGAAGGTGAGCAGAAGAAGTTTGTATATTATCTGGAATTTCACAGGGAGCCAGTGAAGTTCCTGAAGAACAGGAGTGATGTGCTGGTAGGAGGGGTTCTGGTGATAATGCGAGCAGCGGAGTTCTGAACCAGTTGAAGCTTATGGAAAGATTTTTGGAGGAGACCATGCAAAAGAGAACTGTAGTAGTCAATATGGGAGGTAACAAGACTGTGGACAAGAATGGACGTAGACTGGGTGGAAAGAGAAGGACGTAATCTGTTAAAGATAGAAATAGGCAGAACAGGTGAGATTACTGATGAGAGATTTATAGGAAAGTGAACTGTCTAGGATGACACCGAGGCTCTTAACCTGAGGAGAAGGGAAAACTGTGGAGTTATCGATAGTGAGTGAGAAATGGTTCGCCTTCAAAAGGTTGGATTTGGTACCAATAAGGAGGATTTCAGTTTTATCCTCATTGAGCTTGAGAAAATTAGAGCTAAATCAGGATAGACATTCTGTAAAGGAAGAAGGTGGGAGGGAGGAATCAGGTCTGCAGGAGAGATATAGCTGGGTGTCATCAGCAAAACAGTGAAAATGAAGATCAAATTAGCGGAAAATGGTACCTAGAGGGAGGATGCATATTATGAAGAGAAGAGGGCCTAAGACTGAACCTTGGGGTACACCAGAGGTGACCGGGAAAAGACAAAAGTGGATTGATTTCAGTTGAATAAACTGGGAGCGGTCAAGGAGATATGATTGAAACCAGGCGAGGGGTGTGTCAGAGATGCTGAGAGAGGAGAGTCTGCTTAGAAGGACAGAGAGAGAGATGGTGTCGAAGGCTGAGCTCAGATCCAAAAGGACGAGAATGGTGAGAAGACCAGAGTCAGCTCCAATTAGAAGATCATTAGTGACTTTAAGTAAAGCAGTTTCTGTACTGTGACATGAACGAAAACCAGATTGAAATCTCTCGTAGATGTTATTATTAACCAGGTGTGAATGAAGTTGAGCTGCAACTACTATTTCGAGTATTTTAGAGATGAAGGGCAGATTAGAAATCGGACGGAGGTTGTTAAAGTTGTTAGGGTCTAAGGAAGGTTTTTTTCAGTATGGGAGTGACTGAAGCAATCTTGAATAAGGAGGGAACGATACCGGTGGTATGTGTGGAGGATGTCCATGTGAGTGACCGTAGTTGCATATTCTTTAATTTGTCATTTTACGTGGATCCTTCACCTCCTAAACTGATCCAAAGGCGGATTATAAACCAGGATGCTGCTGGAAGGTTCTCTGCCATGTTTGACCCTCACATGGCTCAAAATGACATGGATTCGCTTATTTTGTCTTTTAACAATCACTGTAAATCTATTTTAGATACGGTGGCACCTCTGAAACAAAATGTTGTCCATTCTTCAAATTTCTATCCCTGGATAAATGAAAATATTCAACATTTTAGGAGATATTGTTGCAAATTAGAACGTTTATGGAAGGCTTCCAAGCTTGAGGTTCATAGGGTACATCTCAAGGAATGGATTTTCTCACTTAACAACATGATAAAAAATGCCAGAACTGAATATTTTGCTAATCTAATAGCTTCAAAAAAGAACAATCCCAGAGTATTGATCGATACAATTAAGAACATTGTCTCTCCTGATATTCCTCGTGTACCAGTCTATACTAAATCTGATTGCAATGACTTTTTAAATGATTTTGTTAATAAGGTCGCTGCCGTCAGGTCTAATATTTCCCCATCATCCTCCCAGTATCACACTGACACTTTGCTTACCTCTGATACCTGCTCCTCTTTTACTCCTGTTACCTTACAGGACATCAGGGCTCTGCTTGGTCATGTGAAACTGACTTCAAGCCACCTTGATGTACTTCCTCCATCATTTTTTATTAGTGTGTTTGACTCTATTGGCCCCTGTATTCTGGAAATAATTAATATTTCTCTTTATACTGGCTCAGTTCCCAGCTATTTTAAACAAGCTATTGTTGAACCAATATTAAAGAAACCAAATTTGGACCCATCTCTTCCCTGCAGTTACAGGCCAATATCAAAATTACCTTTGGTGTCAAAGATCTTGGAAAAAACAGTTGCAGAACAACTTAACAACTTTTTGGAGAAGAACAATGTTCTGGACATTTTCCAGTCTGGTTTCCGCAAATTGCACTGAAACCACTTTGCTTAAAGTGTCTAGTGACACTCTGATGGCAGCAGACTCTGGAGAGTACACCGTTCTGGTTCTGTTGGATCTCAGCTCTGCTTTTGATACTGTTGATCACAGCATCATGATAAACAGGCTGAAGGACTTGTTTGGGATCACTGGTGTTGTTTTAAATGGTTTATGTCGTATCTGTCTGAGAGATCCTTTACTGTCTGTATTAATCATGTGTTGTCTGAAACGTCAGTTCTGCCCTCTGGGGTACCTCAAAGATCTGTTTTAGGTCCGATTCTCTTTTTGCTGTATATCCTCCCTCTAGGCCAAATTATCAAACGTTACAGTAATATTTCTTATCATCTCTATGCTGATGACATTCAGTTATACTGTTCTTTCAAAGCTTCTGAGTTTTATAAATTGTCTTGTTTAAATAATTGTCTGTCAGAAATCAAACAATGGTTAAATGACAATTTCCTCCAGTTAAATGCAGATAAAACAGAAACCTTGATTATTGCACCTGATCACATGCTCTCAGAAATTCAGCAGCATATCAGTTTTTTAGACCCTTCATTTCAGACGAGCCTCAGAAACTTAGGTGTTATATTTGACAGTTCAATGTCTCTTGAGAAACACTCTAAACAACTTGTCTGGAACTGTTTTTATCATTTAAGAAACATTTCTAAACTCAGACTGCTGGTGTCAAAGGCAGAACTTGAGATGATTCATGCTTTTATCTCTTCTCGTTTGGATTATTGTAACGGTCTTTTTACTTGTCTCAACAAATCCACTCTGGATCGCCTTCAGACTGTACAGAATGCCGCAGCAAGACTTTTAACTGGCACAAACAAGAGGTCACACATTACTCCAGTCTTGGCTTCTCTTCATTGGTTGTCAGTAAATTTTAGGATTCATTTTAAAATTTTAGTTGTAACTTTTAGAGCTCTGCACGGTGAAGCTCCCCAGTATATCTCTGACCTGTTGAAACCTCATGTTTCATCCCGAGCACTTAGGTCTTCAGGTCAGAGGCTACTGGTGGTCCCACGTACTAGGTTTAAAACACGTGGGGATCGGGCGTTTCAGGCACCAAGGCTGTGGAACTCCCTGCCGTTGTCTTTATGATGTCTAGACTCCACTGACTCCTTTAAAAAGCAGCTGAAGACATTTTTATACAAACAATCTTTTAATTAATTTTTTCACTGTTTTATATTATTTTATTTGTATTTCTGGTTTTATTGTGAAGCACTTTGTGATTTTTTATCTGTGGAATGTGCTATATAAATAAATTTAACTTACTTACTAACTGCTTAACAGATTGGAACCTGTAGAGAGCAGTTTTGATTGTTTTCGTTTGATGTTTTTTTTACAACGATTATGGTCCATTCCCATAAAATAATGTTGGATTCACTTTTTTCCAGGATCTACTGACCTGCTGTCAGGCCAAACAAATCAAACCTCAGCCTCAGAGTCAACAACTGTCACACTTTCAACCCCTCATACCTCCACTCCTGACACTGAATCATCTCGAGTGACATCTAAAGGAGCAGGTGAGTTCTTTTTTTCAAGAAATTGACTTTCATTCTGCACACTATCAATTATCAATAATAAGACTTTATCATAATAACTGACATAAACAAGATTGTTGGAAAAAGCGTATAATACTGTGCAATCAGGAGTGCAATAAGGGGTAGAAAAGTGATGAACATTCTTGGGTCATGCGACTGACAGGAGACTGTAGAAAACTGTAGAAAGCAGTTTTGATTTATTTCGTTTGATGTTTACAACAATTGTGGTCCATTCCCATAAAATAATGTTGGATTCGCCTTTTTCTTCATTCGCTGACCTGCTGTCAGGCCAAACAAATCAAACCTCAGCCACGGATTCAACTGTCGCATCTGTTCATACCTCCACTCCTGTACCAGGTGAGTGTCGGCTTTGTTGACGTGATGCTGGAAGTTCCTTGGCAAAGTTTTTTTTATTTTATTTTCTAAACTCCATTTATTTTTTAATAGTCATATGTTATCATTATAGACCTTAAACAGGGTTTTCCAAGAACTGGTTATTTCTCTGCAGTGGTTAACACAGTTGTGATTAAATATTAAAGCACATAGTCGTGAAACAGTTTCTTCCCCGTTTGAGATTGGGAGAAGACCCAAAGCCAGCCTCAGTGATCCAAACTAGTGTACTCCTCATGCTGATACATGTTACTGTATTCACTGTTTAGCCAATTTATAATGAGGTGGATGCTGTCATTATATTTTAGTATGGTTTTGCATTGAGGAGCATAAAAGTACATTTAACATTAAATGTAGCAGCATTGTTCTCTAATAACCATGTACCAGGTGAGTTCTTTATATCAGAATTTCTTGACGTGATGCTGGAGGTTCCTTGGCAAAGCTTTTTTTTAAATTTTCTACACTCCATTTATCTTCTAATAGTCATATGTTATAATTATAGACCTTAGCAGCATCATTCTCTACTAACCACTGATTAATTTAAGAAGTTTAAATGTAAGAATTTTTGAGCAAATTGTTTATTAGGTTGTAATTTTACTGAAATGTGTAGTTGAGGATGTAAAGAAGCATCTTTAATGAATTACAGTGAAAAGAAGTGCCTGTAAATGGTAATTTACAAACAGAATTATCTATTTTCTATTACTTACAAATATCCCTGTATGGCAGCGGTCCCCAACCTTTTTTGTGCCACTTACCGGTTTATGTCCAAAAATATTTTCACAGACCGGCCTTTAAAGTGTCACAGATAAATATAACAAAATAAAACCAGTACCGTTACCAAAAAACGAAGATTTATCCATAACACATGGGAGAAAAGACCCAGGGAAACTTAGTTAATGATAAAAACAATTACAAAAATAACAATAAAAACGATTAAAACCCTGCAAACCATATATTTCACACCCGAGCCTAAACTCTCACGGTCCAGTACCGGTCTGTGGCCCGGGGGCTGGGGACCACTACTCTATGGTACCGAAATTGTGAATAAATTGAATTTTCCCTTTTAGTGTTTAGCAAATGTCTGTTAATACAGTCCAGATCAAAAGTTTAAGACTACTTGAAAAATGGCAAAAAAATCATATTTTCTGTGGTTGGATCTTAACAAAGTTCTAAGTAGAGCTTCAACATGCAACAAGAAGAAACGGGAGTGAAAGAAAACGGTTTTTTTTTTTGAGGATGCAATTTATTGAAAACAACATTTAAACTGAAACAGGCTGTTTTATAGCTGATCAAAAGTTTAGCACCACATGCCTTTAAAAGGTCAAATCTGTGCAAGAAGTATTACTGCTAGTTAGTACTGCTATTTAAAACACTTACTTGAGTTTAACTGTAGTGTCTGTTAGTGGCAGGTATGACCCTGATCAAAGAGAACAAGACCTGGGAGGACGCCTTAACTTACTGCAGAGTGAATCACACTGACCTGATTTCCATCACCAGCGCTGACGTACAGAACAGCGTCATCTCCTTAGCAGACAGTGCTTCGACGCCTTACGTCTGGCTGGGCCTGCGCTACTCCTGCACCCTGGGTTTGTGGTTCTGGGTCAATGATCAGATTATGTGCTATAACTGGACCGCAGTAGGAACGACTATGCACTCTGACATGTTTGGAGCCATGAAGACGAGCGGAGAGCACAATTATCAGGGGTTCAGTGGGAGCAAAAATGAGACATTTAATTTCATTTGTTCTACACAGTAGGATTTAAACCTTACGAGAGAAAGCGGTGCTCTCTAAAGACATCATGGCTCTGTCTCCTGCTCCTGAGTCACGGGGACATCTTCATGACTTTCTTCATTATTGCTGCATTATTATTATTTTCACAATGATGATTTAATTTTCTGGAAAGGGCTAAGTTAATCTTTCTTCTTTTTAATTTTTGTGTGTTCTTTTCTGTATCCATGTAAGAATTTAAAAAATATGTTTGTTATCAAAGTGACTTCATTTTTATTCATTTTGAATGTTTTTAAAAATGAATTTTAGCATTTACTTGATAAGACCGGGGGAAGACAGGCAGCATAGGGCTGTGGGTCAGATTCAAACCTGGGTTAACTGCAGTGCACTGTTTGTCTTCATATCAATATAAAAACAAACACATGCATGTAACACAAAACACTGTAAAGCTCTTTTCCCCACAAATGGAAATCAGACTGAATATGTTGCATCATGCTTCATGTCTCCATGTGTGTTTCTGTTGTAAACAGAGGTTTGCACTCTGTCTGGTGTTAGCGTTGAGTTTAATTTTAGCCAGATGTTAAACTGACAAATTGTGAGAAACTAACAGATGTTGTCTTTCCAAATAACTCACACATACATTATGTTTAACTTAAAAGCTACAAAAACTAAACTACACCTGACATAAACCCACATATGGCTTTATGGTTATACCTCCCTGACTCTGGTTCTGCTGGAGGTTTCTTCCTGTTAAAAGGGAGTTTTTCCTTCCCACTGTCACCAAAGTGCTTGCTCATAGGGGGTCATATGATTGTTGGGTTTTTCTCTGTATGTATTATGGTAGGGTCTACCAATATAAAGCGCCTTGAGGCAACTGTTGTTGTGATTTGGCGCTGTATAAATAAAATTGAACTGAACTTTTACAGTTTGATGAATGAGTCTCTCCTCCTCAGTCTCTCAGTCCTTCAGTTCTGCACACAGAGTTTGTAGAAAACACACAAACGTGGGAAGTCTTAGCAACAGCTCTTTATGGAGTTTAAATAAAATCGTGTGTAACGTGGCAGCTTTCTGTCCACATATCTACATATGCGCACTGCATTAAGCATTTCCTGTTTCTTTCTATGTTACTTTTATGATAAATGTCTGATGGATACAAAAAGCTGTTACGTGATGATGAGTTGAACTCGGAGGTGGACAGTTTTTCACCGATACATACAAACAGGGAAAATAGATTTCCCTGTTTTCTTTCCTTCTTCCTGTTGCGTTATGTAAGTGATATCGGTCAAAATTCCCCCAGTTAGTATTTCAGGGAGAAATCTGAATTTATTTATATCCTCTTTCTTTGAATATTCACATCCTGATCTGTGCAAAGTAAGATCTTTGAGTTCATCTGAAAGGCAGTCACAAACACATCGAGGACAGACGTCGAGGAGAAATTACGTGAGTTTGAACTCCGTTATGTGATTTCATGTTGGTGGAGTTCCTCCAAATCTTTATTTCACTCATGTTTTAATAGCTTAAATATTCTAAACTGGGCTACAGCTAACTGTGTGCTGTGTAGGGCTGTCAGCAGGTCAGAGTCTGACTTTATGAGGATTGAGGCCACTTTAATTCAATTAAATGATATTATAGAGTTTGAATAATAATACTTTTTCACTTTGTTTTGTGTGTTTTGGAAAATGAACAGCTCTCAGACTGAGTGAATGTGGTGATAGAATTTATTTGCTGGTATCAGTATCCGATCAGTATCATTGATTAAATATAAATAACCAAATAGTTGATTTGAACTCTCACAGCTGGCGCAGAAATTTATCCTCGAATAAACATTTATGTACAAAGTGGTGAGTTGATTGTGTGTAAATGTTCCATGTACTTTGTTACATAAGTACAAAGTGAAATTGAAAATAATCTCCCTAAAATTACTTGATTGCCATAGTTTTATTTTATACCACACAGGATATAACAGATATTAATTATGAATTATATCAACACATAAAATCTGGATTTTCTATTTTTCAGCTGCATTTTACTTAAAGTTATTGTTTTATGTTTATGAGGGCAAAGATGTTTTTTGAGTGCACCACGTTGATCTGGAGTGAAAATTATACAGACAACAGAGGCTGAAATTTGGGAGCAACTGTGGCTAAAAGTTCCATCTGAGACACTTTCAGTCATACTGCAACATCTGCTGCGACCAGCTGCGGTGAGAGAAGAAAGACAGGATAAAGACATGCTGTGGAAGAGAGACAGAGATTGATAACAGATATGAGTCAATGCAGAGAGGTCTATTAACACATAGTGAGTGAAGAAGAAACACCCAGTGCATCATGGGAATCCCCATGGACGGAGGATTCAGGGTCACCTGAATTGTGACCCTTGTCATAATAATTGTGAAAAGTGGTGAACACGTGAGAAGTGGAACAAAAATCATACATGATTCCAAACATTTTTTACAAATAAATAACTGCAAAGTGGGGTGTGCGTAATTATTCAGCCCCCTTTGGTCTGAGTGCAGTCAGTTGCCCATAGACATTGCCTGATGAGTGCTAATGACTAAATAGAGTGCACCTGTGTGTAACCTAATGTCAGTACAAATACAGCTGCTCTGTGACGGCCTCAGAGGTTGTCTAAGAGAATATTGGGAGCAACAACACCATGAAGTCCAAAGAACACACCAGACAGGTCAGGGATAAAGTTATTGAGAAATTTAAAGCAGGCTTAGGCTACAAAAAGATTTCCCAAGCCTTGAACATCCCACGGAGCACTGTTCAAGCCATCATTCAGAAATGGAAGGAGTATGGCACAACTGTAAACCTACCAAGACAAGGCCGTCCACCTAAACTCACAGGCTGAACAAGGAGAGCGCTGATCAGAAATGCAGCCAAGAGACCCATGGTGACTCTGGACGAGCTGCAGAGATCTACAGCTCAGGTGGGGGAATCTGTCCATAGGACAACTATTAGTCGTGCACTGCACAAAGTTGGCCTTTATGGAAGAGTGGCAAGAAGAAAGCCATTGTTAACAGAAAACCATAAGAAGTCCCGTTTGCAGTTTGCCACAAGCCATGTGGGGGACACAGCAAACATGTGGAAGAAGGTGCTCTGGTCAGATGAGACCAAAATGCAAAACGCTATGTGTGGCGGAAAACTAACACTGCACATCACTCTGAACACACCATCCCCACTGTCAAACATGGTGGTGGCAGCATCATGCTCTGGGGGTGCTTCTCTTCAGCAGGGACAGGGAAGCTGGTCAGAGCTGATGGGAAGATGGATGGAGCCAAATACAGGGCAATCTTGGAAGAAAACCTCTTGGAGTCTGCAAAAGACTTGAGACTGGGGCGGAGGTTCACCTTCCAGCAGGACAACGACCCTAAACATAAAGCCAGGGCAACAATGGAATGGTTTAAAACAAAACATATCCATGTGTTAGAATGGCCCAGTCAAAGTCCAGATCTAAATCCAATCCAGAATCTGTGGCAAGATCTGAAAACTGCTGTTCACAAACGCTGTCCATCTAATCTGACTGAGCTGGAGCTGTTTTGCAAAGAAGAATGGGCAAAGCTGGTAGAGACATACCCTAAAAGACTGGCAGCTGTAACTGCAGCAAAAGGTGGTTCTACAAAGTATTGACTCAGGGGGCTGAATAATTACGCACACCCCACTTTGCAGTTATTTATTTGTAAAAAATGTTTGGAATCATGTATGATTTTCGTTCCACTTCTCACGTGTACACCACTTTGTATTGGTCTTTCACGTGGAATTCCAATAACATTGATTCATGTTTGTGGCTGTAATGTGACAAAATGTGGGAAAGTTCAAGGGGCTGAATACTTTTGCAAGCCACTGTACATATACACTTAAGTCTTTCCTGTTTCTTCTATATCACCTCTATTACACATTTCTGATGGGAACAAATGTGCGTTGTTTGACGATGATTTGCATATTTCACTGATCCTTTGTCCGTCTTCCTTTGACGTGTGCAGTAAAGAAGAGCTGCTAATAATCTTTCTTCTGACACGAGATGCAGTGGAGTCTGTTTCTGCTCATTCTGGTTGGTAAGTGGATCATTTCACCACGGCCACTGCAGTTCTTCTCTTTCTCTTTAGTTGATCAGCTCTATCTAAGATCTCTCCACTTTACCTGGACAGTGTCTGCATACAACAGACACTGTGTGTAAAATCACTTGTGGCTCAATCAGCAGCTGTAGATGAACCTGAGTGTAGGATTTGACCCTTTCTTGCCTCTGTCAGCACAATTTCTCACATTTCTAATGTTTTTAGGTCAGAGTCACTTCTTCACATGTCAGCTGTATGAGTACCACTTTATCAGAGAACATAAGAGCTGGTATGAAGCACAGAAATACTGCAGAGAGAATTATACAGACCTGGCCGTAGTGTTTGACATGGCAGACATGAGAAGACTCCAACAATCCTCACAGAATCAAAGTGAAGCCTGGATTGGACTGTACAATAACACAGGAGCAAACAGGAAGTGGCATTGGGCTCTGCCAGGGGTGGAATACATCCACAATCAAAGCAGCTGGAATGATGGTGAACCAAATGATGGACATGGAACAAGCCCTGAGAACTGTGTGCTCATAACAGATAAGTGGGCAGATTACCCATGTTCTTACAGCTCGTGGTTCGTCTGCTATGATGGTGAGAATGTGTGGATAGGAATCCAGATTTTTATAGATTGACACAATGTGATTTATGTGAGAGAGAAAAGATGTGTGTTTGTGTATTTATTCATGTGATGAAGTTTTTCTCCTGCTCCACAGAGACAAACAAAGACAATAAAACATTATATTTGGTTAAGGAGACGATGACCTGGAGTCAGGCTCAGAACTACTGCAGACAACATCACACCGACCTGGCCAGTGGCTACGATCAGGTAGAAGGTGAAGAGATGATGAAGCTGAAGATTTCTGAAAACATTACAAAAGACAACCATTTGTGGATCGGCCTGTTCAGAGACAGCTGGAGGTGGTCGGATGGGAGCGGTTTCTCATTCAGATTCTGGGATATGGAGTTGTTTACTGACAAACAAACCAACAACACACGTGCAGTGACTCTGTTAGACAGATCAGGAAGATGGAGCTCTGATGACTGTAACCAAACCAAACCCTTCTTCTGTTATGAAGGTGAGTTTTTACAGAGAGTCAGGAGCAGCACCACAGTCACTGACAAAGTGTGGAAAATGGAAAATAACTCTCTATTTTATGTCTATGTATTTCATATGTGGAGGGTACACTGCACAGTGGCTCAGGGGTGTAGTGGTCAACACATTTGCCTCACTCATGAAATAATTTCTTTCCAGTGTGAGACCCAAAGCCAGCCTCACAGGGCCAAAGTCCTCATGCTGGTTCCAAGCCCTGATATCTGGGAGGGATGTGTGAGGACGGGTATTGTTAGTGTGTTCGTTTATCCACCTTAACGAATCACAGCCAAATCACTTTATTTATTATTATTATTTATTAAAGCATTGGATGATCATGTACATGGACCCCCCCCCTTTGTTCAGGAAACTGCAGTCAGCTGCGGCCACCTTTCCAGAAGAGGGGCAACTTATCTTAGCAGTTCACAGAGTTTTATATGAGTATCTATCTAACCGGTTACAACTGGTGGGGAGAAGCTGCTCGTTTTGCAGGCACTGAGGTAAGAGGTGGCCGTGACCCATATCAGGCACCAGCTATGGCCCCTGCACATTCCTTTACACTGATATGTCTGCACGTTTCTAAGTAATTATTCAATCAGTAAAAAACTAAAGATTCTACTAATCCCAGATAAAAATCAAACCCAACAGCATCCAGCATGAAATCTCTGCCAAACCAACCATGAACTCCATCAGCTGTGGTGACCTGTAGGTTAACGAGGCAGCAGCTGAAAGTAGAATACTCTCTGTGTTATTAGTACTGCTATTTAAAACACTTACTGGAGTTTAACTGTTGTGTCTGATGATGACAGATAAAGTGATCCTGATCAAAGAGAACAAGACCTGGGAGGACGCCTTAACTTACTGCAGAGAGAATCACACTGACCTGGTTTCCATCACCAGTGCTAGAGTGCAGACGTGGGTCGAGAAAAGAGCAGCGGATGCTTCGACGCCTTACGTCTGGCTGGGCCTGCGCTACTCCTGCACCCTGGATTTGTGGTTCTGGGTCAGTGATCAGCAGGTGTGCTATGATAACTGGGCTGCTGGAGGAAAGACTGAGCGCTGTGACATGACTGGAGCCATGAAGACGAGCGGAGAGCATATTTATGAGTGGTCCAGTCAGAGTGAATATCAGACATTCAACTTTATTTGTTCTACACAGTAGGTTTTAAACCTAAAGAGAGAAAGCGGTGCTCTCTAAAGACATCATGGCTCTGCCTCCTGCTCCTGAGTCACGGGGACATCTTCATGACTTTCTTCATTATTGCTGGATTATTATTATTTTCACAATGATGATTTTTTTGAGGCGGTAAGGCTGGGTTACTCTGTCCTCTTTATAAAATTTGTGAATTCTTTTCTGTATTCATTAATTCATTCATTCATTCATTCATTTTAAATTGAGTTTGTTACTGTAGTGACTTCATTTTTAGTTATTGTTAACATTTTTACAAACAGGCAACATAGGGCTGTGGGTCGAGTCAAACCTGGGTCACCACGTTTGGACTTTATAGGATGTGATCATCTTGAGTCTGAGATTTATTAATATATGTTTGATGCAAATATATATTGTAAAAGGATGAGACGTGTTTGCACATTTGTGCCCTATTTCCAGCAGGAATTAAAACCACTAAAGCCATGTAGCTGTATTTTTGTCATAACTACATATTTGGGGTCAGGGAGACATTAATTTCTTCATTATTGCTGGATTTTTATTGTTTTTCACAGTGAGTTGTTTTTAGGGAAAGGCTGAGTTATTCTTATCTTTGTAAGTTTTTCTATATTCATGTGAGATTTTTAAACGCTGAGGTTGTTACTGAAGTTATCTCATTTTTAAAAATTTATTTTTAATGTTTTTAGACATTTCTTTTCATTTTACAATGAAGAGAGGAGCGGAATAACATTCAGCAAAGGGCCGTGGGCCAGACTCAAACCCGGGTCATTTGTATACCATATGATCACCTGCACAACCAGTTAGCTTGGACTAAACCATCAGCCTGTTGTTAATATTCTACAGTCTTTCTTATGTTTAATAATTATTCATATGTTGTAAATTATAAACTGGTGTAACATCATCATCATCACGTTACAGGTATATGCTACATTTGCACTGATGTAATCGATTAGCTGCAGGCACAAATGTTTCTGCTGCTCGAGTTGAATTTGCCCAGAACATCCTTTAAAGAAAAGAACTTTTGTAATGTGACTGTGTTTTGGATGGAGATATGTGAAACAGTTCAGTGCATCAAATCATCGTCATCTTTCATCTTTATGAAAACTTAGTGATGAAACTCGAACGAGCACAAAAACAGAAACGCTTGCAGATCCTTCTTCATGATAAAATACAATAAGTCAGCCTGTCGACACCGAGCAGCTTCTGCTACTGGAAATCACACCGTATGTGTCTCTAAAACAGCAGGACACAAACATGAAGGAATCACAGTCATATCTTTAGTCATGGCTCTGAAACTGTGGTCCTACCTCATCATTTAAAGTCTTGTAACCAGTGAGAAGCTGGGACATATTCAGACTGTGTCAGAAATGTAGGATGACCATCTCTGAGGAAAGACCTGAGCTGAGGCAGCTGGAGGTGTTTCATCCACTAGCTGTTTCAGACTTCAGTAACTGTGCTAATGACCGACAGGTTTACTTGAACAATCGACTGAAAAAACACCAAAAGTCTTTAAACAGAGATCATCCATTCGTAGGTGGGTCTGGTTACCTGCAGGTTCACATGTTGACATTTTTGTCCAGTTTAAACCCCTCCCCCCTCTCCTTCAGCTCTGCCTCCTCCCGCCTCTCTCTCCTTCTTCACCTGATTTCACATCCTTCTCTTGGCTTATGTCTTTTGGCCACAGCAGCAATGCTGATGCAAGAGGATGCGGTGTGCATTAAGAACTGTTGCCTCCTGCATCTTTCAAAGAAGCCCTTGGATCCAAGAACACTTTGAAGTGCCCCTTATCGATCTGGCTCTGTGAAGTGAGGGCCGCTTAAGGTCGAGACGATGGAAAGAGAAAGAGAGAGAGACATCATGAAAGACTGATAGAAAGCAAGCAGGACAGCTGACCTCATTGTGTTCTGCTGGGGAAAAACTGTTTTGTTCCAGCACTTAGATGGCTGTGGAAAATCTCACATAAAACTCCACACAGTCAGAGTGCTGAGTGTGTTTCTGGAGAAAAATGCTGCTCTCTGAGTTGGATTTGAACCCCGTCTCTGTACCAGGAGTCAGTGTGTTAGAAAAACGCCACCAGCAGCACTTTTCAAAAGTTAGAGTGTGAAACACTCAGTGAAGAGGGCTCGTGCTTCTGGTGTGACAGAAATGAATGCCTCATTGTGCAGCTTCATTTCTGTTGCATCAGATTTGGTGGAGTTACAGGTTTAAAAGCGGCCTCAGTGCCTCCAGCTTCACTGACTCTAAAGCTGTTATTTACCCTCTAAAGTTTGGATTGGATGGAAATAAAGACATCGTTTTGTGCTGAGTTTTACAAATCTCAGCGTGGCCTGGTGACACAGATAAGGAAGCTTACTGCATTTTAAAACTCGACTCCACGGAGCTCAAGACTGTGCAGTCTGGGTTAAATGCAGACTTCTTCTGCAGGTGACAAAAACACAATGCTGATACATTTATTTCATTCCTGTTTGGGCATCTCAACATCAGTTGCTACCATAAGTAGCATCAAAGTTCAAGGCTGAAATTAAGCCGAAAGCTGCAGTTTCTGCAATGTCCAGCAGAAGCAGCAGCGAGTCAGTCCCCAAAGACTCCCAATGTTAAACTTGACAGCAGAAATAAACATATTTTAAGCCTGATACTGTTACGTCCCGGTCCAGGGGTACAGGAGCGCAACATAAGGGTTAAAAAGGGCGTCCCTGCCCCGGTCCCCAAACCCAGACCCAACAGCCAAACTACCGTTAAGTGTGACGTTCATTTCTGTCAAAACTGAAGCATAAAGGTCAAAATAACAAACAAAACAAGCTATTCTAAACCCCACGTGAAACTAAACCAAACCATGGCTCCTAAATTTAATAAAGAAGACAAGTTCGACCCTTCTGCTTCAGTGCTATTTACAAATGGACACACACCACAGTCCAGACATACTGACTCACTGTGGACAGTTTTATCCTTTAAATAAAGTCACCAGCAGGTCCTTCTATCTGCTGAGGGGAACAACAAAGCTGTTCCTTTAATCCCTGACAGGCTCCTGTTGGTGTTGTGACTCTGCAGACACCCAAATTAACCTCCTCCAAGTCTGTCCTGGCTTAAAGTGACGCAGAAAATCCAAGTTAAGCCCAAACAGAGCTGGATAAAACACTAATCTGGCCTTTAGGACCAGCCCTGCATGCCTGTAGTTGGAAAAAATCTGAAATGTTTTTGAGTGACTTTGCACTTCTCTAAGTCTGTATTTTGGGTCTAAATTTTCCTCAGTACATCAAGAGGATAAGACCTGAGGATGCACAGTAACCTCCGGGAGCTGGAGGTGGTCACAGTGATGCTCACTGGCCTTCCTCTCGATGTGCAGCTCCTCTCCAACTCATTCAGGAGTCTGAGGCTGAGAGGAAAGCAGACAGAGAGATGGTGAAAACAGCCATGGGCACATTCGAGCCAAAGCTTTCCATCCAGCTCGACAGCACGAGGGCCACAAGCGGAAGAAAGGCAGTCCTCTTCTCTGCGTCTCACTTTCTCTACAGAAATCTTCCTCCGGCAGCGGAACGAGCCGGGGTCGGTGTAGGTGAGCTGACAGCACCGGAGCTCTGCCTCCAGTGTCGGTGTGCATTCACACGTTCACACACGGACGGTTCGCTGTGTGTATTTTTGTGTGTGCGACCGTTTATGCCCGGGTGGTTCTGTATCCTCTCTGCAGGTGAATCACAATCAGTCTGTGGAGTCATGAAAGGGAGTTCAAGGTGATTTGGGGGAAGCATGACCGAATCATTGTAAATGTCAAGAGTGAGATGCACCGGACAGAAAAGCGTGCATAAACAACTCAGTGCCTTCAAAGTGAAAAACCACAAAACCTAAAAATGTGTTTGGCCTGCTATACTGACAGTGCTCTGTAACCTACCAGAACATGGCCCCTGGGCCTTTGCAGGGCCACTGTGGGCAGATGCACATGGCCCACAATGGGCTTTGGTACCAGCATGAAACCTGCCAAACATTTCTCACTGGTACTGGGAAAAAAACCCAAACCAGCCCTAAAGATTCAGTCCAGCCTGATGAAGAGCTCCGCACTGATGAGGAACTATAAAGAAGACGGTCGTTAAGACACCTGCAGACCAGCACTAACTATGATGACAAAGCAAACAAATGAAATAATTAAACCAAAAAATAAAAAGCACAACAACAGGATGAACCGTTAATAAGAGAAGCTCCTCCATAACTACATTTATTTACAGTGGGGGAAAACACACTTTTTCTATGAATTACTCCAAGATTTATTCTCTTTTATTATTGGACCAAGACGCCGTGGAAGTTTTTCTACAACCAAAAACCGAAGAGTGTTCCAATATCCATCCATCCATCCATTCGCTTATCCTTCTCAGGGTCGTGGGGGGCCCTGGAGCCTATCCCAGCTGTCATAGGGCGAGAGGCGGGGTACACCCTGGACAGGTCGTCAGTCTGTCACAGGGCCAACACACAAAGACAGACAACCACTCGCACTCACATTCACTCCCACAGTCACACCTATGGGCAATTTAGATTAATCAATTAACCTACCCCCACTAACTGCATGTCTTTGGACTGTGGGAGGAAGCTGGAGTACCTGGAGGGAACCCACACAAACACAGGAGAACAGTGCCGCCCCTGTTTTCCAATGTTTATATATAAGTTATTGTTGGTGAAAATTCGAGTTAAAAATGTAAAATTTTCTTTTTTGATGGAGGGCTGAATAAATGCCAACATTTTCAGAATCTACTGAAACTTCTCAGAACAAAAGAAAAGTGACATATTAGGAGGATATTGGTAACAGTGTAGCAGCTCTTTGATTCAAACACTCATCAGTTTGCATCACAGGGTTAAAGTGCTGACGGACAGCAGAGGTAACGGCTCTGACAGCCCAGACACATTCACCACGCAACACAGAAAGACACAATATACACACAGTCAAACATCCATCCATCCATCCATCCTCTCCTGCTTATCCAGCTCTGTACTGCAGAGGCGGCGGTCTGATCTGAGTTTGCTCCAGCCTGCTGTGTCTTTTGTGTCTCTCTGGTTTTGTTAGCTTTGCATGCTCCACCTCTTCCTGTAGAGATTTGGTAAATGAGCAGTCGTGTATATCTGGGCAAAAAGCAGAGGCTCCATCCAGCTTTCCAAAAACCTGATGAATCATTTTAAATGTTTATTTTCAGAGCGCCTGGAATAATACAGAAATGACCCGTGTGGAACGGACATTTGGCTAACTGCATTAGGGATCCATTAAAGAGAGGTGGAGCATGCAAAGTTAGCATGACCCGCAGAGACACAACATTAATGGATGGCCTATAAACTGAAATTATCCTTCAAAGGCCTGAAATGACCCATCGATTCAGATTTTATTCAGCCTCTTTCAGCACACACAAAAAAAACTGCAGACATGTCCAGCACGTGCTGACGGAAACAGCAGAGATAGTCACGGACGGGAACGCTACGGGTTTGTGTCTGGGCTCTGGGATCAGTTTCATTATTTAGACTCCTGTCTTCAGTTTTTGTATTTTTACACTCTCAGTCCAGTCTTCAGGTTTCTTAGTTTAGTCCATTTAAATCCAAGTCCAGGGTTTCGTTTTCCCCTCGGTGTGGTTTGACAAAAACAACTTTTTTGCCCACCTCACCCACCAAAATTGCTTTTTCTTTTACTTAAGCCTGCGAGTTCTGCATTCGGGTCCTCTTTCAGGCAAACTTTGTTTCAGTGCACATGCATATGCACTCAGATAAGGTTGGCTCCCAGCAGCAGTGCTTTCACTGACCTTAGCCACGGAGCATCACCTCTCTGACGTTTTTTAATCTGTCTTTTAATGAACCGAGAGCCTCCTTAAACAGGGGTGGAGTGGATCTGTTTGTCAGTCTTCTGTCCCGCTGAAGTCCTCAAACCTGACGAGTCAGAAACCTGGATATGTTCAGAGTCAGGAGGGAATGCCATCTGAGCTGGTTTACGTTCAGACTTTTGTAGTTCAGCGTCTAAACTGAATGAACATGAGGGTTTTGCTGAGACTCCTTCGCTGCTCCAGAGAGAGATTACCTCCCTGAGTCTGAATGAGGACAGTCTCATAATTCTGATGAGTATAAGATCTCAGTCAGTTATCTGTATAACTGCAGATGGCTACAGATAACTGACTGAGATCTCGATGAGCTCTGTTACAATGGTAAATTCAGACAGACTTGCTGTTTGTAAATGCTCCTTTAAATCTGCACAGTCACGGCTTTAGCAAAAGGAAAAATCAGCTCTGAGATCAGGAGTACATTATTCCTAAGGGTCAAGGACACGTCGTGAGGCTTATAGATGAAGCAGGATATGAAGAAAATCTCTCAGGGGTCATGCTGTGCGCTGCATCACAATTCATTTAATATGCTGGAACCCAGAGACAAACCTGGAAACTCTAAAGTTTAAAAACTTCAAATTTAGCCCAACCTTGCCTCGGGCGCTTCAACCGAGCACAACGCCTGAATACCAAAATATTTCTGTTATTCTCTCGCAGACGAGCAGAAGCTCTGATGCAGCGAGATGCCATGCTTGGAATGTGGATGTAATTAGGCACATTGGAAAATCCAAGTGTGGGGCTGTGATTGAGAGGGGGTGGGTCGGTATGATGGGCTCATTACGTTAAGGGCGTCGGTCTGTGAAAGTGATTGGGCTTAATTGGCCAATTGCAAGTGATTAGTGGAAAGAATGAAAGGAGGCTCGGCTCCGGTGAAATGACTTTGCTATTAGAGACGAGCCATAAATTGGGCTGGATGTATGTAACACACACACACACATGTTTACCTGCCTCTGTGAGCACACTCATTGACATATTTCAAACTAATACAACCTTAACCTGACTTCAAGCTGAAGGAGAAACCAATACACGCAGTAAGCTCACATTTCCTTTCCTTCACAAATTGATTGATTGATTGATTGATTGATTGATTGATTGATTGATTGATTGATTATACTTTATTCATCCCGAGGGAAATTGGGTTAAGGCTGCCAGCCGTGCCAGCGCCGTCTTACCCATCCGACCATACATACATTACACAAACATCACATGGGGAAGACACGTCAGAGAGGTATAACATGGAAAAGCACAACATGAGGAAAGATAAGGAGAAAAAAAATAACTCCCCCCAGACTGAGCTCCAACAGGGAGATCAGTTTGAGAACAGAAAAAAACACCTCTGCACATGAAAAAACTCTTAATACACCAAAGAAACACATGACAAGCAACAGGGGTGGGTAAAGGGTGAGAGACAGCCAGTGTAGACAGTACATCCGGGCCTGCAGCCTATGCGCTGGTCTCCATGATCCACCGTCAGCATCGGAAGGGAATAAGCGTCGAAGGCGTTTGGAGGGGGGAGGGGGGGATGAGTGTATATCTGCATGTGTATATATGTCTGTTTGCGTGTGTGTGTATATGTCCAGAGTTCAGCTGAGACAGTGTCCTTCGCCCTGCCAGGCTAAGTAAACAGTCTTCCAGCCAACCCAGGTGGCCTTGCATAGAATGGGAAGAACAGTCTAAACACAGTCCGTTATCAGGGTGTTGTTGTTCAGCTCCAGCCTTGAGACCGCAGCTGGCGCCGAAAGGGTCTCCACATGAAATGATGATGGTTTTTACTTTAGTGCGAACAACTCATAAGAATTTCAAAGCTGTTCTAACAGTCCAACACTGGTCTCTCAATCTCCCGTTGGAGAGCCGTGAGCTTCTCCATGATGTTATCAAACTTACGTTCCGTGGTGTTGTCATTCTTGTGCTCAAAGAGCAGGTTCTGAGAACTCACGACCGCGGTGCGCTTCCCAAAATGTGATCAATTTGCGCCCAGAGGTGTTATTCCGAGCGAGCCCCTCCAGATGTAATCAGTTTGCACTCAGAGGTCTTGTTCTGAGTATTCACGGCAGCCGTGTGGTTCTCCAAGATCTCATCCGTGCTGCACTCACTGAGCCCATTTTTGAGAAACTCACGCCTCGTCCCATCGTTTCAATCCCAGCGGGCAGCCTTGTGGGGGTTTGAACAGCCAGTTCCGCTTCCTTAATTCTTCGATAAGCCAGGGCCAAGCCAGCTCCGATCAGCAACAACCCTGTTATCATGGTTCCGAATAGGTAGATATCTTCAGCACTCAGGCTCACCCGAGCCCAGACTTCTCGTTGAAGGGGTGTCAATTGCATTCAGAGACCAGTTGATCAAATCCATAATTCCTCTTTTAGGTTTTAGAGAACAGACTGTGAGAGAGTGTTCCAGGGAAAAGTAATACAAAAAACACGAGACTAGACAAGGACACAAGAAGCTAAGCAGGGAAGCTAAGGGAGAGGAGAGGAGGAGGAAAAAAAAGTGCGACCGCCTTCGCCAAGAGCAAGAGAACACAAATGTGTGGGAAACACAAAAAAGCGCACACATAAAAAAACCTTACAAGCAAAATGTGCTTTAAAAATGTCCTTCCATCCACTTAGGCTACGTTCACACTGCAGGTCTTAATGCTCAATTCCGATTTTTTGATCAAATCCGATTTTTTGATCAAATCCGATTTTTTTGTCTGGTTGTTCACACTACAAATAAAATGTGACAGCAAATGCGCTCTAGTGTGAACGGTTCACGGCCCTCTAAGCAGCCCGCATGCGCAAAAGAAGACGTCACACATAACGTGCTCTTTTATGGAAGTAAAAATGGCGGCTACAGAGATAGTAACTGTTGTTCCAGCAGTCTAGCAATTTCTGCAGAGTCGTAACCGAAAGAATTTTGACAAATTAATTAGAGAAAGAAGGACACTGAGAAAAAAAAATTATAATACAGGGTGGGCCATTTATATGGATACACCGTAATAAAATGGGAATGGTTGGTGATATTAAAGTCCTGTTTGTGGCACATTAGTATATGTGAGGGGGCAAACTCCTCAAGATGGGTGGTGACCATGGCGGCCATTTAGAAGTCGGCCATCTTGGATACAACTTTTGTTTTTTCAATAGGAAGAGGGCCATGTGACACATCAAACTTATTGGTAATGTCACAAGAAAAACAATGGTGTGCTTGGTTTCAACGTAACTTTATTCTTTCATGAGTTTTTAACAAGTTTCTGACCACTTATAAAATGTGTTCAATGTGCTGTCCATTGTGTTGGATTGTCAATGCAACCCTCTTCTCCCACTCTTCACACACTGATAGCAACACCGCAGGAGAAATGCATCCAGTATCCGTAGTTTCAGGTGCTGCACATCTCGTATCTTCACACCATAGACAATTGCCTTCAGATGACCCCAAAGATAAAAGTCTAAGGGGGTCAGATTGGGAGACCTTGGGGGCCATTCAACTGGCCCACAACAACCAATCCACTTTCCAGGAAACTGTTCATCTAGGAATGCTCGGACCTGGCACCCATAATGTGGTGGTGCACCATCTTGCTGGAAAAACTCAGGGAACGTGCCAGCTTCAGTGCATAAAGAGGGAAACACATCATCATGTAGCAATTTCAAATATCCAGTGGCCTTGAGGTTTCCATTGATGAAGAATGGACCCACTATCGTTGTACCCCATATACCACACCAAACCATCACTTTTGTTGTTCCAACAGTCTTGGAGGGATCCATCCAATGTGGGTTAGTGTCAGACCAATAGCGGTGGTTTTGTTTGTTAACTTCACCATTCACATAAAAGTTTGCCTCATCACTGAACAAAATCTTCTGCGTGAACTGAGGGTCCTGTTCCAATTTTTGTTTTGCCCATTCTGCAAATTCTGTGCGCCGTTCTGGGTCATCCTCGTTGAGATGCTGCAGTAGCTGGAGTTTGTAAGGGTGCCATTTGTGAGTAGCTAATATCCGCCGAAGGGATGTTCGACTAATGCCACTCTCCAGTGACATGCGGCGAGTGCTACGCTGTGGGCTCTTGCTGAATGAAGCTAGGACAGCCACTGATGTTTCTTCATTAGTGACAGTTTTCTTGCGTCCACATTTTGGCAAATCCAACACTGAACCAGTTTCACGAAACTTAGCAAGCAGTTTGCTAACTGTAGCATGGGAGATGGGTGGTCTCGTAGGGTGTCTTGCATTGAAATCTGCTGCAATGACCCGGTTACTGCGTTCACCAGATATCAACACAATTTCGATCCCCTCCTCACGTGTTAACCTCTTCGACATGTCAATGGCTGTGAACAAAGAGAAACTTGTAAATAACTCATGAAAGAATAAAGTTACGTTGAAACCAAGCACACCATTGTTTTTCTTGTGACATTACCAATAAGTTTGATGTGTCACATGGCCCTCTTCCTATTGGAAAAACAAACGTTGTATCCAAGATGGCCGACTTCTAAATGGTCACCATGGTCACCACCCATCTTGAGGAGTTTGCCCCCTCACATATACTAATGTGCCACAAACAGGACTTTAATATCACCAACCATTCCCATGTTATTACGGTGTATCCATATAAATGGCCCACCCTGTAGATTGCATTTATATAGCGCTTTTCGAGACCCTCAAAGCGCTTTACAATTCCACTGACAGACTGACAGAAGCGAGGCTGCCATATCGCACCATCGGCCCCTCTGGCCATCACCAGTAGGTGAAGTGTCTTGCCCAAGGACACAACGACCAAGACAGACAGAGCTGGGGATCGAACCGGCAACCTTCTGGTTAAAACACGCGTGAGGGCTAAAAAAACCTTTTGCCTTCAAAGTAAAAGTTGCACCTTTTGAAATGTATTGTTGGTGCCTGTATATGTGTTATCCCGTTTCTCGTGAAGAAAGAGAGCCGGTGCTTTAACAATGCCCGTGTTTGGAGCAGTGGCTGCTACCGCCGTGCAGAGGTATATATGGACACGGAGTCGGAACCAGGAGTGGTGGGATTGGGATGTGAGAGAAAACCTCAGTTTCTGTCCGTTGACTCGCTCCGGCTCCAGTTTCCGCCGCCACGCTTTCTCGTTTGTCTTTTCCGGCGCTGATAATTGCCGTCTGTCTGACCCAGGCCACTTTTGAAAATATCGGATTTGTGCTGCTCAAACTGTCATACCATGATCGGATATGGGTCGCATAGGGTCAAGAAAGATGCGCTTTCACCTGCAGTGTGAACGTAGCCTAATACACGGTGTAAAATACAAAGTTGTCAAACAGTTGCACAACATACTTCTGCATACACACAAAATACCCAAAATTTCCATAATACCTCTATGACCAATTAAAGGTTTCTCAGTTTTAATCTGCGAGGAGGCTGAAGTGTGTGTAGCAGACAAAAACCACCTGTTACATTGTAATCATCAGTGTTGGGGTGAAAACGTAATGTATTACACATTACTCATTACTTTTCTTTAAAGTAATGCAGTATTCTACTTAACAGTGTTGGGTAAGTTACTTTAAATTAGTAACTTAGTTACATTACTAGTTACTTCTATCAAAAGTAACTCAGTTACTTCAAGTTACTCGTTACTTTCAAAGTAACTACTTACCAGGGAAAGTAACTTTGGTTTTACTCAGAATTCTCTTGTTAATGTGTTGCTTCCATAACTGGATACCCAGCAACACTGCCAGTCTTCTAGCTTGCTTACTTGCCACAGTGCACTGTGCCACCTACCAACAGAAAGGAAAAAATAATGTGCATATTTCCACGAGAGAAATCCCACGCCTGGACTGTCGTTGACCGCCGCCATGACCGCGCTTTTTACATCCAACACAAAAACTGCAGTCGTGGTGGTTTCGATTGTACTCAGAACTTGGAAATTCTGCCTTCTGAATAGGAAGATGTAGGTAACACCAGACTACAGATGAGCTGCATACAGAGCTGGACTGGGACAAAAAATCGGCCCGGGCATTTTGACTAGAGACCGGCCCACCATTATAGGAAAAATCATAAAGCCTTTGAATGAAAACAAACACTGTTGTGACAGTGATGTACACTGTTCTGATGGTATATATGCATCAATCTATCAATCGTTTGTTGTAAGATTCAGATAAATACTTTTTAAAAGCGAGACATTTTAAATGAGAATAAGAAATTAAAGTATTTCTTTGTGCCCCCCTCTCCCTGTTAATGCCCTACCTGCCCCCCTGGCAAAACTTTGCTAGACCCGCCCCTGCACAGTTACCAGCTGTCAGCTACACAGAAAAGGATCCTGGTGTTATTTGTCTCTCAGAAACAGTTCATAACTTCAACTCATTCATGTCACCTAAAAGGTAAACCTGTTTCTCCATCACCTGTTCAGCTCTGATGATTCAGTAAGGACATCTCCTGGTTTCATCTTCATGTTTCCCTCTCACCACATATCCAAACCGACATCATGACCAGCAGCTTTACAGCTGTGGCTCCAGCAAACATCAGCTGATACTAGAAAGTAATATTAAATAAATTCTAACAGCTGATCAAGCTTAAACGTGCTGCTGTTTTTTAGCGCGACATCCGCTGGTTTCCTCTTTCTGGCGCAAAGTGGGCGATAAACAAACAAGAGAGAAGAGCCGATCAGCTGATCATTGATCAGTTTCATGATTGAAGTAGAAACAGCAGAGGGAGGGGGAGAGGATGAGAGAAGAAGAGGCAGCTGTGCAGCAAAGACAGAATAACTCCAGCTTTGTGTCTTTTTCATTCTAGCTGAAGTCCGGGACAAACTGTGTTCCTTCTCAGCTCAATATGAAACGTGTAATATTTTCTCTGAATACGAGACGATTCCATTTTTTAGGGGACGGTTGGCAACTCTAATAATTAACTTTATGAACAAAATAAAGTTCACTATCAGTAACATCATAGCACCCACCCAGCTTTATAGAAAATAAACTCCACCTAAACTTGGTTTATATCTGACCCAGATAGACTGCAGGTCATAACTTCTTACCTGAAGTTCAGTTCACCTGACAGTCGGACCGGCGGCCGCCTCGGGTCTCTCCTCCTCCTGCCTCCCTTTTCCCTCATCCACCTGCTGGCCTCCACCACTTGCTAATGTTACTGAATCTGTGGAAGCTCCGTGATAGCCACCGCATGAAGTAACGAATAACGAGCCTATCTAAATCCCAGTAACGATTAACATGTTCCTGATTTTGGCATAATAACTAGTTACCGTGCTCGTTACCACAATAATAACAGTTACTGTAACGCGTTACTTAATAACACGCTACAGTAACTATGTTATTAGTTGTTAGTCCCTACACTGCTACTTAATTACTTAATTTCAGAAAAAAATTAGTTACACTACTTTATATAAAATGAATTGTCTCATAATTATCACTTAACAGTATAAGTTAATAAGATCAACATGTAATGACAAAAATAATGAACACTGACAGCACAAAGCAAAGATGTAACCCAGCCCAGAGATGAGCGGTTGTCATGGTGATTTTACTGGAGAAACATAAACATGAACAGGTAGAAACGGTGGGTGTGGCCTGACTGATCATCACTGCCTTTGTTGCCTGTTGAAGTTGAGGCTCTGGCAGCTGGGCTGGAGTCTGCATGCACTCAACTTTATCATCACTCTGGGTTCTTGGCTAGCTTAGCATTAGCGTGCTGTCTGTGCAGATAGTTGCAAAGAAACATTTTCAGTGTAATACATGCAACTCATACAACAGATGCCCTGGATGCAGTTTGAACTTTACCATCACGCTCTTGTCCTTTAATGCAATAAAAATATATGTAATATCCATCTCCACTGCTCAAAAGCTTTAGACACAAGAAACAAAACTGATTTCTGACATTTAATCTGTCCCATTTGTGCAACCACAAGATAGCAACTTTCATTTGGAAAGCTAGCAGCTGTGCATGTGAGAAAGAGATGAGACATCTTGAGGCCTCACAGCAGCCATATTGTTGGTCACATGATGCAATTAAAATGCTCCAAAAGGCTCCAAGAGCACAAACACGGTCCAGAGGTCCAGTTCATGTGAAGCCTAGGAGGCAGTTTCAGCTACAGCCACCTGTGTCGCCATCCACCTGTCAGTCAAAGATGCCACGCCCCCTAGAACTGGGAACTTTAATGTAATAAAGCTTTAATACAATTTAAACAGGTGAGTTATAAAAACAAAAAAAGCTGTGACACATTATTATTCAACAGTCATTCAGGAGCTGCTCTCTGTGACTTTCTCCATTAACTCGTAATTGTTTCAGGCCGCAGAGATGGATACATAGGATGTAATTAAATGTGGCCTTTCCCCGAAGCTGCTTAACCCTTCAGCAGTGTGTGTGTGTGTGTGTGTGTCTATGTAAATACTGCACAAGATAATGCATGTTTAATTAAATGATAATCAATGCGCAGGCAGTTGGTGAATTTCAGCCTTCAGGCAGTGTTTGGATGTTTGTGTTTATCTATTGTTCTGTGTGTGTTAATATATATATATATATATATAACATGGAATTAACAGGGACAGCTATGCTCTATGGACCTTTCACCATCATCTGTAGTAACCACACTGTAACTGTCGCAGGTCTTTAGAAAAATATGGAAAACAGTGAACTCTGAAGGACCCTTTTGTTTCCATCTGCAGTCATTTATATTTGGACCCATGTTTCTGTTCAGGATCGTCCTGATCTTCTAGTTGAATATGCAGAAAACAGGTGAGAACGCAGCAGCCAGGCCGCACAAAACAAATGTGACACAGTAAGACAGGCATGAAAAAGAAGCGCTGGGATCCAAAGCAGCTCAAATGGCATGCCGATATAGGTTTTTATAATTACACAGGATTGTGGCTACGCTCGTGTTTGTGACCTGCTTGAATTGGAACAATGACTTTTTCATGTTCTCCAGATAAACTGAACCCAGTGCAAAGTGACGTCTTTTAGAAGGCATTTTCAGACGTAGAGTTTTGTTCTCTAAAGGGATTGTTTTGTAACGGCAGGCGATGTTGTTTTTTCAACGTCTACTGAACATCTCATGTTGACGTCCATATGACGTCCATGTACAGTTGTGGATGTCTTTTCACTGTCAAACTTGGACTCATTATAGACACTTTTTCACACTGTTTCTATAGCCTCTGTCGTCCAGCGTTTTCACATGACATCCAAAAAAATTACCCAGTCCAAAGTTCAAATGTTGAACACCATATTGACGTCCAAGCTGGGTCATGATTGAACGTCCAAATTGAGGACAAATTGTCACAATTTACAGATGTTGTATAGATGTCCAGAACTGGTCACGAACCAACCCAATATAAACATGATTCTCTACCTGATTACCAGTGGTCAGTGGGAATAGTTTCTGTAAAAGAAACCAAATAATTCTGGGGTCGGGCTTAAATTCCTCCAGAGCAAATCAGAGCAGCACAAAGACAATATCCATGTGACACTCAAGGGGCAGACAAAAACTTATACACAACTTGCTGAATCCTGGTTTTGTCCACACTGTGCACTGTGGACCATCTGATATGAGAGATAAAGCGAATATTCACGTCCGTCTGAAGATAGGCGGTGCTGTGAACGATATTTCTTCTGTTTGGGGGTTTCTGCTCCATATTTCTTCCTGTGTCATTATGTTAAGTTTGTTCATGAATTAGGCTCCCTGGGCATACAATCACCGTTATGTTCACTCCTGGTGGGCACACACAGGAACTGTCAGCACAGGTGTGTGGACAGACAGAAGAGAGGACCCAAATGCAGGACTTGCAGGCAGACTGAGGACTGGACGGAGAGAACATAAGCTGACTGAACTGAATATTAGACAATGACAAGACCAGGAACTGGGAGAAACTGAGGGTTTAATGATGGTTTTTGTTTAATGATGATAGAAACAGGTGCGAACACAGCTGAACAAAGTCTGACTAATAACACACATGAAGTAGAACTGAACATAATGCACAGAGACAAAAGGCAAACAGTAGAACAGGAAACAGAGAACATGAACAAACTGAAAGCTGGTCTCCAACCACTTTAAATGTTATTTATTTAACACCGAATCACAGCAACAGCCGCCTCAAGGTGTTTTAAATTGACATGACAATAATACAGAGAAACCCCAACAATCAGACAACCTCCTATGAGCAGGAACTTTGGCAACAGAGGGAAGGAAAAACTCCTTTTTAACATGAATGCAGCCATCTGCAGCGACCGGTTGGGGTAAGAGGAGGAAGACACCCAGGCACAGATTATGTTAATAGCGGCTTTTGCTTTTTGGATTTGCGTCCTCTCCGTCTGTGAATCCACGGAGCTGTTAGGCTTGGTGACTCAGCTTTGCTCCGTTACTGCTACGCACTTTCTCTGGAGCTCATTCAGATCGGAACAGCTTCCACGTTTTAGTGATCAACTGTCATGCACCAGCACAGCTGAATCTGCAGCAGACCTGCATTTTCATTAATCACAGATACACAGAAACCAGGCTCCGGGGAACAGATACCAACACCTCTTAAATTACCATTTAGTTTCATTCAATTAGATGCCATAAATACCTACAATAAGACGGGCTAATGGTTAATCTAACACATCTGCTGCTGAGCTGCGTGTATTGTAAGAGTTTAGTTGGGATTCATTTGTGCGAGGGCTCAGACGCTCTCTGGAGACAAAATGATGTGCTGATGAGCGTCCTCTCCTCTCCTGTTATCACGACATTAGAGCAGAATTGGATTTTCTGCATGTTGGCGCTTCTTTAATGCCTCTCTGATTGGATCACGCGCTTCCATTACCATTACTGATGCTGTCCCAAAGGGCTAAACCACCATGCAGACGAACTCTCTCTGCTCAGGTCAGTGGTAAACACGTAGCGGTGAAATGAGAGAATAATCAACATGTGACTTTCCAGCACTTCAGAGTGAGAGCCGCTTTAAAATCTGCAGGATAATGGGAAAAGAAGAAGAACACACATATGAGAAGGAAACATGGCCAAACCGGGCCAAAGCTCGGTGTTTGTGTTTGTGCACAACTCAAGTCAATGAACAAAAACCTGCAGTCATATCTCACGTGTGCATGTTGGCAGTATGAATACAAGGCATTGACTGTGTGTGTGTGTGTGTGCATTCTCATGACACGCTTCAATACACACTACTCATGTGTTTGCAGCATAAAAACAAGCCCCGTTAAATCTGCCTTATTGATCCGGCTCGGCTTAAATATACAGCGAGACAATCGATCTCGCTCAGCAGAGTGAGTGTATCATCGTGCTGAGAGCTTGTAGGTGGAAAAGCATTCTTCTTGCTGATTTTCAGCACAAGGCTGAGTGAGTATCTGATGGAGAGATGATTAAACCTGCAGCCTCAGAGCTGCTTTTGTTTGCCTCATTCACAGAAATATTATTTCTGCTTGTAAGAGATGCCGTTACCCCAGAGTCACCACATTAAGTTACACTTGAATTAAAACTTAATTCAGCAACAATTTCAATTCAAACTATGAAAATATATAATTATTTATATAATCTCATTAAAATGACGTTAACACTATAATAACTTCATTAACACAACAAATCTCCATTACAGAGTTAGCGCGGATCACCCCATGCGTGGGGCTGCACAGCGTCAATGCATTAGCATGGTTAGCTCGTTAATGCGTTAATTTTAAATTTTATTCTAAAACTTCCCAAACAGCAAAGCTGGAGCTTCACCTGCTGTGTTCTGCCCATGTGCGCCATCTTGTTCCTCAGTTTGAGAGGGAGCTGTGTGCACGAGCTCCAGCTTTGTGGGATTTCACCTTTGTAAATAATTATTTTATAAAGCACAATTACTGAATGATGCCTGGAGGCGGCATCTGCTGCCTCTCTCTTCGTTGAGCCAGGGTGGAGTCTGTTTCCACTACTGAAGTACCTAAAAGTACATTATTTTTGATGTCCAGCAGGGGGCGACTCTTCTGAGCTAAGTAAAAACTGCCTGAGGAGTTTGTTTTGGAAATGAAGGTCCTGTCAGAGATGGAAAATAAAGCCTGGGATGATTGAGGACTGCCTTGTAAAACACAAATTGCTAAATGTGGTCCATGCTTGTCTCACCTGGTTTAAAACAGCAAAGGTGAAGTCACTGTGGGTACATCCAACCTGTTAGGGTCCAGCTCATTATTCAGCAGCTTGTAGAAACTTCTTCAGCAGCAACAAGTTGCAGTGATAGTTTTCTTCTCTGTCGCCACTGCAGAGGAGTTTTGGCCCACTCGTCTTCATGGCATTGCTTCAGCTCATCGAGGTTTGCAGCATCCACATTCTCTGAAGGTCCCACCACAGCGTTGCAGTCAGGTGGAGATCTGGACTCTGACTGGACCATCGCAGCAGCTTGATCCTTTACACTGGGCCTCATTCACAAACAGGGTGAATGCACAGATCTGTACATAAATCGTGCTGAAGAACGTTTCCCACCTAAGTCAGTGATTCGTTGACTTTTCACACCTGAATTTGTTTGTTTTCTATGAACATACTTAGAAGTGCTTCTGATGGTGTTTCTGAACAGATGATGAAGCTCAGGCTGAATGCTTGGTGCTGGTGTTAATTGTTTCACTTTGTTAGTCCACTGGTTTTGTAACACATTCACTTCCCACTAGCTGCAGCTTGTATTAGCGAGTCTCTCTCTCTCCCTCTCCTCTCAGACATTGACCTCTGACCTCTCTCCCCTTTCCCTCGTGTCATTGTTGCTAATGACTATTGAAAAATACATTGATGGGATACAAATAAATGTAGATGTTTGAGTAAAGTAGAGTTTCTAACATCCTTCTCAGCCCAGCACGGCGGTGTGTGACCCCGCCTCCAAGAATCCCTGTTTCCCCTCTCTCTCTTGCTTCCTCGCTCTCTCCACCTCAGGCAGTCCTCTGAAAGCCAGACACTCGACCCCGCCTCCACTCCACCGCCACACTCCTTCAGCTGTAAACGCATCAGGTGCCTCAGCGCTGTCCATGGTGCTGAAGTTCTACCCCTTTATGTAATATTTAATATTTCACAGTTTGTTTGGCTGCCACCGCGCAGGCTGTGAGATTCCTGCACAGAAGCCACAGTATGTTGGAAAGATCAGAGACCAAAACCTGAAGAGCTGGAAGAACTTTGGTTGCTGGTGGGTATATTTTCTTTCTTTAGGTTGGAGGTTTTAGAACATCTGTGAGTTTATTAAGATAAATAGAATTCGGTGTTTGCAGTTGTTACATTTTTATTATCGGGCATCACAATAAACTGGCACAAGTGGAAAAATGTCCTAAATGTCATTTTTCCACTGTCCTAAAAGTCTTCTAGCATGAATTATGAATCTCCGGGATCCCCCCTTGCAGGAATAACTGCCAACATATCAAGCCCAGAAAATAAGACATGCTTTTATTGGCCATAAATATCTATACATTTTGTGTTCTCATCATTTCATCATCACACACTACAAGTGAAGATTTTCATCTTTTATTTTGTTGAAGTCTGAAATGTTGGGGTTAGAGTTCATGATGTGAAAAAAATCAATAAAAGTGAATTGTAATAACTCATAAGATGATCTAAGCTTTACTCTGATTCATGACTCCAGGCTCAGTCTCTCTTTATCAGTCTGTGCATATTTGTACATTTGTCCCCAGCAACTCCACACAGTATAACTTTAATATCAAGACTAAAATAATCCGAGCTGCTTGTTTATTAGCTCAGTGAAAGAGTCTGAAAGTGAACATCAGCACTTCATCAAAGCCTGTAGGATTTTACGGTGGCATATACAGTTCATAAACATCACGGCGGAGGCTGCTCACCAGTAAAGATGTCACAGTTTAGGGCTGAGGATGGATTACAGGCTCAGCTCAGACTCGTACTGAAGGTTAATGTTGAGCCGTTTTAAACAGGCATCCCTGAGACATCCAGAGATCTGAACTCCGTCTCTGCTATCTTGAATGTGCACTGAAGTTACTCATGTTAGAAAATGAGAGTTTTCTTGCTGTCACATGTTGGGACTCAACATTAATGTAAAGTTATCATAAGTTAGGTTGAAGTCAGTAAGTCTGAAGCAGCTCGAGGTTGGAGCCATTTTCTCTCTAGAAAGTCTTGAGCTTTAAATCTGGATCTGAAGGCTCCAACAGCTGCACTGTGAGCGTTTTCAGAATTCGTACTCCCTTTCAAAGGTCTGAAGGCTCGTTGGAGATGGAAGAGTAAACTGGTACTCTTCTCTCGGGTCTCCTTCTGAGGGTGCTGCTTCATGTAAAGGCTCTCATGTCTGGAGCTGAGTGGAGCTTAATGATGTTCTGAAACAGGATGTATGGAGCGAGGGGTGGATTTGAGTGTAAAGTAAGGGGCAGCGCTCGGGCATGTGATGGAGACTTGTCATTAACAAGGTCCCACCTTTACCAACACTCTCGGTCTTTCTGACTGACGGGACCAAAATTCCCAAAATGTTTTCTTCAATCTGACCTGAAAGCAGCGCCTGAGTTCACCGAGCTCAGATCAGCTGAGCAGAAGTTCTCTGTAGTTTTACAGTCAGAGGAGTCGCCCCCTGCTGGCCAGTGGAAGGAATACAGGTTTCCCTCTGTATATAAAACATGGATGAAGGTCTACAAGTGTTGGTGCCTCTCATGAATTACTATTATTATTACTGTGGCAACAATGGCTTCAGACTTTATCATCCTGTTGGTGGAAATCTGGAAGTCTCCGTCAGTCTTCATGAGCAGGCTGTGGTGAGTGAGCAGGAAATGAGTGATGGAAGCCTGACAGTGGGAGTCTGTGGGGTGTGGGGTCTGCAGAGGTCCAGCTGGCAGTTCGGTGGCCTTCACTCCTTCGTCTCCGCCCTTGCTCGTCTTCCTCTCCGTCTCGTCAGCTGTCTGTCACCGTCATTGTTTCTGTCTCGTTTGCATGAGTGTTTTTATGCTGTTTGCATCTTGGTGATTCATTCTTCATTTGAAAGGCTTGCCAAAATAAAAATGTGTCTGCATCAAAAAAAGCTTCTTCTTTGTCAGCTGTGTTTAAATAAGCTTTTCCTCCTCTCTCTTCTAAAGTTATAGAAGCTTTAATATCATCACTCACAGAATTGAACAAAGCATTATCCTGTGTCTTTGTGCTCTCAGTCATTTCAGGCAGATCTAAGTTAACTACAAAACACATCAAATGTGAACCACAGACAGAGACGTTGACGTGCAAGCTGACCTCTCGTTGTGTGATTAGCTCGTTTATTCCGAGGGCATCGACGGCCGTATTGGGACATTTCTCTCCAGGTTGTTCTGCAGATTGGAGCTCTGCTGTGCTCTGCATCAGCTCGTTTCTCCATTACCTCTAACGCTGAGCTCGGGGCTTGTTTGTGCTGCTTGCTGTCTCACATACTCAACCAAAACATTTCCAAAAGTTTTGCAGTAATTACTCTTAGACAGACAGCGGCTGCAAATAAGGCCAAAGTCGGTACAACTTGAAGGTTAATACACAACACTGCAAAGAAAAACTATCCCCAAACTAACGACCAGAACTCCTCCTAATGAACCTCCATCATTAACAAAACCAACAGCTCGACACCCCCTCCCCACCCTCAGCCACTGGCTCCATATCAGAGCTCATTCCTCACCGAGTCCGCAATCATCACCGCAGTTTATCTGCTGCCGTTTTTATTTATCCAGCCTCCTCGCGTGCCATTGTTTACCCTGGAAGCGATGTCCTTGGACATTCATATGTCTCGGAAATGGATAATACCTGCCAAAATCTAATTTGCCCCCCTCCCCGACCTCCGTCCCACCCTCCCTCCCCTCTTTGTCAGACCTTGTAGGCAGATTCTTTTGAGCCCACAGATAATAAATATCTGATCCGTGCTGCTGCAGAAGAGATGGATTACACAGACGGAGGGAAAAGCTGGGAAAGTCCTGGAAAAATCAAACACACCGGGAGGAGGAAGACGTTACATACAGGGTGTGAAACTGCGCACACGGAGTGTCTGTGTGAAGTTTCAACTCCCAGCTATTAATTATGAACTGAAACTTGAGGAATTAGTGAAGATCAATTTGAGCGTGCATGTGTGGAGGAGTTTTCTCTGTGGGTGAAGGCGGTTAAAGGTCCATTAGCTGGACTTTGCTTTAGGACAGATGTTGAAGAGCTCTTTGATGCTACAGATTTGCTTTCATCAGGTTTACGTCATCAGCAACCTGCATACCTGGCTGACGTAGCTTCCAGGACTGAAAAGTCTCTGGATTCTTTCCGACGACCACCTGGGGGTGACCACTTAAGAGGAGCAGACCAGTAAGAGGCAAATCCTTCTCAGGTGTACTTAGATGGCTCCTCGTTTTGGTCATGTTCATGGTTCACATTGTGTTTTCTGTGAAAGCAGGAGCAGTATTCACTGTGAGCCTCGGTGCAGTTTTTTGGTCACACCAACTCTTCTTTCCATTTGCGAGCGGACTCCATTTCTTCCACTGAAAGAAGTAAAAACTGCTGAAAATGGTCCAGAGCAGAAGAGGATGACCTTGAACGTGATGTCGGTCATGTTTGTATAAAAGTCTGAGGAAATAAGCGTCCTTCTACGCTGATCTCAGAGGTCACTGAACTCTCTGTTTCCACGTCTCTGAACGGAACAGAGAGCAGGGGCTGGTTTAGGGGCGGAGCTACCCCGCTGTTTGCCAAGTAGCTCCGCCCTTTACTCCGCTTCAGAGCAGTGTGTGTGTGTGTGTGTGTGTGTGTGTGGCTTCCTGCATAATACAGGAGTGTGTTTACCAAACTTATTAACTGTTCAATCACAGGCTGCGATATGCCCTTTTCTCATAATCACACATTTAAAGACACTCATTGTGCAGTTATGTTGTTTATGCCTTAGGTCAGTCTGTCTGTCTTATTATCTCTCTCTCACACACACAGTGATGGACTCTCTGAGTGTCTGGATGTCTTCCTGTTGCTGTTTGTTCTTCTTCATGAGTCGTTTTGTTTTCCTTCAACAGTTTTCCTTTTTTTAATAAAACATCTGAAGAGTGTTTCCAAAGCCCTCAGTCACGTCTCACAGGGACGCTTTCTGGTTCTGAAAAGCAGAAACATTTTTCAACAGAAACGTGCAGTTTAACATCCACCAGGTCGTCAGCAGCCTGTTAATGTCAGGGTAGAACACAGGTACGAGGCCTGTCCGGTAGGAGCTGAATAAACTCAATCACAGCGATAAACGTGGAGACATTTCAGTGTGGATGACAGCAGTAAACACAGCCGAGCAGCTAGCGTGGCTCAGACGCCTGGAGTGTTGACACGCGGCTGAAAGTCGAAGCCGGAGACGTATGAGGGACGGCGACTTTTATCCCAGTGCAGGCATCTTCCTCCTTGATGTCTGACCCTGATCTCCGAGCTGCTGAAATATTCATGGTGCCTTCAGAAGATCTCCGGGCCTGTTTGGGCAAAAGCAGCTCTCCTGAGCAAACATCCAGATTTGGTTTATTCAGTTTTGCTGTTTCTGTGTCTCAGTCTCCTCTTAAATTTTCTTCACTGCTCTTCTCCCGCTGCGTGGCTGATGTTTCCCGGCGTCATCCTCCCACTGACGTCATGCTTCAAACAGAATTCGGGATGATTTGCGTACTCTTCCTCCCGTTTCATGTCGAGGCGGCGGCGGCATCGGGAGAGATGGCAGCTGAAAGAAGTTGTGTGAGGGAGTTTCACAGCCCGAGGCGGGGCAGGGCGAGGAGAGCGCCTTTCTATTTTGGTTGTTTCTTAAACACGAGTGTGTGTTGGCTCTTTCATGCTTTTGTTTCTTCTGTATCTGGATCCAGGTAGTTTTGTTCCTGCTTCTTTCAAAGCAAGTTCCTCTTTTAAAAGTCAAACAATTCCACGTTACGAGCCAAAACATTTCTGTTTGTTCTGTTTAATGAGGCAGCCTGAGTGAGCCGCACCTGCACGCATGCACTTATTTATATTTGACAGTTCTGGAAGCACGAGTGCATCAAAGAGCCGAGCAGGCATCAGCCTGGACAGATTCCATCAGAGGAGGGGCAGGGGAGGAGCTGGGTTGCAGAGTGGCCTGCAGAAGGCTGAAGCAGCTTAACTAGTGCACACTGTATGAGGTTCCCCAGTCCCATGTGTAGACAGGTATCAGCTGAAGTGGGCCCGTCTTCCTGCTGCTTTTACTTTGATGTTTCGAGGCTCGCTAACCTCCGGTGGTGTGATTGAGTTTACACAAACAGATCTTTCTGTGATCTAAATGTTTAATTCAGTTCAAGTAATTAATTCCTTATTCATGGCACACGCCTCATGTTTGCCTTTGTAAATGATGCTGCGTTGTGCTGCACAGAAACATGGTGCTGAAAGAATAAATGAGTCCAATTAGAACTAACTGCTGAATTAAACTGCACTCATTTTCACTCTAACAACAGAGAGACATTTTCAGTGTTAACCACAGAAAATGAAAGAAACTTGTCAAAAAGTTGGACTTTGTACGTTTGCAGCTCTGTAGTTTGATTCTCCAACAGGATAACTCTGCATTATTCACAGTTCAGCCCACACTTTGTCTCCTCAAGGAAGAGAACAGCTAAATCTGTGTGCTGATTCCAACCTTTATGAAGGAGAACCAGAGAGCGATGCAACTGGAAGAGATCACACTCCTCAGCCTCGCGGGGTGCTGGAGAGGAGCGTCTGCCTGCTGCCCCGACCTCAGATTCAGGAGGAGCACTGTGATTTGGTTGCTGAACTCCAGCTCTTCATCCTCTCTGGGATGTGTTGAAAGCATTCGACCGTATCAGGATCTCATGTCTGCTTTTTGCAGATGATGTAGTTCTGTTTAGTTCAGGTGGTTCCTCCGCCTCACCCTCGGGGGTCTGGGGCAGTGTGGGAATGAGAATCAGCACCTCTTAGTCTGAGACTATGGTCCTCAGCTTCTCCCAGGTTTCTTATGCTGTTAATGTGTGTTATTATTTGGTTATCGGGCTTTCCTGTCACACTGTGCAATGCTTTGTATTACTTGAAGAGTCCAATTTAAAGCTCCCCGTTGTCCCACCAGCCTGACCGTTGGCTGTGTCTGCATGTTTTATGAGTCTGTCCATCCTGTATTTATTTGATAGAGTACATTAGCAGACCGATTGCATGTAAATCCATCCATCAAGAAAACCATTGTTCAACCTTCTGTTGTGGAACTGTTGATAAAGCAAATTCAAACAGACTTATTATAAATTAAGATCTAAGCAAAGGTTTGGAGCTTTGTCTCCCCAAAGCAGGGCTGTAGAGTCGAGGCGAGAGAGGCTGATTCCTAATATTAGAGTCAGTATTAAACAGGAAACCTTTGAAAAACCTCGAGGAACCTCACGAAAAGCTCTGATACGGAATCCACACTGACCTGATAACGTGCAAGTTTCTGTGCTGGGACGCTCTGACAGCAGCTGCAGTGATGTTTGCCGGGGCACAGTGACATTTCCTGCTTCACATGGCTGAGCGCCGCTCCCAGAAATCATATAGTGTTTGAAGAGACTTCTCAAGTAATCAGAATCACCGGCTGAGTCTCTAAATGTTCCAATCTGAAAGATCCTCACAGCTAAAAGCGGCGTGTGATCCATGTTTGATGCTCTGTTTGGCCATCAGCTGTCTGTGGTTGTCTGAACAGATGAGCAGACGTGAGCTTCTAATGAAGGTGGTTTTACTTCCACAGCACTTTCCTTTCATTTTTCTCTGTTTGTTTAGTTAGTTGTCATCACTTCATACTTAACAAATTAAGCAGATGTTTCACTGAACTTTGAGTCACTTAAAACCTTCGCAGGGATGATGTGAGACTGTCTGTGCAGCCAAGGCAATGAAATATACAAGTTTCTGATTAGCCAATCAGACAGTCTGTTACTCAGATGGGACTGTCTGACATCACAAAATGCACATCTGATTAATGAACTGACCTGCAGTAGATGTAAAAAGTAAAGACTACAAAGAGTCAGAGACGATGCAAACTGAGAGGAAAAACTATAAAAATATAACAAAAGAGCACAAAGTCAGATCACAGAGAGAAAACAGGCGAGGAAATCGTGGACGTGTTTCAGCTCCTTTCATGCGGCTGCTGTTTCCTCTGATGTTTAAGAAAGAACATAAAAGAGTCTCGAGTCGATTTTATTCAGTCGAATCGACAACGACTGTAATCAAGCCGTTTGTTCCTCACACACTGCTGAGTGCCTCTAATATCAGCCTGTTACATACTATAAACCTGCTAAGCACTGGAAAAATGGGACTCGTCTCTTCGCTTTTCCTCCAGCTGTTTTATATTAGTCACATGTCAGAGTTAATCTCTATTAGGAGATTCTTTCCTTGACATTATAACATGGTCCTGTGCTCATCCAGAATAATGCAGGGTTTCAGATATTCCACTTGAAATTCAGGCCAATTTAGTGAAAGCATTAAAGCAGCTTTTAGAAAAGGGATTTTCACTTTGTTGGATTTGCATTCATTTTGAGAGGGAAGATTAGAGAAGCTGACACACGGCGGAAACACGCGGATGACACGAGGAAAGCAAATTAACAACAATCTGCGGCACTTTCTCCGCCGTCCATTAGAGCTCATTCAGGCTCCTGCGCCACGATATCGACACGGACTCGTGATTGGATGAATCTGCCACATTTGTTCAGCTCCTTTGTTCCTAGAATCTCTACGACAGAGGTAAGGAGTGCAACATTAGCCACAATAGCTCAGTTAATGAGAAAAAAAATGAGGTTTAAATAAACCAGAAAGTGCAGAGCGTAGAGGCAGACCTGTTAGATCTGCATGCCAAAGCAACGCTACACTAGATTCAGGACCAAAAGCTGCAGCAGTCAAGCAACCGACTGAGTGGGTGCAGCAGTGACTGGGTGGAGGCCGGAGATGTCCACGGCTGTGTTCACCTGCTGCGAGAATGATTCCTGAAACATCCTGTTCCTTCATGTTGAAGCTGGTGTGTTTATAGATGGTTTCATGCCCCAAATCATTTAAATATCATAAACTTTATCATCTTTTTACTTTTGATTAAAAAAAACACTTTTCCAACTTGTTGGCACAAAGGGCGTGAAGCGTTTCAGGACGCATCCTTTTTCATGTCTTTTAACAACTGCAGGTTTCTGTGTGCTCGCCTCGTTTCCATCGTCTCATCTGAAATTTTCAAACAATCTGAAATATGATATTCTGCTGCCTCTGGTTCCAGTACCTTTAACAGTGTGCCAAAGGGCCTCCCCAGAGTTTGGAGTTATCGCAGCTGTGTTTGTGATAATACAGTCATTATTCCTGATCATCACATCGTAGTTGCTGCAGGACAGAAATGTAAAAGCCCACTGACAAAGGCAGCAGAGGTTTTCATGAGGAACATACCCAGCAGGTAACCTCCTGCAGAGACCGGCTCAGACTGTCATCATGCTGCAACGATCAGTCTTTATAAATTATACTGCAGGTGTTTGCGAGCCTGACTGACAGTGATGGCGGTCAGTCCAACTCAGATGTCAGGTGACATCAGGTGACCTGTGTGAACCAATCACTGCTCGCTGCAAGTGCTTGCAAATAGAATTCAATACAATCACAGGTAACCACCAGTTTTTCCTTGTGGCAAAGATGTTCCCATTTTGACTCCAGTGTGATGGAGCCATCAGCCAGGTCAGGCTCACCGAGTCCAGCTGAAACTGAGAGGAATACATTTTCCTTCAGAGGCAGCCGTGGTTGTCTCCTGGTTCCCATCAGCCCAGCTCTCAGTCACTATCTTTCATATCCGCACTCTAGAATGTTAATAAATAGACTAGGGTTGATTTTTTAGGGTAAGTTCATGCATGAATAATACTGATAGTAATAATATTGTCATCATATTCTGTAGCAAACACCACACACACCATCCTGGGACCTCTGCTCTGTGACATTAGAAACTGAAAGTAAAAACATGGCTTCTAGTTTTTGGTTTGCTGATAATCCTGCAGAGCAACGAGAATAGAAAATGTTTTTTTATTAAAATATCTGAGTCATGACTGCTAAACTTTTCAAAGAGTCAGACGTTAGCTGAGCTGCAGTCAGTGTTCATACGTGGTGCTCACAGAGACGGGATAATGTGGCCGAGGCGGACACTGAAGGTGTGTTTGAGAGCCTGTGGTGGACGTCAAAAACCAGAGAAACGAGGAGATGGAGAAGCACAGACTGCAAAAACGCCCTCGACTGCTCAGCGTGATTAATAGCTGTAATATAAACCCTCATAAGACCTCAGCTGTACGTGACGCCGACACACATAGCTCTACATAAACAGGCTTTTACACACAGACACACAAAAGCATGAAAGCTCGCCTCGAAGGCAGCATTTCCCCACTTCTCTAGTCTTCTAACACATTTCCAGCCATCGCTGCCTCGTTGTTCCTCCTCGTATTCAAACTGCTGTTTCAGTCAGACCGCCGTTTATCTGCTGCTGTACAGTGAAGCTGTGACAGTTCAAAGACTCGCGTTGCTTTAGAGCAGAACAAAACAAATGTTCTCCTGCAGGCCCCTGAGGTGTTTCCACTTCTACGTTTAACCTCTTTCACCTGTTCAGGTGCTGATACACACACAGGCCCTGGGGGTGAGCATCAACCACAGAAGAGTAACAGAAGAAAGCGTGTTACATTTATTTGAAGCTCACTAACCGACCGGCTCGCTCGGTTTGATCCACACTCGGAGACCTAAACGACGGCTGGATGCTCTGCAGTCGGCAGCGGAGCATGCTCCTGAGGGTGAACGCGGCCCACACTGTTGGTCTTCTAATGATGTGAGACACTTTCACTCATTTCATCTGGAACGAGTTTACTGTTCTCCAAACTCTGAAGTTAAACTCTGAAGTCTCTGATTTATATGGATTTGAATGTCATTTTACCACAAAGTCAGGCTTGAGATACTGTAACAGCACAGCTGCTCCACTACACACCCTCAGCAGGAGCTCTGAAACCTTCTGTAGTCAGTGTTGTGCTGCACTCACCTGTCCTGTCGAGGAAGCAGCAGCAATGAGAGTTTTAATGCTGATCGCTCACAAAAGAACAAAGTCAGAAATTCATAGATCACAGGAGAACACAGACTGAAAGGATCAGGCGACACAGAGGCAATTTATACAAAAGGTAATGAGGGAACAGGTGGGAGCACAGCTGCAGACCCTTCATCGAGCAAGACAAAGACAAAGAGAGAAAGCTCACCCAGATATAGAGAAACAAGTGAGGAAATGCTGTTACAAGCAGAGAAGCCAGAGCACATCATCAGCCCCTCCACCTGAAAAGAAGGAAAACAATGATGTCCAACCCCACCCTGATCCAGCTGCTCCCAACTCCAGCTTCTTGCTGGAGCAGGCTTCATAAGATCACACAGGACGTAACGGACACAGAGAGCAGCGCTGATGGGAACACACCAGCTTGTTTTATCCAGTAAAGATTCACTTTCCTCACAGCTTGAGGATAACACCACACTGAAACCTCCGCCTGGATCTACCCCTCAACCCTAAACACTCAAATGAAAATGAAAAAGAAGTTTTAACATCTGCCCAAAATGATCTGTAAGCTGTTCATGAGGTCATATATGAAAATCCAGCCTGCTCAGATTTAAGCCCTTCATAGTGAAAAAACTCGAACTGCTGACTCTCATAAAGACTTTATGATGAATGTAGAAAACCTCTGAAACATACCGGAGGCCTTTCCACTCATAAGATCGTTCTACAAATCCCTGCACTACTCCTAATTCCCTCAGGCATGTTGCTCTGGATCTACTTTCTATTGTTTCTTTTATGAACGAGGCAGCAGCGTCCTTGACAAACAAGCCAGCAGCTCTTAAAACATTTCTTATGTCTGCTCCTCACTTTAAACAGTACACACACTACACACTACCTGCTACTCATACCTGGGTTCAGTTACTTTGCAAAGAAATGAAAAAGCTGTAAAAATGGCATGCTCTTATTTCACTACACAATTTAAAGTGAGCGTTAGATTTACACACCTGCACGTCTGCCTTAATTCTAAAAATGTGTCATGCATTTCTCTCCATCCTCAGCCTGTCTGTCGCTTCTTGCAAAGGTTGTGCTGAGTGCCCACAATGTGCCAGTGTGAGCACATCAGTGTACCCACACACACATTTACACACACACACACCCACACACACACACACACACACGCGCTGTATGAGGTGGAGGGAGCTTTCTTTCCTCTGTGATGGCCCTCGGATGTCACCTCATCACTGGAGGTCTGATCTGACAAAGATAGATGGACGTAAAGTGGCAGGCTGCGTCTGTTTGTGCATGCTGGAAACTGTGTGTGTGTGTGTGTGTGTGTGTGTGTGTGTGTGTGTGTGTGTGTGTGTGTGTGTGTGTGTGAGTGAGAGAGAGAGAGAGAGAGAGGGAAACGGGTGCTGGGCGTTGGAGTCATGGGCTGAATAATGTCCCGTGCACGAGTGTGCGTGACGGCAGTGACAGATGGAGGCGGGGATCGCGGTGACCTTGTGCGATGATGGCTGTGAACCCGTCCTGACCGGTGTCGTTCTGTGTGACACTAACACAGACGAGTGGGTGCACACATGGTGTGAAATGTCAGGAGGAAAAGCTCACCCCACGGCAAAATCCTTCACAGTGTCGTGGAAATATAATTAACAAAGTCTGCAGACACGGTCAGCGGTAGTCAACACCTTTATACTCATGCACATGACAGAGAGAGGGCCTTCAGCTGGTACTCAGTGTCTAAAGATGAATAGCACAGCACTTCTTTAAATACAGGTCAGAACAAAAGGCACAGCTCATCTTTGAACCCCCCACAGGGAGAGTTTGCAACCTTCATCCCTTCTATCTCCTCCTCAGTGTCACCTAAAGACTGCTTCCTGCCTCTTCCCCCCCTTCCTGAGAGCTATAGGACTTTGGAGTTGACGTAACGTCGCAATGCATTGTGGGAGCGCGGCACCATATTGGCAGGCCACGAATCAAAACAAACACACTAATTACTGCCGTAATTTATACGGGTCCACATTTCCCGTGGACAAACTCGACGGCTCTGTTACCCACCACAGCACCAGACCCCCCTCCTCCCCTCAGAGATCCAGCTCCCACCTTCTCTCTGCATCACAGAGTAAAGGCTGATCTAATGACACCCCCCCATTTTCACTCTATTATGCATGTTTTTATTTATTTGTTTGTTTCCTTTCATTTACCGTTTTTATTCTTTTTTTCTTCATCATCTTTTTGTCATCATTATTTATTTGTTTATGTATTTATTTGTCTGTCCATGTCTCCTCTCATTTCTGCATTGAATAGTCTCTCTCTCTCTCTCTCTCACACACACACACACACACACACACACACACACACACACACACACACACACACACACACACACCTAATTTTGTTTAAATATAAAAATCAGTATGTTTCCTGTTGATTTCTCTCGAGCCTCCACGCTTCGTCCTGTTGTATGCTTGGTGTCATGTTTCATATTAAATGAAGTGACAGAACCTGTTTCAATGGTTTTTTGAACGATTGTGCGTTTGGCGCCTAAATGCACTTTGGGAGTTAAAAAGAGCACATTTCTATGTGCACAAAAACATTTTTGGCCCATTTATCTTTTTTTTTTTTGCAGATAATTAAACGACGACGGCCGAGAGTCTGAAGGAAAAATCCCTGTGATGGCAGTGCCGTCTGGTTTCTAACACTCGGATTCTCCCTTCTGCTCGGGCTCACATGAAAAGATTAATTCCATCTCTTCCCCCGTGCAGTATATTAACGGGAAGAGAGCCAAATGGAGTCTACCTTATCACTAAGGCCGTAATAAAAAGGTGGTGTGGTGTCCTCTAACAGCTCCAATGAACTCTAATTATTCCAGTTAATCATCACTGATGATGAAAAATGAAACGTATAACAGCAAAAGCAGAAAAACACTCAGTTTCAAACAGGATTAGTGATTATTAATGTTCAGCTTCAAAGTGAGGGAGCTATCATATTAACTATACAGTCATCTAATTGATGCTCATTAGCAGCCATGGTTGCAGGTGAAGGCAGTAGTATTACAGGACAGTACATTGTCACGTCATGTATCTCTCCAGCTTTAATGGACTGTATTTAAGACAGAAATAATAAGATTAGCTGAAATGAGCCTCAGACTCGGGCTGTATCTGCCAAATTGGCTTCCTTCCTGACCCTCCATCAGCTAACTGGGGCTTTCAAAAGGGAATGTAATTAATAGGCAGCACTACAGCACATTTGTCCTCCTTCATGTGATTATCTGTCAGGAAAGATGAGCCGTCGATGTAAGGTCTCTGCACTGATACACTGGCTAATTGTTTGTGAGGACACCCTGGACCTGCTGACAATTCAGCACTATTTTTGAAACGGTAAGAACAAATGAGGGCTGATGTTAGCTCAGCTTCACCCAGCTGGTGCAGCTCGATGGAAATCGTGCATTTTTACTCAGACTCGGTTTAAAACACGTTGGGTCTGCAGACAGACTCATGCCCACACTCGGAAACCTGACATGGACTCCGCTTTTCTGCAGTTCGTCACGTGTCCGGCAAAGGTGAACTCTGGGACCTCTGGGCCATGTTTGTGCTGTTAGAACCTTTGATGACATCATCTGACCAATCATATGGCTGCTTTCAGGTTACTAAAGTGAAAGTTCCAGAAACTGGTGTCGCTGCGTTGGCTGCGAATGCCGAGGGAAGCAGCGCAGCCTGCAGTTTCATCTTTAAGATAACGAGGAGCAGTTTTACTTTCATGTCCATGTGCCCACCTCAAAGGTGAGCGACACACAGAAGTCGAGCGTCTGAAATGTGCTCAGCAGTACGCTCAGTGTCATCCTCCCTGTGCTGACTGAGCTAATGGTCAGCTTTAAATTATAAATCACTGTAATGCTCTGCTAGCTCCTTAGCAGGCTGGGCTCTCTTTCATCACAATAACTTTCTTTAAAATATCTTTTTTTATTCATCTTTTGTGTTTTGCAAATAAATAAGAAGAAAGGAAAGAAAGGAGCAGCGAACATGTCAGTCTCACTCAGGCTGATATCTTTTTAAGGCAGCGTGAACTGTTGTATAATGAAACTCTGGAAGATGGACTGCTGAGCCCGAGGCCAGTCACACAGCACAGATGGAGCGAGGTGAGCTACAGCCATTGTTGGGCCAAGTGAAGCGAACTCCTCGAGGGAAACTGCACCTCTCCAACTGTAGGGAGGTTTAAGAAGCAATACGAAGTGGCCCTGCAGCCCTGTGATTAATCAGTATGATTGCTGGGGACTGTGCAGAGGAATCAGCAGCTGACAGGCCTCTTTCTCTGCTCCGGCTCTGACAGGATAAAAAGCAGAGGAGCTCCCAGAGTAACAGTGGAGGTGCAGGAGGGTCTGAAAGCTCAGACTACAAGCTTCAGCTTCTCGTCAGGCTAATAAGTTTTAATGACTCGCTGCACATCAGCAGATAACGCGTTCATCAACGAGGCCTTCGTGGCAGATGAAGGCAATGAACATGCTGCTCATTGCACACATAATAAAGAGTAAAGACCAGCCAGCTCGCCTGCTCTGGATGCAATTACATGGCTGCTGTCAGGTCTGCTGTGATGGATGTGGCCTAAACTATGAACACAGACCAACAGGAACTCCAGCTTTATTAATTTATCCAAAGCTGAAACGTGAAGGTCGTGATCATCTGAAAAAATCAACCCAACAGTGCAGAGAGAGGCAGAATTTGCAGCACAGACAGTTTGAACAGGTTAAATTTGTGATGCAGGCTCAAAGAAGCAACTGTCTGTGATGACACTCGAAGATCTGACTGTAGTTACAATTATGCATCCCATGAAATCACTGAAGGCATTCCTGCAGAGAATAAAAGGCTGTTTGCACTAAAAGGTCACATATAAGGCCAAAAACGACAAGAGGAGACAGCAACATACTCTATATGCACTGAAGGGTAATCAGGGAAGCTGGAGGGAACAACACACAGCTGGACTAAATCACAGACGATGAGACAAGCCAAGCTCAGAGAACTACTAGCTATCAAAATAAAACAGGAAGTGAGACACTAAACAGAGAAAACAGACATGAAAGAACTTAATACAGCAGATACAAGAGGAGGGAAGACAAACAAACCCAGAATCAAATATATATTTTTCAATAAATATTTCAATGAATGGACCCAGGACCGTGAGAGAAATGTTGCAGCAAGTTAAAAAAAAAAAAAAAGTTGCTTCTAAGAATTCACATTTCTCATCATCAGGAAAAAATTCCAGTCTCTTACTATCAGTGTGAGGCTGTGGTGATGCTGTTTCCACAGACCTGTCGGTGGGCGGTGGTTTTGTACCTGCTGATTGTAGTTTGGTGTGAAGTGAAGGGTTTTCCTTAAGACTGAAGAGTCAGGGTTAAACACAAAGTTACGCAGCACACTGGATGGAATAACACTGCACGCTTTACCTGACGGGTGATCTGAGCGGCAGTAACAGCATAAACTGAGATAATGCATTCATTTGGGACAGCAGCTTTTCCTTATGTGTGTGCAGTGCAACGCTGCAGACACTTTATCCACTCCGTCCACTCGAACATTATTTCTCCTGTTCAGTATGTGAGGTAAGCTCTGGATCACACGATCATATCGCTGTAATCCTGTTCTGGCATTTGATCGCTTCTTTCAATTTGAGCTCCCTGTGCAGATTTCAGCCTGAGGGCGAGACTGTAGATTATTCTCACGAGTTTCAGTCAGATTTTTATAAGGTGTGAAAGTGGCCACTTCACACTGCATCGAAGGTGCCAGAGGTCAATGAAAATGTCTTTGGTCTATGTTTTATTCAAAGATTCTGTGACAGGAAGAGACGACGAAGGAAAAGGTCAGAGAAGCGCTCGGGTTCTGCTGAGTGACACGAAGAAATGGAGTCAGAGACGCAGCATGACGGCAAGAGAGACAAAGAATGAGGCAGAGGGAGAGATTGGCTTTAGGCGAGTCAAAATGGAGTAAAATGGAGACAAAGGGTGAAGGCAAGAGTGGCAGTCCATTCCCAAAGTGTCAGAGTGAGAGTCGAGTCCCCGAACACAAAGAGAGAGGGAGAGGGCTGGAAACAGGACAGGACTATCAAAGTCTGACGCTGTTCACCGAGAGCCGTCTAAAGGCCAAAGGGAGAGATCTTTACATGCTGCCAGTGACCTGCGTAACCCCCGAGTTCGTGCATGACAGGTAATATCTCCTTAAAACTTTAAAAAGTCAACTTTGTGGCTGTTTGGAGAAACTCTGACAGTCATGAGGCGATCAGTGTCGTGGGCGACATCAACACTCTGAAAGGCTCAAAAATCCATCAGCAGAAAGCAGCAGAATGACAGCGGCTCAATAAAAGGCTGCAGCGGGTCGCTCGCCTCCACACGCAGTCACACGCATTTAAAAAACAGGTCATAGGTTCAGAGTGAGCGCTCTGCTACCAGCTGACTGCAAAGATAGCCGCGAGCGCATCTGTTCGTTCAGTTTATTTGATCTCTGAGGCTCGGCTGAGTAATAAAGACCGATCTGGCATTCAGCCGCGCAGCTCGCAGGGCTGGTGCACGCTCGGCTGATTGGGCCTAACGAAGGTGGACAACTGAACTGAGTCACTGGTGCGGTGAGCTTCACAGACGAGCGGAGATTTGTGTCATTTCCATGGAAGCAGACTCGCAACTGAGACTCAGTTTGGAGGTCAGATTGTCAAAGAAGCAACAATCAGCACAAGATTGACGGGTCAGTGGAAGCCGCAACTGCTGCTGCTGTTGTCAGTCAGGTGCTGGGGTTTCTTCAAAGCCACAGGTGCGTCTCAGCCACACAGCAGGTCTTCTTGGATGTCTTTATCTGACAGTGAGAGTCCATCTTGAAGTTATTGTCCTTCAGTGTGCAGGTTTTTGGGGGGTTTTGGAGCTCTGAAATTAGCATTGCCCCGTTTCCCGTAATATAACGCCGACACAGTCGTGGGTTAGCGTTTTGGCAGTGGCACAAAATGGTGATTAATTCCTGATGATCAGAGTTTGTTGGCTTCTGCTCGTCCTCCCACCTTTTCACTAAAAATGTCCTCAAAGACGGACTTTGTCATGGTCCCCGGGTTCTGTGCTGTCACGATTTCATTCTTATCAGCTGGAGTTTTTGGAGGCTCTTCTTCCTGATAATTATTGTCTCAGAGTTTCCTCCATTACAGTTAGAAACACAGTGTGTGTGTGTGTGTGTGTGTGTGTGTGTGTGTAGGCGTGTGTGTGTGTGTGTGTGTGTGTGTGTGTGTGTGTGTGTGTGTGTGTGTGTGTGTGTGTTATTTATTCTGTGTGTCTTGTGTCTAGGTCAGCTTCCCTTTCAGACTCATTAGGTTAGTTACCCTCAGCTGTGTTTTCACCGGTTGTGTCTCCTGTTCAACTGCTGTTCTGTATTTTTGAACGAGTTCAGCATTAAAGCTGTGTTTCACTCCTGGTTTCTGGGATCCTGCATTTGGGTCCACATCCTGACAGGGACACAGCTGATCCTTAACTAACGTCAGCATTCCAGGAGGAATTCTGTAAAAATCTGCTGACAACTGCAGAGACCATGCAGTTAAATATGTTTCCAACAGTGACCGTCTTATGGAGTCCCCAGGAGTCTGGGAAGCTTCGGGTCATTGCATGTGAGCTGAGTCTGCTGCTCCCAGCTTTTCTTTTTTCAAATTGCAGGGTTCCTGTTGTGGAAGAGTTTATTTTAATCCAAACCTCCATAAAAAACACAGTTTTAATGCCTAATCCAACCAGAGAGAGAAAAAACAAACTATTTAAAATAAAAGGAATCAGCGAACAGGTGAAGCTGAAGGTGAGCCACGGTGATTGATATTCCTGTGACTGATCCACAAAAGACTCCTGCCTACACCCACATGATCACATGTTTCCTGTTCCCATGTCCGCCCAGTATATGTACCTACCGTCTTCTCCAGTTTCTTGTCATGTTGTCAGATCGCTCGTCTCTGATGTTTTTGTCTCCGTTTAATGAAAGCGCTGGACTGTTTCTGCCTGTCGGGTTTCTCCTCCTTCCTGTTTCCATCAGACACACCCAGGATGTGATTCCCGGTGCGTCCCACGGTGCATCCAAGCAAACACGGTGGGATCTGTTCTCAGACGTAAAACCATCCATCACATATGAGCAGGTGATGAGAAGCCCTCAGCATCGTGTATCTCGTATGTCTGCAGTGAGGTCTGCGCTGACACAACGCCTCCTCAGAAGCGCTTTGACCTCGTCTTGAACCTCCTCTAGTGTCTGTTAATCAAATATGCTGATTCCCCTGAACAAACAGATCAATTATAGTTTGAATAGATTGATTGTTCATTAGAGCTGCTGTTTATCTGCAGCTCCTGTTGTCCTCTCAGTCCAGCGTTGGAGGAGGGTGGAGGGCAACAAACAGTCGTTAGCTGTGAAGAAACACCAGAAACACACACAGAAGGAAGGTTTAGTGAACAAAGAGCCACAGGGGTAGATGAATCAATATCCCTTCCTATTGTAAAGTGGGAAGCAGATTTATCAGTAAGCTTAGACCAAAACTTCTGGTCTCAGGTGTGCTTAAAAACCTTTAAATTGATTAAAAATCCCAGTCTGCAATTAATACAATACAAAATAGTACATAGAGTGCACTATACTGGTCATCGGATGTTCAAGATGGGCTTTACATCTTCCAACAACTGCTCACACTGTCAAGGCAATACACCAGACAATTACATCCACGCTCTTTGGTTCTGTCCACCAGTGCAGAAGTTTTGGCGTGAGATATGTGAAGACTTATCAAAGTGTCTGAAATGTAACATTCCAGCCTCCCCTTTAGTATGCTTGTTGGGAAAATTGGATGATGTCACTACAGAAACTAATACAGTCCACATGGTTTTTACTGCCCTATGCATCGCCAAGAAAACGATCCTCATGAACTGGAAAAATAAAAATAATCTTAATTCTAGCCAATATAGAAACCATCTAATAGATCACATTAGTCTTGATACAGCCTCTGCCACCACATTTGATCAATCCCTCTGGGCTCCTTTGATCGGCTCCATCACCTAGCGGGGGTGGGGGGTCGTGGTTTGGTCCCGCCTTAGCTATTGTGGTTGATGTGGAGGTTGGGATGGGCTTAGGGCGCCTGGAGAACCCCTAGAGACGTTATCCCTGGAGGGCTCAACCCGGGGGGTTGTGGTCATAACCTGGTTAGTGGCTCTGGTCGCTCTTAGAGGGTGTTCTCCTCGTGGCTGCGTGCAGTGGGGGCTGGGGGATGGTCTGTACTGGCGGACGTAGGTTACTGGCCTGGTAGCCTGGCTGCCCCTGAGTGGATCCGGGGCAGGCGGGGGGGCTTGGGGTTCGGGGGTGCTTCGTCTCCGTGATGGGGCTCTGGCTGGGCCTTGGGGGCTTCGGTCCTTGTCGGTGTGTCGCCGAGGTTGTGGGCGGGTGGGCGCACAGGGGCTCAGCCCTGGCGCAGGGGGCCTCTGGTACATCGGCCTAACTGGGGGGCTCTTCAACTGGCAGGGAGGTTGTTCCATCCTTGCAGAAGTCCACTCTGCAGGTGGGGGAGAGACATAGGAGAGGTGGAGAATAAACCTAACCTGGGTGTCTGTTGTCTTGTGTAGTCTGGAGATGATTGAATGTTGGGGTGGGTACAGTTTCCTCTGCGGTGGGGTCAGGTGGGCTGCCCCGGGTCCTGTGGGGCTTGGCGGTGCTGCTACCGTAGGCCCCGGTCTGGATGGGCCTGGGCTCCCTTGCCTTGGTGGGTACCAGAGGACGGGGGTGCCTACTGGGGTCAGCGGGGGAGCTGGCCCTAGGGAGGGGCATCTTGCCCCTCCCTTCTTTTCCTCCCCATCCCCGGCTGCCTCCCTCTTCCCGCTCCACCACACCCACCCACACAGGTAGGGCCTTGGGGTGCGGGTGTGTCACCAGGGTGCAGGGGAGGCATTCCCCCCCCCTCTGTCCCCTTCTGGCCACCTGTGCCTCAATTTTATTCCACAACTTAGACATCCACATTACTCACACTCTCATAACACACACATATATATATAGGGCCTTGAGGGTGACCACGTTAACGGCGTCCAGTGGACGGTCTGTGTATTCAACCTTACCTCTGGCACCGGTGCCCACCTCTCAATTTTAAATCCATGTAGACATTGAGGGTTCTCGGGAGGGGCCGTGCTAACACCTGCTGCTCTCTGGCAGCAGCACCATGCCCTCCCTTGTTTTAAATGCACTTTAGAACAACACGCAGCTACACTACACATGAGCGGGAGGAGGGAGGTATGGGGTCTTCACACACCCCCGTTCTCTACTAGCCATCGGGGCAGGGGGCTGGGAGGAGGTGTTGGCTGACAGATTGGCCTCCCTGCTTCTGCGAGGCCTGGGGCGGTCTGCTTGCCTCCACCCCGGGGGAAAGGGTCACATCTCTTGGGTCTGGGTGCCGTTTCCCCCTCTGGGGGCGAGGGTACCTGGACCCGGGGTATAGAGTATGTTTGGGGAGTGTGATTGTGTGTACATGTCCATTTATGTCTATTACTAAGTTGGGTGAGTGCTGAGTGTTTGTATATGAGAGCATGAGGGTGGGAATGCATGTTTGTGTCTGTGTGTGCCTGCTTGTCTGTGTCTATATGTCAGGTCGGGTCTTAGACTCCACCTCTCTGGGAACTCCCAGGCCCTCCAAAGTGTGGAGGTCTATCTCCCCTCACCGCACTCCCTGCCAGTGACTGATGCCCTCAGGGGTCGGTGCATTGGTGGTTCTTGGTGTCCGGGGCTGGGCGCTCAGGTATGCACCAGCTCACTCCCAGTGGCTACTTGGCGGGGCCTGGTGCCTGTCGCTCGGTCAGGCCTCTTCCGGGGCAAAGGGGACCCCCGGGCCTCCGGCCTCGGGGTCTGCGGCTCGGTTCACTCTGGCACAGCTGGCTGCCGGCAGAGCTGGCGGGCACGCCAGTGCAGCCCCCTCTGGCTTCTGCTCCGTGGCTACTGGGTGACCCCTCGTCTGGGGATCTCCTCAGCCCTTCCCAGGAGGGTGGCACGGATGCCCCTCCGGTGGTCCACCTTGGGCTCTCGCACTCTGGGGCCTCTGGATGTCTGGAGCCTGGATCTTCTCCATGCCTGCTTCATGCCCTGGGGGACGGGGCTATGGCCCCCCACACCCTCTAGCAGACCATTACATGGAGAAACCTTTTGTATACAAGCGCGCTGATCCACACAGGTGTGCACACGGGTGTTCACTGTTCGTAGACATAAACTACACCTTTCTTAGCTGCTACTTCAAAGCACATTGTGCGCTGTCTGTGCTGCACAACAACATTCAATATTTAGTATTTACTGCTGTTCACACTTAGCTAGATTAACGTGATGGTGTTGTGTTTAGTATGTTGCTTTGGTTTTTTTTTTGCTTGTTTTCTCTTCTTTTTCTCTCAACAGGTGATCCAGGAGATTTTTTTTTCTTTTTCTCTTTGTCTTTGTAAGTGCCCTTTCTCACTGTCCCTCTTCCCTTCTGTTTTTCTTTTCCTTCCTCTCTTTCCTATCCCCCAATCATGTCTGTCCCATCTGTAACAACTGAAAATAAAATAAATAATAACAACAAAGGTTGATCAAATGGACCAATACGGCAATGCCATGATGATCCATTTGGCAAAATAAATCCACTGGGTATCCTTGTTGGTCTTCAGACAACAATTCTGACGGCTAAAGAACCAAATGGGACAGACAAAAAAAAAGAAAAAAAAAAAAAAAAAGAGCCACAGGTGGACTGACGGTGTGCACAGAGAGATCATAAACCCATGAAGTGTTTCAGTGAGGCCTTTTTCCATCAGGCAGCAGTGACGTTAACCTCTGACCTCCAACACACACTCCATTGTGTGTCATTGTGTGCCACCAACGCAAAACAACAAAAGAGCAGAAATCATTAGTTTGGGTTGATTGTGCGCTGCTCCGCTGGTAATGCCTTTGGCCTCCAGTAGGGGGAGCTATGAAGTGAAATATCTTCATTGTAACGTCCATGCAGTCAGACCCAAAGACGATTATACTTGATTTACCAATAATTTCAGTCAGTTAGGCAGCCATTGCACGAATATCATCATAATAATAATTACTAATCCCAGGGAGACCCCTGTTTGGGGCAAACTTCTCCCAGACCAGAGGGGGCGCTCCAGTTTTTTCAGCAGAGAAAAACTGCTGTTTGCTAAGTGTCTGCTGCTCCTGCGTACGCTGAAGGTCATTCTCCGAAGAACTCAGCAGAACCACAGAATTGTCCAGAGGTTCCTCACCTGGCTACACCTGCAGGTCTGTCCATGAATATGATAAGCAGGACCAGAGACATTCACCAGCTTATTCTGGTTTCAGCATGGATCTGTATGTTGGCTCTACAGCAGGACACAAGGACAGACCAGCTGGTATGGTATCTATGTTTTATACTAGTCATCTGCATCTCCTGACCAATTACTTGTGTAACCGGGGCAGGTCTGGACTTATTATGGATTCTACATAACAGGATCTGCATAAGAATAGTGGAAGGAGAAACAGTCTGAAATGCTTCCAGATTAAAAAGTTGCTGCAGAGTTTGCTGCTTCTCTCTGGCTTCACATCTGAATCTGAGACATAAATAGTCAGAAGTCAGTTTTAGAACCAGAGGAGGAAAGCGAGGACGAGGAGTGGATAGAAAAACGATGAAATGGAGGAGAGAGATGGAGAGATCAAAGTGGATACAGTAACAGGAGGAGAGGCTGGGGATGGGTTAAGCAGAGGGCTGATAAATCTGCGGGGCTTAATTATTGTCTTCTTCACACATTGCTTTCTCTCACACATTATTCTACCCATCACGAGGACGGTACACAGCCGGGAGGATTACACAGTCATTTCTCCTCGCCTCGTTCAGAACCTTCAGAGCTGTGGGGCTATAAATACCACAGAGCTGCTGCCTGTTCCAGTTTCCCTCTGCCCAGTTTGTAACATAAGATAAAACAGCATTAATTATCAATAATTCAATAATTAATCAGCACAAGATGAAGAAATACTTTCTTCTCTGACATTCCATCACCTGACAAACGTGCATGCACAGACTGCAGTTCTGCTGTTGTTCGTGGTTAAAGGCAGCTTCCATTGACCGATTCATGTTAGGGTAAGAACGCCTGTGTTACCCCCACCTCAGCATCTTTTTTATTCTCTCCACTCATTTGTATTAAAAAGCTCTGCTTTCTGCTTTGAGAGCCCTCGGGCGCGGCTCTGAGCGTGAGTCTCGATAGCAGCATGTGGCTCAGACAGAAAACACACTCCATCTCAATATTCCCCGTTTACCCCGACTTTATCTTCATTACTCGCCGCAGTGTGGCTTCACTGATAAGATGCACGAACGAGATACACGGAAACAATTCTGCGACAAGATACTCTGCAGTGTCTTTTCACTGCGATGGAGCTGTGATTAGACCCTCTGTGTGCGTTTATGGCTTATTTTTCTCTCTGTGCTCGAGAACAATGAAAAGTCAGCGACTGTGCTCCAGACTCATGAAAGGGCCCCGACACTCCTGCTGAGGAACGATGCCCCCAGACTGGTAGAGACACAAAGTCGTGTCATTTGTAGTCGATGACATATATTTTCCCGCTCAGCGCGTCTGTTTATAACCAGACCGGATCTCCTCGTGTCTGTCTTGCCTCTGTCTGCAGCTGTTTGTGTCTCTTTGCTTCTATTTGTGGCTGTTTTGTGTCTCGTTTTGAGTATTTTGCTTCCAGCTTTTGTCTTTTTGCACTTCTTTGTGTCTTTTTTGTTGTTTTGCATCTAGTTTGAGTTGGTGTGTTTCAGTTTGGTTCTCATGTCTTCTATCACTTATCCAGATCAGAATTGTTGGGGGAGCAGTTTAAGCAAAGATGCTTCAGATTGTCCTGTAAGTGTCCTCGGTCTCCTTTCAGTTGGAAACGCCTGCCTCGGATTCATCCAGAAGAACTCCCGCTCCTTTGCTGTCTGCTGTGAGGTCCTCCTGAATGACTCAGCTGAGCACAGACAGAGGAAGCTCATTTCTGCTGCCAGTATCCACAACCTCATTCTTCAGGTCACGACTCACAGCTCGTGGTCATGCCGAGGCTAAGAATGTAGATGAACCGGTCCATCTATCAGTCTCCCCCTCTCATGAACCAGACATCCTTGATCTTGCAGTTCCTCCCCAAATCTTTTGTCCATCCCTTTCTGTGATCCACGCCTTCACTGTTCAGTGAAAACAGCAGAATGCAAATAATAAAAGATGTGATCCCCCTGACTCTCAGCTGTCTGAGCTCGTACCTCAATGGCTCCATTAGCCATCCACTCTGACTTGAAGTGAAACTGTGCAGTATTTCTCTCTGAAGGTAAATCAGCAGCTCTGTGAGGCTCTGTTCAGCCATCAAAAACAGGGTGATATTAGCACCAACTTTGAACTGGGGATAGTGACTATGAAATTCATCCTGAAGCACAAAGGTGGAGCTGTTACGATGGAGCTCAGGTCGTCAGAGTTCATCGTCTGGAAACCACAAATGTGCAAAAAGAGACCTCCTGTGAGGTTTTTCTTCTTCTTTCTTTCTTTCCTCCAAAGTTCAAACACATCGGCCCGTTTACCTTCAGAAGCAGCTCGGTCACTGACACACTCGACTGCATTAAAACATCAGACTGCGATCTTCTCGAGACACATTCAGTAAGCCCGCGGGACTCCTGCAGGGAGCCCATATGTGCGCTGCAGTCGATGAGCATCCACGTCTGACAAGAAGCTTAAACTTCCTGTGGCAGCACTGCCTCTGCAAAGAGCTCCACAGACATGCAAACAAACAGGAACCGTCTCTGAGAGCATCTGTGGGGATGCTCCTGTTGGCTGCATGTGTGGGTGTGCATAAACATGAGGGTGATTCTTCTTTATATTAGCACATCACGAAGTGCAGAGCTACGAGGCATGAAGCGCAGGGAAAATGTGCTAGGATGAGAAGACGAGGGAGAGAGCTGTGAGGGGGAGGGCTCCTCTGAGGAGAATCTGATTATGGAGAAAATAAAGGAACGAGGAGCAGGGACACAGCGAGGGGAAGGAAGGGGATGAGGGAGGAAATGACTGTAAGTGGACAAGACAGGAGAGGAGGGAGCAGAGGAGAGAGGGTGATCTGAATAGAATGAAGCAGGTGATGAGAAGAGGAGGAGGAGGAGGAAGAAAAAGTTCAAGGAGATAAAAGTGCAGAGGCGCCGAGGGTGTTTCGGGACAAAGGACTCGGATGCAGACATCAGAGGCAGGATTACCAAAGAGCTCATAAAACTTATATAACACCCAGAAAAGAGACTTTTTGTTTTTGAAGAAACGCGAGGACAAAGAGGAGCACAAAGAGACGCAGTAAAGCATTAAAAATCACAACAGTGATAAATAAAGAGCCAGGATGATTACAGCTTTAATCAGCAACTCCAACACGATGACTCACTTAATACACATCATCACTAAACTGCTGCAAAACCTCATCCAGCAAACACACACGAAAAAAACAAACGCTGACTTTGACTCATTTAATTACATCTAAAATATTCATGTCATTTTTGTGCACAAGCACAATGTAAAATGTTGCATTCAATGACATGTAGTCAAATGAAATGTGCTAAACATTCAGCACATTTCCTTCATATGCTTTGATTTCATATGTTTGTATGTAACACAGAATTATTGCTTCATGTCTGTCGAGAGGGAAGAATCAAGGACGGGGACGAGAAAGAGACAGCATGTTTTTCTTATACTGGCTCCATGTTAAATCCAGTTAAATCCAGTTTAAAATCCTGCTCCTCTCATCATAGTGGCGTTCCTACTATCAAAATAGTGTGTCAAGCACAACATGGGTACTTTGATCAGAACCAAGACGATGAAAAGAGAAGCAGCAGCTTCCAGGACTGAAAGTGAAACCTGCAGTCCCTCAGTGTCCACCAGAAGCTCCAGCAGTGAGTCCGTCCCCACAGTCGCTCATGGTCAAACAAACTGCTTTAGGCTCTGTGGATAATTTGCTCCTTTAATAACAACTTTAAGAGGGGAAGACTGTTTTTATAACTCATCATTATTAGGGGCGTGGCCTCTGTGACTGACCGTGCTAGCTGCTAGCTGTCTGCTAGCTTCTGGACCTCTGGACCGTGTTTGTGCTGTTGGAGCCTTTTGGAGTATTTTAATGACATCATGTGACCAATAGCATGGCTGCTGTGAGGTCACTCCACTAACAGAGCGTCTGCATGACAGTCTACAGATGCAGAGTGATAACTTACAGCTTACAGTAGGTGAAGTTGCTCTTGGGGAAACTGAGCACAGACTCCAGATTCGAGGGCCAGGCTGGGAGCCCTGACTGAGTCATACCTGCACAGAAACACAGAAGAAAGTGTGCTCGTCTCATTAGTGATGAACGGAGACCAGAGCAGTGAGAGAGCAAAGCTGCTAACAGAGGCGCGAGCAGCAGAGCCAGAAGCTCCTGAGGCGACGTCTGCTAGTCGTATTTGCTGAGAGTCACACAGAGGGGAGGACAGCAGGTGGAGCGGCATATCGGAGACCGCAGGTAATCATCCATCTTCGTTATGGGCTTTTCATATCTCTTTATGGACATTTTGCTTCTCTTTCTGTGGCATTTGGCTATCTATCTATCTGCACATCTATCTGCTGAGAGATTTTGGCTGTGAAAAGAGAGCCATTTACCACCTGGCCGAATAAAACGGGAGGAAAAGCCAGATCAAAGCTCAAAGTCAGTTCTTTGCTCTTTGCACACATATAAACAGCCGAGCAGCCAAATTGGACCGAGCTGCTGGATCATTAATGACCTCGTGCTGTTCGTCCCCTCCTCACGTTTACTGCACAGCGGCGAGAAAACCCTGCACGCTCATCAAAGACGTCTCTTTGCCAGAGTCCCCTCGCCATCTGCCAACATGAAAACAAAGCCGGAGGAGTGACAGAAGAAGTATCCCCAAACTGGAAGGAAGGCCTTAAGATTAGAAGATGGTGGCGGTAAGGATGGGAGGAAACTCTGTTTGTGAGATAAGCGTAGGACACGGCGAGTCAAAGACGGGACACGGGACTCCCCCGGACGGCCGAGGGGCTCCTGTGACCGTTTGATGGGGACAAATTAGACCTCAGCAGACTTCAAAGGCGCCTTATTAGCTGCTTTTGTTATGTGGAGCATCAGCTAAAGCGAGAAGAGGTCTGCGGGCAAATCTGCTCACATGGTAATTATTGTGTTAGATAATGCAGTGACATCAAAGCCCGTCGACCAAAATACACACGGTGCCGATAGAGAGGGTTCGCTTAGGAAAACACACATTCGCTCATGTTTGAGCACTTCACAGCTCAGCTAAAGCTCCGGTTTGGCTGATTGTGGCTCATTTATGGCAAATATGGCTTTTGGAAAGATGATGTCTGAGTGAGCCAGCGAGTGAAATCAAACTGAGGAGAGCTTATTCAGACTTTTTAAAGTGAAGTGAAGCAGTCATGTGAATAAGTGCAAGTAGAATGATGGCTGCAACTGTTAGACGTGGACCTCTGAATCTGGGTGATCGAAATGTCTTTAACTTTGTAAAAGTTCAGCACAAGTTAACCAAACAGTGAAAAAACAGCTTAGAAATATGGAATTAAAATAAATCAATAGAACTGAATTGAAAGAAAGAGCGAGACAGTCGATATCAGGATGTCAACATGTGACTTTTGATGAAGACAGAGTTTATTTCATTCATGTATAATTTATGCTCTAAGGTAAACACAGAAACATCAATCAGGAGACCCCTATAAACAAGCATTTAGCAACAGTGGGAAGGAAAAACTCCCTTTTAAAAGGAAGAAACTTCCAGCAGGACCAGGCTCAGGGAGGGATGAGGGGGGGGAAGACGGGATAAAGACTCCAGGGTGTTATTCTTGGAAGACTTGTTAAAGCAAGATAATATTCAACATTCAAACCTACAAGTTACTGTAAGTTAAAGACTACAGTGTTACTGAGAAAAACCACACGAATCAAACGATACCCTATGAGAAGCATTTGGCAACGGTGGGAAGAACGAACTCCTTTAAACAGGAAGAGGTGTCCAGCCTGGGGAAGGGCACTCATGTTTTGTGACAGGTTTGAAACAATAAAAGCACAACAAAATAGGAAAAACACAAACTCCAAGTTCTCGCGGTTTTGCAAAGACAGGTGTCTAGTTCCCTGTCGTTTCCCTACAAAAGTTCCCTTTAGGTGAAATCATCAGCAACCATAACGTGAAGCTTGTACAGACCCCGTTTTTTTGGTGTAGCAGGACAAAAAAAGCTTGAAGTCTCTGAGGTCTAAGACTAATCCAAACTTTAACTCTGGGCAATCAGAATCTCTCATTTCTGTTTTTGTTCAGTTGTTCCCCAAAGCCTTGGTATTCAGGGAACAAAGGAGATAACCCCTGAGCCTCTCAATCATCTTCTCGGACATGTGCAGACAGCTTTCATGGCTGATATTTTTAGCTCTCTCCCTGCACATCGTGCCCTTGAAATCAGCCAAATACATGTCAGTATTTGATCACACCTCACAGAGGGACCTACAGTCTGTGCGTGCTTTCAGGCTTTACAGCAGCTCACAAGTGACGGTGACTTTGAGGTATTTTTGGCATAAAGAAGTGAAGAGTATGAAGAGCAAAGATATCCATACAGGAAATAAGACGTGGCAGCAACAGTGAGCTTTTACTCAGGAGAGCTGTGTTTGAGTCAACATGTATAACTTGGGCAGAACAGTTGATGAATGGTTGTTGTCCAGGAGCTCCTGCCAAAAAATACTTAAGGTTAAAGTGCTGAGTGAGGGGCGAGGCCAGCTGGCCGTTTCAAAGTGTTTCTGCTGGTTTGAAAACATCAGCTCAAACCAAGCGACCCCAGCTCGATCATTAACTGTTTATCAGCCATCAGTAAAAATATGACAGAAAACTTTTCAAAGTTTTTCTGAACACAGACACAAACTTTTTTTGGCTAAGCAGGATGTGCTGCTGGAGAAAGTGGAAGTGACAAGCGCTGGAGTAATTGATATTTAAGTGCTTTTACTTGTTTTTAGAGCTCTTAATGGGTTAGGACCAGACTGCCCTGCTGACACTGAAGCGTGCTGATGTCGCCTCAGGTCGTCTGCTGTCCATCTGTTTGAGAGGAGAAACAAGAGCGTTTAGTGTGCTGCGTTTTTAAAAAGACTCAGGACACATCGGAGAGGTCTGCTCAGGAGTTCGATTTAAAAGCTTACATGATGTAAAATCTGTCTTTTACATCATTTCCTGAGGGATTAATAAAGTATTCTGATTCTGAATGTTGAATGTTTTGACCTGAAAACTAAAACAGCCGACGGCTTTCGTTGCTTTCATGGATGCAACAAAAGCCATTTGTTGGCTCAGGATCAGCTCAGCTCTTCATCGCCGTGTTCACGTCTGCTGGCTGTAGAGTCACCTCCAGAGCCAGCCTCCTGTTGAGCTGGTCTTAGGGCAAAACAATACTTCTTATTGTGATACTGGGCCTTCTCTGAAAGCTCCGCCCCTTTTTCAGACAGCTTTTCCTGATTGGCTGTTCCCTGAAAATCTGAAAAGGTTTCTTTGACATTGACCACACTGTTAAAGCACGCTGTGCAAAGAGAAAAGAAGAAGAAAAGAGGAGCTAAAGGTGAAGCTCAAGGAGGCTCTAAGCTGGCTGAAATAAATAGGCTGGGGTAAATGGGGCGTGCTGAGGTGGAGGGCTGATCAGCAGGCAGGATGATGCATGCAGCACAAAGTCAGTGAAATATGAATTCTGTGAATGAGACAAACTAAAAATATTAAACTGCAGAGAAGAGCCGCCCACTCACACCTAATCACAGCACTGAAATGTTTCAGATCCACGTCGAACTTTCTGTCCGGCAGCTCTGCTGTGAATATTAAACATTTTCACGGATTTTATTTTGAGTCATGAGGGGCTCCGCTGGGCACCGAAATACGTCATCAGCTTTGGAAAGACCTTCATTTTTAATCTGTGGCTGCACCAACACGTCACAGCCGCACTGTTTCTCAGCTAATCATCGTCACTGAACACTGAGTGTCCTCGTTTCTGTTCATTTCAAAAAGGTTTGAAATATTTTCACTATAATAATTTCTTCCATGTGAGTCTGTTTAGCACTTTGGCTGCTCTGCTGTTCTAGAGCAGTTAGCTTTTAGCTAACAGTTCAGCTGCTGTTACTTTTATATTGGACTGAAGATTCATGCATCGTCTTATTTGTGTGGCAGAGCTGAGTCATTTCTTCTGCTGCCGGAGCAAAAGTGAGTCTGAATGAATCAGAAAACTGAATAACTTGCTTTAACTAAGGCTAAGAGCTAGCTGCAGCAGTCTGGTGATGCCTCTGGTGCCTGTCTGTAAGAACAGGGAGAGCCTCAGCGTGCGTCTCAAGAATCTCCAGATAAAAGTACTGAAACAGTTTTTGTCCAAAATAAGTTCCTCCCACCAGAGACGCAGCTGTGGAGCCAAGGAAGAGACATGAGGAGACACCAGAGCCAGCAGCATTTCACACAATGACAGAAGTATGGGAGACGTAGTCCAGGATTTTGTAGTAATCTGTGTCAGAGCAGATCCTTCACTTTTCCTGAGTCCTCGTCATTTTTTGGGAAGTCACAGGAGCGTTTTTTAGGCTTCTCGGTTGCTGCTCCTGTTTTTGTCTGTGGTGGTGGGAGCTGCAGATCTGCTCCTCGTCACTAATCGCTCACATGCAGTATGTGCAGACCGGCTCATCCTCCGTCTGACAGACTGTTTCAGGGGCCCAATCAAGCAGGCTCTCCCATATTCCTCACTCCACTAACAGTGCTTATCCCTCTCAGATCTGAAAGTCTCTGGTGTGTCAGCCACGTCTCCGGAGATTCCCGTGCCTGCCCACGCTCCGTCTCCTCCTGCACGTTCGGAGTGTGTTATTAAAACTCTTTGTTTTGAGAGCACTGGCTCGCCACTGTGGTGTCTGGATCATCTTTTACAGAAGGACGTATGACAACGTCCCCTGAATTTTCAAAATAAGAGACTCGAGATGGATTCCATGCTGTCTTCTGAAGTGCTCCTGGTGCGATGCAAAGGTGAAAATAAAAAGACTGTTGGCATTTACTTCAGCTTCACATGCAAACAGGCAACCGGCTGCCGTTACTAACAGTCGTTTTTCTGGGCGCGGCCTTGAATTGGCCTTTAGCTGAACAGGCGATGATGGAGGTGTAAAGGACGCTGCACTGATGCCAGGGGTGGGATTAAAAAACAGGTTTTTAACAAGATCATAAAGCTCTCGTGTTTCTGATGCTGATCGTTTTGGTCCTAAATTAGAGTTTAGTTTTGTCTCCGCTCTTTGAGGACCTGATGTCTGTCTCCTTCTGGTTTTCTCACTGAAGGTAACAGAGATTCAGTATTTTTGATATTTTTTGGCTTGAGTATATCTGTTGTTTCTATCTCTGCATTAAAGTGTTTCTGTAACGGCCGCTCAGGGCTCTTTGTAATTTGTGCTTCCTTGTGTTCACCTTTGGCCCTCGAGGTCACAAAGAAACTATAAATGCTGTTTGTTTCTTTGTGTCTGTACGCTCTGAAAAAGCCAACACACACACACTGATGTATCTGAAATGTCTCCAGTCCAGTGAAATAAAGACATTTATTACTTCACAGCTTCAGTGAGCCTCCGTTTTTATGCCTTTCCAAACCACTGCAGTTTGGTCTGTGCTTTCTGTTTTGTAGTTCAGTGTAATTTATCTTTGCACGCTTTCATGAGATATACATAAGCTTCAGTTTTTGAGCAAATATGTGGTGTTGAAGCTTTGTTTGGTAGAAACTGCCTTAAAGGCGTCTGTTTCTCTGAGTCGCAGAGATTCATCAGATCCAGGATTTTTGCGAGCAGCATTTGTAGCTAGGACTGCTGTCCACGCAGCCAGGAGCTGTCCACGCCATCCTCCTGGTGACTGACCAGCTCCTGCAGTCACTGATTGAGTGCCTTGCTCAAAGGCATTCTAACCGGCAATGAGACCATTAATCAAGCCCTTCCCTCTGTCACATTTTCCCATGTTGCTCATCAGTTTGGACCTGCCGGACATATCGCCGCACAGCACCTTCTGCACACCGTCGCTGCCTCCCAAAGTTGGAAAATCTTAACTGGAGTTTAACTCACATCAAACTTTTCCACGTCTGTGAGTCTTTGCTGTATATTTAATATGCGTGCGCCTCTTCTCACACATTTACAGCCTTTCAAACGCCCTGACTGGCTTCTTGGCAGCGAGCAGCTGTCGATTGAAAAGTTTTCACACAAACAGACAAATCGTTCATTTATTCACAGAGTCTGTGGCAGCTGTGAGCTTTTGTTTGGGGTGCCAGCAAACAGACAAAGTGAGGAATGAGTTTGAAATCGGTGCCAGTTCGGCTCAGCGGGACCAGGTTTGTGTGCACCTTCTGAGTTGTTTTAAGCCTCGATTCATTTACACTCAGTCCCCCGGCTGTGCTCACTCGTCCTTCAGACCAACCTGCCTGCTCGTCCCGCCTTCATCGTCACCTCAGACACGTTCAGACCTGCGACGTTTCCCTGTGGTTTCCAGTGTTATAGACCCTCAACTTCACAACCACAGACTGTATACAAAAGATGGACATGAGCATTATTTTTCTTACATATATTAAAGCCTTGATGGGCTAAAGCAGGGGTCCTCAATCCCAGTCCACGAGGGCCGGTGTCCCTGCAGGTTTTAGATCTCACCCTGGGTCAACACACCTGAATCACATGATTAGTTTATTACCAGGCCTCTGGAGAACTTCAGGACATGTTGAGGAGGTCATTTATCCATTTAAATCAGCTGTGATGGATCAGGGACACATCTAAAACCTGCAGGACAGCGGCTCGTGGACTGGGATTGAGGATCCCTGGGCTAAAGTGACACACTAAAGAACACCAAGGACAAACACACTGAGTGACCAGTTCAGCTGTTATCAGACCATTAAAGGACCATCATCGGCTGCCATTACTCCCATAGACATGCTGTTAGGAGCCATCCTCCTGTTACTGGTTGACTGATTCTTTTATGTGCCGTGTCGTGTACACAAAGACACCAAAGGAACGTTTTAAAGATGTACAAAGTCACAGGACCAGACTATGTGGATGACCTCACCTGCTTGTGTGTCAGTCAAAACTATGATCAGTCTGGCTGTAAAATCCTACAAATACTGCAAATGCAGTGCAGGGAGAGTAAGTACTGCAGTACCTCGGCCTGCACGGCTCAGTCCTCTGTGTAGAATAGCTGTCGGCGTGTTTGGAGTTCAGCCACGTGTGCGTGCACCTGTGATTGATTCTCGGCTGCAGAAGCACAAACAGACAAAGAGGAGAGAAAACAAATGTTGTCTTGCTCCAGGCTCAGCTTGACTCTAATGCACGAGTCAATATTCATATCGACATCACTTTCACGTCGCCTCATTTGCTTCCCCATTTAAACTCGATCAAACAGAGAGCACTTTGGAGAGCTCCGCACGCAGATACAAACAGGAAAGTGATGTGTGCGTTTATTAGGTGTCAGTGGTGAGAAAGAACAAAACAGGCTGCACGGCTAATCGGGAGTCTCAGAAAACACGAGGCGTCAATGCGGCAATAAACGGCTTCTGCGAGCCTGAACGGACACGCTCCTTCAGCTTTGTGTTGGAGAAGTGTTGCTGTGCAGCTCTGCAAGGCTTTGTGCGCCCTGTGCTGTGTGCTGGCTCGCAGTGTGAACACTAGGACTGCTGCTTCGACGGGTCTGCATCTCTCTGAACTCTCCAGTCGCTCCAGTTCAGTTCAATCTTATCTGTACAGCTGCAAACAACAGTCGCCTTAAAGCGCTTTATATAGACGCTACAATAATAGACACAGCTTCACACACAGATTCATAGTTTAAATAAACACTGATTACCCAGAAAACTCCTGGACACGTGTGGAAATATACCCCCTCCCTGGGCCTGGATCTGCCGGAGGTTTCTTCCTGTTTAACAGGAGTTTTTCCTTCCCACTGTCGTCAAAGCGCTTGCTCATAGATTGTTGGGGTTTTCTCTGTATTACTGTCTTTACTATGAAGCACCTGTTTGGTATAAAATACCCATTGAATGATAAAGAACAGCTGTTACAGGTTACATATATATTTTCAGTCAGGTTTTTAAAATAATGCAGACATTTTGTAAGATAACAAAATTATTTATCATGAAGGTAAATGTAGCAGCCTTGAACTAATTATTCCGACTTTGAGCCGTGTTAGTCGGCCTCCACAGCAGAGGTGATAACATCGTAATATTTCAGTTCTTTTAGGTTCACATAGAGTGTGACATTAGGTTAAGTTGACTAGAGTAAGTTTACTGAGTTACTGACAGAAAAGGACACGTTATGCATTTCTCTGTTTCTCTGTTTGTCATAAGCACAGAATAAAGTTGTGTTTTCAAAAAGGTTGTTTTGCTGGATCAGATGAACTGCACAGATGTTTGAACAGTAACAGTGAACAGTAAATTCTTTTAAACTCTAATTTTTTTTATGCACCACACAAAAACCAAACCTTGACCTGAATTGAGCTGAAAGTCTTTGTCTTCATGTGCAGACCTTGGTAGCAGATGCCGACCACACAACAGAAGGCTCAGGAAATGATTTAAAAAGATGGAAAAAGACTAAATTGACGGACACGCTCACACGTAAAGACACAAGGTCACAGGGTTTTCTAAAGACTGGGGGTCACCATCTGCACAGCTACAGCTAGAGTACTTTTAAGTTGATTTCCCATCATGCTCCTGGTGGAAATTTCCAAAATGAAAAGCTGCTGAATAATAGAGCAGAAGCAGAAGGAGCTTCTGGCCACAGCTGCCCTCATATGTGAACAGCTTTGCAGAATGTGGACACGGCTTAAAAACACACTCATCGATACGCTTTATTTCAGCGTAAGGTCAAGACAGCTCAAACAGGAAATGATGCCAACAAACTGCGACTTTAGCAAACCTGCTGTGATTTCATTGGGATTTTGGATATTTGTCTGCCACACGGACATCCTTCAAACGGCTGTCAGTGTGAGGCTGGCTGCGGCTCTTCTTGGGTTTCGGGATGAAAACCTTTATCTCTCCAGCCTGTATTTGTTTCGTGTATAAATGTCCTGAAAGCATGCTCGTAACCGAGTACAGCTGCAGACTGATGTTAAGCTGAAGCTACAGGCCGCTTCAGAGGACGGGGGCTACAGTAATGGCTTTCTCTTGTTCAGTCAGAAACACTGCAGGTCATCTCCAGGTGATTACTGCCGTCAGAAAAATGGGGTCAGGATGGCTGCGCAGTGACAATAAGAACGGTGCAGGAAAACCAGGCCGGAGCTTTGATCGTGTCTTTACTCTCAGCACTTGATAGAAGGAGCACTCGGCTGTAAATGCTCACTGCTCTGTGTTTTACTAAATTGGGATCTGATTGAGCGCGCGCTCGTGTAGGTCAAATGTGGTTAACACTCCCCATCTACACATCACTGTCGACCAAAGCGATTTGTTCCCGGAAACATTTTCCAAAGTCGCACTTTTCTTCTGGTTTTGTATGAAGTGTCCTCGAAAACTGTTTTCAGCTTCCATAAACTTCACGTCGCAGCTTCAGGATTTTTGTGATTCTTGTTGTCCTTCAAACTCTCGTGTTTCTCTTTGCTCACAGAGCCTGATTTTGGTTTGTTTAATAAGAGTTAGAAAAGTTTCTGGGAAGATGATAAACTGTTAAAGTGGAAAGCTTTTTCACTTGTTCAACCTGAAGCTGCTGAAAAGCAAACAGAGCTTTTCTCTGAACCTAATCCATCCTCGTCTACAGAAGCCTCCATCTGTCTATTTTCTGCCGCTCTGGGTGGAGGATGCAGCAGAGATGTGCAGACCTCCGTCTCTGCAGACACCAGCACATCCACAGTCTGTCCCCGGAGTGGGAACAGGACGAGGACAAAGGCTTTTAAAATGAATAATCTACACAAGGACCTGAAACTGTCAGAACTGGTTATGATGGACCATTTTAAAGGATGGTCAGCGTGACAGCTCATAATGATGTGTTACTACATGTGATTTGACTGCAACAGCCTGACGACCTGCTGCCGGGACCGGTTGGGACAGGCTCCAGCCCCCCGTTTCTGTATTTACACTCTTGGGTCAGTTTCTCTCGACAAATAGATTTTAAATCTAAGTTAGGCCTTTATCAAGATAAATGCAGGATGTTTAGTAGCAGCTGATCTCCTCCTGAGTGACTGAGCCCAGACACCTTCAGAGCCAGCGAGTCCATTTGTGCTGCTGCTTGTGTTCAAAGCTGAGGGTTGGCACATTAATCAGGAGGCTGCCTTAAAGCACGAGGAGAGGGTCCAGTTTAGAGACTGAGGGGTAACTGTACAGTTTAACAAGTAACAGAAATAATGGAGACTGCGTGCTGTCGACCACGACACTCACACAGTTTTCTCTGAATGCTGACTTTGCGGCAGCGCTGCATTAAGGCTCATTTAGACCTGAAGTAAACTATGAATCAGCCAATGACAAACAAACTGTTTCTGCCCTTGAACTGCGAACTTAATTGTCTCTTAGTCCAATTGTCTGTGGTGTTTCTCCTCCAGCCGACCTCCAAACAGCCAGTTTGATTAGTCATGCCTGTCTGTGCTGCGGGAGGCCTGAGCAGTGAGTCATTAATTATTTCTCGGCTTAACAAGCTATCAAAAAGTAACGCGTTACTCTGAGCTGAAATGAAGTGTTTCGAGCAGGACTGAGTGAGCAGGTGTCTGCTGGAGCCGTGTGATGGCAAACCAGCAGTCTAAAACATGCTGCTCGTTAAAAAGAGCCACAAACACCAGCCACACGCAGAGACCCAAGGAAGGATCAAACCAAGTTCGAGCATTTCTCATTCGTTTGACTGTTTCCTGTACATTAGAAAACAAAGCTCCTCCTCCCTCCGAGCAGCTGTTAAACCCATCAGAGGTCAGGTGATCAGAGGCTTCTACACGCTCAGACTTCTCCCCACAACATCAGCATGCTGGTGTTCATGTTTCAGTTTCACCAATTAGCCTGTGACGTGCTTATATCCAAACCCATACAGGTATAACACCTGTGCACTCCTGCCTGCTCGCTCTCCACAGCAAGAAACCCACTTAGTCCAATCACAGTGGCAAAACAAATATTTAATATTAAAAAATGAATAGTCATCATCACCTCATGTCATCAGGTCCCCCTGGATTTATTTAGATAATCACTGAAATCTGGTGATTTGAGGTTTTTGACATCAACAACCTCACATACGTTAGCCCTGCGGCAGACTGGCGACCTGTCCAGGGTCGCCATAAGACAGCTGGGATAGGCTCCAGCGCCCCCCGTGACCATGAAAAGGATAAGCGGAAGCGAATGGATGGATGGATGATTAAATGGACCACACAAAATCCAATAAAGGTGTCGTTTTGTTCTTGGCAATGATCACCATCACAAACACTTGAAATGACAATAAAGAGTTTGACCAACAGGAGGCGGTTGTGCACATGAAGCCTCGAGAAATGAACCTTCATCTGGTAATGGCCTCCAGCCCCACCGCCGCCCTGAGGCAGAAACGTGACAGAGAATGAGTGGCTGGTTAAAAGGTGACAGTGTCAGGGTCCTGGGTCTCTAAGCCAGTGTTTCTGAGCTCTGTAAGCCACCCGTCCCCAACCTTTTTTCCGCCACGGACCGGTTTATGTCCAACAATATTTTCACGGACCAGCCTTTAAGGTGTCGTGGATAAATACAACAAAACAAAACCAGTACCAAAAAAAAGAAGATTTATTCATAACACACGGGAAAAGACCCAGGGAAACTGAGTTAACGATAAAAACGATAACAAAATAATGATAAAAGCCGATAAAAACCCCGAAAACCCTAAATTTTACAGCCGAGCCTCAACTCTCGCGGCCCGGTACCAAACGACTCATGGCCCGGGGACCGCTGCTGTAAGGTTTATGGGTTTTTTGAGTTTCCAACGAGGTTAGGTTATTTAAGTCTCCATCAGCGTGTTGGATGTTCCCATGTTCGGATAGTTTCCCATCTCATGTGTCCTATTTAATTTGGCTTCCCTTGTCTTGTTTTCCTGATTACTTCCTGCTGTGTTTCCTGACTAACCCTGTGTTTGTGTTTACAGCCTTTGTCTCCTCTCAATTCTTTGTTGCATTGTTCTGTTTGTTTCCTGCAGGCCTGCCCGGGAGTTTTCTCCATCTGATTAATGGACATTGTTTTCTGCCCCTCGGTGGAAGAATAAAGATTTTTAATAAACAAAAGATCTGTTTTTATTTATTACCTCGCTGCCCGTGTGTGGTCCACCTTCCTCAACACGACGTGTGTTTTTGTCTCATGTTTGGATGAAGAGGTGGAGAAAACTGCAATCAACAAGTCTGATTAAAGCAACCATAAATATCAAGTGCAGTCATGTCTCTGCCAAAGCTTTAGACAATCAAAAATATTACAAATACTTCATATTCAACTATTCCTAATATTTTTAAACAAACACAGAGACGCTGTAGAGGAACTTTGAGCCAAAATAGGACAACGATCGTCAAACTGAGCTCAAACCCAGAAACTTACCTGCCAGGTCTGAAGTGGATCGGACCAAAGATCCTGGAGCCGGTGGAGAGCACACACATTATTATTCTCCTCTCCTCCACTGCAGCATCTTGTTGACTGATTAGTCATCAGGCTGCTGCTGTTCACGGGGTAGGGTCTGTTCAGGTGCAGCAGGAACGTCTAATTCAGCTTTCTCTTTATTTATTCTTTATTCATGCACGTTGGCTTTAGACGTGTTTTCCATGCATTCTTTGCAGAAGACGTTTAGCATTGATTGCAGCCTCGCCTTCATTTCGTTCTCCTCTTCACTCTCGCACATCGTTTAGTCTGACCTTCCTCGGTCTGCACAGGCATCATTAGCCAAGGGGCTGCGGCTCGGCCACACGCACACTTTAAATATTTGAAACTGTTGTTGGACTCGGTTTTCAGATGGCAGAGTTGGGGATGAGCCGCGCACAATAGGTGTGTTTCCATCCTCAGGTTTTTATCAGCAGTTTCAATTTGCACATAAACTCTGAGAGGGATCAATAAAAGGAGCAAGAAAAGGAAAGTGTGACACTTGGCCAAAGTCGGTCAAAGTGGAAACAAAATGAAGATCTGGACAGGAAACGAGGAGAAAGCCTCAGGTGTGCGTGAGGAGGCCTGAACCAACAGGTGTCTGAGTTACACCATGATGTCACTGATGGAGCTTCTCAGCAGACTTTGGATGCAGCAGACACGTCCATCACAGGTGGGCCGTCTCCCAGTAATCATATCACTGTAACCGATAGAACCCAATGAATGAGTTCAAAGTGGTGTCATATTTAATAATCGCATGTGTAAGTGTTTTACATCTCTCACACAACAATCCGATGATGACAAAGTCCAAATGTGCCAAATGAACCCCTTGTGCATGCGACAGTCTGTTCAAACCTCGATGGAAACTTCGCTGTCCTGTGAAGTGGTCGTTTTCAGTTCCTCATTAAAGTTTTAGCTTCCATCAGCAGCAGGAGACCAGCGGGTGCTATTCCGGCTTCGCTCCGCTCCCGCTCGACATAACAAAGGACGGAGATTCGAGTTCACTGTGCTGTTCAAGCAGCTGAATTCTGAATGAGGCAGAGAATTACATTAGCACGGTAAAACTACAAAACCCACCGCACAGAGCACAGGGATCAATTTTCACCCCATCACATGAGCAATGCTGTCCCTGCTGCCTGGGTTGGATTGTATTTTATTCAGAGAAACAGCGATGGAGGAAAATCTTATTTTGATCATATTTTATAAATGAACCCTTCAGGAACACCCATATGGAGACGCTGTTCAAAACACCCGAGTAAACACACGGAGACATGATGGTGCATCCGACTGCGGCTTCAGTAAAGTGTGTTAATAAGAGAGGAAAAGGCTGCCGAGGGCCTCCTGTGATTGGCTAAGAGCTGCAGAGGTCATGTGTGTCATTAATCAGCTGAGAATCGCTCGCTCTGTAATTTGTTAAGTAAACACTTCACTGCGATTCAGGTCACCTGATGATATCAGAGCCGTGTGCTGCTGCTTCTCCTGCCTCGCTGCCGCTGAAGCAGTGCAGGAAATGATTCAGACGCCTGTCAGCAGGCTCACAGCAGCTCCACGCTCTGACGGTCCACGAAACGTGGCGAGCGAGCTCCGACATAACGTGACCTCCGTGTTTAGCCGTGCACGCCAAAGAGGAGCACTTGGGTAGGAAACAGATTCTCACCTGGCGTCATTCGGCCTCCGGTCTCGTATCTGTGCGTTTGTGAAACAGATAAAGCCCGAGGACACGCGTGAATGTTTCACTCACAAACATTTTGTGTTCATCTGCTTTTATGTGCTGTTTTTATCATTTATTTCTCCTGTAGTCAAAGGGACTGTTTGTTTCTGTGTGTGTGTGAGATCACATTTCTTGGACAGTCTGTTACTATAGTAACCTCACAGCAGCCGTATTACTGGTCACATGATGCAGAGGTGGGTAGTAACGAGTTACATTTACTCCGTTACATTTACTTGAGTAAGTTTTTGAAAAAAATGTACTTTTAAAGTACCTTTTTTGCACGATACTTTTTACTTTTATTTGAGTACATTTGTGAAGAAGAAACGGTACTTTTACTCCGCTACATTTGCAAAATTCGACTCGTTACTTTTAAAACAATAATTAGTTTAACACATTAGATAATATGCCGCCGGTGGAGTTTCCGGTAACTTTTTTACCAATCAGATGTGGCCATGCAGTCACATGACCAGTTTGAAACTGTGGCGGGCAGAGCGGCCCAAGCGTTTCAAAGTAGCGGACACACGGAAAGAAGAAACACATTAAAACATGGCAGAGCCAGTTGTCTACGCTAGAGCTGAAGAGGATGAACACCCTTAGCCTCATATACTAAGAATGTTTCGCTTAAAAGCAGTACAAAAGAACAGCTATGTCTTCAGCGCGGTGTCTTCAGTGAGCAGTGTTGGGAAGGTTACTTTTAAAATGTATTCCACTACAGAATACTGAATACATGCCCCAAAATGTATTCTGTAACGTATTCCGTTACGTTACTCAATGACAGTAACGTATTCTGAATACTTTGGATTACTTAATATATTATCATGCTGTTTACAACTACGTGAATGTACTATTGCTGTGATTTATTACTGTTACTGAAGGTCCGAAACGTAGTAAAGGGACATCTGGCTAATACGGTGGGTTCCGTGTCGGGCTGGTAGCCGATAGCTTTACTTTGTTGTCTGGGTCAACTTTGCTTGCGGGAGACAGAGAGAGGCGTTGAAAGGCTGCTCCAACGGAACTTATTGTTTCCGGAGGAAAACACGAACACGGTGTACAGTTGAGTCTTAATAGCTTACTTACAAATGGGCTCCTCAGGCACTCTTCTTGGCTGCAGTGGTTATTATTATATTTACATGCTTCCAGCTCCCGTTTTTGCTCCGTGACAGCTCGGACTTTTCCTTTCTCTCCCTCCCTCGCTCACAGACACATAACGTGTATGGTAGTCCATTCTCACTGCAGCACGGACTACACTGCCCATCAGGCTACATTCTTTAGAGCTATGCCTGTAGCATTCTGCCTTTTAGCTTAGCACAACAACAACAACAACAACAAAAAAGCGCTCTCTCACCCAGGAAACAGGCAGAGAGAGAGCGCGTCACCCTGTAACCATGGCAACCGTAACGCTGCCGCCTGGAACAACAAAACGTAGCTGTCAAACAAACCCAAACAGTCCTGACCCGCGACAATATGAAACAGGAAAGTACCGCCGTGTAATCCATTTATTTCAACAAAGTAACTGTATTCTGAATACCACCTTTTTAAACGGTAACTGTAACGGAATACAGTTACTCATATTTTGTATTCTGAATACGTAACGGCGGTACATGTATTCCGTTACTCCCCAACACTGTCAGTGAGAGCCAAAACAAACCAACTTTTCAGCGTGAAAAAACTCAGCTCCTGTAACCTGAGGAAACGCTAAGTTTTCTCTAAATATCTTTTTAGCTGTGGTTAGCTGGATGTCAGTGTTATGTTACAGCAGCTGTGTTGAGCTGCGAGTCATATTTTCGGCGCTACGTTGTAGTGAGATAAGTTTGTGGGTGTTTTGTGCAGCTTCGGCTGTCCTTTTAACTGCACGCTGGTTAGCTAGCGTGAGCTAGAAGCTAACAGCTAGCCTGGTTAAACAAGCTAGAGTTCCACGCACATGCAAACAGCTCGTCTCTACTGCTTTAACTGTTAAAACAGAAGGGTGACAGGGTTTATTATGTGAAACAGCAGCTTGTGTAGTTTAAACAGTCTGCATTAAGCTGGGCAAACACTGTGCGAGTTTTTTCAGTCGCGTTATTCAGCTCCTGCTCAAACTGTACAATTGAATTTCAGGGGTTAGAAGTTCATAGGTCACGATGCAGGGTCTCACACAATACGGTCTGATGCTCTGATGCGACCTGAGTGCTCAAACTGTGCGTTTATAACATGAAGCTTATCATACAAAATCTGTCCCTCGCTCTCCCTCTCTGTCTTACAGACACACACACACCATCAACTTTGCTAAATTACTAATGAAAACATTGACCAGGCTGCTGCAATTGAGCAGCAGTGTCCATCCAACTCTTTTCATGGTTGTTGTAGTCGTGATAATTTTGTGAGGCCACATTGAAAAGCCTCGGATACGGAAGCGTAGAGCTGCCACCCAGGCAAAAGAAAAATAGAGCTATATCACGTTATAACATGAAAAGCATATTGTTCTAACAATATACTTTTCATGTTTGTACAATATACTGTCATGTAGGTACAATATACCTTTCACCTTTGAACTATATAATATCATGTTATTACAATATACATAATTATCACGTTCGTACAATATAAATATTATATTGTACGAACGTGATAATTATATTGAACAAACGTACAATTGAGATTAGAGGCTACATCGCAGCTCCAGTCACGCTTCCATCACTGTCTTTCTCGTCTTTTCCCAGAGTAACAGCCAAACAGGAGGATCTATTGGCTAGCACTGCTTAGCCTTGCACGTGTTCTTATTTTAAACTTAATCTGGAATTCATTGCAAACTGTTTGTGCGGGATATGAATGACAGGATTTTGTTTTTCTACAAGAGTTAGTAAAAACATCTCCAGTGTGATCAAATCTTCTTGCCAAACATCCGCAGCTTGGCAGTGTATACAGCACTATAATGACCAGACCTAATTCTTTCAAAAACCATACATCTTTCCACAGGTCTCAACTTCATCAGACATCACCGAGACACAGAGCTGGATGAGGCCAGCACAAACAGTGGCCTAACCGACTAAGATGATGGATCCATGGGGTCAGGAAAGCCAGAAGCAGGGGAGCTGGAGAGGTACCTTTCATGTCCATTCACTGGAGGTGTGGATCTATTGCATGGTGTTCCTCACATCAAGAAGCTTTCGATCAAAACCAATACAGCTCTTCCTACATCTGGAGCTTGTGAAGGCCTTCTCAGTCATGCAGGACTCCTGTTCACTGCTAAACAGTTACAGCTTCACAGAAAGAACCTTGAGAGCAAACTGCTGCTGAAGCTTAACCATCACTTCATTGAGTGAAGAAATGGCACATTTTTGCTAAATATGCAGAAATAGATGCACACCAATACAATTTATGGTAAACTGAGCTGCCTTGTATGTACATATGATGAAGATGACATGATGTCACAAACACGGTCCAGTTCAGGTGAAGCTAGCTGACAGCTAGCAGCTACAGCCACATGTCTGTCACAGAGGCCACGCCCCTATAAATGCAAACTGTAAGCCTTAACACTAATTTAAACAGGTGAATTATGAAACAGTGCCCCTGTACAGCATGAATATGAAAGTTTATTATACAACAAATGGCAAAGATACAAGCCCAAACAATAAAGCATATTACCAAATAAAACTGAAAATATAAGAAGAATATTTGAACCATAAACTGGCCAAAACGAAGCGCCAACGCAAAGACAACAATGGACGAATTAAAGCTGTAAAAAATGTCAGCGTGAGCGAGTCCCGATGTGCGCTGACAATCTGTCTGCCAGCTCCACAGATGAGGTGACTCATCTTTATCGTGCGGCTCCGTTCACCTTTCCCCTTTGCCTGCTTTCATGTGCAGGAGATGAAGGCAAACAGGCAGCGCTGTGTCTTCTGAGAGACCGAGCTGAATAAACCGAATATCAAACGCTGGAATCGCCAGTTTCTGTTTGACATTTGGAGCAGAACCGCCGCCGGACAGAAAGACGAGCACACGATGTGAGGGAAAACTTGAAAAAACATCAATGTGAAAAGTTTCCCTCCCTCTGGAGCTCGTCTCGAAATTAACTTATTGATCTGAGCTTGTGACTTTAAATAAAAGTGTCTCAGTGTTTAGAAGCAGAGCTTCAGCTGTAATTAGCAGGCTTGTCTTCCACAGACTCTGCGAGCCTCGACTGGCTTTTATGAAGCTAATTGTTTGACCTACAAAGGTGGCAGGCCTCACTACCCTCCGGTGGTAACCAGCTGGTGGGTTAAACGACCAGAGCGCACCACACAGAGGCTGAGACACACCAGCGTGCGAGCAGACGTGGACTCGATCCATAATTCTTTGAGTCTGTTAAGAGGAAAAAAGATGAAAGTTTCCTAAAAATCTGTCGGATGTGCAGATGTGTGACAGCTGTGCGTCCATAAACTGTATGTAAAAGATGGACTTTGATGTGAGTCCCACACTGAGTGTTGTTGCTGTCGTCAGCTGCTGCGCACTCACAGGCATCATCAAGCTCATCGTTCTGACTGTGAACATGACAGCTAATGTAGAGGTGATGTGTTTAAAACACTTATCTTACGTTTATATTTCCACCCGTGCGTCGTCGCTGTGACGTTACTGCCACCCTCACACTCTGCAGGGCCAGAATGCAGCCGGCCGGGTTCGAGCTCCCGGGTCTGTTTTATAGAAGTTAAGCAGCGACACCCACCCCCATCCCCCCACCTCTAAGCTTAGATTAATTGCTGTGCATGAGAAAAGAATCCATCTAACACTTAAATGTCCAACTCCACCCTTCAGCTTCCACCTCCCGTCGCTGCACCACTGAAGCTCAAATGCTGGTGAAAAATTCAGACATGACAAGATGCAGAATTCCGGCTCGACGCAGGGGAAAGATGATTCGGGATTATTTTTCTTTGACTCTTTGTGCTGCTCACACAAAGCCGAAGTACACAGAAGCTCTTCTTTCCTGTGCAGCGCTCAAAGCGACTCACAAACAGGCTTTTAAAGCGCGCTGACAGTTTGGTGTTACTCTGCTGGAGGTGGAAGCTCCTCGGAGTGGGAGGAAAGTCGAAAAAGAGCGAGACCAAACCAAAGTGAAGAACAAACATGTTCCGCAAAATGGAGGGCAGAAAATGTCAAGCTGGTTAGTGATGCTGCATTCCCTCTGCCAATACCAAAGTGCGCTGTGGAAAAACAGTAAATCCCTCCAGAGCGGAGAGCGCCGCGGTCACAGTTAGCGCCGCGGCGCTTCGAATTCTGTGGAAAGAAATGAAAAGAATCCTCATTCAGTCACGATCGCTTTTAAATAACTTCTTTTTATCTGACTTCAACTTCTGCTCACCAGAAAAATGGGAGAAATCATTTTCTCTTCAGTCTGAACCGATAATTATGACACATTTACAGAAACTGATTAACAGAGGAAAGGAAACCTGACCATGTGTCTGCAGGATTTTAACTGCAGAAGAAGAAACGTGACTAAATCACACAAAGCTCTGCTGCTTGGTTTAAAGAAGCGCGCCTGAAAGTAAGTTCAAGAGGTCATGCGTGAAATCTCCAAAATAATAGAGAGAGCTGATCAAATGAGGAAAGTTAAAACTGAGAGCAGCATGTGGAGAGAAGTGATGGAATGGAGATGATAATGAGCTCGGTGTGTGCTCAGATCTCAACACACTCACAGTTTCTTTTGCCGCTGGTTCTGTGTGACGTCAGAGATAGGGCAGCCAATCGGAAGAAAGCCAGCTAAAAGAGGGAGGAGCTAAAGCAGCTTGAGGTTAAATGGCTGCACTCAGGCCCGGAAAGAGATGAAGGATTATTTTGAACCGTGAATCATGCAAAGCTACTCTAGGAGAGTCGACGTAAGGGACTGGCTCTGTGACTCAGAGTTTTGAGTTTATTTGGTATTGTTGATCTCTTATGTTAAAGTAATGTTTAGTTTGTGTAATGCTCTCAGTTAAGGTTGTTGTTGAGTTATTTTGTATTCTGGTTACTTATGAGATCATGTTAAGCTCCAGTATGATTGTTGGTGTGTCTTAGTTGAATCTTAGTCTGTTTCAGGTTTCAGGTTTCCGTGTTTATGAGTCTTTTCCTGTCCTCTGTCTTGTCCCTTATATTAAACATGTAAGTTATGCCCGTGCCATCGACTCCCTTTGCCGTTCCCAGTTGCCTCTCCTTTTGTTCCTTGCCTCTCCAGTCTGTCATCTGTTTTATGTCTACATGCTGCATTGTTAAGCTTTTGTTGTCATGTTGATATCTCTCTATGTTTCCTGTACTATTTGAAAGGGCGATCGTGGCTCAAGAGTTGGCACTTTGTCTTGTAATCGGAAGGTTGCCGGTTCGAGCCCCAGCTCGGACAGTCTTGGTCGTTGTGTCCTTGGGCAAGACACTTCACCTACCGCCTACTGGTGATGGCCAGAGGGGCCGATGGCGCGATATGGCAGCCTCGCTTCTGTCAGTCTGTCCCAGGGCAGCTGTGGCTACAACTGTAGCTCCACCAGTGTGTGAATGTGAGAGTGAATGAATAGTGGAATTGTAAAGTGCTTTGAGGGTCTCGAAAAGCGCTATATAAATGCAATCCATTACTATTATTAAAGGTCTGGTGTTTCCATGTTCAGTGTGTTTAGTTTCACTTCCACTGTGGTGTCATGTTCGTTTGTGTCAGCTGTGTTTCCCCTTCTGTGTATTTAAGTCCTCTGTCTTCCTCTGTTCAGTGTCGGTGCGTCTGTTTTCCTCTCCACGTCACATCAAGTATTTCATGAGTGTGTTCTGGTCATGTTGATGTTTAATGTTTGCCTAGTAATCGTTTCTTGCATGCTGCTGCTCAGAATCATGTTAATGTCTCTTTGTCATAGTCTAGGTTTTCCCAGTTTAGGCTCTAGTTTTAGTTTATGTCCCTGTACACGGCCTAATAAACGACTCGCTTTTTGTTAATATTCAATTCCGTCTCCTCCGTGTCTGCTCTGGGGTCGGCACCGACCGAAGTGTGAGTTTCATAAAAATGATGCCAAAATAATAAAGCTAAGCTGAACCAAATAAAAGTGTCTCCTGTTGGAGCGAAATGAGCAGCAGGACACACATGAACAGGAAAGCCAGCACAGCTGATTATTCCACTCCTTGCTGTTTTGGACCCAGAGGCAGCAGGCGGCTGACACGTGCAGATGTGACCCTGCATAAGTGAATGTGCTGAAAGCGGTGATGTTCTTCCAGACATGCTGTCATTATCAACAAGAACGTGCACGCTGTCTCCTCCCTGATGAACATATCACGCTCCGAGTATCCTTCGCTTCAGAGATGGAAGCAGCACAGGAATTTGAAATGATGTTTTGCAAATGAAACCTCTGATTCTGACCGATGCCAGGAGCGTAATAGTTGCCTTTTGGCGGGCATGTCGGTCCACGGCGCCTCGGCGTACCATGTGTGCCTACATTTGCAGCATGTATGGCCCCAGTGGGAGCTGAAGCCCAAACACTGGCAGTGTTAGTGCCGTACTTCATTAATTCAGCACCACAGGATGGCAAAAACTTTCCAGCTTCTGCCACCCTCACTGGTGGAGAGCAGCCGTCATATCCACCAGCAGAACACAGCAAACGCTTGCTGCACCTCTTCCACCCCTCCCAAAAGAGGAGCATATGTCGAGCTGGTCTGTGGTTCTGACTCCAACTACGTTAAATAAGCTGCCGTGTATTTCCAGGACTCTGGAGTTATTCTGATGGAGTTACAGTCCTCATAATTTAAATCAAAGGACATTAGTCCCGCCTGCTTCTGTAAGATTAACGTGTTTAAAGGACAGACGTTGCTTCAGATCCTTCAAATACACCACACATCTCTAAATAACTGCCCGGCCTGGTCTCTAGCCTATTACATGGCAGAATGTGAATCTGTGAGTGTGAGACAAAGGAGAGCATGAAAGAGACAGCCACAGCAGTGAAAATGAGAACAGGCGTTCAGTCTGTCAGTCTGCAGCACAGAGTCTGAGCCGTCCTCGTTTCCCCACAAAAAACGAAAACTCCAAACAATGGCCTTAATTTCCCCTCATCAGGAGGATTCCTAAAGTCCTGGAGCTCAGCTCGGTCCGGGCTCCAGTCCTTCAATCACTGGGACAACAAAGCCTATTGTGTGCTTTTAATGAGAAGCCCCTTATTCTGGTGTTGGGAGTGGATGTCATGTAAGAGTGCGATCATTAGAGGAAACCATTAAAAAAGAAGATGTTGAAACTAAAAAATCAGATTAGATTTTTTATGTCTGAGGAGCGTTTCCCCTGAGCGCTTCTTTAACGCCACTCGGCTGTAGCCTGAGAACCAGATGATCCCACACAGAAACATTCATCAGCTCACTCACTGATGACCTCTGTGAGATTTAAATTAAGATTTGGATTATGTGTGAGTGTCCGTTAGTTGAACTTCAGATTCAGGGGTGTAATGCTGTTTCCGTCCTGGTTGTTAAACTTGGACCACTTCTTCATCCTCTCGTGGATGTTTGGGGGTGCGTGGCAGTGGGTGCCCAGCCAGTCTACATGTATTTGTGGACGACACCCTCGAGGGATCCTGTGGGGGTACATTAGAGTATCTAGCCATTCGGTCCCTGTACAACCATAGTGAGAGCTTGGTTTGTATTTCCAACAATATGTCAGACTCCTTTCCAGGGGAAAGGCAGAGTGCCCACTCTGGGTCAGGGTGAGTTGTTGCCCCATATGGAGGAGTTTAAGTATTCTGGGGAGAGGGGATCAGGAGACGGACAGACAGATTTGTACAGCGATGGCAATGATGCAGACGCTGTACCGATCTGTAGCTTTATGAGCTCACTTTAACCTTAAACACGAGCTGGGGGATGCAAGACACAGAAACAAGCCTCCTTTGAAGGCTCGGTCATTGGAGTGAACCTGGAGTAGAGGCGCTGCTGCTCCACACTGAAAGGAGCCGGGTCAGGTATCTGACTAGGATGCCTCCTGGATGCTTTCTTGGTCAGGTGTTACAGACATATCCAGTGTCCCCAGGGCAGTCCAGAGACTCAGGAAGGATTATTTCTCTCCGCTGGTTTCAGGGTAAGGGAAGTCTGGGCCCCACAACCAGACCCGGAGAAGAGGCAGGAAATGGATGGATTATGACTTTTAATCAGCTTCCTGGAGAATGTGTTTATAACTCACCTGTTTAAATTGTATTAAGGCTTCAAGTTTGCATTATTAGGGGTGTGTCCTTGTTGACTGACAGGTGGATGGTGACACAGGTGGCTGTAGCTGCTAGCTGTCTGCTAGCTCTACCTGAACTGGACCTCTGGACCGTGTTTGTGCTCTCGGAGCATTTTGGATGTAATTCTCTGACTAATAATATGGCCGCTGTGAGGTTATTGTAATAACAGGACATCCAGTCTTAGCTCCAGGTTTGGGGCAAATCCCGGATTTCCATTGGATGCTGCTGATCAGCAGGTGTTTGTACCTGAGATTCATCCTGTGGTCTAAAAAACAACATGGCGACCTCCAAAACACTAAAGCTGAGGTTTCAAAATGAAGAGCCCAAAACCAGGCTCTGACATCATGGCAGTGATGTCCATTTTAATGGTGACATCATCACTATTAAAGTTCCAGGTTGTATTTTACACCAACTTTTGTGTATTTTACAGAGTGAAAGTTGGATAAAAATCCAAACACTGAGAATAATAACTCATCTTCTCAGCAGAGACAAGCACACACTCGCACTGTGTGAGCCTAAAATTACAAATGTGGCAAATAATCCAGTTAAAAATGAATCCCTGAGTGAACGGATAACATGTGCTGGCATGGAAATACACATTGGACCAGAGGATGGGAGCAGCTGTGAGCGGAAGGAGGCTGACTTTAAAATACAGTTCACCTCTCTGCAATGTTTGGCATTCCCCCCAACTGAAACTTATCTGGCCCCCTCAAACAGGCCTTAGCCTTTACCACTTTACTAGCTCGGAGGCTTATTGTGTTGAAGTGGAAGCTTCCCCAGCTCATGACCATTAGGTCAGGGAAGTACTCTTTAACTTAAAGTTGGAAAAACTTAGATTGTCTCTAAAAGGTTCTATTAGGAAATTTAACAAAACCTGGAAATCATTTCTCTTACTGGCTGACACCATTACTTTGCTTCCTCAGACTGAAGCGAACTGAGCGAGGCTACATTATAAAGTTTGGTGGGGTTTTTTGTTATGCATGTTACTCACTTTCTTTCGTGTGTGCGGTATGTGTATGGGTGTGTGGCTTGAGACGATCTCCACGGTGTCTTGTCTAGTGTGGACCTGGAAGAGGGAGAGTTCGGGATGGGGGGTTGGAGGGGTTGGAGGGTATAATGGACATACAATTGTTCTGAAATCAAAATCGACTTTGCTGTTGCTAACTTTGTATGTCATGGTTGAAATCAATAAAACAAAGTTGGAACATAAAATACAGTTCACTGCAACAAATATCAGGTTTCAGATTCACAAACGCTTTTTGTTGTTGCAGTTGTTGAATACACTTCAGGACGGATAAATTCTGACAGATGAAACGATCATTCTGGGTTTGGTGTGCAGACGGTTTGTCTGAGCACGCGAGCAGATGTACCCGGCCTGACAGTAATGGATGTAGTTTTTGTTTTTGTGCTTGCGTTGCTGTGTTTGTATAATTTCATTATATTCTTATTGTTTGATCATCTGGATCATTTTGCGTCTGCTCGTTATGTATTCATGCTGAAAGAGAGAGCGGGGGGGGGGGCACCCTAAACAAACAGAAGAAGAAGAAAGAATGGTTTGGCGGGCGACAAACGAGGCGCCGTTATTGCAGAGAGAAACACCCAAGGCTGTAATCCTGATATTTATTCAGACGTGCCTAATCCCCCCACCCCCGCCCAGCATCCTGACAGAAAACTTTAAATGACAGGCAGCCGCACATCACTGTCTGAAATGATCATCTGCAGCACGCAGCGAAACCGGAGCTACGTTTGCTGCAGGTCTGAGGATGGTTGGTCTGAGTGGTGTTGCTGTAGACCAGAACAAGCTGTAGCTGTCAGCTATAATTAATATAAAACACTTTAATTTCATTAAAAGTGAAGAATTACGATTGAAGCATATTGCACTCGCTAGCTTTGCCTCAGGTGGTGATGGGACAGTTTTGAGTGGAAAATCACTTTAACAGGAACAGGTAACGTTAATGTCAGCTCCTCAGGTTTGCTGCAGATGCATTTATGGAAGTAATATTTTTTAAAAAGTCATTTCCTGCAGTCGAAAAGGGCCAACGTGCACGCCATTATCTATCCACTATCTTCATCCGATTCAGGCCGAAGGCGACCGGGGAGAGACGCGGGGTACACCTAGGACAGGTCACCAGCTGGCAGGTGGAGTCAAACCCGGGACATCGCCATGGTACCCGTGACAAACATCACTAATACACTAACAGCATCAGAGGCTGAAAATGAAAAGCACATTCACTCAGTGACCAGGAATGGCTCACGATCAGCTAAGATTAATGTTTCTGTTAGCCTGCGTCATATTTGTCAGGACCCAGCTGTGACGTGTCATTTATGATTCCTGTAATTAACGTACGCAGCAGTAACTCTCATTCACTAATGAGCCACGTGTGCGGCTGCACTTATGATGGGATTAAAGCAATTGATCATGGGGAGGGGGGGATCAATGAGGAAATAAAGCAGTCACATGACAGAAGTTATTAGTGACACAGATGAGCCATTGTTACATTGTAACATTAAAATGTTATTAGAATTAGAAGAAGAAGATTTATTCAGACTGTAGACAGAGACGGAGACCAGTGTAACAGTGATGACCTGATGAGTTTCACTACCTGAGGTCAACCATCCAAAGAGAGGTGAAGAGAGCTGCAGGCAGGGTGGAGCAGGTGGAGATGAGTGTCATAGTGATTTGTGTCAGAAGGAGAGCAGCAAGTGAGAGTGAAAGGGAGGGTTTAAAGATGGCAGTGAGAGCTGCTGTGATGGTTGGGAGGCAGTGGAGCTGAGCTGAAGATGTTCAGGACACATCTCACACTGACAGAGAGACGTAGTGAGGTGTGGAGCGGGTGGAGACGAGTGTCATAGTGATTTGTGACAGAAGGAGAGCAGCAAGAGTGAAAGGGAAGGTTTTCAGGATGGTAGCTGAGGCAGATGAGAGCTGCTGATGGTTTGGAGACGGGGGAGTTGGAGGTGGGCGAGCTGAAGATGTTCAGTTGTTGGCTGGGAGAGAGCAGGATCAGAGATGAGTCGATCAGAGGGAGAGCTCAGAGAGGGTCTGGACATGTGCAGAGGAGGGAGGGTGGATATGATGGACAAAGGATGATGAAGATGAAGATAACAGCTCCATGCTGCGTGATGTCATTGTACAGAAGTTTGATTTTCCTCTCAGTTTCTCCTGAAGCGCCATCTGAAGACGCCTAGCACAATGCTAAGCTAATAAAACCGTCTTTGCTTGTTGTCACGTGACTGTTGGTCAGAGCCGAGTCGCTGAGCCCGCCCAGTCACACCGAGCACCACACGATTGCTTCTTTTTACTGCGTCTGATGGTTGAAACATTTATTTTGGTCTCAATAAACTGATTTTGATGTCACATTTTTAAACTCAGTGTTTTTCCTGATGGGACGTACATCAGATGTGAGAGGGCTGACACAAACGTCAGATTTTTCTGTTTAACTTTGTTCGGAAACACGTCACACCTTTGAAACCTGCTGTGATGCTTTGGGGTTCCCTAAAGCTGGATTCTCTTATTTGAAGTAGTAACATCATAAAAATACTGCAGTTTGACACAAAGAATGAAGTACATGCAAACTCTGTAGAGAGTCTGAAGCTCACTGTCTGGGTCCAGCCACAGCATCAGTTCCTGTATCAGACAGGAGCTCCATCACTCGACTGTTTCACTGTTGGCTCACGCACCAAACACACCGTTTAACACATGAAAGTGCTGATTAATTATCACTTATTGATTCTCAGTGGCTCCTCTTTGATGTCTCTGATATGCTTCTGACCCTCACAGTCGTGCACAATAATCACATGCTGTGCTTCACATGTTCATGCATGTTGTGCACTCTGTTGCAACCAGTCTGGGGGTTGTTACTCAAAAAAAAAAAAGTAACGTATTAGTTACGCTGCAACAGGTGTAGGCTGCTGGGGGATTCCCATGATGCACTGGGTGTTTCTTCTTCACTCACTATGTGTTAATAGACCTCTCTGCATTGAATCATATCTGTTATTAATCTCTGTCTCTCTTCCACAGCATGTCTTTATCCTGTCTATTCTCACCCCAACCGATCTCAGCAGATGGCCCCGCCCCTCCCTGAGCCTGGTTCAGGCTCAGGGAGGGGCCTGAAAAAAATGATGATTGTTTCACTTCATTCACACAGATGGAGGAGATGACAGGATCATCCGTCTCTGCAGAGGAAGAGAAAGTCATGGGAAGGATGAAGATCAGAGTCCAAAGAGAGGACGAAGAGTTAAAACTGCAGAGAGGAAGACGTCCGGACTGATAGGAATCTTTCATCCTGGCCCGATTTTCTGTCTCCAGCCTCTCACTGCAGATAAATTCCCCCCGTAATTAATATGTAAATGTGGTGACATTTAGCACAGAATTCTGTTTATTCAAGTGCTGGCGTCTAATGACTACACCCATCAAACGCTGCTTTGCGTTGTGTACACTAACTTCTGCTCTCAGTTATATGTAAATTTCAGCGGGGCAGCAAATGAGGCGTCGTGAAAATAATGTCGGCTAATGTCGACGTGCAGATTAGAGCCACTCGCTTTGTTTGTCTGCATGTTCACATTGAGATGAAATTCAGTGAGCATCACATGACTGAATGAACACACACACACTCACTCATGCACAATCATTTGGGCCTATTACAGAGTGAAACACACCTGCTGCTTCTCTCTATTCTCCACTAGACGATGTTCATCGGCTCTCGTTACTGATGGAAACCCTGCGACATTCATCTGCACCAGATTGTTGGTGATGTAGAAAGGATCCAATTTTATGAGCAGCTTTGTTTGAGGGGAAAACCTCTGCGTGCTAGCAAACATTTACAGCTTCAATTTCAAACTTTCATTTATAGTCTGATCTGCACATCGGACGACAGGCAACCCTCCCCCCAACAAGTTACTCGACCAACCACTGGCTTCAACTTTTGGAAATGAGCCATAGTACCAGGTCTGGGTGGGGTTTGGGGCGAGGTCACAAGATCGCATGTTTCTCTCACAGGGGGCACTGAAAAGCCTTTAGCGCTGTACCTGAGAGGACCTTATAAGATATGAGGACATCATCATCCTCCTGAAAGCTGCGAGCCTGAGCCCCCCACTGGGTTTGCATCCACGGGGACTTCCTGTTTGATGCTGAGGCTTTTTGAAGCCCTGGATGGAGGTGTGAATTTGGATGTTTTGGGTACTTCCTGTTTAAGTGCTGGAGTCATAGTGGGAAGCTCTGCTGGTATTGAGACCTGAGCCAGCTCGGGCTCCAGGTCCACTTTCTGATGTAAAGGCACTTCTTGAAGAATCTGGCTAAGAGCTCCAAACCGATCATCTGACTGATATTATGCGGGTCCATCTCGCATTCCTTTTCTTCTGCAAACCGGAAATGCGTGAACAAGTCCCCTGCTGAGGCCAGCAGAACATGACAGTGTGTTCCTCTCTGAGTAGGCGTGTCATCATCGGGCTCTGGCCTCTCCCAGTTTCCCAGTTTGACTCCAGCTTCCTCTTGGAGAACACCTCCGTGTTATCATCATCCTCCTGATAACTGTCCCCTTCATCTTGGTCCTGCTGATGGAAGATAAGGCCAAGTGTAAAGAAACTGTGATTGTGTGTCTGGAGCAGTCTGCAGCCTGAGCCACAGGCTGGGTTTTCTGTAGTGAACAGAGATCATTGCTAATACTGATGCAGTGATCTGTTCATCCTCTATCAGTTTATGAAGAGCTAACCTGTGCTGGTGTAGTTCCATGTTTTACCATTTTTCTTTTTTCCAAGTAAACAGAAGGAATGTGTGTGTTTAGAAAAAAGAGTATTCCAGTTTTCTGTTTCTGATCCGCGTGGGTCTCGAGGGCAGAAGGTGAGATCTTTAATCGCCAACAGGAAGCACAAGCACAGCGTTCCGGCTGATTGGACCTCTGATCAGGTGGGAGGGGAGTGAAAAAAGCAGATACAATAAAGGGAGGCAGATGTTAGTTAAACTCATCAGAGGAGACGATTAATTAGTCATTTAGTTAATCAGTGAAACACGCAGCATCACAGGAGGAGGAGGTCCTCTGCTTTCGGGGTCTCGCCTTGGCTCTTGGCTCTGCACCATTATCCATATTTCTGTTATGCTCTTCCATTTGCAGACGAACGGGTGATTAAACACCGGCTGCGTCCCGTTAGAGTTAAACAATGTTATAAAATCCTTAAGCTTTGCATTTCAAAGCGTCGCATGGCCACATTAAGCAGCAGACAAAAGCAGATACAAAAATTAATTGTGCTTTCATTTGCATTGTCAGGCAACCGTGACGCTGACAAAAGTATCGGGAAAAGAAAACGATTGGTGGCTGCCAGAGGCACAGCGACAGTCTGCAGACAAGCCGCGGCGAGCTTCGCTAAAGCGAGAGTTTAATGGAAATGTGCTCAAACGTGCAGAAGCACCTGTGAAAGGGCAAATGTGCAACCAGCAAAAGGCAGACTGCCTAAAATGTTGAATGAAATAAAGTCTGCCAAACGGGCTAAGTGGTTTCCGCTAATTCATAAAGCATGGCTCATAAAGCACTATCAAAGCTTTTACCTCACACTCAGATCGCTCGCCCTTTACGGCGCAGTCACGTGTGAAAAAGTTATTCCAATGCATTAAATATCCTTTTTACCAACAAACTCCATTTTAACAGCGCAACTACGAGTGGTTTCAGGAATGCTGAGGATCATAAAGATTTAGACCGCAAACTGTTTTAATGCCATCATTGATGAGTGGACGTTCACAGGCCTGATCCACAGTGACCCCGACACCTGAACGCAACACACCAAACAGGAATTCCAGGAATCAGAGACAGCTGACGGGACGGGAAAGACTTCAGAGCGCTGTCCAACCTGCTTCAAACCCTGAGCTTTTTAATTAAAGTGTACTTTTATTTTTATACAAAGAACTGCAATGATGTATAAAGGATCACCCATCACACCATGTGAGTACAGGCTTTAATATAAGTTTTGCTATTCATATCTATACAGTTACCTAATATTTATTCTTGTGTCTCATTCTCATGACTCTCTGTTTCATTATATTTATTATAGCTGCTCACTGTGGGAAATTTGATCCTGTGTGTATATACTGAAAAACTGGCAGTAAAGCTGACGCCGACCACGACTGCTCAGCTTTGGTGTGAGACTTCCTTTTATTTTCTTCATCCAACAGCTGGATGGATTCAGTGAACTGTCTCTCCACGCTTATATTGAAAGGTCAGTCTGACGGTGAGGTCAGTGCTGTGGAGCTGTCAGAGTGCTCATTTAGTTTCCTGCTGTTTTGTCCCAGTTCTTGCTCTCGTGTTTCTCTGAGGTCGGGATTTCTGCAAACACAAATAAAAGCTTGCTTGAATTATTTGGTCCTGGACCACACTGCCCTCAGTGATGGATGAATATCGTCTTGCTATGGTATTATTTACTCTTTCATTTAAGTGTTAGCGTGTCTCCTTTGCACTTGTGGAGGCTCCTCACACATCGGATGGACAAGAAATAATAATAACTGCTGTAGCTGATTCTTCATAACCTGAAATATTGTGTTTTTAGCTTTGCTAGCTGAGCACCATAATGATCGATGTCAGAACAAAATGTCACCGCTGATGGTGACGGGTGCACTCTTCAGCTTTGTCCTTGTTCACAGATGGTCGTTCCTCCTTTCTCACTGAAAATGCTGCATCAGCAGAATCAACTTCCATGGATTTACTGTCACAGCTGGTCAGGATTCACAGACAAGGAGGGCTAACAGACACTGAGGCTGGGACGCTCGGTACAGATGTTTGGAGACTGTCGAGCTTCTGATGCCTGGTTTAAAACGGCCAGGTCATGTGACCATGACTAAGCCAGGTTTTGGTAACCTTTGGTCTGGACAGGTGGCGTACCTGCTGCTTCGAGCATTGCCAGGCACAAGGATTCCCGGTTTTTATTCACCAGAATAAAAGTCTTAGTTTTCTGTCTTTCTGTGTCCCGCGTCCTGTTACTTTTGTCTCTGAGCTCCATGTTCCCACTTTTCCAGAGTCTGTCATGTTTCTGTATCAAGTCTGTGTCTACGAGATGTTAGGCTTCCTGTTTTATTTTGATAGTCCTTGTCTTATGTCAGGGTATTCTGCTTTGCTTCCTGTGTCTCGTTATGTCTGATTTGTCCCAGCTGTGTTCCCACCTGTTCCCCGTTCTCTCGTGTTCCCTTTGTCACGCCGTACCCGCCCCGTGCTGTGTTTCCTCCCTTTGTGTTCTCAGTTCCTGGGTTTGTTTTCTGTGAAGTTTATTTTTATGGAAAGTCTTCCCAGCAGTAAAAGCTGCTGCTTTAACCCTTTAAAACCTGAACCATGAAAAAACTGACAGAAATCTTTAATTTTTTGACAATGGAGCGTTTGTTGAACGTTTAGACAAAAATAGACAAAAAAATATATATATCGAATTTCAATCCACATATGAATTTTAAGTTTAAATTGGCCATATTTTTGCAACTTAGTCATTAAAAATGTGTCATGCAATTTATATCATTTTTTGAGGGTAAAAAAAGGCACACTGATGATGTAGAAGTCTCAAAAACTCACAAAAACACATCAAATATGATACGCTGGGCTTAAAGGGTTACGTTTCGTTCCATGCGTCCTGCGTTTGGGTCCTACTTCCTGCCTGCTACAGTACAACGCTGACACATGCATGTTTAAAAGAAAATACTAATTATTGTTCTGAGGATTGTGAAGACTAATATAGACCATCCAGTCAATTAAACACTGGAATCCAAAGTATAACCAAGTAAAACTAATGCAGATATTTAAATATCTTATTTTAATATAGATGAGAGGCTGGTGGGCGAGCTCCATCCACTCCTATCAGCAGAGAGAGAGCAGCACACTGTCTGTGAAATCATTCAAATATCTCAGTAAGCAGCAGCTCTGCTTTCAGGGAGGAAATAAAAAGGCAGAAATTTAAGCTCTGACTCTGTTCGGTCTCTATTTTTTCTACTTTCAGCAGAAAATGTTATTTACTGCATCAAATGACATCACACACTTCACTTGTTTACTCTGTAAAAATAGGATTCATTAATTACAGGTGACCCAACAGTTTTCATGAACGATGAATTTTTTCTTTTCCTTTTTTATTCTCGCGTTTCTAAAAAACCACAGGAGGCTTGAATGGTGAGATGGACTGTTACGATTGTTCAGAAAATATAATAAATGTTCACTTAAAAATATTAAAATTAAAACCTAACACTATGCCAGCTCCTAGCTTTGCTTGACTGTGTGCAACCAGCCTGACGACACCAAGTTTCAGGGCTACGAGTCCAAAACAGCTGTAACCTGTGTGGTTGTTACAGTAAACGCAGCCGTCGTTTCTCTGTAGGTTTTGCTTCAAAAACTGAACACGAATGTTAACAGATGGAGAATCTGGCTGAAGCACACGGATCAGTACAGCCTTGTTTGTGTGGGCAAGGCTCCGAAACGTGCTGATCACAGTTATCGACAGTCTGGTATCGTGAGTAGCTTTGTTTGGACGTGTCTGCGTCATTGTTTCACAGAATAGTGTCATCAAGATGTAGCGATGGCCAATCAGCCAACAGATGTGGTGACGAGTTTCAGACTGTTTCAAAGCTTCGATGCAATGACGGCACAAATGCTTCAAATATTTCAGTGATTCACAAATCCTCGCTTTGTCCATCGCTAACAGATAACTCTGACAAAGACCAGCTCAGGGCCACAGATACGCTCACAGACATGCTGAGGGCAATCAGTGGAAGAGGAGTCAGCTGGGTAACAAGGGACAGCTGAAACTAATCAAGACAAAGGAAAGAAAAATGAACACAAGACACCAGAAACGTGTGACCGCCACAACAAAACAGGAAGTAACAGAGAAACATGGAGCTGGAGACTTGGCAGCAGAAGCTTTCACTCTGTGTCCAGTTTTCTATTTGTCTTCCCAAATTCTTATGTAACGATCACAGAGCGATGTGCAGTGGTTTGAATGAAGAATAAATGACTGAATCTGTTCTTCATAAATCAGAGGAAACAGTATTAAAACCAACAAAAGCTGCACACATTAAACACCAAACCAGCAAAGACTTTGTAAAAAAAGAACCAAATTTAAGGCTGATTGATAAAAATGTCACATTTTAAGAAGGTAATGACTAAAAAGCATGTTTCTCCTTCTGTGAGCCAAACTGATACAACACCTCTCTGAGAAATAACTCCCGTCTGCCTTTCAGTATTATGAAATAACAGCTTTCCTCTCGTAGGTAATGGAAAACATATTTACAAGCTGAGTATAATGGAGTTTCAAATTAGAAGCCAAAATAGAGGCGCTGAAACGTGATCCTGAAATGTAGCCAAGCCTCTCTGAGGCTCTTTTCAGACTGCCAGAAGAAGTCCGATTTTTGCATTTCCAGATATATTTTCTAAAGTCTGAGAAATGGCTAGCTGTACATTAGCTTACTGTTAGCTCAGGAAGGCCATAGAGTCTGTGTCGGCCTGCAGTCACAGCAGACCTCATACAGGGAGCACTATAAATCTGTTTATCGTTCCCATAGTTGCTGCCTTACCTGCTCCTCCTCTCTCACGCTGCTGTGGTTTCACTGGGTCAAAGAAGGATACCAGTGACTAAAAATGGAAGCGGCAGACTTTGTTTGAGTTCTGCTCCTCACTGAAAGGCCATATTTGCTCGTCAGTTTAGGCGTGTTCTTTCTGCATCACTCAAAATACACAAATGATGACAGACCCTGAGCAAAGGTAGCTCACGGCAGATTCCACACTGCAGTTAATGAAGCTCTGTGGAGAACAACAGTCTGTGGTCCGATTCTGACATGAACGCCTGCAAAGTTCACACACGTTTCTCTGTTTGAAAGCTACATCACTGCCATCGAAGCCACAGATGCCCGTGTTGTTGCACCGAAGCTCCATGGCTGAGCCAAACTGCAGACTTATTCAAAAAGATTAAAGCTGAATTTACTCCTGAGGTCATTTCACTTCTTATGTTTGCCTCGTAATAGATGTTGAACATAAAAACCTTTCCTAAGCAGGTTCAGAGAATCCCATTTCCACACCTGTGACCTTTGGATCTCAAATCAGTCTAAATCCGCAGCACCTGCCTGCTGATTTCCCATTGAATAAAAACTCCAGCACCGATGAGGGTTTAGATAAAAGCTGTGGACCAAAACAGAAAAGCAGACTTTGTAGAGGGCAAGATCACAGCGACTGAAACCAGGCGACGGGAATTATTCAGTGAAAGAGCTGACACGAAAACATGTATGGGCAGAAATCTGTGCCGTCAGAAACTGAATTTGAATAAGTTAAATTTGAATTTGAATTGCTCGGATTGAATCTGAATTGTAACTTGAATAAATGCTTTTAGAAACTGAATATGAATTAGCCTAATTTGAAATTCAATTTATTGGTTTGAAAATGATCATCACTAAATTGAAATTGAATTTTATATTTTGAAAATGAATTCATTTGCTTTGAAACTGTATTTTATCCTTTAAAAGTTTAGCTCTCGAATAATTTCAGATTCACTTCTCACCATTCAGTTTCAGTTCTACAATTCAGTTTTTTGGAACTTACATCCGGTTCCGGTTCAAGCGCAGATTGATAGAACTACGTTTTACCAGCGGACCGAAAGTGTTACTGACGGGAATCTACAGCGTCTTGAGCTGAATTAAGACTTCAGAAGTCATTCGTCATGTCGAATGACCAGCGGATAAACTCTCAGGTTGGTAATAAATGTATTACATGTATAAGAACAAGCGTCATGTTAACAAATGATAGCCGTACAGTAACTTTTATATGCTTATTGTAGCTGTTAGCTAAAAACGCTAATTTAGCCTAGTTTGCCCTGAATTCAGCTTTGACAAACAAATATGATCGACTGTTTCTAGTAGAATTCCAAAGTTGTCATCTTGTACCCTGTCAGAGCCCTGTATGCTTGCAGAGACCCCTACAGTAGGGAAACATGCAAAACAGCGTCCAAACCTTTGTATCTGAGCTTTATTTATGTCTCACACAGCATCCCAACTCTTTAGCTAACTTAATAACTTTAGCTAAAGTGAATAGTTAGTCTAATTCATTAGTGCAGCATTACTGGATCACCTGTTTGAAGTGATATGATATGATATACAACTATCACTGAAACAGCAAACTTTGTAAATAAACAACACTTCTCATTCTCTAAACGTTTGGCCACAGCTGTAGATTACACTATCAGTGCTTTTTCACTCTTGACAATAATTACATTTCTAAATTCTCTTTGTGCATTTACAGGTAAACAATATCTAATATTTTATCTAAATGACTGCTTTGTCTTTGAAAAGGTGAAGAGCCTGAGGCCGGTGACAGTCCAGTTCTACTCCAAGTACATCCTTACGGTGGCTCACAGGACAAGGCCACATTCCTGTCCTGCCAGAAGAGAAGAGAAGCTTCAGAGTCTTCATGCAGTTCAACCACACCTGTCATGTTCCATATGAAAGGGGTCTCAAACTCCAGTCCTCGAGGGATGCATGCAACTTTTCCATGTGTCCCTAGTGCAACACACCTGAATACAATTAGTAGGTCATTAGCAAGAGTATAGAACTTGACTGCATGCTGAGGTGGCAACCCCTAACCCTACCTACTCAAGTAAATTTAAGTAAATATATGTATTTGGAAACATATACTTCTAAAATACTTTTATTGCACCATGTTCATTCACTCATGAGCTGCTGTAACGTGAATCAAATGGCTGAATTGCCACCTCAGCATGCATTCAAGTTCTATAGTCTTGCTAATGACCTACTAGGTGTGTTGCAACAGGGACACATGGAAAAGTTGCAGGACAGCGGCCCTCGAGGACTGGAGTTTGAGACCCCTGCCGTATGGTGTTCATGCAGTTTTCTACCCCACAGTTACAGCATGTCTGACTGCCTGTTCAGCATATGCAAAACTATATGATGAGTTTAAGCATGTGATGACAAAGGCCTTCCATTATGGTGTTTGTCATCACATGTCACAGACATCTGGATGATCATTTGGAACAAACTAAAAACTTGTTACTTCATCTTTTATCTGTATTATTATTGTTCTTATTTTACATTTTTCATTGTTAGGCATTAGGTTTATTTGTAGTAGTCCTTTCCCTTAAAATTCATGAAAATCCTGAATCGATTATTTAATATAAATTTATTTTGCCCGAAACGCCAGAATCTCAGGTTAAACCTCACAAATTTTCAACTACCACCAAACAGCTGAAACAGTAAATGAGAGCAGGAACACGGATTCTGCACAAAGACGTAAAAACAAAGCGCGGAGCCACCAAAACATCAGAATCAGTGAGATGTCGCCTTTCTCACCCGACGGCACGGACACGGTCGGGGCTGAGAGCCGACAGCTCGCTGATTCTGATGTTTAGGTGGGTCCGCGCTTTGTGTTCACGCCCTTTTTGCGCTGATTCTAAAGCTGTTAGTTTTATCTCTCTCCAAACAATATTGACTGAACCAGCAGCAAAAGAAGATCCAAACTACGCTTCACATAAACATCGTCATGAATTCACTCTGACTTTTACTGTTTTGCTTCCACCACGATAAAATCACACTTCATGCACAGCTCTCTCTCTCTCTCTCTCTCTCTCTCTCTCTCTCTCTCTCTCTCTCTCTCTCTCTCTCTCTCTCTCTCTCTCTCTCTCTCTCTCTCTCTGTACTTCAAGAACAGTTTCCCATCTAAAAATCTGTTTTCTGTATTATTCGCTTGCTTGTTACGCACAAGTCTACTGTTGTTTACAGCCTGTCGGCCGCTGTTTTTTTTTTTTTTTCTTTTTTTCCTTTTACTTACTTCAGAAAAGAGCCTCATTTCTGCTGTTCAATACTGAACAAATTTAAACTTTTTAAAATTATGCAAAATTGCAAAACGCTCAGCTGTGTCTCTAAAACCTCTGTAACTTTGCTCTGCTTCACTTCAGCAGCATCAGGTAATGTTCATATGTTGATTAATGGGTTTTCTTTCGTTTTTGATCTACTGCAGAATATTTGTATAAAATCCCAGGCCAGGAATGTCACCTTCATGTTTTTCTGTTTTATCCTCAGTTACTTTGACACAAAGGCCTCTGCTGTGATGCTCACACCTTTGATAAAGTCTCACAAGTGTCAGCTTTCTTTTTATAGATATAAAAATATGGAAATGTACTGATGCATGATCTGAATTATATTTCTGACTGTCTGAGGCAAAATTTCCCTGATTCGAATCGAATTGAATCGAATCGATTTGGGACCTTGTGAATCGGAATTGAATCGATTCTAGAAATCAGTGATGATACCCAGCCCTACTAACACTGCAAAACAGAATTGTTAAAGTATTAATTTTAATTTCAAACAGGTTAGATTTGTTTTTTGTGCGCAGAGACCGTGCCAGCAGTGCGCGATTGCGCACGCGCGCAGCTTAGAGGGAACATTGCTTGTAAGTTGGTTTCAAGTGTTGAATGAGATCAAAACTCACAAGTCCTGCTGATCTGAGGCAGAAATCTGATTTGCCTGCAGCCTGAACAAAGTCCAAATAATGAGATGAAGCACTTATCATTCGTAGCATTTCCTGTGGAAGTGAAACCCACTTGCCAAAACAATGATTGCTTGCTCATAAACTTTGTTATCTGCACATCAGCCAATCTCAGACTGCAGACAGAAGCGTGGCTCCTCCGCGCTGCTTCAAAAATGTAGGGCATCCAGTTTTGTGTAAGAGTTGGACAAAAGAAGTGAACAAACCCTGGAAAGGACACAAACGCTCACCTCTCACCAGCTGCTTCTCAAGCAGAGATAAAAAGATTCACATGGGGAGACGATGATGCAATAGGCTGGAAACGAGGAAGACAAAGGATCCGCGCGGCCGCTGGAAGCTGAAAGGTCCTCTAAAGACTCGCAGTGCCATTAAAGTCGACTTAATGTTGAACTCTTCAAGACGAGCAATTTAGACATAAAAGCTGTGACTTCCAAAGTGACAAAGACTATTAGAATCTATTTTCCCCACTCTCTGACTTGAGAAGTTTGCAGTGCGGTGACTGTGCACAGAAAGCTCTCAGGATGCTGCAGTGAAACCGTCCCTGATTTCAGATGCAGCTCGCGTTCATGCTGAGCTCCAAACATATTTAACTCTGTCCTTCAGACGCAGCTTTAACTTCCTGCTGTTGGCCAGTCACGCTCACTTAAACAGATATATTTTTATTAATGGGCGGAGAAGATGAAATAAAACGTGTTTTTTCTTCTATGAATCGGTGATTTCATGGGTCAGTGGATTTGGGTTTGCTTTGTCATATCCTGTTTTATTCTGAAATCTCTGTCATGCACTTTACTTTGGTGAGAATGAGCACCTCCAGTTTGAGGCCATGGTTCTCAGCAGAGAAGGGTGGAGTGCCCAGCCCTGCAGGTTTCTTCCTGAAGTGATGGAGCTGCACTATTTCAGGGTCTGGTTCATGAGACGGAGGAGTGCGAGGTTACAGATCGATTACTGCGGCGTCTGTAGCGATGCAGATGCTGCGCCGGTCTGTTGAGGCTGAGCGTGAAAGTGACACTGTCGATTGATTGGCCGTTCTCACCCTCACCTGTGAACCCGAGCTCTGGGCGGTGACTGAAAGACTGAAATCAAGTGGAAATGATCCTCCGAGGGAGATGAGCTCAGGCATTCAGGAGGGACTTGCAGTACCATCGCTACTCCTGCACATCAAAAGGAGTGGGCTGAGGCGGTGTGGGTATCTGACTAGGATGAAGTAAGATGAGGTGTTCTGGGAAAGTCCTAAAAGGAGCAGATCCAGGATACTCCTGACAGCTGAGGGAGGTCTGGGCATCGGTGCCACCTGGACCCAGATAAGCATCAGATAATGGATCGATGGACAACACCACACCAGCACAATCTTCACAGAGCACCTGCTATGTTGGCCAGATTTACCTGCCAGCAACTCTGTCCACATAGAAAAGGGTGGTTATTTGATCCACCGTGCACTGTACCACACGTGCACAACAGACCAAAGAGGTGACCCTAAAAACAAACCCAGGGTGACTTGTTGTCACCTAAAGATCTCTCACACAGACTTATTGTCATGTTCAGGAGAACAGCAGTGATGTGCATGAAGGCTGAACTTTATGCACTGCGTCCCTAAAAGAGCTGCTGAACAGTGTTTAGTGATGGACGAGGCCAAAAAGAGCAGAAAGCATGAGAACTTCATCCCTCCTGATGCAGTAAACCATGCTGCTGCTGTGCTGTCATGGTTTACTGCATGAGAGCCAGGCTGGATACAGCAATGAATTCTGAATGAAAGCAGCCAAAGGAAGACTTTAAAATCAAGGTGAAGTCAACGGGTTCATGATCTACTCGATAAAATCATGTTGTAAATGAAGGAGAACTCAAAGTGAATGTTCCTGTAGATTGAAGTCAAAGCCACAGACTGTTGCTTAGCGGTGATTTCTGCTCTCCTGACTCCTCGGTGCATCGCAGGACCGCGAGCAGCTTCCTGTGTAAATTTATTTCTTTAAGAAAACCAACTTCAAACACAGGAAATAAATAAAAAACAGGTTTGTCAGTTTTGTGGGGGAAAAAAAACCACCAACAAAAAGAACCTTCAGTCTTAAAAAATAGAGCTGAGGGGGGATGAATATATTCAAAAGATTTCAAATTTGCTGCTCCTTTTCTCAGCTGAATTCATTATCTAAGGCTCGGCTTTTTTCTAGATTGCCTTGAGGTTTTTGGAAGACGACTGATGTTATGCGTTTTATCAGCAGAGACACATTGTTATTGCCACCGAGCCGTGTGTCAGTGTTTCAGAGGTTTACATCCTTCTTCTGCCTCATCCTCACTTTGGTGATTACCAGCGTTTCCCTGAACGCTGACCCTGTTGCATCACTCAGGCTAAACTGAGCAGGTTCAGCTTCTGGAACGTGTTACAGCTGCAACACTTGAATCTGCAGTTACTTTAATTACTGTCTGTGCTTTTTAACCACAGCTCCACACATTTCTAATGTTTCAGCTCCTCGAGCGTGCCCGAGTAAGAATATTGAAACGTTTCGTGCTTCTTTACAAAATGAAGTGTTGCCCCTGATTCTGAGGGACGCCGTCATCGACAATCACAAACTTGCTCTGTTGTACTGTGAAGGTCGACCGAGTGCAGTGAACTTTAGACACCGGTCTGAGATGGTGTGAGCTCTGAGATGTGAAGCGTTATCCTGCTGGCAGCAGAATCAGAGCAGAGTGGTTGTAAAGGGATGGACAGGGTCAGCAATAGCACTCAGGTAGGCCGTGGTGTTCTCCAGATATCTCTCATATGCCCACGTTACATACCGAGCGATTATTTCCGATCAACTAAAAGCAGTCTGTCCATCCTCCTCTGACCTCTGACCTCCACAGATCATTTCCTCCCAGGTAACTGCTGCTCGCTGGATTTTTCAGACCTTCTCTGTAAACTCAGAGAAAATTTCAGCAGCTCATCAGTTTCTGAAACACTCAGACCATCGACACAGGTCTTTGAACGTCATTTTGATCATTTTGCATAAATGTAAATGAGTTGCTGCCGTGTGATTGGCTGATTAGACCCCTGTAAGCACAGGAAGTTAAACGTGGCCCTGCTGGCACTGCTAAAAGTGCAGCAACATGAAGGCTGGAGGACAACGTGCAGACAGAACATGAAGCTTTTAGTTTTTAATGTTAAAATATTCAAACTAAACATTTGCCTGCAATTAAATCTTCAATATTTTGCTGATGTTTGAGGTTCACAGCATGAAAAGAAAAACAAGTGTTTTCATGCTGGAGGAACGTCAGGATGAGAACTTCAGAGAAACAGAAACACAACCAAAGAGAACGTGGTGGAGCTGTGAGAGCAGCTGGAACACTTTGGGCTCTCTCCTTCACTCTTTATATTTTTGCTGAAGCTCAAGCTGAGACTGGACACTTTAATGCAGCATCAATGATTTTATTCCACACTGAACATACTGAGCAACTAATGTGTGACTCATGCAACAAAGGGCACATTAATCTGAACATCTAAAGATCATAAATGTATCATTTCTTAGTTTCTGATAAACTGTTTATTATCACGTGGCTAAAAAGCCCAAACCTAACCGTACACGGCTGCTGACTCAGACTGTGCGTGATGGGAGACCAGTTTAATACGATGGGGAGAAGGTGTGTGACAGACTGAAATTAAGAAACACAAAGGTAGGGAGAGTCAGATTGATGGTCTGTCTCCTAGGACTGTTTAAGGGGGGGTCAGGGCTTCAGCCACAGGACCGTGTAATAACTACGGGGGAGTTTCAATGGTCTCAAACCCCTCTGAGATCTCTGCATGAGCCTCCTCTCCCTCCCTCCCCATTTATCTCCCTCTGTTAAACCACCTCCCTGCTCCCTTTCCATTAGTCAGACTTCCACTCTTCCCTTTCAGCTGCTCCTGCTCGCACCGCTCAGTCAGCTCAGAGCTCAGCTTAAACTCCTTTCACAAAGGTGTGAATCCCACCTCCTCTCTGCTCCTCACAGGGGGGATTTCCTGCAGCACAGATGGACGAGAGATAAGAGGCGGACTCTCGTGCGCATTACTGCTCTCTCTGAGTTTGTGTGATTTCTGGAGACTTCACATCTGGCAGCTGTAATCGTGCTCTGAGGTGTTTCTGTTGACGTGGTGAATTCGCCCAAAGTGCATTTAGATGGAAAAAGGCTGTTTGTGTGATGGTGTGCTGTGTGCAGGCAGGAGAAGAGGACCCAAACGCTGGACTGGGTGAACGGAAAGAGGCAGCTTTATTGCGCTGTGGCAGAAACTCCAAACATAACTCACAATAACAACCCTAAACTGAAAACACAAAGCTAATAACAAACACTTGGAACCTGAAGACGAGCGACTGGGAACACAGAGGAAAAACACACAGCTTGCTGGGGGTACGACGCGACCCTGAACACTGGAGGACACACACAATAAATACACATGAGGGAACGAGGAACAGGTGGGAACACAGCCGGGAGAAATTAGGCAGAGGAAACAAATTGAACACACTGACATCAGACACGGCCCTCAAACAAAACACACGCAAAGACACAGACTCAGAGACGCGGGCTTTACACAGAGACCTGACTACACCATAACAGAGGGGATACACAGACAGCGATAACAGAAGTAGAAAAAGGTGGGCGTAGCGATTATAACGTCACCCACTGCTTTGGACTTCTATGGCGATGATATAGGCACTGGCTCACTGCAGCCCCTGCTGGAGGCCAGAGGAACGATTTGGGTCTTCCACTGTGGCAGCCGTGGCAAGCAGGTGGGAACCAACCCAGCACGAGCTCCTCCGAAGAGGACACAAAATCCCCTGAAGACCAACCGTCCGGTCTTTTTAACTGGCTCGTGGCAGCGGTGGACTCCTTTAGTTTAAAAGAATATAAATTATATATATTAGTTTATATATTTTAGCTTTTCTGCTTGAGCACTTTATACACACACTTTCATAAGAGCACATTTTTCTATCAAACATCCACCCTGGTGTTTAGAACCACTCTGAGTTTGGTATCCTGCCCAAGCATACTGCGGCATGCAGCCAGGGACTGAAACAGCAGCCTTTCGATGAGCAGACGAGCTGCCGTCCCTCCTGAGCCGCAGAGTCTCCCGCATGCACAGAAACCTTTGTGTTGGTGCGTGAGGTTCCTTCATATCAGCCACAGGCAGGAGCAGCACAGGGTGGTTAGTAAGCATCATCGCTGCAGTCTCAGGGCTTTAATTCACTTACACCGAAGACCAGTTGGTTTATAACAGCACTTAATGTGGCAGAGCTTCCACATGAACTCCAAATGGAGTGAAAGTGTGACGGTAAAGCGTGGGGCGGATTGCAAAAAGGCCTTTCAGGTCTGGTGGGTAGATTGATTATTTTCATGCCGTTTGCTTTGGCTGAAGTTGGAAGAGAGCATTTTAAGGATCAAACAGCAGCTGCTGGACAAACTGTGATTCAGAGCGGGTCGTCTGCTGGTCTCATTCAGGCTGTTCCACACAATCTGACACAAATGTGTCCGAGCGTGAACGCGATTCAGCAGATGAAAACGAGGTAAACCAACGACATGCTCCTGAGTTGCAGCCCTGCAAGCTTTCTCCTCGTGTTATCGACACGTTCTCTGCACTTGCAGATATTTTTCTTTGTGCATCTCTATTTATTTCTCCCTCCTTGAGTGCACGGATGATTAGTGAACATCACACCTTCCTTGCTAACGAGAAGCCTCGGCTGCTGCAGGATCTCATCCCCCGACTGCTCAAACAGCAGCGACACCTGCTCCAGATCGATTCCCACTTTCATGTCTGTCATTAAATGAGCGGTCCAATCACAGCCGTTTTCAGACTTTAGTTTAGTTTTCCAGAAGAAAACCGAAGGATGAAAGGGCAGAGAGGAAGAGGAGAGTCACCCAGAAGAAAAGCAAATGTAGTTCTGAGGAAACTCACCTGATGTATTTTAAGGAAAGATTAAATATGGCTGGTGCAGCGCAGCACAGACACATTATTCACGACACATGCAGCGCGCCTTCACTCCCCTCAGGCTGCTGTCTGTTTCCACGCTCCTTTATTTTCATAAGAACAGCTCCACTTCTCTGCTGCAGCACAAAGCTTCACTGAACAGGTGATTATCTTAATCAAGCAGATTTCAGTAACGGCTACCTGTGGATCATAAAAGGCCTGAAATTCATTTTCTTCTGCAAACCTTCATGAGACAAACTGACCTGGCAGCACGCAGCTCCACAGGGAAACATTTCATCTGACAAGATGTCATTTTTACTCTGCATCAGACGTAAACGTGTTTGTGCAGAGGCCGGCGGGATGCCCACCTCAGATCATGTCATCCCCCAAATGCCGGAAATAACCAAAAACAGCACAAATAACAGCACGTACAGTACTGACTGTGCGCTGGTGTATTTACAGTTCAGGCACGATGGCAGCATGTTCAGATCAGCTGTTCAGTAGTTTCTGCTGTAATCTCTGTCCTGTTTTTCTTGGCCCTGTTTTATGTGCAGTCTCATTACGTGGTCACAGTCTTCTAACTTTATCTTCTTTATGTACAGTCAGTACACTTACCTCTGACTGGTCACATACTGGACTGATGAACCCTGATTGGATTACTGATTATTGATCATCTCCTTCATGAGTCCCCAGAGCCCGGTTCCCTGTGTTAGGGTAAACGAAGCCTGATAATGAGAAGGTATCCTGGATATGTTTGACTTGGTAGTGCAGGGATCTGCTGTTGGTTCAATCAAACCAGAAGATGACGGCTGGCTGCTGGTACGAGACTGTAGGTCAGAGGTCCACAGGTGCTGGGAGTGTCTGTACAAACCTGAACGCAGCTCCATTAAACATGTTTTTAGTTTTTCATGTAAATGTTTAAAGACGTTTGAAACAGTGACGCACACGTGCTGATGGAGCGTCTGCAGCTCTCAGTTCACGTCACAAACTGCTAGTTTGCTTTGTCGCTTCACTTACTGGGTCATTCCTAATTGCTGGTTGCTCTGCTACCTTGTTAGTTTACACACTTTTTCTCCTGGTCTGTTTTGCTGTCAGTGGAGAGATATGTTGTTTACACTCGGGACCAACTGATGGTGCTGAGCACACCAGTGATTCTGAATGGAATGAGACCCATTATCCTCGAGCAGCCCGAGGAGACAGCAGGGCTGCAGAGGAAATATGGCTCTCATCGGCTATCATCACAGGGAATCTGAGGTCCAGGTATGCCTGAGTTGTACTTCTGTGTTGAATCCATGTAGCGCTTACAACCAGGGGTTTAACTGGGATTTTGGCAGGTGGGGGAATTCTGAGATTGGGAGCAGCGGTGCAGTCTGGGAAATCGTTTAGAAACAACTTACAAAAAATGTGTTTTTGAACTCCAGCAGATTTTTTTCATGCAGGCTGTGATCAGCTGACCTGCACTGCTACTCTGGTAGTTACTGCAATTTGTGGATTTAAGAAACTAAACTCCAGATTTCTCCTGTATTGGCTTCCCTTCATTGGCTTCCTGTTAAATCCAGAATTCAAAATCCTGCTCCTCACATACAAGGTCTTAAATAATCAGGCCCCATCTTATCTTAATGACCTTGTAGTACCATATCACCCTATTAGAGCACTTCGCTCTCACACTGCAGGCTTACTTGTTGTTCCTAGAGTATTTAAAAGTAGAATGGGAGGCAGGGCCTTCAGTTTTCAGGCCCCTCTTCTGTGGAACCAGCTTCCAGTTTGGATTCAGGAGACAGACACTATCTCTACTTTTAAGATTAGGCTTCAAACTTTCCTTTTTGCTAAAGCATATAGTTAGGGCTAGACCAGGTGACCCTGAATCCTCCCTTAGTTATGCTGCAACAGGTGTAGGCTGCCGGGGGATTCCCATGATGCACTGGGTGTTTCTTCTTCACTCACTATGTGTTTAAACACCTCTCTGTATTTAACTATTATTATTAGTAATCAGCATTTTCCCTGAGCCTGGTCCTGCCAGAGATTTCTTCCTGTTAAAAGGGGGTTTTTCCTCCCCACTGTTCACAGGTGCTTGCTATAACGGTCTAATTGTTGAGGATGTCTGTGTAATGTTGTAGGGTCCTTATCTTAAATTTTTAAGTACCTTGAAGTGACAGTTGTTATGATTCGGTGCTATATAAAGTGTGCTATTTATGATGTCTGTTGTGTATTAAATGATTAATTTGCATATATTGTAAATTCTGCTGGGTTCTAATGTCTGCACTGAATCTGTGAATAACATGGAGCGATTGTTTGAACGAGGTGACGATGAGTAACCCTTCTGTTCCCATGTGTGATAGAGGACAGGGGTCTCCTGAAGGTGAAAGTCTGGGATGTGCCAAATGGGAGTGATTTTTTACAGGGTGTTAGAGAAGTCGGTGATCTTTAAAGCTTCCAGCGGGCTGCCAGGGTTGGAGAAATAACTGTTTTTAAAGCAGCTGTAGTGTTTCAGTGAATGGTCTGCCAGAGAGAGAAGTTAGTGCACGATTGTTCCACTTCTATTCATTACATGTTATTACTGATGAATGCATTTGACTAAATACTGAATAAAGAGACCCAGCGATTCCAGTCTGTCTGATTTATTCTGGGTAAAATAATGAATTTGATTTCTTTTTCCCAGTAAAAACCTGAGATTGCAGAGTTTGCTGAAACCATTTGTCTATGGCTGTGATGGGCAGCACTGAAGACAGTCAAGGAAACTGAGGGAGGATTCTCATTTTCATGACTGATATGTGTCCTATTAATGTGAGAGATTAATAAACAATATTTGTCTTAATCTGTGGTGTGTAGGAGAGTAAGTGACAGCCTGGGGTGAGATGTTGATACGCAGGTACTCAGTCTTTCCAGTAGTGGGAGTAAACCCTGAGCTTGTCAGACAGTGGGAGTACAGTGGACTTGTTCCAGTTTATTGTCTAGTTTGATGTTTTAGAGCAGGTACTGATAACTTGATTTCTTGGAGCGAGCTTTTATGGTTCTGTGGGAACAATCAAATATTGTCTGCATAAAGACTGATTTTCTATTGTAAGTTCCTTTGATTGTGTTGTTGGTGTGAGTGTTTCTGTGAAGACGGTGAAAAGTGACAGAGAAAGTGGCGACACTGCTGTCAACTCCCCAAATCCAGATTTATGCAGTGTATGGAATAAAAGCTGACCTTGTCAGATGCTGTCAGAATCCAGGAATGCTGTAATTTTGGGGCTTTTGAGAAATATCATGTGACCCGTGGGAGGTACCCATTTCAATAGGACGGAGCCGTAGTCAGTTCACAAGAGTTTAATGTTAACACAAAATAAAATTAAACATGTAACAGTAGCACCTAAAAACAATTAAAAGCTTTACTTTATTAAATACGGTTAAAACTATAAAATGGTATGATTGCACGTGGGAGACAGGATAAGCGCTGCGGGGAACCTGTTAAAAACAAATCAACATATGACCCACGTTAAAGGGACGGCAGCTCACACTGAACCCCAATTAGTTTTCTACGCAGCGCCTTCACTATCTGCAACGATATATATATATTTTATTTATTTTATTTTTTTTAACACTCTAAAATACAATCAATACGTGCGGTGCCTACTGATACAGTGAAATAAAACAAATAAACAAAACAAGTTTTGGGATGAATAAAGTATTACCAATCAATCAATATCGATAGCTGCAGCCGTCACAATAATCTTCAGCTCTTCGCTGCAGAGTTACACTGGTCTAAAACAAATGAAAATACACTGCAGCCAGAAATCCACCCAGGCAAAGCAGCAGCTCGGCACTCTGTAAATGAAAGCAGGACATCACTTACACTGGACAGTAGAACGCAGCTTGGACCAGGCACTCACACAGCTTCAGGTTCACCCAAGAGAATGACTAATTACCTGCACCTGTGCTTATAAAAGGGACAAAAACCAGCCCCGCCTACCAGGGGCAGGCCCCAGTCTCAGGTCTCACCTGTCACATTCAGATATCACATGTCTGTGAATATTATCGGCAGCATGATTTTGTTGTTGTTGTTTTTATGAAAGCCTGGGCTAACTTAGCTATTTGTGTAACTATGTGTGTACAGTATATGTGTTTTATCAGCATGTCCCAATTTGGTCATGTACTGGATACATTTATGACACACTTGTATAATCCAGATGAATAAAATATTTCAGACCACACTGAAGAAAGACCAGTGACTGGGACGAGTCACAGTTTGTTCCACTAAGAAACACTGATGGGGTCATTGTTAGTGATCAGGAGCTGTCCATCTAAAATCTCCATGATTTAGTTTCCTGTTTTCTTTTTGATCACATCTTTTTCCTGTGATGGTTTATTTTTGTGGATAATTGGTCACTGAGTTGATCTTTGTTCAGTTTTCTTCCTGTTTAAAGTGTCTGAGTTTGATAATGATGCCTTTGGTGTCTCCAGATTATCAGGTGAGTTTTCAGGGATTCCAGTAAAAACTGAAATTATTCCTCATGCTGCTCACGCTCTCTAAGCCTGCTGTTTTGTTTGGTGTAGCTGTAGTCCATTAAATCCATCAGCATGCTATTTCTTGTTGTGTATTCCAGTTGTATAATCATCGTCTCATTGTGCTGTTTATTTCTTATCCTTTTCATTGCTGAGGTAACAGTTAAGCTCAGGGCGCCGGCATTGTTGTTGTCTTCCGCTCTCTCGTCCTTGAATGTTGTTGGCAGGTGTCTGTACTGAATGCTACATCTTTACAAACAAATCATACACAGTGTGAGTGTTTGTCTCTTATTGTTTAGTCACATTTCCTGTTTTTTCAGATTTTGTCTTTTTCCACATGCTGAAACTAGAGTGAAAAAAGCTCAAAGACACTTCGGGCTGTATTTACGAGGCTTTTTATTTCGTTCAGAACTTTCTTATGTAAAGACGACTGCACCAAGGAGACAGGATTTATGTCCGCCATGATCTTTCTTTAATCTCACCGTAGACGGTGACAGTCCCACTGGTGTGAGACAGAAGCCATCAATCATTCAACCCTGGTTTCATTTGTTTATGGTAATTACAGCGAGGTATCACTTTGTTTGACAATGATAAATTGATGATTAAAAATGCAACATACAGCACATGAAGATTAATTTCACATCCATTACATACCGGCGTAAATCCTGCAGGATGTTTTTTCGGGTCAAGAGGACGTTTTTCACAAAACCTCTATTTTAACTGTTTATTCATGATCTGCAGGACTTCACAGCAAAGCAAACCTGCTCTGGTCGTTTTCATCTGCTCTGACCTGTATGATGCCACACAGAGGTGTGACTCATACAAAGCTGCTCTAGTCAGGCCCATCTAATGAACAAATGTAATGTATGTATGTATATGTATTTCATTTAAATGCATAGAGGATTGCAAGGGTACTGAGTACAACTATATGAAGTGTAGTTCTTACGAGGTTCTCTCAGCATATCTATAGCAACACTGTGTATTTTTTAATCATTGTTTGGCCCACTCACAGCTGCTGGTGACACACAGGGGATTTATGACTTCATGAAGACGTTTACCACTTCAGCTAAAGATAGTTTCTGCTCAAACATCTGGATAGTTTTGAAACCCAAGAGACTTGAGGTAACATTTTATTCATACAATCATATACATGTAAAATTCGTCACTGATATCTGTGTTTCTGGAGATGTGCCCCAGAGTTTTCATCTACTGTGTCAGCTTTCAGCCCACTGTTTACCTCAGCTGTCTAAGACACGGGAAAAGTGCTTCTACTTTGTCAAATGACTCCAAAACAAGTGGATGAGTCAGTGAAGCTCACCTCTGACCGACGACAGTGATACAGAGGTGAGTTGTTGAGGATATTGCTAAGCTCCTGTTAGCCTGTGTTAGCTCCTGTTAGCCTGTGTTAGCTCCTGTTAGCCTCTGTTGGCTCCTGTTAGCCTCTGTTAGCTCCTGTTAGCCTCTGTTAGCTCCTGTTAGCCTCTGTTAGCTCCTGTTAGCCTCTATTGGCCCCTGTTAGCTCCTGTTAGCCTCTATTGGCCCCTGTTAGCCTCTGTTAGCTCCTGTTAGTTGTTGTTAGCTGCTGTAAGTAAAACTGCCTTTGAAGTGGATGTTCAAAGCCAGTTGGACAGTCACCTACTAAACTCCCATCCGATGCAAGAATGTGATCAAACTGTCATTTTTAGGACACTTGAGGCTAACATTAGCTAGCATGAGTTGTTGTTGTCTGCCGTCCAGAAATAGGAGGCTCAGGTTAGGGTCCTGACTTCAGTTCAGGAGATGAGGCTTGAGGTGAGGAGGAAGAGGATGACATTTTGTCAAGAAGCTGCTGTCGCTGTCTCTTTCCTTTGCACTTCTTTGGTGAACGGAACCCTTTCTCCGATGCGAAAGTATCAGTATGCCCTCCATGGCAAACCGATGCCTATGACTTGTCTTCCACTCCACCTTTGGCGTATTTGGTGTATGTGGCCACTTTCCTGGCCACTGTATCCAAATATGGTGGGGGAACACGGTGGCTTCTGCAAACCCCGCTCCTGTTTTAGACAGATTTATTAGAATGCATAAGTTTGTTGGAAGATGTAACACTACACTATTCTCTGTATATTTATGATCAAAACATTATTTTTTCTGTTGAATAATTAATTAATGACTGTACCTTACTCGCGTCGACTCTTTGGGACGACATCAGAAAGCATCCTCGCTCTGATCATCGCAGACAGGCAGGTGTGACTTGGCTTTAATGTTTTTTTCTCCAACAGAGCTTCTTGCTTCTATAAATACGTCCTGAATGTGATTTCCTCCCACAAATGTTTGGAGACATCGTATTGTTACCGCTCCTCCCCCGAGTGTGCACGCATTGATAAACACCGCCGTACCTTCTTCACCCTGCGCTCACTCCAACGTGCCGTCTTTAAATCTTCATGTATTCATTACGCCGTTTGTAAAAGTCACACCTACACGCACAAACACAAACATGATATCACAGCGGTAAAAAAAGAGGATTTCCTCCTACACGGTTACAGACACGCCGCACTCCCAGAATCCATCTGCTCACATTCAGATTCTGAAAAACACACGAGGTGAGTCGGTGGGCGGGTGTGTGAAGCTTCCTGACACATGATAGGATTTACACTAACAAGCACAATCCGTCACTTCACATATACCATACAGCACATCCATAAGCTTAATGGGTGAATGAGAGCAGCTGTAAAGTGATTGCCTCCAAATATACACAACTTAATGGGAGTTATCACACAACACGACAGCGGGGAGTCCATTTTCATTTAATAAACCTTTAAAAGCTTCACGACTGTCATTTACTCTCCTGCATCTCTTCTTTTATGGCTGCAGAAGCTGTCGACGAGTGTTTTATGAAGATGTACGAGTGTCATAAAAATGTGTTTAGGTTTTCTCGTCGGTCTTATTGCCTTTCATGATTGTAATGGTGCCTGTGAAACACTGCTGCGATGGTGTCTATAAAACACACATTAGTCAAGTTAATGCCGAGCCTGCACACACACAGCCCTCACATGGGCGGGGCGATGGGGATGCTTTCATGTTCCCATTATCTGATCGAACAATTATCTTTCTGTCACACTCAGAAATCTGAACTGGAATATGTAAAATGTCAACATTTTATCTTCTCCGAGTCCCACTTCAGCTGAGACTGAAAGGAATCTGGGGCTGCCTGCACTAAATGTGTTGATTAAATGCATCCAGTTACTCATGTGAAAGTTTACAGGAGCACAAACCTGCTCTGAAGATTTGTTTAACGAGTCGGATGAAGACACACCAACAATCACTTTACTCATTTACAGACAGAAACCAGGCTGTTTCTGCTGTGGCGTCCCACACAGCGACACAGTGAGGACAGTCAATAGTTGGTTTATGAACGGCGCATTTGGAAGCGTCATGTTGTTTCTTTGGCGCCAAAAGTGACTGTATGTGCTGTGTTAGCTAACCATCCAGGTAAGGAAATCCCAAAAGGCTGATTCTGTTCATTTGGACATTTTCAGTGAAACGTTTCGTCATCATCAGGTGACTTCTTCACTCTCAGCTGCAGGTTTCAACCTTATAAACAGGACATTTGCACAATGACTGAAACTAGCACCACAGTTTCTTGATTAATAATATGCAAATTTTCATGACCACTGATCAAAGTCCATTGATTTCCCATTTCCATGAGTACCATTCACAGAGAGTTGTAAGATGATGTACCCTTAGGCCCCCTCCTCGACTCAGAGATGGTCTTTCCCCTTTCACGTAAATGGCCTCCTTGACTCCCCGCTCAAACCAGCGTTCCTCTACCTAGCTTGATTACCAAAATGAATCCACAGACTTTATGGGAACCTCACACAGACTTGGATACCTGCTAATTATTGCTCAGTAATATCCAAAGAAAATCCTAGAATCCCAGAATTTCACTCATCATAACTGCAGCTCAGGCTTCTTGGATGGTCTGTTGCAATTAGCTGCTGGAGGTTTTGAGCATTATCCAATGAGCAGCAGCTTTTATACCGTCCCTGCAATAAGATAGTTACATAATAACCTGCCTTAATAAACAAATAGCTGGGTAATAAAAAACCAGGGTGTTCAATGCATCACAGTTTCCATTTTTGTACATATGTATATTCTGCAGGTATTACTTTTTGCCTCGCTCCCTCATCTTAAAAGCTGCGGGTACAGCCAGTGTGTCTGCACAGCAGTGTTGACCTAAAGTGATGTTCTGCTCAGGTGGGTAAGAATCTCGTGGTTCAGGATAAATTGAATCTGTGCCTCTGTTTCTTTCGAGTAGAACATGAAGCTCTGTTATAGAATCTTAAACATACACAACCTCCGATCATAAACCCACTCGAGCTCCTCGTTCCAGCCACGCAGCTGTTCCTGGGTTGGCCCGATGAATCAGCTGGGAGAGGTTCCTGCCAACTCAAGCAGCTGAAGACTCTTCTGAGCAGTTACATCCAATTTGCAGGAGCTAATGTGTTTTGTAATGCAGCCCAGAGTTTGCTCTTTAAGCATATAAAGCACACATTATTGAATGTTCACGTTCTCTCCTGGCAGCGCCCGTAAAGCATGAATTAATGCTTTTATGGTCTCGGTTTGACGACTCAACTAACCGAGGTGAGTCACCTTTATTACCTTACCTTTATTAAACCAAATTAAATAACACAACACGGAGTGTGGCTCTGCCTGCTGATAGTCATTCTTTGGACATTTAAGCAGGCCTTTCTGCTCCTTTTTTCCTCCCGGTCTCTTGTGACGCTCAAATTTACATTTCAGACATTTAGCTGATGCTCTTCTGCTTTTTATCTTCCCTCGCAGACATTAAGCTCACGCTGTTGTGAAGCACGGCTGAAAATCAGCACAATGACATGAATGAAAAGCTCTCAGGTCTGAATCGCCACCACGCTGGAAAGGAAGCAAAAGGAGGCCAGAGGCAGGCGGAGGTCGCAGCGTTTCTGCAGCCCATGTGAGGAGAGGGAGCGCTTAAGAGGAGATTTTGTTTTGCTGGTGAACAGTGATTACAGTGACGGGGGAGGAAGTGATGTGGATTCATGAGCTGTTAAGGAAAACTCACAGAGGAGGTTTGTGATGGCGACGTTTTGGAAGATGCTGCTGATTGAGCTCAGCTTCACCTCTGACTGCCTCAGCTCTGCTGCTCACACCTCTGTGCATAGTCACACATCTACACACACGTACACACACACACACACATCTATACACACGTACACGTGTACACACATGTCCACTCACACACAACCACACACATAGATACACACATGTTTATGCCCAATCAGTCGCTGCTGTTGAAGGAGGCGTCAGTGGGGTTGCCATATTTGTCAGGGGGAGCTGGGTCATTAATGTCTATGGAGGCGCTTGGAGATGTTTCATATCTGAAGCAGGTTTAAAAACATGACAAAGTCCTGTGAAGCCTGACGTGAAGCCTGACGTGAAGCCTGACGTGAAGCCTGACGTGAAGCCTGACGTGGCGTCTGCAGACATGTGACTGCATGATGCCATCAAAGCAGCCTGCACAGGCCTGAATCCTCACATCACCCTGACCCTGTCAGCAGGCTTCCAGCCTTCCTTTACTGCACGCCTCTGTTGAATCCGTTCATGTTTTGTGTGTTGAGCTCAACAACCACACAAACTGCTGGTGTGAGTTTGTCTCACAGTGTGTCTGTGAGTTAAAGCTGCAGATAGCGTCAATCAGAAATAGAGAAAGACAGAGAGCCTTTGTGTTCTTGTTGGTCAGCAGTGGTTTTCTCCTTGGAACGCTCCCCAGTCTCTTTCTTATCATTGAATCACGACCTCTGACCTTACCTGAGCCAAGTGAACACTGCAGTTCTTTTAATGTTGTTCTGCTGTTGTTCTTCTGTAACCTCCTGGCTGAGTCATCGATGTACTCTTAGAATAAAAAGAACAATAAGGTTTCCTTGGCATCGTACCGATCCGTACCAACAGCAAAGCCAACAGCACGCCTCCGTCGTCGCCTGAAACATCTTCAGGAACACCTGTGGATCATCCTCGGACCCCATCCAACGCAACATCACTGTCGGGCCTAGGAAGAACGGTGGCGGCAAACGGGAGGATCCATGCCGAGCGACCAGCATCGCCAGAGCCTGCGTCTGCCGCTCCTCCAGCGGTCCAGGATGCACCGCCACCTGCTATTGGTGCGTTGCTGAGAGCCCCACCATCATCTGCAGCTGCACTCTGACCTGAACAGGTTTCAGAACCACTGTGACACCCCCGTGTTCTGCACCACAAACACACACACAGTGTTGCAGGGCAGGTGAATGTTTATTTTTCAGCAATAATTCATATTAGCGCTCTCATAGCTTTTCAGCTATCGCATCTCTGGCCCAGTTCTCAGTCTCTGCGGTCCCTGGAGTATAAGAGATCTGAGATCTCTTAGCTTGCTTCACTTTGTTGTGGGGCATCTTTGTCTGACACCAAAGCTCGGTCAGCATGATGTGTCTGTAGGCCACGCACGAAGGGCCAGCTCTGTCGCTTTTGTTTCTGCAGAGAGAATCAGGTCTGTAAGGTTTGCTTAAATATTTTTTACATTGTGCTCAAGCCAATGTTTCAATCAAGCTATTAAACAGGAGAGAAACAGTATGGACCATTAGAGTTCTTTTTTCTTGTGTTTAAGCTTTATTTCTTTTTTATTTTGTGTGTACGTGCACTTGTACCAGCTTTTTATATCTGAACCTTATGTTTGAGTCCAGGAGTGTTTGTTTAAAACAAAATAAAGCCAAAAATTCAGCTGATGTCTCACAGGATTCATTCTCAGATACGTCTCAGGAACAGAGGAAAGCAGCAGAAAATAACAGTTACGAGGCTTCTTATTGGTTTTAGAAGAAAATATCACACAATCCAGGGCTTGTGTTTGGAAAAGTTTCCGTTAAAGCAAGCTGAGATCTGAGAAAAACAGTTTCTGTGTCATAAAGTTAACGTTGAGTTCCCTCCAAACACCTCCAGCAAACAGATGGAGGGGGGATGTTATCTGTTTGGACTGCTGGGCCTCGTTCTCTGCGAGTGTTTGTCTAAAGTCTGTTGGGCCCACAGACTGCATGAGACAGATAAGTGTGGTATGAAAAGTGAAGCCAGAGAAAATCCTGTGTTGTTTTTAAGGTCCTGCAGGGGGCGACTGCTCTGGGTGTAAGAAGAAGCCTATGAGAAATGCTCATGAGTTTATAGTTTGAGTCTCCAGTTTCAGGTCTTACTGCTGTTAGATTTATAAAGGACCAGGAAGGGTTTAGGGCGGGGTTACCTTAGGACTGAATAAGGCAGTGGTTCCCAAACTTTTTTGCTAGGCCCTACCTTAGCAGTCAGATTTGACCTCGGTCCCGCCTAGCTCGAAAAAACCAAACAAACAAAACTGATGGCTGACATCACTCCATCCTTTATATACAGGTTTTTTGTTTTCCAGTCATTTTTATGAAGAAATAAAAGAAATAAAAAGAAAATACTAAAAACAGAAGTATCATAAGTGAAGTAGAGGGCAGAGAAACAGCAGAGAGCTGTTTGTTTCTGCGAGCGGCTCCATCACTGGTGATTCATCATGCTGTAAGATTCCTGCTCACGCTCCACTGTCGACATCACCTTTGTATGTTGTCACCTTGCACTTGCACCTGTTCCTCTGTTTTCCTGTCCAGGTCAGCGGGCGTGCTGAAAAGGTGGCGGGAGAATCGTGACGAGACGGCCTCTCCTCCATTCTAACGACAAGACGACGTGACGGTGAAGACGGTGAAAACAAAAAACCCCGTTTGTGTTTCTGAGGCCGAGCAGCAGCACTGCTCCCCTCTAAATGTAGCTCGGAAGATAATTTGCTGACTCCCTGTGTAAAGTCCTGCTGGCTGCATGTGGGTGGCCTTCGTGAGTAAACCCAACGACCTGAGGGCCAGATGCACAGTCTTTGCAGATTCACTGTGGAAAGCTGTGTCCGTGAGCGATTCTGTTTCCTGAATCTTAATTAGTGCTGAGCAGCGCGGGCAACAAAGCAGATCTCCCGCTACACTTGAATCAAAGTTTCAGTCGATTTTTTTTCTGTCTACATAAAATCAAGAAGCTTAAAAACTGTACGCTTTCCCACTGCAACCAGAGCTGGATGTGCAAAGACTGCTAACAAGACTGATATCCTCTCACTGATGTATGCATTGCAGTTCATCGCTGTGGATCATTAGTAGCACCAAAAAGAAGCAGCACTGCCAAGAAAAAGATATTCATGCAACTATAAGCGTGGTTTCAGACGAGGGGGGGTCTGAACCATCAGAGACGTCATGAATTCTTCTGCTCAACTTTTAGTTTTCCTGGTTCTTATGTGGAGCTTATCTACTCTACATGAGCACTCAGAGCTCAACATGCCACATTCAGCGTTCATACAAACACGCTTTTCTGTGCTTTCCATCTGACAGTCACACATATCCACCACCAACCTGCTGCTTAGTGGATGACCTGCTCTAGCTGAGCTACAGCCACCTGTAGCTCTTCAAGGAGGAAAAAAACCCAAATTAGGACCATGTGCCAGCTGAACTTTGAGTATTTATAGATGAAGAACTCAGAACTCCAGCAGTCAGCCAACGATCTCCCTTTCAACAGGAAGAAACCTCCAACAGAGCTAGGATGAGAGAAGGGCAGCCTGTGACTAGCAGCCTGCTGGGACCGCACACTGTGGGGTTTGTCATGCATCTGTATGACCTGCCTCTCTCCACTCAGAGACAACCTGGGTCTTCCCTGTGGTCTCCTCCTGGTTGGACATGAAACATGGCACCTAGGAAGCACCTAACAGCTCAGAGCAGTAGCTGCACTGTGTCACACCTGTCAGTCCCACAGGCTAACTGAGGTAAACGGGACTCCTCCTTCACTTTGATTGGTCCCTTCACTTCTGGTGTCCACCACTCAGGCTCAGAGTCTCCACCCAGCACGCCGTCACTGCATGTTTAGCTCCTCCCCTCACCCGAGTGTGTGAGACACATCTGATGACAGGATTAAAAAAATGATCATTGACCTGAAACGACAGCACGACGCGCTGCATTCAAACGTTTCAGTAGGCTCTGAGTGGAGAGCGAACCACTGTGCACAGCTTATCTAATTCTCTGTCTGCGCCTCATTATAACATAACACACATTGTGTTTTCATAAATACGGGTTTGTGCTTTAATGCATATTCACTGTATGACATTATAACACAGTGCCGTTATTGTACACTGAGCTCCTGCTCTGCAGTATATTTGTGTGATTTTGTGTTTGATTGCATGTATTTTCTGTGTGTGAATACAGTTTTTGTCTTTACAGTACTGTAGGCCTCCTCCATCAGCAGGAGAAACATCTGGAAGAGGAATCGATGTGGAACGTTGGAAAATGAACAGGAACGTCGACAGTGACGGTTAACGTCTGCCGGAAGAAATCAGCAGGTTTCAGTCTTTGGCACGAGGAGGAGGCGGCGCACTTAGAAAAAGACAGAAAGCTTTATGGTACTGGGAGACTGGGAGGAGAAGAAATAAATAAGTTTGGATTTTATGAGGGTTGAAATGACACCCTGGAGAGACGAAGAGAAAGAGGAACTGGATGCTGCGACAGCAGGTGACACAAAATGTGTCGATTTCCCAGAAACCACAAATCGCTCATTGTTGTTGTGATTTTTTTATGCACAGAGCGAGAAAATGAAGCTAATGTATAAACTGTAAATGGCAGCGAGCCCTGGGGAATCCACTTGTGTGCTGAAAGGCTAACGCTCATGCAGAGTGCTGATGAGGCGTACTCAGACACAAAAGGTTAGTGTTCAGCTGAAGGATGAGTGAAGGCAGTAAGTGGATAAATATCACTCTGAGACTTCACACTGCAGAGAAAATATGCAGAAACCACTCGGCGTGAGTGGCAGTTAACGGATCGTCTCAGACTTTAAACCGACTCAGTGTTTTTTAGCCCCGGCGCGGCCGGTTTAATGTTTCTGTGGCTCCGTTTATGAGCTGGAAGAGAAGCGTGGACGACAGGAGAGACAAATCAGTGATTTTAAGGTTGTTTGCTGAGTTCTGCATAAACCCGTCTGACAATCCTACATTTCATCCCTGAGCCTTACCCGACTTTATTTATGTGTGTTTGAATATTTAAACAAAAAGCTGCTCTGGGAAGCATTTATCACACATTAATGCACCGATGAGATGAGAAACCAGGCCAATCATCAAACCTGCACGGTGAACATTTCCATCATGTTTTCTGTGCTCGTTTTCACCCCTCCAGCTTCAGATTTTTGTGTTTCCTGTTGTAAAAGAAATATTAAAATGATTCGTGCACTGAGACCCCGGCCGTGTGGATTAGTCGTGCATCTTTACCTGGAAGTCCCATAGAGTAGATAACCCGGGTCATATTTGTGCAGGTATGCAGCGGGCACGTGGACACCTGAACAGGTGTAAGCTGAAAGGTAACAGCTGGAAAAGCCAAAGCCAATGAATAAATCATTTGATTGGATAATGAGAAAAAGTCAATCTAAAGAAATAAACTCAATAAACTCACAACAGCAGTCGCTCAAGCTTTACGTTTACATCAAGTAGTCGGCGACAGTGGGAAGGAAAAACTTTTTTTTCCTGTTTGTGTCTAAATAGTTTTATAAAACTGAGACTGATTTGAAATTGTCTCTTATAGCAGTTCAAAGTACGCATAGGCAGAAACTGGAAGAAGGTAAACTGTTTAAAGTGTTAGCTAACAGTGCTGAAACTGGTAACAGTGAGCATAACCAGCATTTCACTCATTTTAGGTGTGACAGCGTCTTTTGGTAGTTAAAGGCGAATAACTTGTACATGACCTAAGCTGCGGTTTGGAGAAGGAACTGGCAGATCCCCATGTACTAATGAGAAGAGAACAAGTGAAAGAACTGAAAACAGGAGGGAGGGTGGGGCATGAAAACCAGAACAACACTCCTGAAGTCAGATAATTTAGCTCCAAACAGAGTTAGTGACGATAAGGAATTGAAACTGTTATGTGATTGTGTCAGATAAGAGTTGAAGCTGTTAGTAATAATGTCAGGAGCTGGCTCTGTGACCCGGCATTTTGAGTTTATGTGGTATTGTTTCATGTTCATGCTTCTGCTCTGAATTGTGTTCATGTCTTTTGTCATAGTGATCACAGTCTAGTTTTCACCAGTTGTAGTTTTTGCCCCTGTTCATTTTTTCCTTGTTTTTGGATTCGTGTTTTTGGCCTAATAAAAGACTTGTTTTTTTTACTCCTAAGTTTTGTCTCTTCTGAGTCTGCTCTTCGGCCTGCTCCAAAAAGCCCACCGGCTACGCAGCCAGACATATATTTGGAAACCGGTAGCTGAAAGCACGGCTAACCATGTTGGAGTCCAACGGCTGAATGAAAGGCCTAATATTTGTTTAAGAGAAAGGCTATTTTCTAAATGGCTGCTAGCAAACTGCCCAGAGGAGCAAAGTTAGTTTTTCAGATCTTTATAAGTTGTTGACTAAATGTACTGACTCAGTATTTGATGAGAGTCGAGGCTTTTGCGTTGGAGTCGGAAACCCTCGGTGGTATTATTGCTCTTTAAGGAACTTCAGCTCAGACTTTAATTTCCAGCCGATGTTGTTGCCGCTTGATGGAAACCCAGCGGGTGTTTGACTCTGTTGAACATGAATGTTTAATTAAATCTAAATAAAAGAGTAAAGGAATGCAGGGTGATCCGTCTGAGTGACGAACTGAGAAATCAGCTCAAATACAGAAAGGGCAGATACAGAGAAAACTGAATGAGATCAGCTGTAATCAGTGTAAACTCATCATCCAGGTCCCTCTCCGCTCCGAGCGGCACTGCCAGTAAATTCTCCACATCCCCTCGTTTGAGGAAAAACAACTCCAGCAGGAAATGAAGGCATAGCTCAAAAAGCCGGCGGGGAAGAAAACAGCGTGGCAGCACTGCAGACATCTCATTTGGGTTAACAGAAACTGCCGTACGGTTCAGCAGCACCGCTAATGACTAGACTGATAGTGTTGAGTGTGATGGATGGGGCCGAACTCGTGCTGATTGGATTGGTATGCAACAATAGGCTGAATTCCACCGGCGGAGGCAGCGGGGCCTGTGTGCGCCGTTAACTCCTCGTTTCTGTGAGTCCGTTTGTGTCGCTGTTCACCGTTGGATGCTTCGATGTATTAAAAAGCACAAACTGCAGCTGCCGTCCTTTTTCGCCACGTCAGCAGACGAGGCCAACCTGCAGGCCGTTTTGTGGAAGCTGCTAAACTTGACTTAAAGCCGGATTATCGGCCGTTCCCGTCAGCTTAGATCGAATACCTCGCTGAGACAAATGCAGATCATTTACTCTGAATCAGCCTAATAACTGAGCTAATCTGCTGCTGGAAAGATTCAGACTCTATCGTCCTGACATCGATGCGACTGCTTTCTCGAGCTCGTGTTTCTGCGCAGACCCGGGGGAGCGCTCGGCGCTGTCGTTTCCTTTGTTCGCACCGTATGAACGCAGTGAAGGAGGATTCGGTGTAACCTGATTTCTGCACTGACTTCAACCCACAGCACACCCTCGGCTGACTTGTGGTAGCATAGCAACAGATGCTGCTGGTGGTAGTGTGGAGGAGTGTGTTTGCTTGAACTTTTCCATTCCCACACCTGTGCCTGGGTCCACCTGCGGTGCTCATTTTAGATTTTCGTGTTGAACCTGTGATCATGAGGGGGCGGGGCCTTTGAACATCGACAGTATGAAAGCAGATGTTAGCGGTTTGATCCCTGCCAGGCTGCTTATTTGTAGCCATAAGTTACCTTTTACAGGTGAAAGGATGGACTGATGATTGAAGCTTTTTAGATTTTCTGTGTTTATATTTTTTTACTCCTTTTACAGTTTTATTGTTGTTATGTTGTATATAACAAAATATTTATTTTATTTTTTCATTTAATTATATAAATGTAATTATATGGCGCTCTTCCACAGCCTGTCTTTGTCCCATCTCCCTCCTCTCACCCCCAGCTGGTCGCAGCAGATGCTCCGCCCCCTCCCTGAGCCTGGTTCTGTCTGAGGAGGTTTTCCTTCCCACTGTTGTCTGATTGTTGATGTCTTCTCTGTATCATTGTAGGGTGAGTATAAAGCACCTTTGGCTCACTGTTGCTGTGATTTGGTGTTATATGAATAAAAAGACATTTTTATCATTACTGTTTTTTGCTTGGTTTGAATTTTCTCATGGTTGTTCATATGTTTCATGTTTTCTAAATTACTTTTTTGGTTAACTTGTATTTTTTAAATGTGCTACATAAATAGAATTGACTGAATAAAACATAAGAAACTGAACATCAAATTTCTGGGATGTCCCACCTCAAGTCAATATGTCAGTCAGATTATCCATTAAAGATGCTCCAAAGGGCACCAATGGAATGAAGAGGTCCGGAGTAATGACTCGAAGTCACGTACTCCAGTCATCAACATCTGTCAATTAATGCGCCCAGATCTGTGACTTCATTAACCAGCAGGATGAGTTAGAGAGAAAACTGCACTCAGCGTTGTTCTGCAGGACCGTTTTTGGATGAGGAGTCAAACATGTTTACTGGACTGGCTCACTGCAGAGGGATCGCAGGTATTGGCTTCAGTTTTCAGCTCCAGAAGTTGCCCGTTGCTCTTAAGCAAAGATACGGTGACTCCTGCATGCTGAAGGAGGTTGAACACTGCAGCACACCAATCACACGTACAAGCTGAAGCAACACAAAGAGGCCGTTTAGCAGCTGTGGTGAAGAACGGTGAATGACTGTCTGATGACATGCAGAGAGAAGCAGCGGGGTTCCTAATTTTGGTTCGTTTCTAATATTTGAACTGCTCAAAACAAGCTGCTGCTGCCTTTTATTGTTTCCTGTTATTATGTAAACCACCAGCCTTAAAGGTGGAATGTCAAGTTTTGACCCTCTTTCTTCATCTTCTGTGAGTTACGCTTCAGTGGACACTAAATTTTAGTTGGATTTTTCTAAATCTTGTAGAGCAGTGAGTTTTGGCTCCTTAATTAATATATTCGAGTTCTGGTTCCTCCAGAGCTCCTCCCCTGTCTCACCTGTTTGTCCTCCAGAGCTCCTCCCCTGTCTCACCTGTTTGTCCTCCGGAGCTTCCTGTCTCTGTCTCACATTGGAGTCTTGTCTCTACGCTGGTAGATGGTTTCTGTGGCGTCGTGTTCACGGATTTCCTGCACGTCCGTCCTAATTCTCTTAATTGGTTTCAGCTGTTTCTCGTTCTCAGCGGTTGGTGTATAAACAGCCCTGCCCTCCTGTCTGTGAATAGACCCGTTGGTTTTTGTGTCTGGCTGTGCAGTGTGTCCTTTAATGGCTTCTGATCTGATCTGAGTGTAATTAGCGGTACGAGGTCCACCTGGGCCTGATGTGCTCTGCTATAAGACCTCTGATTGTTACAGCCTGTTTCTGCCCCCTGAGAGGAGGCTGGCAGATAAGTCTTGTGTTTGTCATGGTTCCATAAATAAAGCCCTGATTCCTTAGTGAGACGTCAGTCTGTCTCCTATATCTTTATTTATTGCATGTTCAAGGATCCCTGCGACCATCACAGGAGCCAGTTTTTAATCTTGTTTTCTTAATAAAAACATATTTATAAATGTTCTGTGCCTTCTTATGCTTATGTGTCTCTTCCTGGTTGTGCTTTTACTGAAAATGAATCTCATGCAGCATTTGATGTAAGGCTTTCATGCGCCACCTGCCCCGCTTCATACTGCGTGCCATATGTTCAGTCTGCTGTGTGCGATGTCTTCCATCGCCTGAAATATCACCTAACATTTAACCTCATGTCATGTTTGCGGTCTGCTTCCCTTTTGGGGGCTTGTGTTTACGCTGAGGCACTGATTGTGTTTGCCTTTTCAGTCGTCCTCTCTCTGCTCTCTCTGCGTCTTCAGCAGAGGCGTTGCTACACTCTGGTTTCCACTTCACTCCCCTTGCAGTAAACAGTTTATGCAGATCCATAATACCAAGCAGAAGGTAAGAGAAGCTGCTTCAAAGCATTTACGCCTAACATAGAAGTGTGGGACCTCCTGTGTGAAACCTGTGCAGTGATGTGTAACACTGACAGTTTTGTGTTACCAGTAAGACATAAAATGAAGCAACTGCAGCACTTCAATACACTTTCACTTAATTTTGGAAGAACAAAAAGTGATCCAGCTGCAAACAGGAGCCCCGCCTTTTGGAAAGCGATGTCTAACCACGTTAAGATGTGGCAGGAGGCGGTAATGGAGACAGGAAATCTTAGGGTGGGGTGGCCAGGATGCATGCATGTCTCCCAAGAAAACACAGGGCTATTTATACACCTACACCACACACCTCTGCAGTATTTGGAGCGCATCTAGTGGTGGAAAAGATCAAATAATGAGTGTTCCTCACTTACACTACACAAATGTAGTACAGATACTGTGTATTACTGCTGTGCTGAGAGGACATGTTCAACTTATGGTGATCAAACACTATGAGCTCATTCTCTGTATCATCAGGAACATGTACAGGACCTGGCTCTTTGAGCTATTTACAGCAATTTCCCAGGCAGGGATAAATAAAATATTAACAGGTTTCTTCCTGCTAAAAGGGAGTTTTTCCTTCCCACTGTCACCAAAGTGCTTGCTCACATGGGTTTTTCTCTGTATGTATTATTGTAGGGTCTACCTTACAATATTAAGCGCCTCGAGGCGACTGTTGCTGTGATTTGCTGTGATTTCGCTGTATAAATAAAATTGGATTGAATCCATTTGAACTGCTGCTACACCTTCAGCTGACAAAATGAAAAGACCTTGCTCCTCCCCCAGAGGAGACTGCATCCAGGACACACACACTAGCTAAGTGGGGCTAAGTGATACGTGCATAATGTGGTCGAAAACAGAGGCGTGTGCGACAGCCTGCTGAAACACTTGTTTTATATTATTTCTTTACCACTCCTGAGTTAGAATAGAATAGAATAGCCTTTATTGTCATTGTACAGAGTACAACGAAATTGGAGTGCCACTCCCTTGGTGCAAAATGCAATAATAAATATAAATGTAAAATATAAAAAGTACAATAAAACAATCTTAAGTACTCAAACAATAGTAAGTACGGTATATACAGGATAGCAGCATTAATATAATGACAGTATGAATAGCAGCATAATATAATGGCAGTGACAGTATGGTATAAAGTTAACAGTGTTGCGCGGGCTTAGAAAGAGATGCACAGCCTCTTTAGTGACGCAAACACCATTTAGCTTTTTAGCATTAGCATTTTTCCCATATACATTAGCACCACTTATCTTAGTAGCTTGTGTGCCTTTGGTGCAATCTCCACCCAAGGCACATATGAAGGTCTTCATATTTGTTATATATCAGTTCAAACGTTCAGTGTCTGCAGTTTATTCAGCTGTATCCTGCGATCGTCCAGGACTTTACCTGTCTGCAGACTTAAAACACCCAGACTGCTCAGTCTGTCCTCATCATGGTAGATCTCACGTGTGATTTTACCAGTTTCAGTGTGGAAGAGTTCACAGGAAGCAGTACTCACAGCTCGTGGAATATCGCTTTCGAAGATTCAATGATTTTAGTGAGCTTTTCCTTTCTAAGACTCTTTTCATTTGGTGTACCTGATGTTTGTAGCACTTGAAGAGTTTAAGGCTTGGATTCCCATCATCGTATCACAGTTTGGTTTAGAGAATCATCTCTTTAGCTCACTGAGCATGTTATCAAGCACGGGACAGAACATGCTGCTACCAACAGTGTCCCTGCTCAGAGGACATGACAGTGTGTCCATGTCTGCACTGCTTTGTCTTTCTGAATGGGATCTGTCTCCACATTTCAGCAGTATTTAAGACTTCAAAGTAAGATTCATTTCTCTAGTTTTGACAACACTTCTGTCTCCGCTGTTTTCTCCTGCAGCTTCCTCAAGGACACGTCCATCAAGTATAGGACGGCAGGCTACCTTATCTCTCTCAATTGTTGAAGCTCTGTGTGTTCGTGTCATGTGGTGTGAACATAAGAGCCAGACATTAATGCATCTAATCTCTGCAACAACATAAAAAGCATTCAGCTTGTGCGACTGCTTTAACTGCTTTAACCTCCTAAGACCCGAACTCTTCCACGACATGCATTTTTAATTTCTCTTTGATATTTGGGCATATTGGGGCCCGATGAATGTAAAAACAAAGAATTTCCAGATTTTTTTTTTTACCTTATTTTTGTTTTTAAGAAAAATGAGAGCCACAAATGAGGATATTCATTTAAAATTTTGATAGAACAGTAGCAGTATAATGTCCTCGTAAGTGGATATCAGGCCCATGTAGAGCAAAATTGAGTATTTTGGTCAAAATAGCCAAAAATGTGATGTCCACATATGTGGACGGCAGGTCCTAGGAGGTTAAATGGCGTCGTAAAACTCACTTTTTTACTTTGGCTTTTAATTCGAGGTCAGTATGAGTACCATCAGGCCTGTTTTATGTTTTTGTTGTTAATTCATTGTCTTCTCATTTATCTATATTTGTTTCTCTACTGTTTTCTCTTGTTTTTAACCGATTGTGAAGCACTTTGGTCAACTCAATTGTGTCCTCAAGAACCAGATCAAGACTCTGAGCACTGCAATGGACATTAAATGCAGGAATGGAGGAGTGCAGGGGCAGGGGCAGGGGCTTGGGGTTCGGGGGTGCTTCGCCTCCATGCTGGGGCTCTGGCTGGGCCTTGGGGGCTTCAGTCCTCGTCGGTGTGTCACCGAGGTTGTGGGCGGGTGGGTGCACGGGGGCTCAGCCCTGGCGCAGGGGGCCTCTGGTGCATCGGCCTAACTGGGGGGCTCTTCAACTGGCAGGGAGGTTGTTCCATCCTTGCAGAAGTCCACTCTGCAGGTGGGGGAGAGACATAGGAGAGGTGGAGAATAAACCTAACCTGGGTGTCTGTTGTCTTGTGTAGTCTGGAGATGATTGAATGTTGGGGTGGGTACAGTTTCCTCTGCGGTGGGGTCAGGTGGGCTGCCCCGGGTCCTGTGGGGCTTGGCGGTGCTGCTGCCATAGGCCCCGGTCTGGATGGGCCTGGGCTCCCTTGCCTTGGTGGGTACCAGAGGACGGGGGTGCCTACTGGGGTCAGCAGGGGAGCTGGCCCTAGGGAGGGGCATCTTGCCCCTCCCTTCTTTTCCTCCCCATCCCCGGCTGCCTCCCTCTTCCCGCTCCACCACACCCACCTACACAGGTAGGGCCTTGGGGTGCGGGTGTGTCACCAGGGTGCAGGGGAGGCATTCCCCCCCCTCTGTCCCCTTCTGGCCACCTGTGCCTCAATTTTATTCCACAACTTAGACATCCACATTACTCACACTCCCATAACACACACATATATATATAGGGCCTTGAGGGTGACCACGTTAACGGCGTCCAGTGGACGGTCTGTGTATTCAACCCCACCTCTGGCGCCGGTGCCCACCTCTCAATTTTAAATCATTGAGGGTTCTCGGGAGGGGCCGTGCTAACACCTGCTGCTCTCTGGCAGCAGCACCATGCCCTCCCTTGTTTTAAATGCACTTTAGAACAACACGCAGCAACACTACACATGAGCGGGAGGAGGGAGGTATGGGGTCTTCACACACCCCCGTTCTCTGCTGGCCATCGGGGCGGGGGGGGCTGGGAGGAGGTGTTGGCCGTCCGATTGGCCTCCCTGCTGCTGCGGAGCCTGGGGCGGTCTGCTTGCCTCCACCCCGGGGAAAAGGGTCACATCTCTTGGGTCTGGGTGCCGTTTCCCCCTCTGGGGGCGAGGGTACCTGGACCCGGGGTATAGAGTATGTTTGGGGAGTGTGATTGTGTGTACATGTCCATTTATGTCTATCCTTACGTTGGGTGAGTGCTGAGTGTTTGTATATGAGAGCATGAGGGTGGGAAAGCATGTTTGTGTCTGTGTGTGCCTGCTTGTCTGTGTCTATATGTCAGGTCGGGTCTTAGACTCCACCTCTCTGGGAACACCCAGGCCCTCCAAAGTGTGGAGGCCTATCTCCCCTCACCACACTCCCTGCCGGTGACTGATGCCCTCAGGGGTCAGTGCATTGGTGGTTCTTGGTGTCCGGGGCTGGGCGCTCAGGTATGCACCAGCTCACTCCCGGTGGCTACTTGGCGGCTCGGTTCACTCTGGCACAGCTGGCTGCCAGCAGAGCCGGCAGGCACGCCAGTACAGCCCCCTCTGGCTTCTGCTCTGTGGCTACTGGGTGACCCCTCGTCTGGAGATCTCCTCAGCTCTTCCCAGGAGGGTGGCACGGATGCCCCGCCAGTGGTCCTCCTTGGGCTCTCGCACTCTGGGGCCTCTGGATGTCTGAAGCCTGGATCTCCTCCATGCCTGCTTCATGCCCTGGGGGACGGGGCTATGGCCCCCCACACCCTCTAGCAGACCGTTACATGGGGAAACCTTTTGAATACAAGTGCGCTGATCCACACAGGTGTGCACATGGGTGTTCACTGTTCATAGACATAAACTACACCTTTCTTAGCTGCTACTTCAAAGCACATTGTGCTTCTCGGTCCTGCGTGCTGCACAACAACATTCAATATTTAGTATTTACTGCTGTTTACACTTAGCTAGATTAACATGATGGTGTTGTGTTTAGTATGTTGCTTTGTTTTGGTTTTTTTGCTTGTTTTCTCTCAACAGGTGATCCAGGAGATTTTTTTTTTCTTTCTCTTTTTAAGTGCCCTTTCTCACTGTCCCTCTTCCCTTCTGTTTTTCCTTTCCTTCCTCGCTTTCTTTCTCCCTTTCCTATCCCCCAGTCATGTCTGTCCCATCTGTAACAACTGAAAATAAAATAAAATAAATAATAACAACAAAGGTTGATCAAATGGACCAAAACGGCAAGGCCTCGATGATCCATTTGGCAAAATAAATCCATTTGGTATCCTTGTTGGTCTTCAGACAACAATTCTGACGGCTAAAGAACCAAATGGGACAGGCAAAAAAAAAGGAATGGAGGAGTGCCCTCCACTCGTGACAGAAGCAGCCTGACAGATGACTTTTGCAGTCCTGGTCACATCGCTCAGATAGTTTTTTCTGTCAGTCCTGCAGCATCGAGGTGGCCTGCAGGTTCTCTTGTATAATAGAAGCTCAGCACGAAGCAGATCTGTTCTGCCATCGGGGAAAACGTCTTGCTTTCCTTGACCTCATTTATAATGAAGGAGCGTGCCATCTGAGCTAGTGCATCTTCATTGTGAATTTGGTGGCTTGAGTGTGTTGCATTGTGAGGCCCTGTCACTGGGTCATGGTTACCATCCAACATAGCCAGGAAGTTTCCCCTGATGTCGGCGTCTCTTGTCCCCCTGGGACCCCTCTGTGAAACATTTTGGCTTGCAGTTAACTGTAAGGATTTTTATACAGGTATGTTTTTCCTGCTCACTGTGTTCTTCAGTTGGGTTCTCATTAAAGATGCATTCGTTTTTTCTCCTCATATTCTTTCTACACCATCACTGCATTTATGTCAGCCTCTCCCGTTGCACATGCAGTCACTCGCCCTCTCTGCATGTTACTTTTTTCCACTTCTGGTATCTCAAGACTGAAGTAAGCAGTGTTTGGGATACATGCAGGGTCGTGGCTCTGCGAGTATTCTAGCCATGGGTGTGTTAAACCACGAGACACGAAGTGTCTTCTCCTGTCGCGCTGGACTGTGCCGGGAAAGAGCTGCAGGCTCGACTAGTCCATCAGCTCCTGATTTGGAGATCTCTGTTTAATTCTGTTGTTCAGTGAGAATCTATTTCATAGCGCCCCCTGTGGGTTCAACAGTATGCCATGCCACAGGTGTTATTTTGGTATTTTATTTATTTGTTTTCGGACTCAGAAGAATCCGACTCCATATGCATATGTTTTCTTTCCTGTGCCAATTTGCTCACAGGATAACCTTGACAATATTTCACTGTATTTCTTTGTGATTGCTATTTGAGCTTCACTTGCTGGACATTTTTGCTGTATTATCGCAGCATCTGTACAGTGAATCCACCTGTGAAGGGAAACTTACTCACTGTGGAACCACTTCTGCACAGTCAGCGTGTAGAGGGGGACACAGACAGGGCGAATGCTGTTGGATTGGTGTCACACACTCAGGTAGTCCAGTGAAGAAGCTACATCATCATCACATATTCAGCTGCGCAGTCTCAGCTGCAGCTCTTTAGATCTTCTGATGTTCAGGTTCCCTCGGGGGTTCCAGTCATCACCTGGTGATGATGAACCCATTCAAGGTGCTTCAGTCTCCAGAGATCTCCATTTGGCCATCTTTCATCGCTTTGAGGTCCTGAGTTTTCCTGACACAGGTGAGGGAAAATCAGCGAGGGCCAAATAAATAATTCAGGTACAATTCAAAGTTTCTCAAGTATACCTGAGTCTTAGAGCAAAGACGGCGTTGTCCAGACGTAACAGGAGCAGTGTTTCTGTTTCCCGGAGGATTCGGTTAAGACTAATCAACACTAACAAGTTTGTGTTAATCATAATAATCTTCTGCACAGTGAGGAGGATGCTGGGATAGGAGAGATGGAGCCAAACAAAGTTTACTATTTTACCACAGCTGGCAGAAATTAAAGCCTCCTCAGACACGATGTTGCAGCCGCTGCTTCAGACGAGGGATTGTTCAGCACGTCTCTCGACCTGCATACGTGCACATACGTGCACCCAGGAAAGAACCCACGTTTGAGGCTTTTGAAACATAACACCCACTTTTAGATGTGGATCATCGCATCCACAGTGTCCATGAAAGTAGCCGACAAGAGAGTCCTTAGATTTCATTCCTGACTGTTGTCATAGTCAAGAGAGCGTTTTAGTGTGTGGCTTTATTTTTTTAAATGACGTGGAAAATTACACTGAAACTTATTTTACCCTGAATGCCTCGGCTCGTCCTCTGATGCTCTCCTTTCTTTAACTTTAACATCTGCAGAAGCTCACACCTGTCCACGCTCTACTCGATGCCCATCCTCGTGTCTGCACTGTGTTACCGACAAACCGCTCAAACCTTTGATAAATGGGCTGAACTTCGAGATCATATAACAACCAGTTCACTCTGTCTTTACTTATGAAGCATCCATATTTGACCCAAGTGTTCCTAACATGTAGGAAACCACAGGACGGACCAAGCTGCAGTTATATGATTTAGGAGGGTTTTTGTGCACATTCTGACTCTGAATAAACCTTTTGGAGCTATTTTGTCACAGTCTGCCATGCGTGGTTAAAACCTGTAACAGGTTGCTTTCACTCGGCCCGTTTCTCCCCACGTCACACGTTTGGGTTTCTCTGAATAGACGGGACTTTGATTCACCACAGAGGGCAGAGCTGTTCAAACTTCTTTCATCTCTTCATACTGTTCCAGTAAAAGCTTTTTGTTGTTGTTGTTTCTTGATGAGATGCTCTTGTTTAGTCTGCTTATTTCTCCAGTTCAGTCTCTGCACCGTCTCCTCTTTACAGAGAAGCTGTTTCGTATATCAGAGTTTCCTCCCCAGCTTTACATTGCAGTCACAGAGCTAAGCTCCCTCTTTGCTAAAAAGATAAATAGCCGTCAGTCTCTGCAAAAAGCCCCAAAAAACCCAGAAGGTGTTTTAGAAACCTTTTTTTACAGATGTGAAGGTAAAAACTATTCTGTCTGCTGTAAAAGACTTTAAATGCTTGCCTGCATAACACAGTACAGCTTGTTGGCTTATATTATGCGTCATGCAAAAAAATGTTTAAATGTTCATTAAATGCGAAGACAAAGACAATGTGGCCATCTTTGTTTTGCGAGAGGGGCAACGAACAACGAACGTTGTCATCAGGAGTAAAAATGAGAGCAACGGATCCAGGATCAGCTGTTACTGGCACAATGATGCTGAATCAATGCTGTGACTACGCCTAAAGAATTACACGATCGTTTTAATTAGCACATCATGTAAAAGACTAAATTACTCAAACATCTGCACCGAGCTCTACGGTGGAAAATACTGCAGATGTCTGTAGACGTCTAATTGATTTGAATTTTAATTAAACTAAACATCTAAAAGCACAATCGAGCACACGAGGTGTTTGTGTGCATTCAGGAGCCATTTGAAACTGATCACATTCAACAATCATAATTCAGCAGCAGCGTCCACCCCTCTGTCCCTGGGGGGGGGGGGTGTCCACCTTGGTTGAGTGGTTGTCAGCTTGAGTCTGGCACAGTGACACACAACTGCTCCATCCAAACACTGCAGAAGTGTGCTCACTCATATTACTCTCTCAGCACTCGTCTGAACTTGCTGTCACACAGACAGAGGGCGTTTGCTGCAGGGTTTAAATGTCGTGTCGTGCACGTCCTCCCTGTTTAAACCTGCTCCACAAAATGTGCCCTCAGAAAAAAAGAGCTGAATAAATGGAGTTAATACAAAATTATGTGTCCAGATGGACAAACTGTAAATGAGTGTCGACCTTCATAAAACCTGTTTGGTGTTTTGTTTTTTCTTTTTTTGATGCCAGGTTAAAGTCTTCTGCTATTAACAACAAGAAAAAACACTATGCTGATTAAACCAGCGTTAATTATTCCACACAGACATGTCTATTAAACTAGAGAAGGAGAGTAGGCGGTGGGAACGATGGGAGTGGTCTCGGAGCGCACCAGCTTCCAGCTCCGACGGCATAACTCCTTAAAACGCTGATTAATGTGTTTGAGAAGCATCAGAAGTTTGGCCTTATCTAACCTGCTGAACCATCTGAGGAAAGGAACAACACCTAATGTTCGTTTGTAGTCAGTAGTATTGATCAAGACATCCGATCATTGTTGCATGTAACCGTGTGTGTGGAGAGCTGCAAATGCAATATTGAGATTACAGCGTGTATTTTACGGTGGTGCCTTGGCTTCGATAAACAAACGACTTCAAACATGAAATGAGAACAGCTGACGTCCTGGTGCATCGGTTTGCTCCAGCTTCCAGACTGAACGATGAACAACCGTCACGCGTGGCTTGGCCATCAGCTCATCTGCAGCAACGCTTGCATGTATATGAGAACATGTGTTTGGTGTGTTGTATCAGGGCTAAATAATCCAGTTCAACGCTGAACTGTGGAGGAGGAGAAAGATTTGGCAACCTTATGCTAGGAGGAGGAGCAGGCAGATATAACAAGTCAGATGGAGTGAGTGCTTCTGGCAACCTGCTGCTTGGATGGGAACTGAAGGATGTTTAAAAGCAGGGTGGAGAAAATGAAACTGGCATCCTGCTGCCAGAATCTGGAGTAGCTGCTGTTGCTGATATAACTGTGAAAAGCTGAGGTAAATGAGTAAGTGTGGACAAGATGGTTGCTGACTGCCAACACAAGGGCCAGCTGGACTTCTGGAAGGTGGAAGCTCTTTGCTGCTCACTAAACCAGTTGGGCCTTGCTGGATTGACCGGCTGCTCGGATAGTGGAGACGCAGTGTTGTTAACCTCGTTTTCCTGGTTTCACCTTGTGAATTTTGAAAGAGCGAATCACGTCAAAGGAGTTAGCCGTTCTGTCTGAGCAGTGACGGCTCATGTCACACCCTGCACGTGCTCTCTGTAGATTAATTACAATCAATTTGGAGATTTTCTGACTTTAGGTGAACACGAGGAAACCAGAGTGTGGGACCAACATCGTGAGGTGAACCGATGTTCCCGGGAAGTCTCTTCTGAATGAGTCGTGAAGAAGCAGGAGCTCTTGACTAAAGCAGAAAGTTTGGCTAGCAGACTGACGGGATGTTGGTCTGCTGATCTTTGTGTATCGACCTGAGCGTTGATGATGATGTGGAGGAATGTGCACATAAATGCAGATGACAAACTGGTGGTTAAAGAACTGAACTTTGATCGATCGCAAAGCAGAAGTCCAAACATGAACACTGGAAAACATGAGGGAGAACTAACAGATGCTCTGACAGACAGGAGGACGAACGAGACTGAGTGTAAAGCTAAATACAAAGCACACGAGATTAGCAGCAAGTCACTAACATCAAACTTGGAGACAGAGTGGAGGCAGGATAAACAAACAGAGGGAATTAACTATCAGTGCAAATGACCGAACCAGGACTGAGAACAAAATCATGGAGAGAACACGAGCTAGAACATCAAACCCTGAATATACAAACAGCAAAAAACAAACCGAGTTTGTGTGAAGTTTAGATTTCTCACGCTTGTATCACTATAAGAAGCAAACTGAAGATATTTCATAAAAACAGAACTTGAAGGGCCCAAAAACACAAACACTGGGGAAGAGGACTGTGACGGTGACAGAGCGTGCTCTTTATGGACGCAGAAGAAGAGCTGCTGAAGCTGGACTGGAACCGTCCTCGACCGACGTGCTGACAGCAGGTCCATGACCAGGATTACGAAAGCCTGAGTGCTTTGCCTGTGTTATGTAGACTCAGGTGTGGGAAGGACAGAGAAGGGGATTCACAGACGTGGCTCCAGATCCTGAAAGTCACATGAATTAATGAAGTTTTAAAGACCAATTTTGTCACAAACACTTGGTTCTGTTGGTCAACCGGCTTCTGGAAGATTATCACTGAGAAGAAAGGTCAAGCATGAAGGTCAAGTTTATTTTTATAGCACATTACCAACAGTCCATGCTGCACAAAGTCAGCAGACGAGCAGCTGCATTTGGGCCAACTGGAGATGATAAAGACCAAAGTACAGAGAACTGCAATAGTCCAGTCTGCAGGTAATGAACACATGAATAACACCTTGGCTCGCTGTCTCAGATGGAAAGAGCTGGATTGGCCAACACAGTTTGAAGGAACCACCAAGGTGCACACTGAGGTTTTTAACATTTGTCTTACAATAGGAAGATCAGGGGCCCAGAGCACTGTCAGTGTGTTAAATGACAACTTCTGCTTTGTTTTAAAAAGACAGGATCTAATTGATCGTGTTTCAAACTGAGGCTGAACTGAAACACGATTAAGAAGAAACGGGACTCGACTCTGAACTGTGAATCATGCAAAGCTACTCTGCTGTCCCCAAATACAAACACCAAGCTGGAAGAGAGCAGAATGGGTTGACAGGCAGCACAAACCTGTACTTTTCATGCTGGGCATGTTACACTCTCTGCCACACTGACAGCTTTAGTTACTTCACAGATTTAGAAATTTGCATAGATAATATTTGAGCGCGCGGTGCTTCGTTTCAGGCTCTCCTGTCAGCTCCTGTCAGCTCTGCTCTGACTTCGCTCTGATGTTTCCTGTGGCAGCGTCTCTGTTTTTAGCTTCTTCCATCTGATCGCTCTGCTGTTTTATTGATGTTCTGAGCTCTGACTCTGTGAGCTTCGACCACAAAAACAGTTTTCTCGCACAAAGACATAACGAGTGGAGGGAAAATCCCCCGCACGTAGCAGGAAATGAAGTGCACCGCTGCTGTGTGCTTCATCACACTGATGAAGATGGTGTGATGCAGTGTGATGGGGTTACTGTGCTGGACACTTGACATTCTCATGATGATACTTTAACTTCATAACAATTATATGAAGGCTCAAAGTTTGCATAATTAGGGGTGTGGCCTCTTTCACAGGTGATCTGAGCTCCAGGTTTTGGTTGGTGACATTATGGGATTTTATTTGGATGTCACTGATTGGCAGGTGTAGGTGTGAGGCTCCATTACAGTCGGTGGATGCAGCTTGATAACCACGTTAGCTAGCATTAGCGCACGCCTCCAGCAGATCGACCAAAGATGGTCACTTCTGGTTTGAAAAGATCGATAATGCTAACAGTGAAAATGTAAAATGTGTCCAAATGAGCTGGTCTGAGAGTCAAGCTGTGACACGCTTCACATCCGCGTTGGGCAGAATCGAGTGGACCCTCCACTGTTTCTGGATACGACGTAAAAAGGAAGCAGCTCATCGTTGCTGTGGAGAACTTCCTGTCTGAAACGTTTGTTTGTCGTGAGTTCAGGTCGAGCTGTGGACAGTGATACTTTTCAGAATAAGAGTGCTTCCTTCATGTTTATAATGTGTAAATTGCTACATGCTTCTATGTGTTTGTGTGTTCTGGATAAACATGTTGTAATGTGCGATGCTTCAGGTGGAAGAATTTCTTGGTATTCCTGGGTGACCTTGTCACAGTGGGATGAGAGCCAAACACGAGTCGTATCACACCCCTTTATTTTCCTTTTTCCTTTCTCCTCCTGGTGCTCAGTCACTCACGACAGACGGCTGTAATTGGACCATTGATTGGTGACAAGTGTGATGCAAAGAGGCGCCGTGCAGACACACGGTGAAGTGACAGGCGGCAGCGATGATGCATACCTGCGTCAGACTCGCAGCGTAAACACACACGCAGGCGGGCGGATACAAACCATACAGACACTGAAGAAGAAGAGGAGGAGGAGGAGAGAGGGAGGGAAACAAAGACGAGGAGATCCGGCGACAGGACTGACAGTGACGAATGAAAACAAGTTAACGTCGGGGAGAAAACCTGCTCCTCTGGAGTGCTATACAAGCCTGATCAATCGAATGAAATCAAACATTTCCTGTTTACTCTGATGATTATTTATGAGGGGAAACTAACATTAATTAACAGAGACGTTATGTAAATGTGTCAGATTTAGCCACAAGGCCAACTTTCATCTGCCGTCCCTGAAAAGGTTTGTGTTCAAAGAAAAGAGGAGATAACACAGCGATCTGAAACTCTCCTCCTCTTACTGCAGCGAGACCCACAGCCTGCTCGCTGGAGAAAGTTCAGTTCTCCCTCACCTCCAACCAGTTGTGGCCTGGTTCTGCCTGAGGTTTCTTCCTGTTAAAAGGGAGCTTTTCATCCCCCCGGTCACCAGGTCTGACTGTTAGTAGTAGTATAAAGTGCCTTTGGTGCTATATGAATAAACTGTTTCATGGTGAGAGACTCTCATGTGGACCTGCTCTCCATATTTTCAATCCTGGACTCTATAGTTGAGTAGCTTTGCATGATTCACAGTTGAAAATAATCCTACTTTATATCATACTGGGCCTTTTAGTCAAGCGTCTCAGTTCATCCTCTGAAACAGCCTCTCTCTTTAACCTACTTGATGTCCTGCCATTAATTAATGCTTCAATCTTAAATATGATCAACCTATCTCTAATAATCAGCTATGTACCACAGGCCTTCAAGCTGGCTGTAGTTAAACCTTTACTTAAAAAGCATCTCTAGACCCAGCAGTCTTAGCTAATTATAAGCCAATCTCCAACCTTCCTTTCATATCAAACATCCTTGAAAGAGTAGTTGTCAAACAGCTAACAGATCATCTGCAGAGGAATGGCTTATTTGAAGAGTTTCAGTCAGGTTTCAGAGCTCATCACAGCACAGAAACAGCTTTAGTGAAGGTTACAAATGATCTTCTTATGGCCTCTGACAGTGGACTCATCTGTCTGTTTTTACATGAATGTATACGTACACGTATTTCTACACAGTAAAGAGAGAACAGCAGTAGAGAACCGGTTCCCAGTAGTTTAATTACTTGGAATCAAATCGATCCCGTTTATTGGTTCTTGCACTCTCGCTGCGCTCAGCTGGTTTCAGCGTGGAAATGGACGTTACTTTTAATTTTATTGCATAAAACGTTAATCATACTGTTAACACAACTCTTCCTAAGCACAGCATGCTAATGCTAAGCTAGCTAAGACCCCAGCGTGATGTTAGAGCTGAGTGAATGCTGACCCCAGACCAGCCCTGTGATACAGTGAGCTGCTGCTGAACTGCAACAGGCTTTGTGTTCATACGTAAACACCAAGACAAAGTGTGTCCTCATTAGGACAGGGATTTGTGATGGTGTGCTGTCGCCTCAGGTTTATGGAGAGTGTGTTTCAGGTCATTTTACATGACAGTAATGTAACGAGTAGCATAACGAATGTCTTTATTCTGGGTGTAATTAAGTGACGCACTGCATTATGTTTAAAAAAGTGTTCTGTGAGATATGTACAATAATTACTTTCTTTGAGTAATGACCCAACAAAGAGAGGAAACACCAGCATGCACAAACATGTGACTAAAGTCGTGTCTTTGATACGCTGCTGTGAGGTGGTGGAGCCAATGAGAATCGATAAGCGATCTCGATCATGGACCCACACAGCAAAATTGGTATGGCCCAGATCTGGCCCACACAATGTGCTTACACATGGCCCACATACCGCAAAGAATGACGGCCCTTTGGTGGCCCAGACCTGGTTTGCCGGGGGTGGCCCACACATGGGCCAGTACAAGGCCATTTGCAGACACACTGGTGGTCCTGTGCTGGCCCATGTGTGGGCCACCTCTGGCAAACCTTATCTGGGCCACCAAAGGGCCGTCATTCTTTGCGGTATGTGGGCCATGTGTAAGTTGTGTGCAGCCACGGGCCAGTTGCAGACACACTGCTGGCCCTGTGCTGGCCCAGAACAGTTTCAGCTCTGGCCCCAGATGTCAGCCTAATGTGTACCTTAATCAAGCCATGTAATAACAACATGTGCCGGAACATAATAGTGCAAAAGTAACATGACGAAACTCTGTTCAGACAGTGATTCTAATATAGCGCTTTTCTACTCTCGCAGATTACTCATAGTGCTCTGTACAACATGCCACATTCATCCAATCACATACTTTCTCTAAACTGAGTGTTTCCTAACTACATTCCTTACACATTCACACTCTTGATATACAGCCTGGAAGAGCCAGGGCTCGAACCACTAACCTTCCGATCACTAGATGACCTGCTCTACCTCCTGAGCTACAGCCACCTGGTGGCAAATATGAGTAAACCGTCACTAGGTTTTGGATAAAGTGTACACTCACAAAACTGTCAAACCTGCATTTGTAACATGGCATTTGGGTCTTCTAACTAAAATAGGAACATAAATATTGCCATCATTGCCAGACCTGGCCCACATCTGGTTGACATACACCCTGCCATGACACCAGTCAATCAGAAGTGCCAGCTTGATGCCAGACCCGCCCCCAGACCTGTTTTCTATGAGCCTGGGCCACATAAACCAAACCACAATCGGGCCAGATGTGGCATCACATAGACGGTGCCATCTACGCCAGGCCTGGCCCATATCTGAATGACATACCACTTACCATGCCAGAAGTCAGCCAGCAGTGCCGCCTTAACACCAGATCCGGGCCAGACCTGTCTGCTATGTGGGGAAATAAAAACGATGCTCATGCAAACTTTTTTACAGTCAGAAAATTAAAAAACTGATGTTTTTAAAATAATATGGATTTAATAGGCTAAAGCTGTGCATGCCATTAAAACACAGGGACAGTATAAATGATTGATTATGATCACCTAGGATCTTCTAATCACGACAGGAAACAAATGATTTATTTTGAAAGGATCATTTCAAAGGGTGCAGGTTCTGCGTTCGCTCTGTTTCCTGTTGCGTTCCACAGACTTCCTCGGGAACTCCGATGCTCTTCCCAGAAATGCATTTCATTTTTATTTCATCGTCTGAGAGGTTCGTGTTAGAATCACAGGAAGCATCTCCTCCACCTTTTACTCGCTCTGCACGGACGCTATGTGACGCTGTGGCCGGGGCCTCGGCTTCATCGCAGGACGCGTTTTCAGGGCAGCTGTATGAATTTCAAACGCCGCGTCTATCTGGAGACTGCTTGACGTCGAGATCACGCTGGCTGATCTGAGACGCTGGACGAGTCAGTTTCCAGTCGCTTCATCGGCACGGACGACAGCTCTGCTTTCAGATGGAGTCCAGATGCCTGCTTCCTCGCGAGCCTTTTAATCTTCCTCCTTTTTCTCCCTGACAAATTAATGAAGTGAATTTGTGGCAGCTGGAAATGTCGTCAGCTCCACTCGAGTGCACGAGGAAGTTCATGAAAGCAGCCAGAGCAGTTTCCTGTGATCTGGGCTGCGTTTAGCAGCGATTTATTACTCTTAAAGGCCAGAGAGAAGCGCGATAAATCATTCTGAATGACATTCAACCTGAAGGGAAATATTTCAGTCCTGTAGGAGGTAGGCGAATGAAAACCCAGCAAACATGTCATCCACTTTCCTGAAGAGACAGCAACAGAGCAGCTCTGTGATCTTTCTGAAGCAGCACGATTGATGTGTGTTAGCATCGGGGTAGAATTAGCACAGCTTCCAACAGCACAGCCGCTCTCTGCCTCGCTGTTCCCACTTCCTGTTTCTCTGTAGTTATTAAAGTAATTACAGGTGGTAGAGAAATAACAGAGTGACCCAACTTAACACACTGTCGCGGTTTAAGAGAAGAAGCACCAGATTTCACACATCAGGCAGAAATGCAGGTGTTTGTAAGGGTGAACGAGCTGAAGCTGAAGCAGCCTTTAATATATTTCATGACATTCAGAGTCTCTGCTCGTCTCAGCTCTGACCTCCAAACTCGGAGCTCTGTAACGTGCTCACAGTGCCGTACTTGGGCAGGGTTGCCATGGTGCTAGGAAGCGCTCCGTAAGCCGCGCATATCATTAGTCATTTATGAAGTGAGTCCGAGCGCGTCCACGTCTTTGTGAGTCCCGTGGGGTCGGAGCAGAGCATCAGCAGCGCTGTGACTCAGCACAAACATCTGAACGGAGAAAATGTCACCAAGTCACGACGTCGGGGGCGGCAGGAGGGCCAGCGGAGCTGACTTCATGTTGGAGGAGCCCACGTGTGTCCATGTGTCAGCAGCGGGTAGATAACGGGTCCTGGACGGGTGTCAGAGAGCAACAGTCAAACTTTCATCAGTCTCTGCTGCAGAGGACAAACTCGACGTTTTTGCTCCAGTTGAACTGAAATGTGACCCAATGACGTAATCAGACCCACACGCTCTGCACACACTCCTGACACTTCCACAGGCGGCTTCTCCATTTTCATGTTCTGCACTTACTGAGTGGCCACTTCAGTAACGTTTTAACAGCAGGGCAGGTAATCTCAGCCATGTTTGACTTTCCAGCAGAAGAAAGCTTTCAAGCATTTTCAAGAAAACCGACGATGGAGCGACTCACACGCTTCTGCAGGGTTATGACATCACAGGCATAGAGGCCGTGATTGGCAGTCTGACATGTTCATGGCGCCACATATGACACAGGATGCAGGTGAGTTGTTCAGACGGAGGATAAAGGCAGGCTTTGCTTTGTGACCAGTGCAGCTGTTACTGGGCTAACGCTGCGTGATCAGTGATCACGTCTGTACTAACAGCGCTCACATGTGTTACTGTGACCGGCTGTGAACACGTGTGGAACTGAACGTGCAGGGCTTTCATTCATAAAGCTCACAACAACATCGCCTCATAATGTGAGCTGGACAGCCTACAATCAACAAAGTCACATGACACCATAAAGAAACCAGCTTCTGGTTTGTATGCACACTCACTCACTTCTAATGAAGCCACCAAATTAACCTCAGTGTTCTGGGATCAAACGTTCCAACACTGAAAGAAATTAACGACAAACCTGCAGCGAGACACTGAAAGACAATGATCTGAAAAGGTCTCATCTACATGTGCTGTTAGAAGACGAGCTCTTCTTCGCTGTTTGTGGCTCGTTATGTTTGTCTCTCTACGACCAATCAGAGCTCCAGGTTCCCTCTAACGAAGAGCACTTGTTGCTTTTTCTTTATCGCCACTAAATCTCTGTTTGGCTCTTTCTCAGTCACCAGCTTTAATTTTTCATTCCTTTATATTCACCACACACACACACAGCACAGTGTCCCCTATAATTATAACTGAATTATCATCACAATCAAAGGCTCCATTATCACTGTTGTGACTTTGGCCTCTTCATTCTTCCCCTCTCTTTCTCCCCCTCGCTCTCAGCTTTTATCAGGCTGGTGGTGAAAGCCTGAGAGGGAGGTGAGGGGAGGGAAGGAGCCCCCCACCCCACCCCCCACCCCCCTGCTGTGTCCTTGCCTGACAGATTGCTGCAGTAATGACTGTGTGTGATTCCTCGGCACTCGACACTCCTGGCATTTTAATTGAATTTTTTATTTCTGCACTTGAGGAGGACTGTGAGGGACAGGGACAGGATGAGTCAGTGTGAGCAGGTGTGTGTGTGTGTGTTAAATATAGTGCCTGAAATGTGTGGGGTGGGAGTGACGGCTGAGTCAGTGTGTGTTTCTGCTGTACACCATGGCCCTGCTGTCCTTTGTGCTGCTAATTGAGTGTTTGCTGCATGAGCTGACTCCTTATCACTCTCTGCTCCTGCTTCATCACGATTTGTCTGCAGCTTCTTCCTCTGCTGCTGCACACATGCTTTCTTCTTCTCCTGTTTCTCTATGAAAACATGTTAGTGAGGACGGAGCGTTAATTCAAACAGACAGACTGAAAAACATTTTTCCCCAGAGCTGTGCGAGCACGCTGCTCTGAACCTGCTCTGCACAATAAGACTGTGTGCAGTTTGGAAAATGGACAGAGATGATTTTTTCTGTTGCTTTTTCCTTACATAGAGTATAGTTTTATAAACATTATTTTTTAATTTGACTTTCACCACACTAACAAAGATATTCTGTTTTTATTATTCCTGTGAACATGCTGGTACATGTTAGTCAGAGATCTTTGCTTTGTGCCATTCAATGATTCTCCAGCAACTAAAATCAAGAGCTGTTCAATATCAAGTTACTGACATGGATCATGTTTGCTAGCTTGGGGAGAGACGTCACCAGCAATTATTAATATTTTCACTCACTTATGACAGTGGCAGCATAGCTGTACTACAGTTAGCATAGTTAGCATTGCTATATTACAGTTAGCTTAGCTGTATCATAGTAAGCATAGCTGTACTACAGTTAGCATAGAATTCAACTTTATTGTCATTGCACATGTCAGAAGTACAAGGCAACGAAATGCAGTATGCATCCATCCAGAAAGTGCTTTAGCAATAATCCAGATATATTACAGAATATGGATCTATTATAGGTATGTTACAATGTACACGGTATGAAGGAATGTTATGAATATACTATAAGTATGTACAGGCTGTAGCTGTAGTGAGTGTACAAGCTATGAACAGGTTATACATATGGTTAAAAATATGAAAACTATACAGCAGTGTTGCCAACTCCTCAGTAAGGAAAATCGCTATTGGCTGTCCTAAAAGTTGCTAGAAGTCGCTAAATGACGCCATTGCCTAATTTGCATAATTGGTCATGCTAATGTAATTGTAACCTACGTTGCAGGAGAGAGAAATAACATCGTGGAAGAGACCTAATGTGAGTAAAAAAACGTCCTTTTTTTACATTTTTTCTGCATTTAGAATTTATTTAGAACTACAAATTAAATTTCTTTTAGTAATTATTGTTTTTTAATGTCACAATTCCAACCCTGCTCCTTTAGCCGGGCTTGGACCGGCAAAAGTGACCCGAATTGGCACTCTGGTGGAGTTACTGTGTTTATTAGTAGTTTTAAACCTTGTGATCCACAAAACAGCATAACAGTAAAAGAAGAACTGATTGCGTTACAGTCAGTGCGGGAGCAGCAGCTTCGCTCATGCGCAATTCATTTGCAGTTTGGACGCATAGGTGTGAACGTCTCCTGCCCTGATAGCAGCTGGGGGAGGACTATCCTCCGCCCGTGAGCGCTTTGGCACGGGTGAGGTGCCCACGGCAGCACCGCTGCTTGTTAAGAGTAAGAGCGATACGCGCTTTCACGTCAAAAAGTCGTCATAAATAAGTCTCCAATAACACCAGAAAAAGTCTAGTTGCTTCTGAAAACTCGCTAAATATAGCGACAAAAGCTGCAGGAGATGATGTTATTAAGAAACATAAAGAGAGCTCTGTGTGTGCATGAGATGATTGTGTGTGTCCACACAGCAGCAGAGTCCCTGAGCAGTGGACAGGGAACAGAAGAAAGACTGAGCTGAGGCGAGCAAGCACAGCAAAGGAAGTCCACATACCAGAGTCTGGTACTTTATAAAATATATGGAAAAGTTTACTGACAAAGACTTAGTGCTGTGCAGTACTGCAAATGTTGGTATTGATCCAATAAGTAAAGAAAAGGTCAGTATCAATACCAGCAGCTGATATCGGGGAGGCCAGTGTGTCCTGATGACATGAACCATCAACTGTCTGCAACTTTTGAACACATTTTACTGACCATTTAATCACTGTGATTTTTACTTTCCACAATAAAACACACCTTTAAGCTTTTATTTTGGAGAGCTGGATGTAAACGTGCCTGTCTCTAATGTGCTGCAGGCTGTAAATACAATATAATACAACTTTATTCATTTATAGAGCTCATTTAAAAACCAACGGTATGCCAAAGTGCTTCACATAAAAGACAGGAAATAAGATATAAAATATTATAAAAATTAAATATTATTAAATATTACAGGACCATAACAAAGTACCAAGTATGCTAACAGGTCAGTGTCACTAATACACAGGAATAGCATAAAATGCATACCAACTAAAACATGTTAAAAGCACAAAGCCATTAAAAATATGTATAAAAGGTAAAATAGAGTAAGTCCAGGGATTAGATACAGGCATTAACTAGCAGGAAAGGCGAGGTTAAATAAATAGGTTTTTAACCGTGATTTAAATGATTGGATAGAATCAGATGCGCGGATAGCAATAGGAAGGTTATTCCATAAATCTGCTGCATCCAAGGCAAACGCACGGTCACCTCAAGACTTCAGCCGAGATATTGGCTGCACCAGGAGTAACTGAGTAGACGATCTCAGTTCTTGAGCGGGAATGTACGAACTAAGGAGCTCAATAAGGTAGCTCGGGGCTGCGTTGTTGACAATTTTAAAAGTAAGAAGCTGTAGTTTAAATTGGATGCGGTATTTAATGGGTAGCCAGTGGAGGTCAGCTAGAACAGCGGTAATAGAGGCAAACCTCCCAGTTCCGGTCAGAAGGCATGTCGCCACGTTTTGAACAGTTTGCAGTCTATGAAGAAGGGCAGAATGAAGACCGAACTAAAGGGAGTCGCAGTAATCCAGCCTACAGGTCACAAAGGCGTGAACAAGCTTTTCCAGGTCCTTATGCGGAACATAATGCCTAGCCTTGGAAATGAGACGCAGTTGGTAGAAACTAGATCTAACTACAGCGCACACTGTTTAACAAATTTAAAAGAGCTATGCAGCAACACGCCCAAATTGCTAACAGTGTCAGAGAGGGAGCTGGCAAGGGAACCAAAGGCATCACGAAGCTGGCCGTGAGGAACATTACTGTCAAATACAACGATTTTAGTTTTCTTATCATTTAAGATAAGAGAGTTTCCTAAGAGCCACTCTTTGGCCTCACACATGCACTCTTGAAAGCAGTGCAGAGACAGAGCAGGATCAAAGTAGATCTGTATATCGTCAGCATAACAGTGAAAAGCGATATTGTATTTCTCAAAGATTGCACCTAGAGGGAGCATATACAGTGAGAATAGAATAGGGCCCAGCACAGATCCTTGAGGCACGCCACAGCAGACAGGTGCAGCGGAGGAAGAGCAGGTGCCCAGGAGCAGATGCCCGGAAGGACCTGTTGGAGAGGTATGATTTAAACCAATCAAGGGCGACACCTCTAATGCCTACAGTATGCTCAAGCCTCGCTAATAAGATGTTGTGATCTACCATATCGAAGGCTGAGGATAAATCCAATAGAACTAGGACCGCAGTGCATCCAGTATCAGCAATTAGAAGAAGATCATCAAGGACTCTAAGCAAAGCAGTTTCGGTGCTATGACGTGGTTTAAAGGCAGACTGGAATTTATCAATAATGTCATTCGCATCCAAATACGCCTGGAGTTGTGAAAGAACTATCCTCTCGAGAATTTTAGCACAGGAACGGGAGCTTAGAGATCGGCCTGTAATTCACATAATCATTATAATCAAGGTTCCTTTTTCTAAGAACAGGCTGGACTACGGCATGTTTAAAAGCTGACGGGACGCAGCCAGAGAGTGAAGAAGAATTCATTAAACATAAAATGCTGGGTCCAATTGCATCGAAGCAGTCCTTGACTATGCGAGACGGGAGGATATCATATATAGGAATAGTATTCTTCAGTTGCTCAACTAATCGCTTGAGAGTAAGGAGTGACACGGGCTCAAACTGATGGAAGGTTGATGAACAACCAGGAGCAGAACCAGGGCTCAACACAAAAGGAAGCGAAGAAACTTTATCTAAGAAGTGATTTAAAAATTGTTCACAAAGAGCCGGAGAGCACACCAGCGGCATATCAGGACGGGCATTGACCACCGAATTAAAAATTTTAAATAGCATTCGGGGGTTGTGACCATGAGCCAGGTTCATTTTTGATAAGAAAGCCGCTTTGGCCATTTTAGCAGCAATTTGAAATTTCGAGCGGCTGGCACGTAGGATTTCACAGGATACCTGGAGTTTATCTTTTCTCCACATCCTCTCATCACGGCGGCAGACACGTCGTAAGGTGTGCGTAGAGTCGTTTAACCAGCATTGGGAAAAGGTTGTAGGGCGCTTCATTTTAATAGGTGCAACAGTGTCAAGGATAGAGGAGCATATGGATAGCAAGGTGTTTGCAAAGTCATCAACCATATGAGAGGCAGAACAATCAAAAGTACTGGATGCAGAATTCAGCAAAGACACAGAAAAATTTGCCACAGTTTCAGCATTAACTATACGTGAAGCAGGAACTCAGGGTGCAGTTCAGTATTACCAAGTCAACATCAAAGATGACCGGGGAGTGGTCGGAGATCCCAACATTGTTTATATCCTTGATGCAAATGTCCAAGCCATAGGAAAAGACCAAGTCAAGGGTGTGGCCCTTAGCGTGGGTTGGTTCATTTACCCACTGAACAAGGTTAAAAGAGTCAGTTAATGCAAGAAAGTCTTTAGCTAACGGGTCATCCTTACAGCAGACGTGTATATTAAAATTGCCAGTAATAAGAACACAGCCATATTTAAAAAGAACAGATCCTAAAAGGCCGGCAAATTCAAAGGTAAAAGTCGTATTGTGTTTAGGCAGGCGATAGGCCACAACACACAGAGTAGCCAAAGAGTCAGTCATCTCCAGTAGCTGAGCTTCAAAGCTGGGGTAGATAGGGGAGGGTAGCTGCCGAACTTTGTTTATTTTTAAAAACCGAAGCTAAGCCACCACCTCTGCCAGTGAGCCTCGGTGAGCTAAAAAAGGCACAGTCTGATGGGAGAAGCTCGGAGAAGGAGATGGACTCACCGGGGCGAATCCAAATCTCCGTCAGGAGTAAAACGTCCAGTCCAGAAGCGAGGAAAAAGTCATTTAAAAGAAAGGACTTGTTCGCCAGTGACCTGACATTTAGTAGAGCCATCTGTTTCCAGGGAGCTAGGTCACCACTGGTAGCACGTCGCAGAGCACTTAGGTTGCTGTGATGGATGCCACGTCTGGAGGACGTAATCCAGGACCGAACAGGGAGGCATGCTACTGGAAGGGCTGGGTGGGCTAGAAATCCAGCGGTGCAGATCCACCGATGGCTAAGCAATTTAGCATCAAAGCCGTCTCCGGAGGAGGGGAGAAAGCGTAGAATATCCCGGCCAGCATATGGATAATCCGTAAGCCTTGAGGCGGACGCGAAGACCACTCCTTTTACCCCGTTTCCTGTAACATTTCTTGTGCAGGTTGGGAAGGGGTAAGCAGGAAATACTGGTCGAGGAGTCTAGCCGTAACAGGGTGGCGTCACCCAGGTTCCAATATGGATCCAAGCGATGCAAGTAAGAGAATCGGAGATTTAGAAGCGTTTGTCTGTCGTAGGTTATTAGTGCGAACCACCCGCTGAGCATAAAACCCAAAAAATAAGGAGTACTATGCCAAGGTTCAGTAAAAGGGGTAGGGAAGGTAGAAAGCAGAGGCACAGACGCGGACGAGGACGGCTTGCCATACACACCGGCGCCATCTTGCTCATTGTCCAACATCTGTACCACTGTAAATAAAACAGAAAGGTTCAGACATGTTTGAGGGATGTTTGTTTGTTAATATATATATATATTGAACTCTGAGGACAAAGTACTGATCTTATGGCACTAGCACTGATGTGATGGTATCCATGTTTGGATCAACCTGTGGTCCCCGTACTGTCTCACTGTCTCTCACCATCTGCAGTGAACTCACAGTTTTCCATGTGCTGTGTGATTTCTGTGCATTTCTCACCTCCATATTAAAAACACACACTGTTTAACACATGCATGTATTTTTAACTCCCCGGGGATCGTGCCAACATGCATGTTCATCCTCACGTGTATTTGCAGCTTCTGCAGGAATGTGATGAGCACAGAGGCACCTATAGAGAGCTGTGTTTACTGAGACCTCCTCCAGTGTTTGCAGGAACCTAAAGACACAGACGTCAGGCGACGGTCAGACAGACCTGCCCAGCAGCAAACACTGGAGGGAGGAGCAGGAAACAGGAGGTCTGAAGGACCTGACACAATGAAGGTGTGAAAACGAGGCCGCGTCCTCTACCAAGCATCTCTCAGCTTTAATAAGCACCGACACAGAAATGAAAGGTGGGATTTACCCCACTGGTCCGAGGCTAGCCTCTGAAGCACCTGCTGTCTTATTGCTTTATTAACTTTTATGTTTTCATAAACACACAGAGGCAGTGTGAGCTGAGGTCCAATGAAAGCAGCTCATTAAAATACATGAATACAAACACACACCAGTTACAGTTTCTGCATTTCAGAGGTGGACGTAGCCTCAGTGACATCACACATTAGACTGTGCATGCTTGGACTGTACGAATGGATCTGACCCACACTGACACCTGTGAGAAATGAAAGTGAAAACAAAATGAATCGGGAGAGGTGGGAAAATCCCAAAGGAAAAGTGGAATTGTTTGAAAACCACGGCTGGCCAACAGCCTGAAGACCACTTTGTTGAGGAGGTTCATTAACCGAGCTGTTGTGTAAAACGAGTTTAGGAAACTGAATCGATACAACTTTGAAATCTTGAATGGACCATTTCGACCAATCAGGTCTAAGATTCTGGGCCCATCCCCCTTTAGCTCCAGAAGAAGCAAACAGCTGTGATGCTCTGTGTCTTTTGCAGCTTTCCATCAGAAGGAACTTTCTGAGCAGTCTGAACCACAGCAGCTCGTCTGTTGGATCAGACCCCACGGCCCAGCCTTCGCCTCCTCCGCCCAGCACCCTGCTGCTGGTTCACCGCCGTTCCTTCCTTGGACC